>NW_027555514.1:23422895-24622895 GCF_003287225.1 Phascolarctos cinereus | reverse complement strand
ACCCCCAGTGCCCCCCACCCCAGTTTTCTTAGCTGTAAAATGCAGTGTTAACCTAGAAGACCTTGGAGCTTCCTTCAGGCTCTGAGTCTATGGACCTGTTTAAGCTGTCATTCATTCTTTCTAACTCAAGATGTGGATGCCTATCATCTTTGACACAGAAAATTTGATTTCTTTTTATAATATTCCTCAAATCAGGGTCTAGAAAATAATTTTTTTTTCAAAATTCCCCTTCTCTTTATAGAGGTGATGGAATGATGAGTGTGGGATATTGAATACACTATCAAAAACAATAGGTTGGTTTTGCTAATCGATTTTTTTCTCTTTCTTTTTAATATTCCAAGGGATGACTGGTTGAGTAAGGGAAGGGGCATGGATGCATTAGACAATGATATCAACACAGAAGATATCAATAAAATCCATATCTTTTTAAAAATCTGTTTTCTAAACATCTGTCTCAGAATGTTGCCCTCTTCAATCGATCATAGGGCCGTAGAGCTAGAAAGGACCTCAGAGGCCTTCTAATACAATCCCATGCATCCTTTTATAGGTAGGAAACTGAGACCTGCAAAGGTTAGGTGTCTTGTCCAAGGTCACAAAGCTAGTAAATGTTAGAGGCAAGAGTTTGAACCCAGATTTTACTAACTCCAAGTCCAAGATTCTATCCACTGAGCCATTCTACTTCCATCAACAAGTTATTTATTGGTGTCTACTACATTCCAAACACTGAATTAGAAACTTGGTTTATGATGACAACAGTAGAGTAATTCCTATTTCTTGTGTGAAGAAGCTGTTAAAGAAAAGGGGTGGAGGGGAAAAGATAATTTTTTAAAAAGTTAATTCAATGTAAATAAATTCAACGTGGAAATGCAACTCAAGTCAGCAACAATTGTCAATATAAATAATAAGCTCTCAAAGATAAATGATAGAGCAGAGGAACTTCAGGACATGTGGCAGGGGGATCGGGAATCTGGGCTCTGGGGCCGAGAAGCGCTGGAACTGGGAGCATATAGAGCAGAATGCAGACCACGGGGACTCTCCTCATTTCTCCAGCCCTGACCCATTGCTGTACCAGGGGTCTGGTCAGGCCTGTATCTGCATCTGTCCTGAATAGGTCAGAGATCCGTTTGGAACAGCCCACTTCTAGCAGCAGCCCACTCCAGCTGGCCCGTCAGGAGTTCCAGACCAGTGCTATTTCCTGGGACATCGACACAGCTGCCAAGCTCACTGGGGCTGAGGCCACCATGGTTGGGGTGGCTGGCTCAGGGGCAGGTATCAGGACAGTGTTTGGCAGTTTAATCATCATCCATGCCAGGAACCCGTCCCTCAAGCAGCAGCTCTTCTCCTATGCCATCCTAGGCTTTGTCCTGTCTGAAGCTGTGGGGCTCTTCTGTTTGATGGTAGCCTTCCTCATCCTCTTCACCATGTGAGGCCTCTATGGAGGGTCTCCTGCCTCCATCCTGCTGCTATGACTCCAAGTCCAACCCCCTTACTGGAGTGTGCCAAGCTTTAACATTAAACACCATGTTTCTCTTAAAAAAAAACATAAATGACATATTTCTTCTCTCAGTGATCTCTCCTTTGATGATATCCTGGGAATTTACTTTGTAGAGAATTTAGTTTAGGTGCTCTGTCCTGCTCCTTCCCAACCTGTCTGACCATACCTTCTCAGTCTCCTTTACTGGATCTTCATCTAGGTCAAAGCTTCTAACCATGGCTGTTCTGCAAAAATTGTCCTGGGCCTTCTTGTCTTCCTCCTCCATGCTACTTCGCCTGGTGATCTCATCAGCTCCTTGCATTTAATTATCTCTATGTAGCTGAATCTCAGATCTCTTTTTTCAGCACAAATCTTGCTTCTGACATACAATCCTTTATGTCCAACTGATTATTAGACATCTCAAACCTCTTTTCCTGTAGATAAGTCAAACTCAATATGGCCAAAATAGAGACATCATTATCTTTCTTCCCAAGCTCTCCTCTCTTCCTAATCTCCTTTCTTTTATTGTCAAGAGTGCCACCATCCTCCTGATTACCCAGGTCTCATATCATCTTAGCTTTCTTTCACATCCCATATCATATCAATTTCCAAGTCCTGTCGATTCTATCTTCATAATACAGTTCATAAAAAACCTCCATCTCTCATCTTATCCTGCCTCCACTTTGCCAGCCTTATTTCTACTTGTTAATAACCTTCTGGTTGCTCTCTCTACTTCAATACTGTCCTCACTCCAGTCCATCAACTATGAATTTGTTCTTCCTGAAGCACTGGTCTCACCGTGTTACTGCCTCTGTGAAACAAACTCCATTGGCTTCCTATTATCCCCAGGTTCAAGCTTAAAATCCTCTGTTTGACTTTTAAAGTCCTTCATAACCTGGCCCCTTCTTACCTTTCCAGTCTTTGTACTTCTGTACAGGTACATGTAATCTGATGACTTCTTTGCACAAGATGTTTCTTTTTCTGAGTGGAGGTCCATTTTCACTGGAGGTCTGACAGCCAGGAATTTCTCCTCCTTTTCTCTACTTCTTTACTTCCCTCATTTCCCCTCAGATAAAAATTCAACTTTTGCAAAAAGACTTTTCCAGTCCCCTTTAATGCTAGTGCCTTTTCTCTATGACTATCTCAAATTTTTCCCGTAAACAGTTTTTTTTTCTGTACAGAATTATTTATATATTTTGTCTCCTATTTGACTGTGCGCTTCTTGAGGACAGAGACTGTTTTGTTTTTTGCCTTTCTTTGTAGCCCCAGCACTTAGCACAATGCCTGGTGCATGGTAGGTGCTTAATAAATGCTTCTTTACCTAACCTCTTACATCATTTGTGTCCAAACAAAATGTATCAGTGTTGCTCCATTCCCAGATGGGCTTGGTGGCCCCTGAAGGACAGCCCTATGATGTATATTCTGCTTATGTGTAAGGTGATATGACTCTTTATTAGCTTAGAGAATGGTGACCCATGATGCTGCATAAAGAGAGAGAAAAGATTTCGGTTGGTTGACCATATATTTTGAGAGAGGACCTCATGAGAGGACCACCAACGGAGAGGCAAAGAGTAGACTTTTCAATGTTGGACTGGAGCTTGGAGTTACAGATATGTAGGGAAGCTGCCCCTCCCCCCCCATAGCACTTGACCTCTGGTGCCTGCAATCCTAGAGTCTGCTGAAGGCAAACTTCCCCCCGGAGAGACTATTTCTCTCTCCCTCTCCCTCTCTCTCTCTCTCTCTCTCTCTCTCTCTCTCTCTCTCTCTCTCTCTCTCTCTCTCTCTCTCTCTCCTCGGTTGATCTCATACTCTGTTGAAGAGCTCATTGATTCTTGTATATTCTTTGTTATAGTCTAATGTGCATAACTTGTCTTATTTGTTTGCTGTTTTCTTTGATAAAGAGGCTTACTATTTGTGTTGGTCTTTTGGACAGTGTTTGGTAGGAAGGGCCTAGGCTGAGGGATTCCTTATCATCTGCAACCAGGGAAGCATCTTTCATTCTGACCCCAGAGTAGAGGTGGGTACTTGAGGGGTGGCACATAAATATAATTCTACCTCAATACCCTTCCTAGATACTAAAAGAAATACGGCCCAGTATGGCTTCTGGGTTCTACCTGCCTAGCAATGACCCCAATTAAGTCACTAGAACTACCAAGACTTCCTACTCTCCCTAAAGATGGGCCAGATTCAAGATCTTATCTCTCCATGCCACCTATGAGCAATGTCACAGAGAGAAAGAGAGAGAGAGAGAGAGAGAGGGAGAGACACACACACACACACACAAGGAGAGAGAGAGAAAGAGAGAGAATGTATGTATATACAGTTAGTCAGTTATACATATATATCATACCCAAAGGAAATTTTTAAGGGAAAGACATTTAAAGAACTTAACTTGGAAAATTTTATATATACATATATACACACACATATGTGTGTATTTATATGTGTGTGTACATGTGTGGCTGTATGTGGGGGAGAGAGATGGAGATGATAAGAGAAAGAGAGAGATTGAAAGAAGGAGGAGAAGGAAGAAGGGAAAGAGGTAGAGAGAGAAAAGGAGGGAGGGAAAGAGAGAAGAGAGAGAGAGAGAGAGAGAGGGAGAGAGAGAGAGAGAGAGAGGAGAGAGAGAGAGAGAATTTGTACTTTTTTTAAGTAAAGAAAAGGCAGAGTGGGAAGCTGACTGTATCAGCCAAAGGAGGGGGCTTTGGTATGGAAAACATGGTGACAAACTACAGTCTTAAGCAAAAGCTTTTCAGGAGACATTTGCTTATGGTAATTGTTTTGTGTTTTGAGACTGCCACCCACACTCATCTGTCCTGGCTTATTCACTGCCAAATTGCTTATTGTGGTATGATAATAGGCCCATATTCTTTTGTGGAGGAGGAGGAGAATAAGTGGGAAAATAAGTTATTTATTGTATGACCATGTAGTAAGAAGTACATACATGAATAACACCAACACTTAGCAAGTTATGCACTTATGCCTCAATTTCTTCTTCACCTGTGAAATGTAGTGATTGCTCTAAATGCTCTCTAACATCCTTTTCTGACTATATCAATTTACAAATATATGAGTCTTTCACTTTCACTAAAGACTTTTAGCGCAACAATCAGATAATAAACATTTATTAAGCTGAGCTAGTGATCTGGATTGAGGAAAGTGGATTAAGACAATATATACATATGTAAGTACACACAACAGATAAGAGATGCTTTGAGGAGGAAGCTAGCAACTGAAGAATCAGGAAATAATTTATGTAGAAGCTGGTGCTTGAGCTGAGGCTGAAAGAAAACTATGGATTCTGAGAAGTAGCAGTGAGGATAGATTGCATTCTAGGTCTAGGGGATGAAGACCAGTACAAAATATTTCCAAGCTGGAAATGTTTCAGGGATTGACCAGAGAACAGATTGCATTTCTGTTGTCTAAGGACCAGCCTAGCTGAGTTCAGAAATGCTCATTACCAGAAGGGCAGCTGTGAGCGGATGGATTTTTCAATCACAGCAACCAAAAATAAAAAAAAAAAATCCAGGAAGGTTTGCACTGTGCATCAATGGGGTAAGGACCCTCACTGAAGAAATCACAGTTCTTTGTAGCCAGGTATTGACAGATGAATCCCTCAGTCTGGGAGTATTTATTGAGTGCCTTCCAAATGTGTGCTAGGTAGCCTGGGGAATTATCTGAAAGGTATGTGCTATGAATTGAGTGTCCAAAGCACTTGAATGAGGGTCAATTGACTTGCTGTAACATTTGTCTCACCCAAGTATCGAACAGGATCAAATAGAGTTCCATCTTTTTGTCTGCTCAGGTCAAAGGCATAGGAAGAAGTTTGATGAATGGGAGGGAGTGACCAGTAGACAACAGGGACTCTGCTGCCCAATTCTTTTTTTTATTTTATATTTTGCTTTTTACTTCTGTCCTTGAGCAAAGAAATCTCCTGAAGAACTAGGTTTATGTTAGCCTTCTTTTTTCAATGGGAGCTGACCTTGTGACTGTCAACAGCTAGTCAAGTTTAATCATGGGGAAAATGTCATAATTCAGGACCCTCATTCAATAGCAGGAAAGCTGAGATAATTGCCATCAGGGATCAAGTTTCTCAGATGCTGAAGGTTTGAAATGTCTAGGAAACCTATAGGGAATACATACAGTGTCTGTGAGTCAGTCCATTCCACAGAGTTCTGAAAATGTTAATGGCAAGCATCTTTCACCATATAGTTACACGCTCACCACAGACCCACGGGCATTATTTTGTCAGAAGCAATGAAGTCAGTGAAGCTACATAATTAGAATAGGCACAAAATGGCCTCATCAAAAATGGAAATAACTGATGCCTTTATTCTTCTTGTCTGTAGGATATACACACATTTGACATGACAGGCTTTTAGCTGATGTTGTTTGTATTTAAGAAACCCCATTTCTCCCTGTTTTTTGGAGCATGTTTTGAGACGGCAATGATGTGTGTTTGTAGGGTGCTGTGATAACACCAACAATGGACCATACTATGTCAATGCAGCCAGCAAGCATGATGGGCCCCCTGACGCAACAGATGAACCATCTTTCCTTGGGCACGACAGGAACGGTAAGCTCCTACCCTCCAATCCATGGTTGCTCTCATATTTTGACCCCAATAAGGCATAGACTGTTTTCTCTGGTAACAGCCCAACTCACTCTGTTCATACCATCCCATTTAGTGAAGCATCTCTCAAGATCCCAGTATGACATCATCAAACTCTTGGCATGATTCCATGTGTGTGCTTTTCTATATATGTGTGTGCATGAGCCCAAACTGAAAAAGGTAAACAGTCACCTTCATTTATGATCATTTCATATGTCAAGTTCCTGTTGCCAAAAGGAAAATGTGTGCTCTTAATAGAGGCAGGATCCTTTATCCTTTAGTGTTCACAGCTCTCTGCTCTTTCCCTGTGTTTGAGTTTCATGCCCCATCCCTTTTCAAACTACAGTCAATACATCATTTTCTTTTATTCACAAGTGAGGAAGCCAGGATGTGACAGGTGGATAGTACAATTTTCATTCCCTTTAAAAGTGTAAATCAATTTTCTAAAAAGTTGTTGAACATCATGGTATTAGAATTACTTACCTCTGTTCTTGACCATAGAGACATTGGGGATATTGAAAAGGGAGGGAAACTAATGTAGCTGATGTTTGCTTATTGAATCAAAGGGAATGTTTTCTGCCGGTAGAATTTCTTCCTAGTAAAAAAAAAATACGTAGTAAAATAACCTTCTATTTCAGCCTCAGTTTTATCTAGTTGCTTGAGTTATAAATAGCCCCATGAGCAAAGCCTTCAGTGAGCTAAGGTTTCCAATGTTTAGTTCCATGTCTAGTATATAGTAGACACTTAATAAATCCAGGTTGATTTGACTTGTATCAAAAAAAAAATACTGTTCTAGAAAGGAATCCTCCCTCCCCACAACCTCCAGAAAGTAGGGGCAGGAGATTTAATTTCTAGCAATACTTTTGGATATCCCAACACTTTGATGCATCCTTCATCTCAACATGGAGGTACAGGTGTGAAGGATGACTCCTAACAGTGTTTGTCACAAAACCCATGCAGGCCTCCCTATCCTTGGTAATTTTTGCCTATTTCCTCCCATAATTCAGAGGGTTGTAAATTTGAAGTTGGAAGGGTTTATTTCAAAGGAGAGGAAACTGAGGCCCAGGGAGTTTAAATGACTTTGTCCAAGATCAGACAACTAGTAAGTGGCAGTTCTGAGGTTCAAATCCAGGTCTTCTGACTCTGAATCCATCAGAATTTCCAATGGATCCAACTTCCTCATCCATAAAGAACTTGCCCACTGTGCTGGAGCTCTTTCTCTGGGATTTGTGACTTTGGGGCAATACTAGTAGAGCACTCCCATTGTCCGTCCCTTGTCATCTCTACATGGTGCACACCCCTCATCAATTTCCTGGATGACGTCATGAATGCCAAGAAACAGCATGGCACATTGAACAGAGAGCTAGCCTAGGAATCAGGAAGCCCTGTATTCAAGTCCTGTCTTTGATGTGTGCTATGGACAAATCATTTAACCTTGCAGGGCCCCAGACAGAACAACAAGACTATAAGTTACACACAAGTTGCCAAACAATATCGGTCGAGGGAATTTCCACGTCAGAGAGTTCCTCATTCACAAATAAAAGCAAAAGTCCCAATTCAAAAAAAAAGTCATGTCTTACATGCAAGTCATTATGGGTAATATACTGCAGCCTACTTATACCCATTTGCAACTTTGATTATTGAAACATTGTGTTTTCCTTTGATTCACAGTTATGTCAATAAATCACCTTGCATTTATTAAGAACTTCTATATTCCAGGTATTATTAAAATCATTTGACCTCCTAGGCCTCTGTTTTCCCATCTGCAAAATTAGAGAATTGTATTAAAGGACATTTAAGATCCATTCTAGCTTAAATCTCTCCTAGAGAACGAGGACTATTTCCCTTTTTCTACCACTATGTGCTTGGCACATAGCTAGCAGTGGAGAAGAATCCCCTTTTTGTTGGAGTACAGAGCCCACAAAGGGTTGAAAAAATAAATTGGATCCAGGTTATAGAAACTCTTCAAGATAGGCTAAGGGGTTTGTATCTTATTTGCTGGGCAATGAGGAGTCACTGAAGGTAGCCCTATGGTTGTTTAGACAGATTAGCTCAGCAACAATGGTATGGTTGAATTGGTGAAGGGAGAGGCGGGAAACACGAATACTGGTTAGAATGCTGTTATGCTAGCCTAGGCAAGAAGTAAGGAGAGCCTGAATCCTTGCATTTGCATTAGGAATAGAAAGGACAGCATGGATTCCAGTGATGTTAATGGAGGGGAAACTGACAAGAGTTAGCAACTGATTGGACAGAAAGTAAGGAGTAGAAGGGGGAATGAGGTAGGGAGAGAGAGTCAAAAGTGACTTCCACATTTCAAATCTGAATGACTAGGAGAATAGTAGTCATAAAGAGAATGATGGAAATTGGGGAAAGTAGGCCAAGATTTGGCAGGGGTTGGGGAATGATTTGTTCATTTGGGGGCAAGTTGAGACTAGTACCAGTGAGACAGCCAAGCAAAATTGGGGCTCAGGGGAAAGGTCTGGAGAGTTCTGGGCTTGACAGGATAGCTTTGGGAGCTGTCCACATGAATGTGATAAGTGAAGCTACGGAAGCAAATAAGCAAATTCAGTGGGAGCAATGAGAAAAAAAAAGAGAGAAGAAAGTAAAAGATATCTTAGAGAGGGGGAGGAGAAAGGGAAAGCCATAAAGGAAAACCATGAAGTCATGGTCCAAAAGGTTGAAAGTGAACACTGGAGACATTGTACCATGGATGCTGAGAGAAGAGAAAGAATCCAGGTAGGGGAGGAAAACCAGGGAGAATCCACAGTGTAAAATCTTGCAGAAATGTCAAGGAGAATGAGGTCTAAGGAGAAGCCATTGGCTTTGCAAATAAAAGGGACTGATGATCACAGGGAGGGTGATTAGTTTTAGTAGTCTATTGGGGATGGAAGTCAGATTAGAGGGAATTGATGAGTGAATAAAAAGGGAAGATGGTGAGAACGGATTACTTTTTTTTTTCTGAAAGGTTGGCAGTAAAGTGGAGGAGGGAAAGAACATAATAGGTTGAGGGGGTGATAAGGCCAGGAGATTGGGAACGTGACAGAGGTTTTCATTTTTATTTAGGATATGAGATTTGAACATGTTTGAAGCCAGAGTGGAAGAATCTAGCAGGAGAGGTAAAGGTGAAAGATGGAAGTATAGGGGTGATCCATGGAGCCAAGTTTCAAGGGAGATATTGGATGGGATCCAGAATGCAAGGACAGGGATTATCCTCGAAAAAGAAAAGGACCATATCATCCTCTGAGACCAGAGGGAAAGTCAGAGAGACTAGGCGAAGGCAGGCAGAGGTTCTAAGGTATAAAGCAAAGGAGCCAAGAGAATTCCATGTCATCCTCAATAGGCTTAGCAAAGCATGATAGCAAAGCCATCTACTTAGAGAGAGGGCAACAAAAGTGGGTTTTGAATGGCTGCTGTGGTGAATGCCATAGAGAATCAGATAGAGAGTAATAAAATACTTCCTTTGAGGCACTGAGAGCCTAGTTAAAGTTAGATAACAATCATTTTTAGCGCAGGTAGACAACAGAATGTCTTGATTTCCTTCCACAGTGCCAGGTAACTCAGGAATAGGTAGAGAAGGCAGACAGTGGTTGCCATCCAAGGCTAAGCGTGTTGGGAACACAGTATCTATGAACATGGAACATAGTTCTAAAATGTAAGAGAGCCTAAAGACCACCTGGTCCAAACCCCTCATTTTCCAAATGAGGAAATTAAGGCCCAGAGAAATCCCACGGTTTGCCTGGCAGAGGGACATTAGCTAGTAAGTGTCCGGGACAGGACTCATGCCCAGGTCCTCCTGAGTCCAGTGCTCTGTCCACTTCAGGGCATTGAGGTACGAGTCATAGAAATGGGCAAGGTTAGGTAATTGAGAGGCCAAGCTCTAGTGGGTCATCAACATGGGTATCTGAGTCTGAAGACAGAATGGAAAGGATGATTGTGAACCTAAAGTCCTAGATGTCAATCAATCAGTAAACATTTATTAAGCACCTTCTGTGTGCCAGGCATCGTGCTATATGCTGGGGACAAAAAAAGAGGCAAAAGATAGTCCCTGTCTTCAAGAAATTTACAATCCCTGAGGTCAGTAGACTGCAGCAGCAAGAACTGGGGAAATAATCTAATGCTGATGCTTCTTATCAGGAGAGGACCAGGTTATTTATTGATAATGGCAGGACAAAGGTTTGGAAGGTGAGTGATTCTGATTCCTTTTCCTAACAGGCTGTGGAAGGGGAGGGAGGGGGAGGATGTAAGGGATTAAAAGAAGAAGCTTCCAGCACTGAAGAGGATGCCAAGAGATGTGATTTCCATAGAGAGGAAGCTAGACTTCACTCAATGCCAGGGGGTACGAGAAGTTTTATGAAGGCAGAAAACAACTTCATCTCCAGTGGAGAGCACAGTGCCTTGCTTGCATCAGGAAATCAAGGAATCAAGGAATCAAAATGCATTGGTTGAGCAATCATTCTGTTATATGTCCTGCATTGTATCAAGTGGAGAATACAAACATAAGCAAGAAAGACAATCCCTAACTTCAGGGAGCACAGCAAATGTCCGACGAATGAATGAAGCTATGGGAGATGGAAACTGGTCATAAAGGGAAGTATCAAGGAAAGCCAAAAAGAGCAAGCTGGGGTAGGATTCTTGTGGATAGGGAAGGCAGGAGAGCAGGACATCAAAGAGGAAAGCATTTAGTACCCAGGGCAGTGACTCTGGATGACAAAGACGAGCAGGGCAGGATCATGGGAGATAAACTTTAGAGACCTGGGGCAGCAGGATTGGCTTAATAGAAGCCAAGCTACAACATGTGCTTTGGGAGTCTTCTTGTGCGGCTCTGCCATACTTCCCCTAAGTTAAGTCATCAGTGAAGGGATGTCCAAGTGCCTTATGGCTGGTCTTAGCTATTTTTCTCCAAATCCCAGAACCTCTTTAATTTACTCTCTTTGGAGGGAAGATCAGTTTAACATTAGTGAATAGGCATTTGGGTCATATAATCAATAGTGCTAAAAGTCATCTAGTCCAGTCCCCTTGCTTTACAGATACAGAAACTAAAGCTTCGGGAAGGTAAATGAGTTGCCCAAGGTGGTAAATGGCAGAGTTTGTGATGGGTTTTTTTTAAGACACATTCAATTTTATTAGATGTGTGTCATTGATCAGGGCAGCTAGATGGCACAGTAGATAGAATTCTAAGCCTAGAACTAAGGAAGACCTTAGTTCAAATCCAGCCTCATGTATTTACTAGCTCTGTGACCCTGGGCAAGTCACTTAGCCCTGTTTGCCTCAGTTTCCTCATCTGTAAAATGAGCTGGAGAAGGAAATGGCAAGCCACTTCAGTATCTCTGCCAAGAAAATCCCAAATGGGGTCACCGAGAGTCAGAAACAACTGAACAACGACAAATCATTGGGCAAGTCACTCTGTATCTTGTCTACTTCACTGATGACATGGAAGTGCCACCTAAAGTAAAAGCCGAGAAGAGGTGACGTCTTTAGGTCCTCTCTAGAGCTCAGATCTAAGAGTTTGGGGGCTACACGCAGTGTCACCCAATAAGGCTAAGGTAGGGAGCAGAAACAAATAAAAAAAGAGAGAGAGAAAGCAGAGGAGAAAAGATAGGAATCATTGATAATTAGCATATTCATTGTTGGAAGGTAGGCCACTCCAGTGATTGTTCAGATAAGGGTCTAAGTCTTTAGTTTTGAGTAGGCTAAATGCTTCCCTGCTTTATGCCAATAACTTGCTTAGCAAGGTGGTCTTCTGTCCTACCCTCCTGCAAAGATTGCAAGTCCTATGATGGTGCTCATTCTACTCTCAGGTATCCTGGCTCCAAACTAAGGACTCTTTCAGCTGTGCCTCGGTGTGAGCCCAGCATCAAATGGCATCAGGGAGAAAGACTAGGAGTCAAAGGATCTGGGTTCAAATCTTGGTTCGGCCACTTATTCCCTTTATGGCATTGTTTAAATAACTTCATGTCTCAACCTCAGTTTCCCTATCTGTAAAATTACGGGGCTGACCTAGATAAATCCAGCTTTATGGTCTGAACTGTGATCCTAGATGAAACCTGGGGTCTTTTACTGGCTCTGGGATTCTAGAATTCTAAGCTGTTTCCATTAAAAAAAAAAAAGAAAAAGCAGAATGTGATTCTTAGTGTGCTTAAGGGTGGTACTTCTTAGCACATTGTAAAGCAGGGATCATTCAATTGCCAAGTCCCAAAGGTCCTCCTGCTGAATGTGTGCCCTGAAGTTGAAATGTGACAGCCTATCTCTCACCTAATTTCTAATCAAGAAATAGGTGGTGAAAATTAGGCTGCATGATTTCATTTGGGTGGGGGGAAGGGGAAGAGGGAGGGGAAGATAGAGAAGGACTGCAATGTGCCAATTCATTGGTGTTAAAATGACCTCTGGCAATGAAGGACAGTATTTGCTCTTCAACACATGGTCTTAGAGAGTTTCTAGACTACTGAGAGGTTAAGGGTCACACAACCAGAATGAGTTAGAGGTAGGACTCTAACCCAGCTCTTTCTGGCTTTGAAAACAGCCTGGTATTTATTATACATGTTAGTTAAGCTAGGGAAAAAAAATAGACTGGGACCAGAATGTGAAGGACTTAAAATGTCCAGGTGAAGAGTTTTTCTTAATCCTAGAGGCAGTAGGGAGCCATTACTGGTGTTTGAACAGGGAAGTGACTGTGCTTTTTAGATTTTTTTAGCATCTGTGTGAAAGATGGATTAAAGAAGTGAGAGACAGAAAGCAAGAAGACCAGTTAAGAAGCTCTTATAATAGTCCAAGGCTGGAATGAGAGTGGTGACTACGTGAGTAGAAAGAATACAGATGTGAGACACGGTGCAGACATATTCTAACACAAGTTAGAATGTGACCAGATTGGTCTATCCCCGCCCTACAACTTACAGCCCTAGGGAATTAGAATCCTCTGAGCCCTGAAGTTAAATGATTTGCCTAAGATCATACAATCAGCATCAATCTGGGGCTTGATTTGTTCCCAATTCTTAACACAAATCCTGCTCTCTTATTCATTATAACAGGTTGATTTACATTGATTCATTAGCAATTGACAAAGTAAGCTTAAATTGCCACCAAGGTCCTGGATAGTGACAGCTGGTTCATATAATCAGACTCTCAGAGTCAGAACAAACCCCAGGGACCATCTAGTCAATAGCAAACCTGCACAAGCATCCCCTTCATGACACCCTCTCGTCCGTCATCCAGACTTTGCTCGGAGACCTCTTTGAAAAGGTTGGGTGACTGATGATCACGACCATTACTTAGATATTCTGTTAGCTCACTGCACGTAGATGCTTTGTAAAGGATTTAACCGAAATGAAGCTCTTCAGGTATTTGGAGATGACAGCATTCATTTCTACCGCATTGGTCTCAACGTAAGTTACATGAGTGTGACCTTTGATTATGCTCAGTAGACAAGTAGCAGATCATGATGATAATTAAATAATAAAATAAAGTCAAATGTCGTTATTTGAATTGGAAGAAATAGAACAAATGCTCACAGTCAATCTAATGTGGTCATTTTGCATTGCTTATCTAATGAAGGCTTATGGGAAGCTATCCATAAGAATTTCACAGGATCAAAAGGCCCACAAGATCATATATTTAGACCTAGAAAGGATCTTAAAGACCATCTAGTCTAACCTACCCATTCTATAGATGAGGAACTGAGGCCCAAAGACGTACACTGGGCCAAGGTTGCACGGGTCATGACAAGGAAGGGATTTGACCCCAGACCCTCTGACTCCATCACCAGGAGATGGAGGACCCATACCCAGGAGATCACAAATGCGTTGGCATACTATAATTTGGCAAAATGTCATCTTAATGAGAACTGAAATATCATTTTTTTTCTTTCTAAGATATCTCATTTTAGGGATGAGGCTTGTATTGGCATCAATATGGCACTTTAAAATAGGAGGCTAAAATTATTCTATTTATTCTTTCAACAAATATCTGTTGAATTGCTATTATATGTAAATCACTGCCTACACATTTTAATTCTATTTTCAAATTCTTACCTCTCTTACCAATTGATCTAGTGTCAGAATTTTATTTTTAGGTAACCCTTGATTGGCATCCTGAAAGACTAGTATTTTTAGAAAATTAAACTTCCCAGCCTGATTCTGTCTTTCAGAGTATTCTGCCAATTAGAAGGTTTTGGTTTTGTTCTTATTCTTTCAACAACGATAACAATCAGCCAATCAACAAACATTTATTAGATGCCTACTATGTGCTAGGCACTGAGCTAGGCTCTGGGGATACAAAGATATTACCCACAATGCCATGTGAACAAAGCTATACCCCAGCTATGTCCCTTTTTAATGAAGCTCTCTGTCCTCTAGTTAGAGAATGTATGTGAAATGTGACTGTTGTAATACTTTTTAGCTTGGGGAGGAGGGAGGATTTCAGTCATAATCTCTGCCAGCTCACCTCCATTTGCAAAGTAACAGAGGAAGGGAGGAGATTCCCTGTGCCCTCTCCTGCCATCTTGCTCCCCGAACTCTGGTAATCCAGTTGAGCCAGGCAAAGAGAGGAGACTGCTCATCTGTAGTCCTGCACTGGTAAAATTGCCCCCAATGTAGTAACCTACTATCCCCTTTTTTCCAGTCACAGTCTATACATACAATCACACAGGAACCACTGTCTACCCCAATAGAACCAATCTCGAAAGCAAAAAGCATGGGGGTTATTTCCTCTTCTCAAGTAGCCAAGCTGCTTCCAACTTTTCCTCTGTTTTCTAATAGAAAAATCTACATGCACTGTAAGAAACCAATTTTGCTCAACGGTCATATCTATTTCATCCCAGGTCTCTGTTGACCCTGCAGACTTTTCTAGCTTTGCTTTCTTGATTTTATGTCAACAGGATCCCCTCCATGGAATTTAAGACCTGTTATATTTAATTTCTTATTCTTTCTTCGTAAGCTTCTGCAAAGGCCACCTGAGAGCTGAGATGTCACTAGACCCTCCAAATGGCTTGACAGTCTTGTTTTACAAGCCTCTTATCTAGTTTTCCATTTGTTCAGTCCTCAGTCACCAATGGTTTACAATGTCACCAGAACCCAGTCAGAGAAAGAGTTTCATGCCAGGGATTTCTTATCAACAGTCCTATTTGAATGTTCTAAGCCCCCCAGTGATTTGTGGCATCACTAGATTCCCATGATGTAACAATGGCCCCTTTACAAAGATGATCTTGTCTGTTACTCTCTTTGTTAGGTACCTGCTCTCTTGTGGTTTCCAGGTTCAACTCTCTCCCATTACTCATTTGCAGTTCTGATATCATCAGGTGGCAATGTTGGCTCTCTCATTTTGCTTATCGATTTTTTTCCCAATTATCTTTCCTATGGAAATGGGCAGGTAGAGTAAAGAATATAATAAGCAACAAAGGAAGTAAAATGAAAGTGGGATTTGGGGACTAGCAGCAGGAGTGTTCACCATCACCAGCTCACAGATGTAGACCCTGTAAAGGTTCACAAAGGCCTTGTGGATTTCCTTAACTCTTTATCCAGGAAAAATGCGATCTAAAGTGCTCAATGAGGTTGAAGCAAATGCTGAAAATGTGAATCAACAGAGTGGGAGCAGAGGAAGCTGGAGCTAATTCTGCCAGAAAAAAAAGTGCAAAAGATCTGGGAAGATATGCATTTAAGCAGTTATTAAATGAAATAGTGGTTCAAGACACACACACATGCACACATCCTGGAAATAGTTTCTTAATTTTTCTTTCCGTGTATGTAACAAAAAGGTTCTGAGAAAATGTCCTTTTGTCATCCAGCAAATACTGCAACCCTATTTTAAAATTAACTATTTTTATTAAGAGCACTCCAGGGTGATTGTTTGAAAATGGCCCATTGTGTGATTGCAATTAACAGAAGAAGCTGGGAATTAGTACCACTCCCCATAATTACCCTTCAGAGACCCTTTGGAAAGAATCCTGCTCATAGAGGGCATAGGGCTCTCTCCACCTCACTGCATTTTAAGTGTCCATTGAGAGAACAGCAGAGACAGAGAGATTCACCTTTCAGCTCTCTGGCTTTTTTTTGGCTGGCAATTTCAATTCACTATTTGCATTTATAGCTGAGGAGGTGAGTCTCATGATACCCCTTTCTTTCTTTTCTCAGGGGTTGGTTTTTAAACTTTCTAAAGAAAGTATAGATGATGTTTTTCTTCCTGAGATAAGATGTGATTGAGACATTGGTGGAAATCTAGTAGTCGGAAACAAGCAGCTTCGGAATTAGAAAAATTCCACCCCTGAAACATCCTGTCTTTGTGACCCTGGGCAAGTCACTTAAGACTGTCAGCTACAGGAAAAGTGCTTTGGTTGTAGAGGGAATCCTTTACCGTATATGAATAAAATCACAAGTTCAATTTTTTTAATAGTCAAGACACGATGAAGGGGATAAGGGAAGACTTGTGAAATCTTTGCTTTGCTTTCATAAAGTTCAATGCATTACTTTGTTCTTGAGGTTTAACCCCACCAAACAATCATCACGTTGAACATCTTTGGGGGACCCAAATGGAAAACCACATTTCACAATGGTTCTATGACATTAGGAGCAAAACAAAACCTGACAGTCATAAGCTGAAGGCTAGAAGGAACTGAGTGGTCAGGAAGACTACTCATTTTACTGATGAGGAAACTGAATATGGAAAAGGTTCAGTGACTGTCTAGTGCCACATAGTGAGTGTGTTTCTTAGGTAGGATTCGAACTTGGATTTTCCCACTGCTCTATCCACTGTGCCGCCTAAAATGATAGACATTTCGTTAGGAAATTCTGTCTTGGATAAGAGATTTCACAGGTAAGAAACAGGGAAAGAGGACTTGTGATGGGTGAAACTCATGGTGCTAATGCTTCATTCATAAGATCAATCAATCAGTCAATGAGCATTTATTAAGTGTCTTTTAAGTTCCAGGCACTGGTCTATGGGAACAAGCATTTACTAAGCATCTACCATGGATCATTGTTCAGTCATTTTTCAGTCATGTTCAACTTTTTTTTTTTTTTAGGCAATTGGGGTTAAGTGACTTGCCTAGGGTTACACAGCTAGTAGGTGTCAAGTGTTTGGTCTGAGGCCGGATTTGAACTCAGGTCCTCCTGACTTCAGGGCTGGTGCTCTATTCACTGCGCCACCTAGCTGCCCCCAATGTTCAACTCTTCATGGCCCCATTGGGGGTTTTTGTGGCAAAGATACTGGAGTGGTTTGCCATTACCTTCTATAGCTCATGAGGAAATTGAGGTGAACAGGGTTGAGTGACTTGCCCACAGTCACACAGCTAGTCAGTGTCTGAGGCTAGATTTGAACTTAGGAAGATGAGTCTTCCTGACTCCAGGCCCAGCTCTCTATCCATTTATGCCACCTAACTGCCTCATGTTTCGAGTACTATTAAATACTAGGGATATAAAGGCAAAAGTGGGATAGCCCCTGCCTTCAAGGAGATTATATTCTACTGATAAGATTTATGTTGCCAGAGAAGTAAATAAAATGTATATATATGTATGTATGTATGTATGTATATTATAGATATAGATACATATAGATATCTACCTATCTTATCTATATACAGAATCCATACAAAGTGATTTTAAAATAAAAAAATCATTTTATTATTGCACCTCCCCTGCCTCAGGGTAGAAGGCTAGACCAGCTGATCCCTTTAATTCTTTTCCATTTTTAAGATGATAGAATCTTTAGGTTTTTTTTTTCCCTATCACATGATGCTCTTTCTTCTAACAATAACAGTTTTCAGAGGATTCCATATGCATTGTTTTATTAGAGCCTCCGAGGGACCCTATGAGAGGCAAGAAGGGGGTGCTAGAGTGTACAGAGCACAGAGCCTAGAGTCAGGAAGATCCAAGTTCAAATCCATCCACAGACATTTACTGGCTTTGTGACCCTGGGCAAGTCGCTTATTTTCTGTTGGCCTCACTTCCTCTTCTGTAAAATGGGGAAGATAATAATAGCACCTACCTCCCAGGCTTGATGTGAAGATCCCTTTTTTTCTAGAATCCAATTCCAGCACTAGTCCCACATTCTACATCCATAATAATGTTAAGTAGCTTTATTTGGTGCGTTAAGGTTGAAAAGCTCTTTACCAATATTTTTTTCATTTGACCCAACAGCTCTGGGTGCTATTATTATCCCCATTTTAGAGACATGAAAACTGGGGCCCAGAAAAGTTAAATAACTTGCCCAGGGTCATGAAGTGAGCAAATCCTGAGGCAGGATTTAAACTTACTTCTTCATGACTCTAAGTCTCACCCTTCTAACTACTGAGCCCCCAGCTAGCGAAGAACTGTTTTAGTAGTAGGGACATTCTGTTTGTTTTTGTTTTGTAATCCCAGGAAAGGTCTCATTAATTCCTTATCACCTTTTATAATGCCAATTAAAGTTTTTCTCACTGGACTAAACTATTTCAGGTTAAGATTTAATCCAAAAGCCAAGTTGACTGCTTATCAGTGAAGGTCTCTACAAGAAAATTCTAATTTCTTAAAAACTTGATAGAAGTAGTGAGTGGCATCCAGACTGATTTAACCTCTCCCAACAGGCCTTTGTAGTGATCCTAAAAGTTAGAAATCCATTTTAATTTCTTGGTGACAATCAGGTTCTTCAGCCTTCTCAAAGACATTGTTCTTATTCAAGGAAAAGGGAAGGAAGGAAGAATGGAAGGAAGGAAGGAAAAAGAAAGAAAGAAAGAGAGAGAGGAAAAGAGAAGAAAAGGGGGAAAGAAAGTAGAGAGGAGAGGAGAAGGAAGCTGCCAGTGTTATAACTGCATGGTGGAAGTTTGTTTAGGTTGGAAAAATGATCACAAGATCAATAGATTTCTGGAGATTCACGGTTTTGTGAGGGTTCAATTTTGAGTTTATTTTGCAAATATCAGGGGCACAGTCTTCTTTAGGGACAGAATGCAAGCTCCTTGGTGGCCAGAAGTTTCACTTTTCTGTCTTTGTATCCTCAAAGTCTAAAAACGTTCCTTCCACGCAGTAGATGTTTAGTTAATGTCTGTTGATTGATTGACGAACTATGTCTATAGCTATAGATATTTTAGAAATATATCCTATGTGTAAGTTACTAAGAAGAGGTATATGAGAAAGAAATTTGGGATTTCCTTCTGAGTTACCTTCCTCTTACTTTTCAAAGTCAATTTGGTGCAAAAGAGAAACAAAAAAAAGGATTTATTTTCTTTTGGTTAGACATACTGGTGACAGTCTGGTGAAGACATTTGAGCCCTTTGATGCCATCATTTGTCATATGGCAAGAACACAAACCCCAAAGAGTCCACCAGAGAACCCAAGGGAACAACCAAGCCCCAAAATAGGGCTTCCACAAGACTTCTGGGCAGCTAAGTCTGGCAACCAGCTCGTGGCTTCCGAGCAAAGAACATCGGGCTTGCAGCCACCCTGCTGGCTTGACCACACAGCTGAAGAGCGAGTGTTCTTTCGAACCCTCTGCTTGAGGGTCCCTGCAATTCTGGGAAAATATCATATTTGGGCTCCAGGGAAGAACTTTAGGCTGTGGGGAGATGTGCCAGGAGGGAACATGAAGCTAGCTGCAGCTGTAAATCTTCTCATGGATCCCCTTAGATGTCACCATTCGTTAAAGTACCATTTATCTTTCACTGTAAGGGCCTTCCCCATCATGTCTTCAAGTGTCTGTCTCCTTCAGATCACCCCTGGATAAGAGGCTTTCTCTATAGCATCTGGCACCTGTCCACGCAAACCATGAAGTAGAAGCTTTCCTTCCAGGATGCCTCCAGAAGCAGTGCTCTAGAAGACAATGTCAGATCACCAAAGGTGGCAAAAACACTTTAATCAACAGCCCACTGTGATGCTAGGAGCCAGTTAATCTAAAGAATCTTGGACCTGGAGTCAGAAAGAATTGAGTTCAAATTCTGCCTTGGATATTTACTAGTTGCGTGACCCTGGGCAATTTATTCAACTTCTTTCCATTTCAATTTTCTCATCTGAAAAATGAGGGTGATTGTTGTGAGGATAAAATGAGATATTTGTAAAGTTCTTTGTGAACCTTAAAGCACGGTGTAGATGTTAACTACTAGTCTAACGTAAGGAACCTCCCTGCTCTATATTTCTAGTTTTAGCATTTTGTATTTTATGGGGCAGACATGAGTGAACCATATAAAGTTTTCAATGAATGGAGTGGAGGTTATCTGCTGAAAGCAGAGTTTTAGGAAAGTTAATTGGATACTCTGGAAGAGGAAAGAAAATGGAGAAAAGGAAATCACTTGGGGAAATGTGATAGCTGGCTTCAAGTGTTTGTGGGTCTGTTACATGACAGAGGACTTTGGGCAGAATGAGGAATGATTGATGGAAGTTGCAAAGAGGCAAGAGCCAGTGATGAACCAAGGGGAGGATGTGGACAAGAGCTACAGAGGACAAGATGTTACGGATGGGTTACCTTCTTTGTCATTGTCACCACTAACCTCATTGAAAGAAGAGATCCATTTGAGTAGGGAAAATCTCCTGATCAATCAGAGCTGTCTCAGAGTGGGATGGATCCCAAGCCCTGTTTTCATAGGTCATGAATTTCTTCCTCATTAAAATTCTTCAGACGAAGGCAAGATGGCCGCTTGTTGAGGAATAGCTGTAAGGAGGATCTCCACTAGCTATGAGTGAACACAGAAGTTCTCTGAGATTCTGTGACTGAGGTCAATTCCGAGGTTATCATAGTCATCCAAGGGTGTGACTATCAAGAGCTGACCTAGGGCTGTGATAGAAATGTGAGGAAAAGGAAAAGCAGTGGAGACATGTGATGGAGATCTCCCTGCCTGCCACCAAGCAAATATGTCAGACTAGTTTTATGGAGGTAAATTGTCCAACTCTCTCTCTGTAAAGCTGAAGCTACCAGATTGACTGAAATTTGCCTGAGCAATGTGTCTTTGGGAAAGCTTTGATTCTCCAGTTCAAAAATGAAGCTCTGTGTATACCACCTAATTCTTTCACAAGTTATTTTCTTGACATCTGGCAGGGGGAAGAGGAGAGGGGAGAAGACCAATATCCCCAGATTAGAACTGAAGGTCACATAATGGTCCTTTCAGAATCACAGGGTTAAAAGAGAACTCAGGCACCATCCAGTCCAACCCATACCTTACTAGAATTTTCACTATAATAAACCTATTAGGTGACCATCTAATCTTTGCCTGAAGACTTCCAATGAGGGGAGAACTTACCATCTCCCCCATTCCACTCTTAAATAGTTCTGTTAGAGAGCATTTTGGGACATCAAGCCTCAGTTTACCCCTTTACAACTTTCACCTCTGTGCTACCTTTTTTTCAGTTGAACAGGAAAAACAGTCTAATCCCTCTTCCATGTGACTGTGAAGACAGCTTCTCTTCTCCAGAACATATCCCTCATTTCTTCAATTGATCTTCAATGGAAGGAATTCAAGGCCCTTCACTATTCTGGTTGCCAACATTTTGATTCATTCCCTTCAGTCAATTAATTAGCACTTCTATCACCATCCATTAGAGTTCAAGATGTTACTGATAATAAGAGGCAGAGGTAAGGGAGGGGGGAGTGTATTTTAAGGCATTGAGGACAACCTATGCAAAGTTACAGAGATAGGGAATGTAGCATACAGGGTGATATAGAGTTCAGGAGGACCTGTAGTCCAGTTTGGTTTGACTATAACCAAAGCAAATCGTGATGGAAAGATTTGGACTAGCCATCAGGAAGAAGTTCTCCAGACAGGAGAAATGTGGAGTATGGGAAAGTGTTACCAAAAGAAATTCATTTTCCTCTCTGAATAAATTAAAGAAAAATTGGGGAAAAAACCAAACTGTCTCCAATGTGCCGAGTAGATCAGATGGTTTCTCCATGTTCTTTAGAGCCCTCTGAGTCCTTGATTAATGAGATTACTCTCAACTATCCCTCCAGGTACCCATTCCACAGTCCCTTAGTTCTTCTGGTTGGTACTTCAGCAGCATCACCCTGTGCATCCCCTGCCGGTATAAACTAGAGCGTGAAACATCTGTGCCTTAGGCATGTTCCACCCTTAGTCATCTGGGCCCTCAACATTCCAGCTGCTTACATCTAGATGCTCCAATATGAAGCTGATTTTTGTTTTTTGTCTTTTTTTTTTAAAGCAAGGGAGATGGAGAGAGAAGAAGAGTGAAGCAGCAGTCACCTTTCATATTTATGGTTGAATTTAATGAGGTGCACATGAGATTGAGAAGCATGTCAGAGCTATTTGTTTTTATCCAAATCTCCTTGAGCCTGATTTACAGAAGGCAACGTCAGGAAAAGTTTCTGCATTCACTTTTGCCAAAATCATATCAGGCGCTGGGTTCATCTGAAAGCAAGAGGTTGCCAGCCTTACCCAGGAGACTGATGGCTTTCTGGGAGGTGGAAGGGGTGGGATGGGTAACCAATATCAACAAAGAAGAAAGGAGAGATCAGAATATTCATTCCTGTCTTGCTTCACAGTTCAGAATTTAAACCAGATCTACCAAAATGGAAACCAGCAAAGGGATCTGAGCAACTCTGCTGAGAAGGGCATTAGCAAAGCACTTAGAATGGATTTTCTTGGTCCACACTTTCTGCCCTATCAAATGTATGATAATTTACTATTATAAGTGGTGATAATAACCACTCTGCTTCATATATTGCAATGAGATCCACAGAATACTACCAAAAATATGAGCCGTAAGCACAGTTGTAGGACAGGCATTCCTGGAAAGGAATTGTGGAAGTGTCACTAAGTTCTGCCTCAGTGAAATGGGAGAGAAGGCTCCTTGGGGTTGGTTAGCCTGCAACCTGTTGTTAGAAGAGTTTCTGCTCTTTCATCAGACTGAGCCAAGACTCCAGTGTCAGAGCAGAAAGAAGATGCCCCAGCTGATGTTTGTTTCTGTGCTCTGTATTAAAAGGAGACCTGCTTGGAAAGCTCATTTTGTCTGTGGGAGATGTTTAAGTTATGTGAGAGCAGGGAGCATTTTTAGCCTATCTTTGTATCCTTAGCACTTAGCACAGTGCCTCGCATGTGGTGGGCACTGATTAAATGATAGTTGACTGACTACTGGTGAGGCATAACAAAATCTCTTACCACCTCAGAAGCATCTTGTGCATAAAGGGGATGATGTAATTGTGAGTGCAGGAGTGTAGATCAGTGGAAAGGATTCTGAACTTGGAGGTACAGGACCTGAGTTCAAGTCCCAGCTCTAATGCTTGCTCCATTTGTAACCTTGGGCAACTCATTCTCTGTACTTCAGTTTTCTCATCTGTAAAGTGAGGGGAGTGGACTGGAGTGGACAAGAAGTTCCCTATAGCTACAAATCTATTATCTCCACTACTTTGTTACATTTCAGAACTTCTCTGAGCCTCAGTTTCCTCATCAGAAATATGAAGGAGTTGAACCAGATGACCCTGAAAGTCTAGTCCTATGCTGTACAAATGGCAGTTAGGTGGCATAGCAGACAGAATGCTGGAGTTGGAGTCAGGAAGACATGAGTTCAAATCCTGCCTTAGATACTTCCAAGCTATATGATCCTTGGCAAGGCACTCAATCACTATGCACCTCAGTTTCTTCTTCTGTAAAATGGGAATAATCATAGCATTAATTTGGAAAGGCTGTTATAAGAATCAAATGAAATCAAATATCTAAAAAAGGTTTTTTGCAAACCTTAAAGCACTATATAAATACAAGCTATCATTATGATTAAATGACTTATCTTTTCATCAAAAGTGGTCCATCTGTACCTGACTTGGCAAATAAATACACACACACACACACACACACACATATATGTATATATGCATATATCTCCTAGCATTTTGTTTATACTTTAGGAAGTGTGGCTTAATGAGGTCATGACAATGATCCACACTTGAAAAAAAAAATAAAAACAGTCCTGCTGCTTTATAATCGTGGTTGGTATACAATTAAATCAGAGAACATTTCTTTTAAAAATAATCCATAATTCATGTTGTTCTCTCCCCAGGTAATCCTTAATCATATACCTTTACTGTACATATATACCATTTGTTTAGTCAATAAGATCCACTAATGGGGGCAGCTAGGTGGTACAGTAGATAGAGCACCAGCCCTGAAGTCAGGAGTACCTGAGTTCAAATCTGGCCTCAGACCAAACACTTGACACTTACTAGCTGTGTGACCCTGAGCAAGTCACTTAACCTCAATTGCCTAAAAAAAAAAAATAAGATCCACTAACCACATGTAAGGCACTTCAGTAAGCACTATTGGGGACACAGTAGATTTGGCATGATCCTGTCCCTCTTATACTCCATTCAACAAGCATTTATTAAGTACTTACTGTGTACTGGACATTGTACTTGGTGCTGGGGATACAAAGAGAGGCCAAAAAATACGGTAGTTACCGTCAAGGAATTGATAGTCCAGTGGGTGGGAGAGATGGACATTCTCCCTAGATACAAGATATATGCAGGATAAATTGGAGTCAGTCTAGGGGGAGGAGGATACATTCACAAATAATGATCACACCGGGTAGAATTCAGTCCAACTTACCATTTTCCATGTGAACACTGTGCCCAAGGCACGTTGCTAGGTCCTGGAAGTCCTTGTCCTCAAGGACATCACACTCTACTCCAGAAAGGTGATGTGTTAGTAGGTGCCATAGGAGAGGACATACATGGTGCAATGTGTGCAGACTTTTGTAGGAGAATATATTGAGATAGATAGATAATAGAAGTGTACATATATTTTAGTGTCATTATATATACACATAAGTGTTTATATTCATATATATATGTGTGTTTGTGTGTGTGTGTGTGTGTGTGCACATATTAGTGTGGTAAGAAGAACACTAAACTTGGCATCAGAAGACCAAGATTTGAATATTGCCTCACAAATTCCTATGTGGCCCTGGGAAAGTCCTTCAGCATCTTGGTGCCTCAATTTCCTCATCTATAAAATGGCAGTTGGATTATATGATTGCAAGGGTCCATTCCAGCTATTCAGTTTCTATAATTCTTTTGAAGCTAACTTCCAGGTAGAAGATTATGAATGGGGGAATATGATCTTGGATTTTTCCATGAGCATGAGAACTAGAAGGGAGGAGAGAGAGCTGCTGTAGGAATGGCCTAGTGGAAGGGGGCAGGAGAGTGAAGAGATTGAAGGCCGTGTCTGGGCAGGATCAGTGAAAGGAATTCAGGAGGATTCACTCGGAATAAGGACAACAATGGTGGCCTTCTTGTTCTTTAGGAACTTTAATGGCCAGAGGGATTTGACTTCTTCTACTCGGCCTTGGATGACAAGACTTGGGGACCATAGGTAGATAACGAAGAGAGGCACATGTGGGCTCAATTTAAGGAAAAGCTTCCTAAAAGTCAGAGATACCCCAAAGTCAGATGGGACAGCCTCAGGTGGTAGTGAGCTCTGTGCCTCATTGGAGGCCTTATGACAGATGCCAGAGGACCAGGGATGTCATAAAGGAAATACTGCATCCATTGTGGTTTGGACAAATTGGCCTCTGAACTCATTTCCGATGCTGGACTCTTTACTTCTAGTCTTAAGTCCTTAGACCCAGAAAAAGGAAGGGACCTGTCCAAGGTACCAAGTAGCAGATACCATTTGATTGAATGGTTATAATGACTCCTTTCCTTCTCTTTGATCTCTTTCCCTTCCTCACTTTTTCACCTCTCTCTTCCTGGCTTGATTAGCTTGATTTTAAAAATATCTTCCTTTCTCTGCGTCCCCCCCCCATTTTTGTGAACAGGACGCTCTTCGTCACTCAGCATCGGCGTCACTGCTGAGCTTCCCGTGGCTGGGATGGGTGTACTTATCTTTTAACCATTCCTTGCCGGTAGTACTTGATTCTATAGTAGACTGAATTGTCCATTAGCACAACTTAAGGGATGATTGGTCGTGCATAATTAATAAATGTCACTCTATCCAGAAAGTGGTAGTGGCCATGTAGGAACTGCCAGTGTGAGAACTCCCTTTTCCTGAGACAGATAACTGTCCTCCTACAATTTTAGTCTTAGACATAGGCCCGCAGCTTAGAAAAGCTAAGCAAGTTACCTCTGGTTCTACATGAAGGAGTGAGTGAAAAAGCATTGACTAAGTGCTTGCAGTATTCAAAACACTGCACTTAAGGCCAGGGAATAAAAACAAGAAAAGTGAGGCTACTCTCAAGAAGCTCACATTCTAATAAGAAAGCTGCTAGGTGCCTCAGTGAAGAGCGCACTGGGCCTGGAATCAGGAAGACCTAGGTTCAAATCCCGCCTCAGATACCTACTATCTGTGTGACCCTGGGCAAGTCACTTAACCCTGTTTGCCTCAGTTCCCTCATCTGTAAAATGAGCTAGAGAAGGAAAAGACAAACCACTCCTCCAGTATCCTTGCCAAGAAAACCCCAGATGGGATCATGAAGAGTTAGACACAGCTAATCAACTAAACAAGGTATAAAGGAGGGATAAGCTATAAAAGATGGCACATATTGTTATAGGTGAGACTTGAACCCAGTTCTTTCTGACTCCAAACCTAGCCCTCTATCCTGTCTACCCTTCTGCTTCACTAATTAATAAGCAGCAACAATTAAAAATAAAAGTGAATAGAGCAGCAGGCACACAGAACTCTCAAGTCCAGTAGACTTTGTCTATTCTCAGCATCTAAGGTCACATTCCAAACAGTCTATTCTGTCCCCATCTAGCAGAACCCAGTGCAGCTTGGATTCTTCCCAGAACCTCTAATGCACAGCCTGGTTTCCCCTGAGGTTTGTGGGGCTGATGTGGCCCATTTGTAATTGGGGCCGCAGGCAGTACATTGTTAATTGCATAGCAAGGCAATGGCTTGGCCAGTCCAAGGTCTATATTACAAAGAAAATTACTTCTTGCTAAGCATACGGGAGGGCATTGTGTGTTTGTGTGTATATTGTGTATATGTGTGTATATATGTGTTGTGTGAATGTGTTTATATGTGTGTTTGTGTGTGCATGTATATTTATATGTATGTGTGTTTATGTAGGTGCATTGTATGAATTGTGTGTGCATATGAGTATGTGTATATGTGTGTAAATGAGTATATTTTGAGTGTGTTTGTGTATATATGAATGTCTAGATATGTGCATTATTTATGTCTATATGTTTCTATATTGAATAAATGTGCATATAAGTGTACGAGTATGATTGTATGTATGTGTATATATGTATTTGGGTATAGGTATGTGTGTGTGTGTAGCTGTACTGGGATATGTATGTATATGGTGTTTATGTATATATGTGCATTGTATGAATGTGTGTATTTGTGTGAATGTACGTGTGTGTATATGTGAGTCTCCATGAGGAGGCCTTAGCATAATGCTCCCTTTGTCACCAATGTTTCAGTCCACATGATGTGTATGCCATAAGATGGACCAACTGCCACTAAATGGGGAAAAGACATTTTCTCAAGGCCCTAATGGGATAGCCCAGAAGAGAGAAAAGACACTGAACTACGAGGTGGCAGTGAGAATGTGTGGTGTGATTGAAAAGACATTGAATCAGATGACCTGGGTTCAAATTCTGACTCTATAAACCACTTTCTGTGTGAGCCGAAACAAAGCATTCACTCTTTCTGAGCTTCTGGTTCCCCATCTGTGCAACGAGAGGGTGGGTCTGGATGCCCCTAAGATCCTAGGATCTCACCAGCCCTGAAACAACCTTTAACAATGAATCTTTGTTCCTTCAGAATAGTGTAATTAAAAACCCTAGACTACAATTGGAGAGGCTGGGTTCTGATCCCAACTCTTTCTAACTAGTTGAGAGATACTGAGAAAGTCATGACTTTCATCATCTGTCCAATGTGAGATTGGGTTGGGTGACTTCCAAAGTATCTTCCTACTCTGGACTTATGATCACACCATACCGGATGGCCTCTCAGGTCCCTTCCCACCCTGCCATTCTGCAGCATCTGCATCTTGTATGATGTTAAAAAATGTGGATGGAAGTTGCAAAGAGGCAAATTTGGGTTGGATAAATAATAGAAAAATAGAATGAGTTGCCTTGGAAGATAATGGGCTCCTCCTCATTGGAGATCTTCAGGCAAAGATTTGGATGGGATTCTTGTTCAGGTATGGGTTAGATGAGGTGGCTGCTGAATCCCCTTCAAACACTGACATTCCATGATTTTGTGAGTTTTATCTATCTCACTTTGGAGTCTTTAAACTCATAGTACAGTGCTTTATTTGCTTTCCTCAACATAATACAAAGCATAATAACCTTGACCATGCTATTTACTTTCTTTGGGCTCTCCAAGATCTCTTCCAGCTCTGAAACTCTCTGATAGTTTCTTATAACTGATCTTGATTCATTAGAAATATGGATGCAAAAGAAGTGAGACTTGGGCTATAGAATTTCTTTGATTATTTTCCCATGCCATGCATTTTAGTTGGCCTCACTGTTTGAATTAATGAAAGTTTAGATGAAAAACCCTATCCAACTGCCCTTCCCATTACTAGTCAGAACTCTGATCTATTCATATAAGTTTCTAAATAAAGGGGAATAAAAGATTTAAAAGATTTTAAATAAAAGATGCCTATTGGAGAATACGTACTCTCAGCTGGCAGAAAAATAAAGGGCTCTAGCCAAAGAAGCTTGTTTGAGCATAGAAAATGGCCTAATTACAGGCCATCATGGGCCAACAGTGAGCCCAGCAGCAAAGGCAGGAGACTGTATGTTCTGAACTCAGGGCCAAGGAATCAGAAATCTTGGTTTTGGAGTAGGGCCAGGTTTCTAATGACCAGAGTCTTTGATCAGTCAAAGGACAGTAAAATCCAGTCATATCCAATAAGCATTTATTAAGTGTCAGACACTGTAATAAGGCCTGTAGTACAATTAATAAAAAAGAAAGATAGTCCCCACCATCAAAGGGCTTACAATCTCCTTGGGGGAGAAAACACCCAAAAAGGAAGCAGAAAAGGGGTAGGGAAAAAACCAGGGGGCACCCAGTGGATGGAGGCGTCTTGATCTATAGAGTTGAAATTAAGCAGGTAGCAGATGCAGAGTAGAGTGAGCCCAAGTCCAGCTTCTGCCCTCTGTAAAGGAAGGCATTGGGAGGAGCTTGATTTTCTGCCCTCCAGTCTCCAATCAGAGGAGAGAGGAGGCCAAAGGAGGCAGTGTCAATATAGACTTGAATTAGCAACATAGTGGAGAGTTTGACACGATGAGCTTATCTTAGGAAGGGCTATTCCCTGGAGTTGACACCAGTCAGAGCAACAGAGGTAGAATGGAACAGTACTGGATTTAGTATTAGAGGGTTTCTCTTCATGTTCTCCCTCTGCCACCTGTGAGACCTGGAGCGAATCCCTTAATCCTTCTGTTCCCTCTTTTGCAAATTGGTGTATGGATGAACTAGGTGACCTCTATGGTTCTTTCTAACTCTACATCTTGAAACCTGTAATCTTTCTGTGACTTTTTTCCATTAAAAAAATACAAGTGAATAAAAAAACCCTTCCTTTTAGACAAGGGCAATGAGAGAATTCATTGAGTTCTTTGAGATCCCAAAGGGGTAGAGACACTTTAATGAACCTACAGAAATTGGTCAGGGCTTAGATTCTTAAAATCTAGCCACTGCTCAGATTCTTAGAATCTAGCCAATACCTCACAGACTCTCAGATCCCTCAAGAGTCTGCCCAACATGGTGGATGTTCTAATACACCTTGTCTTTGGCTGAAAAAAAAAGAAGAAATTAGTCAGGCTCCTCAATAACTCAGCATATCAAAACTAACAAAGATGTAAAAATTTCCTGCTATGGGGAAGACAAAAATCTGGGGGAAACTCGAATGAATGAATGAATGAATGAGCATTTAAATTTTTTTTTGTATATGTCTAAAACATGAAATAATCATGATAATTAGCATTTATGTAGATTTCATAGTTTACAAAGCAACTTGCAAATTTTACCTCATTTCATCCTCACACAAACACTGTGAAGTAGGAGCTATTATTATCCCCATTTTACACATGAGAAAACTAAAGCAAATCAAGGTCAAGTGACTTGCACAGGGTCACACAGCTAGTGATTACCTGAGGTTGGATTTGAACTCAGGTTTTCCTGACTCTAAGCCCAGCACTCTATCCACTGTACCACCTAAATGGCATCTTCATCTTAAACTACCCTCCCCTGGAAGTCCTAGGGGCTGAAAAGCTGAGTAGATTGTAAAAAGTTTCAAAGGAATTCATAAATCATGGACAGAAAAATGGACCATTATAAAGAAGATATCAGATGCTCAGCAGACAGCCCTAATCCTGTGAGGGCTTCTAACATGTGCTTTGATTGTCCCTGGCAAAGTATCTCCTGGGTCTCTTCTGAGATGCAATACTGGGCTTAATGGACCATTGCTCTGACCCAGGATGATATTTCCTATGGCTAATCAGCTTAAGAAATGGTAGAAAATAGTGATGGCATCGAAAAGGTTCCTGCTTAGCATGAGAAATAACAAACATGTCTGAGACTCATGTTCTGGTGGCCTTTTCCTTTCTGTCTCTCTTTCTGGAATGACACCAGTGAACAAGCCATAGGCTTTGGAATAGCCCAAGCCCAGGGGACCCAATTGTCTTCTTATGTCCAGCAGTCATTAGAATTTACATAGGAGGTAAGTCTGGGAATCTGCGATAGTATTCAGCAGCAATAGAAAGCCATTGTCTGAAGGGTGCTTGAAAATATATGGTTAGACACTGAAGTGAAGACAGTAGTCATTTCAAAGCCTGCTCATTATTGTTGACAAAGCAGAAGGAAAACATACTGCATCCTGACCCAAGTTCCTTTCCCCTCAATGGAATTGTCCAATATAATTTTCATTTCCCATTGATATGTAAAGTTCTGCTAGGCAAAATGTGCTTTCTGGTGAAACCAAAACTTTCTTTGAGTGGGGGTTGATCCTCAACTCAAAGCTGGAATGTTAAATTTTAGTCTAGATGATGTCTGACCCTGAATAAACTCCTGACCACTCAGGGTCCTAGGTAACTCTCTAAGACCAGGTGGCACAGAAGATGCCAACCTGCATGGGTAGAAGGAGTGTACTCTTCCTGGAGTTCTTTATACCAATGAAATCACAAGACCAGTTTCTACCAATGGAAAAGCCAAAAGAGATATAATAATAACTAAGAGTAATGATAGTAATAATAATGATTATAATAATAACAACAGAGGCATATGATATAGCAGAAAGCTGGCCTTTAAGCCAATAAGTTCTGGTTTAAATCCCTATCTCAGTGAGACCATGGGCCAGTCACTCAAATTCTCCTTGCCCCAAGCAACCCTCTAAGATTGCCAGCTATAGAGGAGTTGCTTTTCTGCCTTGTTAGAGGGGATTTTCATACTGGAAGTTCGCTAGACTGACCAAGTCACAATTCCAGAGCAAAAAAACAGCAACTCCCATTTCTATGGCACTTTTAGTTCTGCAAAACTCTTTCTTTATAACAACCCTGTGAGATAGGAAAAGGGGCAATTGTCTTCCCCATTTTATAGAAACTGAGCTGTTGGGACTCATCCAGAATCATAAAGCTATTATGTGCCTGAAGTAGGAATCGAACCTAGGACTCCAGACACCAAGTTCAAGACTTTTTCTATTATGTTCCATTTTATTCAAAAGAGAAGAGCATTGGCTATTCTGCACTGTTAGGGTGATCTCTGAAGGGATTCATGGGTAAGGTTATCACAATGGGGAGAGGATCCCACACTGGTCCACGCTTCTTTGGTTTCCAATAACAAGTCAGAGTGCTGAGTGCGAAAGGTAACCTCACTAAATCTCCCCAGAAAGTCTGGGACTTTGAAATGATAGTTGAATATGCATTCAATGGCATATAACCACCTTTCCCTGATGCAAATTATGTCTGGGACTTGGTAGAGGACTTAGAAAATGCTTATGATTTTTTAAAAATTGATTACCTTGCACCCAGCCTATGTAGTGATGATCTTCTTAGAAGTTAGCTCAGCTGACCCCCAGACAAAAAATATATTCCATTTCTGGGTTCATACTCAAAACCTTTCCTTCTTGGTAGACCCACTATCATTTGTGTTCTACTAGCTCACACAGTCTTTGAGAATTAAACAGCAACTCGGCTGTAACCTTTATGGGTTCCCATGATTTCTCTTTGCCTCAGTTTCACCATCTGCCAAAAAATAGAGAATTAACAAAACATCCTTTTCATAGCAGAGTAATGAAGAGATTCATTGAGTACTTTGAGAACCTCTACCTTTAGGAAACATGGGAGTAAAAGGTTGGTCCTATTATCATCCTCATTTTAATCAGTGGAGGTATTGAGGTTCACAAAGGTCATGACCTGCCTAAAGTAACGCAGCTGGTTATTGATAATGTTGGGATGTGGAGACAGACTGTCCGAATCCCAGTCTGCTATGGCCTTCTGGCTTTGTAGAAGTAGAACTATTGGGACCCATCTCAGATATAAGCATGGAATGTTGGGAGGAAAACAGAGTATCTGTCTACCTATAAGGTAATAGGATTTTTAGAGCCATGACAATAACTCTGTCCTTGATCAGTGCTTCCCATTTGGAAGGTTTCATTGTGTTAATTATGTTTTCCCTAGGTAACAGCCATGCTCATTCATCATACTAATATCATTGTAATGGATTTCTCTAAGTCACCTTTTTGAAATAAATTCTCATATTGTTATATCACAGTGTGTCTCCATCCCATCTCCCACATACACAGCACTCCTAACCTGCCCTCCTCCTTGTAGACCAGCCCTCCCAGATCATGCATTGTACTGATCAACTCCTCACCAAGCAGTGCCCTGTGCTTTAATGGGGCCTATGAGGAGAGCCATAATTAGAGCAAGGCAACTGGACATTTCCCCAGGACATCATTTTTCCAAGATGCTGTCAGTACTTGCAATTCATCTTAGAGCATAGAAATACCTGAGCTTAGAAACTATTGTTGTCGTCATTGGGTGGTTTTAGCTGCGGCCGACTCTTCGTGACCCTATTTGGGGTTTTCTTGGCAAAGATACTGGAATGGTTTGTCATTTCCTTTGCCAGCTCATTTTATAGATAAGGAAACTGAGGCAAACAGGATTGAGTGACTTGTCCGGGGTCACACAGCTAGTGTCTCAGGCTGGATTTGAACTCAGGTCTTTTTGACTCCGGGCCTTGTGCTCTAACCACTGTGTAACCTAGCTGCCCCTTAGAAAGTATTAACTGGAAATAATTAGGGGCAGCCAGGTACTGGAGTCAGGAAGCCGCATGTTCATAGTTGGCTTCAGATACTAGCTTTGTGACTCTGTCCAAGTCCTTTAACCTCAGTTTGGATCAGTTCTCTCATCTGTAAAATGAGATTATAATGGCATCTATTTCCCAGGTGTGCTGAGAGGATTAAATGATACAATAATTATAAAGTGCATAGCACAGTGCCTGGCATATAGTAATCACTATTATAAATGTTAGCTAGCGTTATTATTATTAATTAGTTAAAATGAAAAGCTACAAAATAGCAGGCAGTGATAACGTCCTCCCCTCCCTCAGGCTTCCCCTCCTCCCTGCCCTGTTTCCACCACCACCAAAGAAAAGTGCACTCAGGCTGGTTTTCCCAGACTCAGATTATGGTACTCACCCAATTCCTTGTCATGGCTCTGTGGATGAAGGTCCCTTTCCGATACTCTATTACTGTTATCAGCAATGGTGATCAGCACAAGTAATGGCCTGAAGCTGTTTTCATTAGCGGAATGGCAAAAAGCCATAGCCAATCCATTAGAGAAGGTCTATTGTATCAAGAGCTTATAGGAAAACAGCCACCTGCCAGTGGGCCCTGAGCAAGCTGGCCTTAAAGAGGATTTTCAGCAGTGATTCAACTAGTCGCCATTTCACTCATGAGATCATGAGAAAGTTTGTTAGGGTTTTCCCCCTCTTTTCCTTCTTTTCAGCCGTTGTCTGTCTGGGATCTATGTATCTAATAGCCCTTTATTGTTACTGAGAATCTGGCAATAATCAACAGTATTCATAGAGAAAATTAGTTGCATCTCTAAATTAACTCTCTAATGCATTTGGTTAATATCTTTAGAAAGTTTCAATTCTTGAATTCCTTCTGTCCAGTGAGTGATAAATTTTTTTCTCAATGTTTCTCAACTTATTAGAACACTGATGTGTAAACTCCAAATTAAAATACATATACATATATTTCTTTTCTTTCTATCATTACAAAGAAAAAGAGAAGCTGCATGAGTTGTTTTCATTTCTTTATGGTATAGTTAATAAGGCAGCTATCATTAAAGCCAAGGACTTGAGTTCAAGTCTCACTTCTGACACACACCAGCCTTGTGACCCTGGGCAAGTCACATAACTTTCTAGTGTTATACATGTTTTTCTGCATTGGCAGAAAGCATTTCCCTACCTGGGAATTGCTTTTGCTAGTCAAATCACAAGTCCAGCTTATGTCTCTGTCCCCATCCCCTACAGAGTCATTAGGAGCATACATCAGCAACAAGCATTTATTAGATGCCTACTATGTGCCCGGCAATGTACAAAGAACTAGGGGTAAAAAGAAAGGCAAAAAACAAACAAACAAACAAAATCGGTCCTTAGTCTCAAGGAGTTCACAGTTTAATGGGAGAGACAATATGGAAACAACAGCCACATGGCACAGTGGACCCAGCGTTAGGAAGACCTGAGTTCAAATCCAACCTAACGTGCTTGCTGAGTGACCCTGGGCAAGTCACTTAACCACTGCCTACCTCAGTTTCTTCATCTGTAAAATGGGAATAATACTAATAGCTCCCACCTCCCAGGATTCTTGTGAGGATTCAAATGATATAATAATCACCAAGTGCTTAGCACAATACCCGACTCCTAGAAAGCCCTATATAAATGCCAGCTGTCATTATTATTAACTATGTGTAAACAAGATACAGACCAGCGAAAGTAGGGATAACCTCAGAAGACACTAAGATTAAGGAGGATGAGTAGAGGGTTGATTGAAGGAGATAGGAGCTCAAATACATCCCCTGCCCCTTGTTTAGCTGTGTCACTATGGGCAAGTCATGTGACCTTTTTAGAACTCAGTTTCCTCATCTATAAAATGAGAAGGTTGAAGTAGATGGCCTCTAGGGTCCTTTCTTGTTCTGAATGTAATAGCATATGCTCTTCTATGGCTTGGAATATTTATTAGTGGAAGGAGTTCTCACACCAGGACTATTCTGTCCGGTTGAAATTAAAGGCTCTTCATTAAAAAAAAAAATTGTCACACCCTCTGCTCTTGAATTTGGATAGTTCAGGCAACACATGTTTAAATCTGGCCCCCCTCCCCTTCTCCTAGAATGGAATCTTCCCTTCATGAGGCATCTGTTGGTATTGACTTTCACTGCACTGATATTAGTATTTCTGCCCCAGTCCATGTAGCAATCAAGCAACTCGGAGCAGTTAACTCCACAGGAGCCCACAGCACAGCTGCCACTACAGGCCCTGTTTCCTAAGGACCCTCGAAATTGAAAGAACCTTGAGAATGGCCCTGGAATTCAGCTTCTTGGCCAAGAGCAAAGCCCATCTGTTTCCCTGGGTTTTCAGAGACTTGTAGATTCATTCCCAAAGGAAGCAAGGCTTGAGCACCAGCAATTAAGAGAGACAGTTTGGGGCTGTTGTTGATAGCTCACATTTGCATAAGGCCTTCAAGTTGGCAAAGTACCATGGCTTTGATCCACACAACCACCCAGAGAGGTCAATGCTGTTATTAGCCCCATTTTATAGGAAACCAGGGATTGTCGGTGAGGGAACTTGTCCCAGGGTCGTGAAACTAGTCATTGCTGAAGGCAGGATTTAAACCCAGGTCTTTCTGGCTTTAAGGTCATGCCAGGGAGAAGACTTTAGGTTTTATACCCCCATCCAAATAGCAGGAAGGCAGTGACATATAAATAGAAAGTGTTGGTATTGGCAAGGATAGGTAAGTAGATGGGCTACTCCTATTAGAGGGAAAAGTGTGAGCTAGGGCAAAAAGGTGGAGAAACAGTGGCATTGGGTAATATTGCTTGGTCTGACATAGAATATTCAAGGAGGAGTGCAGTGGCAGCCTTGAAGACCAAATTACACAGTTTACCCCACCCCAAAGTGTCATATAGCTCCTTCTTGACTGTGAATTTAGCATGTGTGGCCAACAACCGGTTTTAGGGGAGGCAAAAACAAGGAATCAGTCCACAGGTTGAGGAAAATCAGAATGGTCATCACTTGATCACTAATATTGTGGGTCCTTGCCATTTGTGACCTGGTAGTTTACAATATGGCTTCCACTTTCGGATAAGTAGAAAGAATTTATTGAATCTAATGTGTTCATAATAGCCCCCTATCATGAGCAAGACATAGGATAGGAGGGGGGACCCAAAGACAGAAGAAGAATGAAAAGAGTTCTTGCCCCCAAAGGCACTCTATGACTGGGATAAAACGGATGCTTGGAGAGGTAAAGGTAAAATAATTTGAAGGAGAGAAAGCAGTTAAGAATTGGGAGTCTCAGAGAAGGCTTCCAGAGGAAGGGGCACATGAGCTGATGCTTGAAGGAAGAAAAAGATAATGGGAAGCAGAAGCAAGTGAGGCAATGTATCCTAGGTGTGGGAGATTGCTTGGGCAAATGCACAAAGGTGGGATATAGCATACCTTGGGAAGAAGGCAATAGCCTTGACTTTAAAAATGGGTGAAGGGAGAAAAGATCACACAAGTCTGGAAAGGTTGGTAGGGGTGGGGTGGGGGTGGGTCTTAAATGCCAGGCTGTGGATCTTTTACTTTGCTGTATAGTCAATACGGAGTCATTGATGGTTTTTGAGCAAGGCAGTGACTTCATTATAAAAGCTGACATTTCTATAAAGTCATAAGTGTTCCAAATGCTTTACCTGCATTATCTTATTTGAGATTCACAACAGTCGTGTAAGGTCTTGGTTCAAATTTCACTCCAGATACATACCATTCGTGTGACCGTGGGCAAGTCACTTAACGTCATACGCTCCCTCATCTGTTGCACTTCATAGTCTCTGAATTCCTTCCAGCTCTACAATATGTATCTGCTTTGTAGCGTTGTCTGCATGCTGTCTCCCCTGTTCAAATGTGAGCTCCTTGAAGGCAAAAATTGGTTTTTGCCTTTCTTTGTATCCACAGTGCTTGGCAGATATAGTAGGTAGGAACTGAAAAAATGTTCCTTAACGATGATGACTTTCAGGCAGCATGGTGTCCTCTAAAGAGTGACTGGTTTGAAGTCAGAGGATCTGAATTCAAATCCTGACAAGTGATCTTAAGCCAGTCACAACTTCTCTGGATCCTGTTTCTCTATAAACTGAGAAGATTGGATTAGATCACTGATAAGATCCCCTTCCTCTCTATAATAAAACATATAGTTTTTTTGATCTAGAGCCAGAAGGGTTTTTAAAAGCCATCTCATCCAACCCCTAGGCAGCTAGCTAGGTTTCACAGGGGTTAGAGCACTGGGCTTAGAATCAGGAAGACTCATCTTCACGAGTTCAAATCCAGCCTCAGATACTTACTAATTGTGTGACCCAGGGCAAGTCATTTAACCTTATTTACCTCAGTTCCTCATCTGTAAAATAAGCTGGAGAAAGAAATGGTAAATCACTCCAGTGTCTTTGCCGAGAAAACCCCAAATGAGGTCACCAAGAGTTGGACGTTACTGACAAATAACAACAATCTAACCCTTCATTTTACAGTTGTCCTCAACCGAGGCCCAGGAAAGCTAAATGATATCATCATGGGATCCTATATGTAGAAATGAAAGGGACCTGCAAGGCCATCTAATCTAACTCCCTAGTTTTCCAGATGAAGAAACTGAAACCCAGAGAAATCAAATGCCTTGCCCATGGTCACATAGGTAGTAAGCATCAGAGACAGGATTTGAACCTGCTTCCTGTGATTCCAAAAGCAGTAGTCTTTCCTTAAGAACTGTCAGGATCATAAAAACTATTGAACCCAAATGTCAACAAATCACACCTCCCGTTTTTCAACTTGGTAAGTTGCTCAAGGGCACTTATAGAACCAAGGACCCCTGGGCCCTGGAAAGAAACCCTGTGCTTGTATTCCATCTGTAGCGGTAGCAGGAATCTCTATATAGGCTTCATCATCTTAGCAGATACAGAGAGCATTCTCTGCCATCATTTTCCTCTGTGCCTGATTCCTCTAGGCTAAGCCTTGCCTTCTCCTAGTAGTTAATGAATTTGTCATGACGAAAATCCTTTTTTTAAAAGAATAGAGTTTTAAGACAATATATCATGTACAAATTAAAATGATCCATGTCAAGAAAACAAATCTGGGCCTCCATGGTGCATTCCAACAAGCCTCTGATAATTAGGAAGATTGCATAATTGGCCCTTTCCAGTTTCTGCTGGAGCCCAGAGCCAGCTAAGAGGATTAGACTACACTTGGATGTTAAGGCTCTCTTCTTTACTGGCAGGATCTAATCCTGATTTTTTTTGCTGTTTATATTTCTAAATTTGTGGAAAATGAGAGACAAAACCCTTAGCTCCTGGGCCCTTCATTTCACACTTCAGTTGCCCTCCATTGTACACAGATCTGCTATGTCTCCTCTGCCAATTAGGACCGTTGTGGATTATTTGCAAGAGACTCAGGAAGGAATGGCATTCAGACTTTGGAAGCAGTTGTCTTCCTAAGCACTTATCTCCCCTAGGAGCCCTCCCAAGTTGTTTCCCATTCATTCTATTCATTCATTCATTCAAGACCAGTTTATTAAGTGTCTTCTGTATGTGAGGTACAGAGTTTGGAAAAGGAATTACCTTGCCTTCATGGAGCTGAGAAGATATCCCTTTTCCTTCCTCATTTTGATTATCTGCTCAAAATTAAGCCCTATGCATTAACCACAGAAAATGGCCAACTTGGGCTGGATACTGGGTGCTTTGTGTATGAAATGTAAGCTTTCTTTTAGGAGCCATGAAAGCAGCCTTCTGCATGCAAGGCCTATCGTACAGATAATTTTGTTACAGTGGTAGTGCTTATTTACTGCAGCAGCAAGAGTCTTGCATGAGAAAGGAATTCAGTTTGGTAGATGATTGCAGAATCTAATTTAAAAAAAAATTGAACCAGACTTCAGAATCTATCTATTCCTCCATATGTATTGGGCATGGACCTATTTACATAATATGTTTTCTTCCCACTAGAATGCAAGCTCCCTGAGGACAGGAACTGCTTTTTCTTTGCATCTTCACCTACCACTCATGGTTGTTGTAAGGATCAAATGAAATAATATATGTAAAACTGCGTTTCTGTAGGTGCAGTGATTTATTTGTCTGACTCTGGATAGAATTGTGAAATAGACAGACTGTATGTTTGTCTCATCCCTAACTGCGTTTCTGTGCCTCATTCACTCAATCAATCAGCAGTCATCTATTAAGCCCCTGCTATGTTCTTACCACTTTGGTAGGTACTAGAGATACCCAGGCAGAAATAATACATTCCCTGCCTCCTATTTCTCCCTTTCCCCCTCCACTCTTTTGCTTCAAATTACCAAAGCCTGACCAAGCTAGCCAGCAGCTCACCCTGCCCTCCTCCCTTCACCAAAACTCACCTTTTCCAGGCACCATCATCTCTCTAACTAAGGTTGGAGGTGTTGACAACTAATAATGGCTTCCTGGGTAACCCTCTTAAGTAGCATTTCTGTTTTAACTGGGATGGGGTTACAGGAGTCTTGGAAACATAGTGCCATAACATTAAAGAGTAACTCTTTATTATTTCAAAATGAATTAGTCCGAGGCAGCCAGGTGGCACCATGGATAGAGTCAAGAAGACCTTGGTACTTCTTAATATCTTCACAAATACTTCTTAGCTATGTGAACCTAGCCAAGTCATTTAACCTCTTTCCACCTCAATTCCTCCATCTGTAAAATGGAGATAATAACAGCACCTACCTTACAGGTTTGTTGTATCAGATAAGATAATATATGTAAAGAACTTTGCAAATTTTAAAGCATTATATGAATGCTAGCTATTATCATCATTATTATTATCATTTCAAGTGGTATGACATAGTGGAGTAAGACTAAGGAAAAATTTTGTCATGGAGGTCTTTCTGCAAAGCCTGTCAAATCACTCCATGTTACCAACCTAATCTACCTACATGTCATCCTAGAAATAGTACTGCACAGAGAAAGAAACTAATATTTCACTTAGAAGTTTGCTTAATTTGAGTGACCTTATTAATAGTAGTTCTGGAGGACTCATGACAGATTAGCAAAAATATTCAAGGAAGCTGAGTAAAATGAATTCAAACAATGGTTTAACCTGTGTAACAAAGAGGGATGGGTGTTATTTTTGCTCCAATCCAGCAAGCATTTACTAAATGCCTTCTATGAGCAAAGCACTGGAGATACGATTACGTAATTAACAAACAAACAAAAAATCCCTGGCCTCAAGAAGCTTACATGCTGCTTGAGGATATGCCCACATGGAAACAGATAGTAAATATATGATGGTCACCAAAGGCTTCCTATTAGAGGTGACACCTTAAAAACAGTCTTGAGCAGAGATTTTCAAATCTTTGGGTTTCAGGACACTCTTAAAAATTAATGAGGCCTCCAAAGAACCTTTATTATTTGGGTTATATCTATCAACATTTACCATATTAGAAATTAAATATTTCAGTATTATGAGGGAAATGATTCTTGACCTCACAAACCACCCAAAAGGGTCTTCTGTAGCTGCCTCCCAAAACACCCTTTGCACTGCTCAGCTTGTACAACCCTTCATTTTTTGTTTCCTCCTTGGAGTGCCTTTCCTTCCCCTCTTGCACTGGCAATCTCCCAATTCAGCTGCTCTCCTGTTTACAAGGTTCAGCTGTCCCATTACTCAGACATTTTTCATCTTGTCATGTACCACATCTGTGAATTCCTCCCTTCCAAACAAAATGGCCTCACTTTTTTTGTTGTTTGTTTCTATAACAGGGGAAGTTCCAGTAAACACTGTCAGTGTCAGATTTCCATTTCACTTCCTTTGTTTGTCGTTATTAGCTTGTAATGACATGGCTTCTCATTTCCTGTTTGACGTCTAGCTGTGCTTAAGTGGAAACACACATCATAAGAGCTCTTATTTCTGTTCTGCTTGAGGGTTTCCAAAGCACTTTCTTCATCATGGGATATGAGGTTGGTAGCATGGGTACGTTTATCTCCAGTTTGGAGATGAGGAAAGTGAGACTAAGAGAAGTTAAGTGCCTGGCCCATGGTAGATGTGTAATAAATGCTTGTTCATTGATCTATTGGTTGGACAACTTTTCGGGCAGTCTATTAAATGCGTGCTATGTGCCAGGCACTGTGTGAGATGTCGGGGGCACAAAAACACAAATGAAGAGTCCTCGCACTCAACTGCTCACATGTTACTAGGAGGAGGGGAACATCATAGATGTGTATGAACATGCAAAATACATGCAAATGGAAGACAGAAGCATTCATGAGGCCACTAACAAGTAGGGCAAGGAGGATGAGCTTCCTGCGGAAGGTGGCATTTGAATTCAGTCTTGAAGTAGGTTAGCAGTGCCCTGGGGGGATGGTGAGGACAGAGAATTTTCCAGACACTGGGGACAACCTGGACAATGTCATAGAGGAAGAGGATGGTAAGTGCAGTGAACTTCCAGCAGGCAGTGGCAGGAAAGTCAGCTTCATCGGGGGGGGCAATATTCTATGTGGAAACTCTCCGTCAATGCAGATCAGAAACCCTCCATGCCTTAGTAGACTCCTTAATGAGCTGCTCTGGCCTAAATAGATACATGTATTAATAAATAAGTGAATAAATGATTAATAGATAATTGAATGAATGAATAAATGAGAATGAGTGAGTGAATGAATGAACAAAAATAGACAATAGATGATAGATAGATAGTTATTATATCCCCAATTAGCCACTTGAGAATGAGTCTAGCCAAACTTAGCTGGGGTGACCCTCAGTTGATAGACATATATACCTTGAAACCTGACCACACGTGGGACCATTTCCCAGTGGTTCTTCACTGGCATCACTTTTGAAAACCCAAGGCCACTTCTCAACTGTGATGTAGCATTGGAGGAGTGGAAGACACTGGTAAAGAGGAAGACTTAGAGGAATGATAAGATTTCAAAGGTGTAGCTAGATAGAAACTGTGATGAGTGGTCATTTTCTCCTCACTTGTAGGTACTGTATATTATCCCACAAAGGTCACAAGGGACGAGGTAGACATTTGTGGGACAACGTGGGTATAAATAAGAAATTACAACCCTCTGACTATGCTTTGTATTCATTTCCTCGGTATAGAGAGGAGGTGGGTTCTACCTACAGAACAAAGGGTTTAAGGGAATTCAAGGAAACTTACTGAATAGAACTGGCCTAGGAATCAAGTACTGGGTTCAAGTCCTACCACTGAGGCAGCTAGGTGGTGCAGTAGATAAAATGCTGGGCCTGGAGTTAGGAAGCCGTAAGTTAGTGTGATAAGGAGCTAGGACTAAATTGTCTCTCCTGTTCTTCACACTTCTACATGATCCTATGAGACTCCTTTTGAGTTGGTACCAGTGGGCGGACTTCCTTCTCTTTTTTTCTCCTCTTCCTCCTCCTCCAACCTCCTTTCCCCTGCCATTCAGCCTTTTATTCCATGCTTTTTGTCCCTCAGTTCCCCAAAGACAATAAGAAAAAGAACTGTAATACTTTACCTTTGGTTCCTCCAAATGCTATGCCCAAGAGAATGGGCTCTAATCTCTGTGGAGGTGTTTACATGTCCCCAACACCATGCTGTTCTTCCTATTCTATTTGCTGGCTTCCTGTCAGATGGGAAAGCTGAAAGAAAGGAGCCGCTGACAAGAAGACTGACTATAGGAGATGTGTGTGTTCACCTAGACCTGGGGGCCATGATTTCAGTTCTGTAGATGCTCCCTCTCCCACAATAGTTCACAAATCCTTGTCTGGTCTTTCTTTCTTTCTTTCCTTCTTTCTTTCTTTCTTTCTTTCTTTCTTTCTTTCTTTCTTTCTTTCTTTCTTTCTTTCTTTCTTTCCTTCTTTCTTTCTTTCCTTCTTTCTTTCTTTCTTTCTTTCTTTCTTTCTTTCTTTCTTTCTTTCTTTCTTTCTTTCTTTCTTTCTTTCTTTCTTTCTTTCTTTCTTAGAAGACATATATGAGCTGCTTTGGCTAGGGGGAAAAAAAGTCATCCCCTGGTGACCAACTTTTGGGACCTAATCTTTTCCAAACTTCCCTTGATGCTTACCAAAATCATTGCCAGGACGATATTTGAAGCCATTGCCACTCTGCAGGACCTACCAGCATTTGCAATATAGTTGTTGAGAGCCTAGGGGTCATGGCCAAGCCAAGATGAGGCATTGGAGTAACACTTTGGTGGAGTCGTTTATAAAGTTCAAAAACCAATTCTTTCATCTCTGTGGTTATATCTCCCCACCAAGGCTGGTTTGGGAGAAACTCGGAGTCTTTCCAGCTTGAATAAGACCAGCCAGAATATATGCCCCATGGGCATATAGCCTTCAGTGGTTCTCAGTCCTCTCCATGCCACACTGAGAGAGCAAATTAGAGGTGGTTATAGAACTATATCAGAAAAGCCAAGCTGTGACTTGCAGTTTGTGTGCCTAGGGCAAGCAGCACTAAACATCCCCTTCAATCAGTTGGGTAAAAACCATGACACTGGATCCATTAGGAAGGCCCTTGGTGCAGAAGACTCAAAGTCATGGGGTCTATATTCAGATTCAGTCTCTTACTACTTCTGTGACTCCGGACAAATCACTTCATGTTTATAGCCACAGTTTCCTCATATGTAAAATTAGGCAGTTTAATTGGCTGATCCCTAAGGCCCCGCATAGCTCTGATCCAATAGCTAGCTGTCCTCTGAGCTATCAGCCAGCTCTATATTCTCCAACCCTGAAAACAACTCCACTGTCAGGAAATGGACTAGACTATCTCAAGGATTTTGCACTGAGGGCTCTGATGAGGGAGGGCAGAGTCTACCTGGTATTGTGCCACTGGGGCAAAAAGCACATTTTCCAGGACCCTTACCATCATCATCATTATCATCATAGCCAGTATTTATATAATGCTTTGTAGTTTGTAAAACACTTTACAAATATTATCTCATTTGATTCTCACAACAACCCTGGGAGGTAGGTTCTATTATTATCCCCATTTTATAGATGAGAAAACTGAGTTAGACAGAGGTTAAGTAACTTACCCAAGTTCACACAGCTAGGAAATGTTTGAGGTTGGATTTGAACTCAGATCTTCCTGACTTCAGGTCCAGCATTCTATCTACTTCACCACCTAATTTAATTGTTCATGCTAACTAGTGTCTATACTGCTGAAAGTATAATTGCTATTAAGATGTAAATATAATTAATTTCAAAGTTGCACAATCTTTAAAATCATTATTTTAAATGCTCATGCCCTCTAAATTTCAGCGCCCTGGGACCAAGAACCAGTCACCCCACCCTAGTTATGGCTCTGCATATATGGTATGTGTTTATTTCCACATAAAGCCCTTCCATTTAATGGTCTCAATTCTAGATTGAAAAAAAAAACAACTTCTGAGTGCTAATACAACAAGGGTAACTGTTAAGGCCACGCAGAACACAGTTTTGTTATGAGTGCACATATAAGCTGTCACCTCCTGTAATGAGTGGTGCAGTTAGCTCTTTGTTTGAATTCTATATAAAGATAACTCTTTAAATATAACTATCACTATGTCCAGCTTTGGACCAATTTCTTCCCCCCCCCCTCACTTGGCATGCTCTCTTCTCTTCCCTCTCCTTGTCTCCCCCCTTCTTTCCTCCCTCTTGGCATGATCCCTAAGAATAAATATGTCAAGTAGTTGAACAGGTCACATTCTCTTCCAAAATTTCTCTTGACTTAAAAAGGAGGGGGAAGGGGGTATTAAATGTGTGGACTCTTCCAGGACCTTATCTTTGTTTCAGGGAACATTTGGAGAGCGCCCTCAACATTTGCCCCCTTTGAGTTCACAGTCTGTTTCCCTGGAATGCTTCCAGCATCTGGGATTGAGAATGCTGGAAGGAAGCACTCTGTAGGGGAATTTAACAGACAACATGGGGTGCCCATGATCTGTGCTCACTCTCAACATAGGTTGTCATTGTCTTTCTTCATCTCACTCACCCTCTTTAATGTTGTTGGGTTTGGTTTGTTTGTTTGTTTTTGCATAGGATTCAGATTAGGGAATAATAAAGCTTTCTGGTAAATTGAAGGTCTCTTAGGCTCATCTGAGCTATCTCTATAATTTAAGCCCCCTACAAGTGGTTCTTTCCAAAAGAGGGAGGGAGGGAAGAAGGAAGGAAGGAAGGAAGGAAGGAAGGAAGGAAGGAAGGAAGGAAGGAAGGAAGGAAGGAAGGAAGGAAGGAAGGAAGGAAGGGAGGGAGGGAGGGAGGAAAGAAGGAAGGAAGGAAGGAAGGAAGGAAGGAAGGAAGGAAGGAAGGAAGGAAGGAAGGAAGGAAGGAAGGAAGGAAGGAAGGAAAGAAAGAAAGAAGCCTGTCACCTAATTTTAAGTTCTAGCAGACATCATTGGTTCTACCACGTGTCTATATAACTTTCTTCAAAAGCTCTCCAGATAAATCAATAAGACAGAAGACAAATAAAATATATTGCCCCTTCTTAATGCATTGTGACCTGAGAACCTTATATATTTGTCTGCTTCACTTCTGAAGCACCTTTCATCTGGAGAGCTCGCCACTCCTCGGCACACTTTTTAATTTCTTAACAATGAGCACCCTTCAAACAACACAGTTGCAGAGGAGTAGGAGTGAGAAGGAGAAGCAAAGGGTGAGGCAGTGATATATGGTGACACAGAAAAGAGAAATATAGAAATGAAAACAGGGCAGACTTCAGGTAGCAAAGATGTAGACACTAATTTTATCAACCCCTGTGAGGTAGGTGCTGTTGTTATCCCAACTTCGCAGACTGGGAAACTGATTCTTTGCATGGTTAAGAATGTGCCTAGAGACACACAACTAGTAGGTGATACTAGGATCATAAATTTAAAGCTTAAAGAGATCTTAGCATCCAACTTTGTCATTTTACATATAAGGAAATTGAAGTACCGAGAGTTTAAGTGATTTGCTGGGAGTTGCACAGCTTCTAAGTAACTGTAGCAGGATTTTACATGGGTCTTGTTGACTTCAAGGCCAGTGCTAACCACACAGGATATTAATGATATCCACCACTGAACAGCTCCATGTTTCTTAACTCCTTGGCTGGTCAATCTATGACCTTGTTGCACAAAAAAGTGTGAGGCGTCAGTGAGATGTTTTAATGCCCATATCATACGTGTTAATAACAAAATAGTAAAAATAGGTATGTGGGTATAAATGTAAATAGTAAGTTAAATCAGTTAATAAGCATTTTTCTTTAAGAATGGAGCTAGATATACAGATATAAAAATGAAGCAGTTCCTGTCTTCAAGGAGTTTACATTCTATTGGGGGAAACAACATATACATGTTAATAAATAAAAATGGATATATAGTGTTAAGGGGTATTAGAATATAGTAAATGCAAGGTAATTTTGGAGAGGAAAGGATTATAGAGAGAGCTAGAGACATTGGAAAAGTTCCCTTTGCAGGAAATAAATGATTTTGAGAGGCAGAGGGGAGGGGAAAGCATTCCAGACATGGAGGGCAGTTTCTGCAAAGGGATAGTGATAGAAAGTGGACTGTCACTTATCAAGAACAGCAGTTTGGCCAGTTTGACTGCAATGAAGAGTGTGGGAAGAAAGAGTGTCAGGTGTAATAAGTCTGTAAAGCTAGGTAAAAGTCATGTTGTGAAGGACTTTCAATGCCGAAAAGGCATTTTACTTGAGAGAAAATAGGGAATCACTATAGTGCTTTTAGTAGGGGATTGATGTGGTCAGACCTTCACTTTAGGAAAATCACTTTTGCAGCTGTGTGGAGGATGGATTGCAGTGGGGACAGAATTAAGGACAGGGGACTGATCAAGAGGCCATTGCCATAATCTACCAAAAACAAAAGGGGTGAGCGGGGAATGGGGACAAAGCCAGGATATTTGAGTGTTCGGAAGCAGTGCAATGAGCTCCCTTCCACAAACACCTCCTAAAAGACGTAGAAAATATACAAACCAAATCCTGATGGGGAAATCCAGAAGTGACCTAGGGTGATTATAGAGCCAGTAGAGAGACGGAGATGTTGTGAAGGCAGAATTGAGAATTGAGAGTTAGTAACTGATTGGATATGTGGGGTAAGGGAGAGTGAGGGGTCAAGGATGGCCATCAGATTCAGAGCCTGGTTGATTAGAAGGCTGATGGTTCCCATAAAAGCAGTAGGTCAGTTTGAAAGAGAGATGGATTTGGCGAAGAGAGATGAGCTGTTTTGGACATGCTGAGTTTTAGGTGCTTAAAGGACCTCTATTTGGAAATGTCTAATGGATAGCTGTTGCTGAAGGACTGACACTTCGTGGTGTCAGTTATAAAAAATGTAATTGTTGAACCCATGGATGCTTAAGAGATTACTAAGAAAGAGAATAGGGGAAGAAAAGGAAAGGGTTCAGAACAGAATCTTGGGATACAGTTGTAGTTGGGCATGATGTGAATGATGATTCAACCATGGATGCTGAGAAAAGACCCAGCAGTTGAAAGGAGAGGAGAGGAGAATAGTAACATGAAAACTTAGAGGAGAGAGGTTAGGTTTTTTTAGAGGAGTCATCAATAAATGTCACATGCTGAAGAAAGGTCAAGAAGGATGAGTGCCAAGAAGTCTATTGACTTTGAACACACAAATGACACAAACAGCATTTCAACAGCCTTCCTAAAAGATGGCACCCACGATTGACCCAGGTGGTAAGCCCAGGGCAGAGTGCAGTGGGACTCCCGTCTCTCTCTTTCAGAGCACTCTCAATGAAGCCCACAACCGATATCATATTAGCTTTTAGCAATCAAACAACTGAGCGTTCTTAGTGAAACATCAGTCTAGGAGGACACTCCCTGATCCCACCCCCAAATTTATCAGTCATGAAAAGACAAATGGAGGGTAATGAGCATAAAGGACACCAGCTTCTACCTAATGAAGCAGGGGAATAGACAACATGGCCTGAATCTAGCGGAGGTGGGGAGCCTGCAGCTCGAGGCCACATGTGGCTTTCTAGGTCTTTGGGTGCACCCTGTTGACTGAGTCCAAGTTTTACAGAACAAATCCTTTTATTAAGGGGATTCATTCTGTGAAGTTTATATTCAGTCAAATGGCTGCAGTTGGGGACCTAGAGGGCCACATGTGGCCTTGAGGCCACAGATTTCCCACCCTGAATTTCTAGAGCCTTTCTGAATACCAAAGTTGACTTTTTTTTCTGCTCTTTTAAGAAACAGACTTTTTTTCCCCCTCATCCCCTTTCTGCTTCCACTTCCCTTTCTATCCTCTCTTCCCATCTCTCTAATTCTCCTTCTTTTCTCTTCTTTTCATCATTCCCTTTGGCCTCTCTTTCATATCTTTTCTCCCAATCTCTTTGTGTTTCTCTTCTTCCACCATATTTTTATTGTTTCCATTAGACAAATCAAGAACTTTGCAAAGAAATAATTTCTTCCCTGTCTCCTATTTTCCCTTTTCAACCTCACTTTTCCTTCTCTCTCCCTTTTCACTTCCCTTCTCCTTTAAAAATAATATAAAACTGGTCGACCTGGAGAAAAATAATTTACCTCAAGTCATATACCTTTTTTCCCTCACATAACTGTATTAGCAATTCAGTGTCTAGACTTCTTGGAACATGAGATGGCATTTGGAGCTTATTCAGGGAACCTGAAAATGTTTCTTCAGGCCTCCTGGAATATGAAAAAATGGGTGGAGCACATCCCCAGACCAACCACAATCACTGTGATGCTCGACACATGTAGGCACTATCAAAGAAAGGCCATTTGTCATTATTTATGGCCTCTGGGTCACCAGTTAAAAAAAATCAGCGTCAGGAAAGGATATTGTTCTGATGAGGATTTCAGTTAGTAGAACCCAGAAGAGCTTAACAAGACAGACTCTTGAACTCAAGAAATCCTAGTAATCAAGAGTTCTTAATCTAGGGGTCTGGAAACTTTTGTTTTAGTATTGGTAGACAACTGGTTTTTTTGCCCAGTATAATTGGTTTCCTTTATAATCCTATGTATTTTATTTTGCATATTTAAAAACATTCTGAGATGGGGTCCACAGGTTTTGCCAGACTTCCAAAGGGGTCCTCGAAACAAGCAAACATACAAAAACATTTAGAAACTCTACCCTAACTCTTTGATATGTACTGTCTTGATAATAGATAAATTCATATATCAACAGATAAACAAATGAATAAATAAATAAGTGAATAGACAGGGACAGGCAGATAGATTAGATAGATAGATAGATGGATAGATAGACAAGTAGATGGATGGCTAGATAGTAGATAGCTAGACACTGAGACATTTTTACCAACATGATTAAGGCTGGCTGCCATTACTTTGGGCATTTGAAGGGATCAGACCACATGTCCCCAGGGAAAGTTTGGCATTATTTGTGAGGCACAGCCAAAGGTGCAAGTCAAAATTGCACGTGGGTGAGCTTATTGCCTATTCGTTTTCGGCTGCCTCTTGTGAGACTTTACTGGAATTACCAGGAAGCTCCAAGATTCCAATAACCTCTCTCTACCCACCCCCACATGCCCACACCCCCAAAATGACCCGTTCATGCCTTCTCATCATCTGGTTTTCTTGTCTGTGTCTTTCCAAGGATTTATTGTGAGGCTTTACCCAAAGAAAGGGCTGAACTCCCCAAAACTTTATAATAAAATATTACCCTTAAATAATGTGTTCAAGCACCTTAAGAAAAAGAGCTCCTTCTGTTTCCAATCAGGCTCCTCCAGCCTGCCCAGAACTCTGTCCTCTGGGCCTTATGTGTCCTCAGCAAGTCAGCCAGAAAGAGGAAACAAGACAAGTCAATTTGTGCATTGCCAAGTATGAGCTGAATTCATTCTGGGCCATAATATCTCCATTAGCTCCATGAGTCAGAGCAGGCTAGAAGGAGAAAACAAGCATGTAGGGTGGGCCTCTTAAAAGAGTTTGGGAGAGTCTGGGCGTGAAGTCCAAACAGAACGTGTGGGAAAGAAATCAGCACCGAAATGCAGCTCAGAAGTAGGAGGCCCCCGGCTTTCCAGTGGCAAATGTCCTGGACTGGAAGTCAGGGGGACTGACTTCCATATCCAGCTCTGCCTTTTCCTCTCTACGTGGTTCAATCAACAGAGCACTGGACTTGGAGTCAGGGATCTGAGCTTCAATCTTGCCTTAGGCACTGACTCCCTGTGTGAGCTCGGACAAGTCCTTTAGCCTCTCTCTGCCTCAGTTTTCTCATCTTTGAAATGGGGATAACAATAGCATCTACCTTCCAGGGTGGTTGTAAGGATCAACTAAAATATTGAAAGTGTTTTGCAAACCTTAAAATTTTATATATATATATATTCTAATTCTTATCCTCATTATCTTGTGACCTTGAGAAAGGAATGCCCTTCCTTTGAGCCTCAGTGTCTTCATCTGTTTGGGCTAGATGGCTTCTGAGCTCCCTGCCTGCTCTAAGTCTATGAACCCATGAAGAATCTACTTCACTTTTCTGGGCCTCAGTTTCCTTCTTTGTAAGAGGGAGCTGAATTAGATGATATCTCAGTCCCCTTCTGGTCTATGATCTTATGAGCCTGAGATCCCCTCAACACGCATCATGTTAATAAGATACCACGTCTGCTACAGCAGCATCCACTCAACTGTGGTAGAACCCCTTTAAACTCCCTTTTCCCCTTCCCTCATAGTAGAAAGAGCCCTGACCCTAGAGCTGAAAGACCAGTGAATGAATCAACAGGCATGGATCTGTGACCAGGTACTGTGCTCACTGATAGTGATGCAAAAATAGAAAAGACAAAAATGAAATGAATAAAATGACCCCTGACCTCAAAGGGACATTGCACTGGGTCAGGAAGAGTCAGACAAGACTGAAAAATGGCTGAACAAGCAAAACAACATAGGCTCATATATTTAGAGCCAGAAGAGACCTGAGAAATCATCCAGTCTATGTCACTCACTTTCCGGAGGAGGGACTGAGGCCCAGAGAGGTGAATCAACTTGCCCGAGGTCACACAGCCAGTAAGTGGGAAACCAGAATTTGAACCCAGATTCTTTGACTCCAGATATGACATTCTTTCAATCATACTACCCTTCCTCAAGTGGAAATCAGTTGTGTGTCAATGACTCAGAAATCCTCCTGAGAAGAGAGCAAGCAGAACTCTCGGGCAAATGGAAGAGTGGACAGCTAGGATGTGCCTCATTCAGACATGCTGCCTGTTGGAATCTGGTTGACTTTTATAAGCGCAGAGCTAATGATGTGATTCTTACACCTCCTTGGTGTGAGCATCGCCATGTGCTCTGGTCAATGGCTAACTCCAGGCATCCCCTCACCAAGCACCCCCATGAGGGATATTCACTTAACACGTATTCATTCTTTCAGAAAAAAAAAAGTTATTATGTGCCTACTGTGTACAAAACACTGTTCTAGATGTAAACACAAGATTTAGGTGAGATATGATCTCTCCCCGAGGGTGCTTACCATGCCCTAGGGTAACCAGGCACCAACATACATAGCTGGAATACATAATACCAAATAAGCACTTTGGAGAGTTGACAAAATAATGCACCTTATGAGGTCCAAAGGAGATGAAGGATGGGATCAGGGCAAGGAAATAAGAGGTACTGACAAAGGCAGGGGGCTTGACCATGCAAAGGACAACAGCTAGTTTGAGTATGTTTTTTTTTTTTTTTGCTTTTTAATGAGGCAGTGGGGTTAAGTGACTTGCCCAGTGTCACACAGGTAGTAAGTGTCAAGTGTCTGAGGCCAGATTCGAATTCAGGTCCTCCTGACTCCAAGGCCAGAGCTCTCTCCATTGTGCCACCTAGCTGCCCCTTTGGGGGCATTTATTTTTCTATTCCTAGCCTCAAACTGAGCATACCAGGGGAGGTTGATGGATATTTTAATCCAGGACAGAAACCGTTGGCTTGCATATTTAGCCATCATTAAAAATAAATTTAAAAATTTGAACCTTCACAGGTCTTGATTCTCAAATCAGATGCCTTCTGTTCATGAGTATGCATTTTAGATAACAAAACCAAGATCTGTGGCCATGTTTTAAATACAGAGTGTGTGTATTTATGCAATACCCTAATATTTGCATTCAGTAAACAAGACTGAATAAATAATGGTAGACCTTGTAACTTTTCATAAAACTCTTCTTCCAAACTTGTATATATTGTGAAGCTTGTTTATATGAAGAAATTCTGGTCCTGAAGCTCAAGTCTGTCAGTCAAATTTTGGAAACATGCTAGCTGCTTAACATCGTAAGGAAATAGAGCAAAATAAAGCTAAGGTCTGTTGGATTGTTCAATATCTAGATTATTAGTGCATCTGGTATTCTCAAGATAAATTCACATCCACATAAAAATAATAATACAAAGTCCTTTATGTACCTCATCTTATTTAATCCTCACAACTGCACAATGATATCAGTACTATTATTATCTACATTTTGCGGGTCAATATATGACTTGCTCAGTGTCACACAGCTAGGGTTTCAGACAAGAGTTGAACTCGGGTCTTCTTTATGCCAAATTCAGCGGTCTTTCTAATTCACCTCACATAAGCTGATACTTTTATATCTTGATGAATTTGTTCAGTATTTATCAAGTTCCTGTTGTATGCCAGGCATTGTGCTAAGCATTACATATAAGGAAAGGCAAAAACATAAAGTCCTTGTCCTCTAGGAGCCTACAGTCTAATGGAATTAAATAACCAGATGAAAAGAAGAAACAGATAATAGCTAACTCTTATATAGCACTTTAAAAATTACAAACTTTCTATGGTAACCTATTATCATATTTGATCCTCACATTTTACAGCTGAAAAAACGGAGGCAGGCAGAGTTTAAGTGACTAGGGCAGTCAGGTATCTGAGGCAGGATTTAATCTCTGGTCTTCTGGACAAGTCCTATGCCATAGGGATAATCAGGCTTGATAGAAGTTTCACTCTCAGTCTGTAAGGAAAACTGCTGAATCAGCAGATGATATGGTTAAGAGAGTAACTTTGAATGTGAAATCAAGGAGATCTGGATTCAAATCTCGGCTCTGACATTTGTTAGATTTGTGTCCTTCAGAAAATCAATCTCTCATGCAATGCCTGGCACCTAGGAGGCACGTGATCAATGTTTGTTGACTTGACCCATCTGGAAAATGGAGATAGTAATACGCTATCAGGAAATTGTTTTCTCCAATGTAAACCTGTGTGGCCGCATGAATTATTAGTTGGCGAAACAGTTGGCCACAAATTGTGCGTCTCCATTAAAGGGAATATTTCTGAAGGCTTGTGCTCTGTTGTAGAACTTCTTGCTTCCATGGGGATGAGAAGTAATCTAAAGAGGTGGGTGTTTGTGGTTTGTTTGTAAGTGTTTTTGATTACCTGCTCTGATCCTTTCTGTTTTTGAATGCCACCATTCCCAGGGCAGGACCCCTTTAGGCCAACGGGGTGTCTTGTACTGTCATTTCTTTGTTCTGATTCTGAAATTAATAAGACATTGTACTGCGGGTGACGGGGTAATAGATCATTGACTTATTCTCTGCTTTGCATACAAAACACTCACGTGGATTTACCTGTGATTCCCTCTAGTATATGACTGCGGCTGCACCTATGCAAGGGACCTACATTCCCCAGTACACTCCTGTGCCTCCAACAGCTGTCCCTATAGAAGTAAGTTTACTTTTGTTCTTCCGGGGAGAGCTAACGGGGAGGTTCTTTGAGGGGTGGGGGAAACTGCATATAGCAGCTCAGTGCTATCCCATACAACCTTATTCCTCAGCACTTGGAGGAATCATTGCATGCAAATGAGCTTGGCTGCTAAAGCTGGCACTAAGAGTTTGGCCACGGGAAGTCAGGTTTACCATCCTGTACGTAGCCATGGGTTTGCTTTGTGCATGGAATAACATGAGCAAGTCAAACGTCTTAACAAGTGTTTGGAGTAACTTCGTTTTTTTGAGTTTTGTTTTTCTCTTTTTTGAGGGAGGGAGAAGGGACCCTGGAAGCATCATCTCCACATCCCCTGTCCTGACCACCTAGAAGCCTTGAATGCTCACTCAACAATAAACAGAACTGTTGGCTTCTGTCAGTGACCTCTAGAGAGTGAACTTTGAGCTCTCACTTTGGGCAAAGGAGAAAGATGAAAATGACTGACCAACCCCCCCCCCTCGCCCCACACCCCACCCTTGTCTTTGCATAAGAAAGAGTGCTGATGGTGGCATCATCATCCTTCGGGAAGGCTCTTTCTCTTTTTCTTTCTTCCCCACTTTGATCTGAGTCACCCCAATGCAATGACAGATTTTTTCCTAATGCCTCACTGCAGTAGCTATCCCAGCATTCTGTGGCCTGTATCTTTGTTTCTGTATATGGATGTGTGTGTTTGTGTGTTCATGGAGAAAGACAGAGAGAAGAGGGGAGGAAGAGGGAGATGGAATGGCAGAAGAAGAGGGGACGGAAAAGGGGATGGACAGGAAGAGGGAAGAAGAGGGAGAGGGAAAGGGAGAAAGAGGGAAGGAAAGAAAGAAGGAGAAAAAGGTAAGACATGAAAGAAAAAGAGAGAAAGATAAGTAGATATATAGGCAGCTATATATATTATAGATATATGTGGTAGATATATATTTAATTATATGCATAAGTAGACTCATAGATAGACAGGTGGAGGGGAGAAAAGGGGGAAAGATATTGGTTAGAAAGATGAAAAACTGATGATGGTGAAGATAGACAATCTAGAATTATTGCTTCATTAATAGAACCACAAGACAAAGTATGAGAGAGATTAGGATGGTGTTAATAAGCATTCATGAAGAATGTGCCTGGCATTATGCTGGACTATGGATTTTAAAAGACAAAAAAAAATTAAAAGAAAAAACAATCCCTGCCCTCAAGGAGCTTATATTCTATTGGGTGATTATATCATATGTATATACAAGTGAATATTAAATATATACACTGTGAATGCTGAAAACTTTGGAGGGAATCATAGCATCGAGGGAGTTAAGAAAGACTTCCTGCAAAAGGTGGTGCTTAAGTTGACCTTTGAATGATGCTGGGGATTCCAAAAGGTGGAAATGAGGAAGGAGAGCTTTGCAGGCATGGAGACTGGGTTCTGTGTGTTCTCTCTGGTTCCACCTTTTGTTTTTCCATTTCTGTCATTTTCCCCTTTCCTGTTACCTTTCTGTCATCATGACCCTATGGTTGAGATCCCTTCCCTTCAGCTCGGCTTCCCTTGGAATGGTTCCCTTTTTGAGGGGGCCAAGCAGGGGGTAGCACCCACAAGTGCTAATACCCAATCTAGACCTAACACCCAAGTCTAAAACACTCAGAACTTTGAAGAGAGCATCGACAAGTCCTTTCAGCAACAGAATCAGTTCCAAAGTGGGTCAGCATTGGGGAAATGGGTGCAAAAGGCTGGGAAGCGAGTTTAGTGGTCAATAATTTCTAATTTGGGTGAAGGGTAGAATCGAATGGGCTGTTTTTACTTGCCAAGAAAGCACAGAATATGGGAAGATTCTCCAAAAACTGGGTATCCAACACCAAATGACCCTGCGTGAGTACAAAGGTGTCCATCACCTATCCATCTACGTCTTTGCTTGACGACAAGACTTCTCATTTTGTCAAAAGAATCACAGACTGAGAGTTGTAAAGGACTGTAAGAAATTAAGTTGGAAGGGACTCTGAGGCCGTTGAGTCCGACTCCCAAGTTTTACAGATGAGTAAACTGAGACCCGGAGAAATCAAGTCATCTGCACAGAGTCATACGGGTAGTGACACAGGCAGGATTCAAAGGAATTTAAAGCCCAATTTAAACCCTCTAAACCCAAATCCTGGGTTCTTTCCACTAGGCCCCCCCTATTTCTTTTTGTGCATGGACACAACCGTATGGAAATCCTACAGACTTCCAAGTGTGGCTTATAAGATCAGTCCCACAACACTATCGCCTTAGCTGACGGAGGCACCTTCTGGCTTCCGCACAACCGGATTCGTCTGGGCTCGCAGACAGGGGCCGTCGGGCATTTTCTCCACGTGGATACACACTTAGATATGTGTCCGTAAAGAGAGAGAGCAGATGGAGGGACTGGTGCCATGGGAGGAGGCTCTGACCTCCTGAGAGATAAGCCATGGGAGGGCTTTCAAAGCAAATGCTTTTCACATCTTTCTTTGTTAGTGAGCAAGAAGAACAAGCCTTCCCATCCCCAGATCTCTAGTTTACGTGGGGCTCAAGGCCTGTCAGAGAGGGTGGAAGGAGCTCCCTCTGCTGGCTCAGTGCGAGGCCTGGACATAGGCAGCATCCTTTCCAGGTCCCCGTGGGGAGACATTTCTGGTGTTGACCAGTCATGGGCAGGACACGTGAAAAGGGTCTACGAAATCCATCCTGGGTTAAAGAAGGCTGCGATGATCCATCAGGGAAAAGGAGAAGGAAAAGGGATTAGAGATACAGCATGGGTGTATATGCATGTATATATTTATTTGCTTATATAACCTATGCATATATACATGTAAGTATAGGCCAGCATTGTGTATATGCGTATTATAAAAGTCATTATGGTATAGTGACTAGAGAGCCTGCCTTGAAGACTAGAAGAGATGGGTTCAAATCCTACCTCGGATACATACTAGCTGTATAAACCTGTACAAGTCACTTAATCTCACTATCCCATGCATCTCCCTAAAAATAAGTTGCAGACCCCCTGCCTATTTGCATTGGTAGAAAGAGCTTTGTATCATTAGATCCCTAACCTAATGAAATTGGAGATCTAGGCATGGGCCTGCCTATCTATCTATCTATCTATCTATCTATCTATCTATCTATCTATCTATCTATCATCTATCTATCTATCTATCTATCTATCTATCTATCTATCTATCTTTACCTATCTATCCATCCATCCATCTCTCTATCCATCCATCCATCTATTTTTTTTTTTGGTGAGGCAGGGGGGTTTAAGTGACTTGCCCAGGGTCACACAGCTAGTAAGTATCAAGTATCTGAGGTCGGATTTGAACTCAGTTCCTCCTGAATCCAAGGCCTATCCACTGTGACACCTAGCTGCCGCCTATTCATCCATCTATCTACCTAGCCTTCTGTCTATCCATTATCTATCTACCTACCCATCAATTCATTATCTATCCATCTACCCATTATCTATGTATTGATCCATTATCTATCTACAGCTATCTGTCATTTCTCTCTCTGTATATCTATCTATCTATAGATGACACACAAATTCTTGAATCTGCATACCTCTATACATAGATAAGTATAAATGTATGTTATGTAAATATGTATATGTATGAATATGTATCTAATACATGTATAAATATATGTACACATATTTTACAAATAGAAATTAAAGGTAAACAATTGCTGAAGCCTCCAGAAGATGTGGAAAAACATTAAAATGATTTAAAGGGGAAGTTATTTGTGGTCATTTTTTAAAAGAAATCCTTGGTTTGATGTGCTAAGTGAAGCAGCCAGAGTTTTCCATGTGACTTCACTGTCCAAACCAGTACAATATCAGAGCCCAGCACATTTGATGGCCTGAGCTCTGCCTCAGCCTATGATCATGAGCCTCTTGTTCAAGGCAGACATCCCTTAACTGTTCCAACATTAAGAAGGTGCTGGCTGCCATTCTGCATAAGGGGAGCGGGGCTGAGGGTCAGTGTCCCAGCCCGGCTGGGATGAATGACAGGGCCCCAGGGTCAGGCAACCGCCTGGAGGCTGGATTTTCTGCTGCCTGGCTGTTCCTGCAGACTCATGCTGCTGGTCATAGCCGGCTGCTCTTTGTTATTGATCCCCAGTTTGTGGGATCCTGGGATCCCCCATCACCCCTGGAATGATCCCCCATCATCGTGGTCAAAACTTTGTGAGACCTTTGTGTTCGCTCTCCCAGGGTGTTGTCGCTGATACCTCTCCCCAGACAGTTGCACCTTCATCACAGGAAGCCAGTGCCCAGCAACAGCAGATAGCGGTGGAAACGTCCAGTGAACATACGCCTGCATATTCCTACCAACAGTCTAAGTGAGTACTGAACTTTCGTCGTGGGGGGGGGAGGGTGGTGCTTTAACATCTCAGGAAACGTGGGCCTATTTTGCTTTATCCTCACCATGATCTCAGTAGGCATGAGAGGTATCATCTCCATTTTACAGATAAGGAAACAAAAGCTCAGCGAAATTCAGGGTGTTGTCCATGGTCACATATCTAGTAAGTGTCAGAATAAAATGCAGCTCTTCTTGGCTCCAATTCTAGCCCTTTATCCACTGCACTATATTTTATATAAGAGGAGACTATGGCTAATGAAAGTTAAAAGAATTGCCCAAATGATAAATGCATAAAGTTCAGGTGATTACAAAAGAAACCAATTGTATTGAAATACACTTATCAAAATGTTAGAAACACACACACACACACAACTTCATGGATTCCAGATTAAGGACCCCTGATATAAATGGAGAAAGGACTTTTAGAGACATCTAGGTGGCATAATGAATAGATAGAACATTGAACTTGGAGCTAGGAAGACCTGAGTTTAAATAATGTTGGATGTGGAGTTAGGAAGACCTGAATTGGCTGTTGTGAGGATACAATGAGATCAGTGCTTTGTAATCCTCAAGATAAATCTTTAAGCCATATGAATACTAGCTAGTATTATGTGATATTATAGCCATTATTATTATTAAGCTACCACATGCTTGAGTAAATGTTAAAGAAGGATAAGGTGCTTGGCTCTGTATGAGCAGAATCCAAAGGCAACACTAGGCACCCAGTAAGAAAAATTAATGGCAGGCCCAACTTCCTCCCATGTGTTAAATTCCCAACTGTGAGAAAATTGCATTCCCAAAAACAGCTACCAAAGCCATGTAAAGAAGAAAAGCCAACCCTGCACCTTTTCAATAGAATGTGAAAATATGCAAAACCACATTGTCTAGTAAACAAGAGGACAGGGTTGTGCAACATGCTTCTCTACCAACAATGTCATTACCTGAGACAGAAATAGTCTAGGTCACAGTGCTTCTTAAACTGTGCGTCATGATCTCCCCAGTTTAAGAAGCACTGAAAAGGTCACGAGTGGAAAACGTTTAAGAAGCCCTGGTCTAGGAAACCTAGGGTCCTGTTCAGGATGTGAACTCTCCTGTCCCACTCAGCAGAGCATTCCTCACCTTCCTTTCAGTCCAGGTGAGTAAAGTCTTGTCTTCCTGACCCTGCAGAGCCTCTTATGAAATGGTACCAGAGACACGGTGCTGGTGGCCCCTTCACGACCAGAGGGTAAATTGAACCTTTCAGGGTTTGTTGAGGAAAGGATACCGGCAGGTGAGAGGAGATTGTTGACCTAGAGCTAAAGGCTACATCAGAGGACTGGTAGTCCAATTGTCCTGTTTTACAGATGAAGAAACTGAGACATAGAGAGACAAAGTGATTTGGCCAAGGAGTTTGACCAAAAGAGTTAAGGACCTTGTGATTATGAAGATGAAACTGAATCGAAGAAATCACTGATGCTGATCCCTAGATAAGAGGAGAGTTGGGTGGCAGGGGAAGGAACAGAATATGTATGTCCAATTATCTATTACATGATACAGGGGTTAGGTTGGCTTTCCTTGTGCCCAGAGGTCAGAACTAGGAGCACTTGATGCAGGCTGCAAAGGCCAAGGTGACTTAATGGAATGATGATCCAGTATTGGTCCAGCATTAGCTCTGGAGTCCAGGCTCCTCAGTTTAAGTCCTGCCTTTGGTATATAATTAGACACTGGACCTCAATTTCCTCCTCTGTAAAATGAAGACGTTGGACTGAATGTCCTTAGAGGTCCCTTTTGGGTCAAAATCTTTGATTCCATTAACTTCCTAACAGTTGGAGCTAACCAAAAGTGAAATAATAACAGCTGGCATTTATAAAGTCCTTTGTGGTTGACAAAATGCAGACCTAGGAGTATTATTGTACCCACTTTACAGAAAAAGAAAATGATGTTCAGAGTACTTAAGTTAAGGAAGTTACCCATGCTTATCCCACTAGTAAGTGCCAGAACCAAGATTTAAACCAAAGTCTATCCTGACTCTATGACCAGGACTCTTTCTGCTTTATTTGCTGCTCATCACTAAAATATACAGTTTGTCATCATGGAATTGCCTGCCTTTGAAAGTCAACAGCAACGACATCAATAGCATAGCAATAATAATAGTAGTAATAGATGGATAGATAGAACTGATATAGCACTTTAAGGTTTGCAGAGCACTTCACAAAGAGTCTCTCATGTATCCTCACAACCACCCTAGGTAGTAGGTCCTATTATTATCATCACCCCCATTTTATAGATGAGGAAACTGAGGCCGACCAAGGTTTCTGTGCCTTGTACAGGGTCACATGACTATTAAGCTTCTGAGGCTGAATTTGAACTCAAGTCTTCCTGACTCCAGGTCCAACTCTTTCTCTATCCACTGCATTACTTTAGTTGCCTCTAAAATATTGTCTTATTTCATTTTCATAACACCCTTGGGTGGTAGATGAAGGTAATAGCTTCCCCCTCACTGAAGGGCTTCAGACAAAGAGTGGATGACAGCTCCTCGCGCATGTGGCAGAGAGGACTTTCAGTTCAGGTACAGGTTGGGCTAGATAGAGGGCTGCCCAGGGTCCCTTCCAGCTCTGAGTTTCTCTGATTCGCTATTGTTAGCCAGACCACTCCCAGCTAGTCATAGGAAGACCTATAGATATAATAGACTCATTGCTGCCTTGTCCTCAGCCTTCAACAATATCCACCCAATCCTGAAGAGCTAAGACCTTCCCCCAATTCCCTCCATACCCAGGCACAATTTTTTTTTAAATAAAAGTTTTGAAAAAATTTTTTGTTGCATAAGATTGCTGTAGCCAGAAAGGAGGGAACAAGGAAATTAAGACAATCTAATAACAAAAGATGCTCAGAAAATTTCATTTTAAAAAAGACAAAGAAAGTGAGGTTTTGTTCCTACAGGATTTGTTTATCTGAGTATAACTGAGCAGGGAGATCTGCATCAGACCACTTTGACCCATGATCTAGAGATTGCAAATAGCTTTGGAGACCTTCTGCCTGCTGTTCCCTTAATGTTGACACAGTTGTAAAGCTGGCCTCCTGATTTCAGAGGAGATTCTATTTGGCCACACTGTCCTGTCCATTACAGGATATTCTGTGGAGTATCTTGCAATGTGCCAACTGATGCCCCCTGGGACATTTCTGATGGATGGCACACCAGAGCCTCCTGGCAGGGCACTCTTTCCTTTGAAATTGAAGTTAGAAAATCTTGAAACACATTATCTTAATGTGTTTCCTCCTCTCTGGTCTCTCTGAGCAAAGTGCTCTCAAGCCATCGACTAGGAAGGAAACAGTAGGTCCAAAAAAAAAGATGGAAAGACCTCTCCAAACTCATTTGAAGTTCATGGAGGGTAATCACTTCTGGAGCATCACAGAGGAGGTAATTAACATGATCAGAGCCATGTTTCTGTCAGTTTCAGGCAAAGGGAGCTGTCAGGACTTGAAAGCATCTCTTGTGAACCCATCCAGAAAAAAAAAATGGCTGCCCTGGCTTCATTTTTCCCTTTATGTTCAGGGAGACTATAAATTCAAAGTGAAGGTTATAGGAAAGATAAGTTAGCTCCATTAAAGGATGTGTCAGCTAATAGCTGAGGGCAACCATTCAGTCTCAGAATGTCCCCTCTAGGCAAGAAGACCTTCCTTTGTATTGATACCCTCCTAAGCTTTTTAAAAACTATTACTGGAGACTTGACACCATGAAATTAAAAGCGACCTGTTGATTTTTGTTTCTGGGAGGTATCCCACACCTGACTCCCTATTTCAGGCTCACTTTGTTTGAGGTATTGGTTCTGTGAATACTCTGTCCTTTCTCTTAGCTATCTAGCAATTCTAGGAAATCATGGATTAAAACCACTGTCTGGAAGTAATGAGCTGCCATTTTCTCCCTCTGGGCTTGTTTGTGATTTCATTGATGAAAGGACCTCCCTGAAAGGAAATTCCCTCTACCACTGCAGAATCAGCACCTCCTCTATAGCTTTGAGTCTTAGCTTAGAGAGTCACCTAGGAAACTGAAGGGTTAAATGCCTGGCCCAGATGCAGAGGGTGAATTGAACTCAGGTTTTCCCTACTCAGAGACCAGCTATTTATCCACTACACCATACTACTGGAGAAAGAAGAACAGGAATAAAACAGTCCCTGCTCTCAAAGACCTTACTTGCTTTCTGTTGGGAGCCATTCCAAGGCTACCCCTCTGCTGTCAGAGTCACATCCCACTGAGGTATTAAGAAGAGGGAGCATTTGAAATGGTTTTGATGCTAACATTTTGAAAATGTTTTGATGCTAATAATTTTGAATGTTCAGATGGCCCTTTTTCCTTCCTCACATCCATTCAAGCTACTTGCATTATGCAAATATGCAATTTCACAGGCAGAATGGACATAGCCGGGACAGGAGTAGCTTCAGCTCTGTTAAATATCTAACCACCTTTCCTCCCTACTTTAAAAGGCAGGAAGGAACCGTGCAAATGCAAGCCCCTACCACTTAGTTCCACACATTTGTTGCCATGTAGCAGGGAGGCCCTTTTCAATGTGAAGCGATGGGAAAGGGTTATTGCAAACATTTGTGGCAGGTTATAAAACCTGAAAGAAGCTCCAACCTTGCTCATAAATATGTATTGTACAGAAAACAGTGCACCTAATGTGCCGGGGAAATCAGTGTCTTCTGAGTCATTGTGGATCGTTGAGTAAGAGAGAAAAACCATTCACTGGGTTGCTGTTAAATTAATAGATGGGGCTTCTGCCAATTTTTGTTCAGCATGCAATAACATCCCTAAAAATATCTGATTTGCTCCCAGGTCAGAGATATTTTAGCAAAGCATGATGTGAACCTGCAGGCAGCAGGGGGTGTTGAATAATGGGGTAAATATGGAGAGTAACTCTAATGGGGTTATTAGCTTAATATGTATGCTTGTTATTTGTGTGTGTGTGTGTGTATAACTTAAAGTTCTTTGTCAATGTCATTTATTATTAATGATGATGATGGTAGTGCTGCTGCTTCTAATAAATAACAATAATGACATTGCTACAATTATTGATGCTGTTATGGAAATGGGGATTTTGCTTTTTCTTGAGCTCCCCTAAGGTACTTGGCATAGGTAGAAATAAAAGGTAACACAGGAAAAAGTCACTAAGCAACTAGATGACCCTATGAAATAGAGTGTTGGTGTCAAGAAGACCTGAGATACTTACTAGCTGTGTGACCATGGGGAAATCACTTAACCTCTCTCAGACTCCATTTCTTCACCTGTACAATGGGGATAATAAGACCACCTACCTCCTAGGGATGTTGAAGAGTCAAATGAGTTAACACATGCAAAGTGCTTTGTAATACTTAAAGTGCTGTATAAATGCTATTAGTGTTATTATTGATTATTATACTAGTGGAATCATTGTTCTAGATTTATTTTTTAAGGGTAAAGGCACTGTGCCTAGGTCCTAGGGATAGAAATTCAAAATAAAATTGAGGAATCATGAAGCTGTCATCCTTTGGGTGTATCTTGCTTGCAATGAGAGTATGAGATAGTAAATCATCTAAAAATGGTTTACAGATACATTTGGTTCTTGTGAACCAAATCTAAAAAAAGTCCTGCACAGAGGCAAATATACTTCTCCACATACATTCATCCCAAACCTGAACTATGGACAGAAGTGATAACAGTCAGCCACTCTCAATCATGGCTAGCCTCATAAAAAGTCAGGCCTGAAATAGACAATATTAACAACTGGTGTTCCCAGCCATTGTCTGAACCCTGATGGATAAAGCACACAGATGACGAGTCTAGTCATTGGGTGGACAACCATCCTATTAGAAAAATTGGTTTTGCCTGCCTCTCACTTCCATAGAGTAGACCATATTCCATCTGCTAACAAGTATTGATCGAGCACCTGCTGTGCTGTCCAGCACTTGGTGGATGACCCGGGAATATCTGCTAATAGGCACTAAATTCATGACCTCCAGGTGTATGCACATAAATGAGGGAGTGTGCCTGCCAGCTCCATGCTTAAATGTCCCTTCACTGTGGCCTTCTCTAGTAAGCAGAGCACGACTGGGTAACCATCTTCATGTTAAAGACTCTTACTTAAGCTCCTGCAGAATTAGTTTAACTTGGATTCTGTTTAAAGGGAACCAGGTGGAAAAGAAGATAGAAGCCTCTTCCAAGTTGTTTCCACTTAGTGACTACCCTAATTCAATTGTTTTCACAGACAATAAACAGGACTGAAGAATGTCGATCTGAAAACTTTGCCTTGAATGGAGAAACTTCAACGAATAAGGAGTTGGCTTCCAGTTTGCACAGGCGTCAACCGAATGCTTTTTTTTTTTCATTTTCTACTTTACCCAATGGAAAAAAAAAACCCAAGTGTTTTTATGTGCTGTGCGAAAGGTTCCGTCATGTAGTCTGACAGTTTTATTTTTGCTATAATTTTTTTTAATTAAAGAAAAATCCCAGAGGGGGAAAAAAAAAACATAAACACTGGGGGTTGACATTTCATCTGGATGAACATTTGGATTCAGAATTTACCTGAAGGTGTAGATAGATTTTTTTTAAAAAAAAAAACATCAAATCTGATGTCAAGAGGGAGCGAGCTGAGATGAAAACCTTGTCTTCCTCAATAATTAAGCTACTTTCTCTTTTTTTCCCTTCTTTCACTCTAGTGCATTTGTTTTTTATTTTTAATTTTTTTCTTAGAAATGTTTAGGTAAGGTTTATCTTGAATCTTAATTGCCTTAATTTTAAGGACGTCAGAGGCTCTCCAGGCAAGCTGTCCACGTCTTGTTAGAAAAAAACCGGAGAAGGAAATTTGAAAAGACTGCTTTGAGCCAGCTTCAACTGGTGCAGAAGTTTAATAGACTCTGAGTTTTTAGGGTGAAAAAAAAATAAACTGTACAGTTGAAAAGAAAATGTTTTTCTTCGTTTGAAGAAAATTTGTTGATAAAGGAACCGTGGCAACTGCAAGGATTAGAAAAAAATGCTGGGACTTTTCATGAACTTTGTCTTAAGTGTTGACAGGAATCATTCTAGAAAGGAAATGTGATTGACAGGAAAGTTATTGACATTGGTTCAATCAAATGGCTGCATTCGAAATGATACGGGCTTTGGGGGGGCAGGATGCAGATTTTTTTTTTTAATTTCTAAGGCGTCATCGCTGACAAAGGCCCTTGTGCTTTTTATCTGCAGTCTTTTTTATGAGCGTTAAGAAGTTTTTAGTCAGCTTTGCTTGTCACATTGCAAAACCTAGCTTAAGAGCATTTAAAAAAAAAGAAAAAAAATTTAAGTAGATAGGAGCTTATGGTCAAAAAAAGTGCAAAAAAAAAAGCAATAGATAGAAGAAATTGTTGACAATTTCTGTAGTCTTTCCTAGTTGTGATCAAATGCAGCCTATGGATGGCCTATTTTATACCAAAGATGAAGTGACATCCTAACGCAGTCCAGAAGATAGAGGTTTTCTTTTGTGTTTTTTTTTCCTGTTCTTTAAAAAAAAATCTTTATTTGACCTACATGGCCGGACCAGTTCTTATTTTCATGTTTGTTTAACCTATATTCCACTGGTGTTTTACATACTGCAGAGTTTATAAAGAAAAGCGCATATTAGTTGGGCTTAGGAAGCCCAAACCTGTTGGGTTCAGTTGAGAATCAGAACAGGACAAGATCTGAGCACCAACTAATGTTACTGAAAAGGCTTTCATCTTGCTGAGCTTTTCGCCTATGCTCTTGTACAGCGCAATCCATAGTGGGGGTCACCTCTATTGGGAGGCATTTGCCTAAAAGGCTGAATTTTCTTTCTGTGCATGTTGGACTATAAACTCTTCTGGGGGGAAAAAGCATTTGAAAAGGTCACCTTTCCCCTTCCCCCCTCCCTAAAAAAAGTCTGTGGAATGGTAGGTGGTCTCCTTAAAGAATGTCTCATTGTCTTTGTGAAGAAAGTCTTCCTTCTGAATTCTGTCACCCCTTTGGTTCATCTGCTCATCTTTTCCAGCATGGATAGCAGTTTTAATTCTGAAACTGAAAGAAAGGGAAGGCAGAATTGTCTCCCTTTTTATTTTTTTTTTCATTGCATCTTTGAAGGCTATGGTTGCCAGAAAGAAAAGGGGAAAATTGGACATGTTTTCTCAATTTAACTCTCCTGGGCAGGTAGGAATATTAAAAATAAGGTTTTTTTTTCCTAACAGAATTCTGGATAAGCTCTTAATATGCTGGTTGACAATCAAGAGTTAGTATGATTTAAGAAAACAAAAGCCAAAAGGAGCCGGTCCTGGAGATCAGCTAAGCCAAAGGAGGCAGCGGAGGCCCAATTAGGTCCAAAAGTGAATGCAGTTTCATTAGCTGAGACACAATTGTACATGGTTCTTTGAAGACCTCCATGGGAAATTTGCAATATTTTACCTGAAATCCAGGGCAGTGAAACTTTGTTAATTGAGAAGGGTTTGATAGTAGTACTGTTTTCTGAATGAGGCACTGGGATGAAAGAATTGGTGGAGCGCCTAGAAGACAAAAATAAGTTGCTGAGTCGAAGGAATGAGGTAATGAGGTCGTTTTGTATAATTACTGTGAAAAAGGAAATAATATTCATTTAAAAGGAAAAGAAGTCAATCATATTCCAATGAAATCCACTTAAATAAAAGCTGCGGTTCTGAAATTGATCTGAAAGTTCTCATGAAAGAAACACCTTTAAATCCAAGCAAAAATGATTTCAAGTAATGGTGCTTCCCTATATCTTAATTTTAATTTTCAATTTGAAGGAAATGATCCTTCCAATAATTGGCTGCTATAGTTCAATTCAATACCCATTCCAGAGAGAAAAAGCCACTGCCTGTTGGTCCCTACTATCATGTAATACCCCCATAGGTTAGGGGGGGGGAGACACTCTAGGTTTCCACTTCATTTATTGTCTTCTCCCTGGGTTTTGTGGGTTGTTGTTTTTTTTGACATTTTGTAGATGGCACCAACTTGAGTTTTATCATTGTAGAGCTGCCCATAGAGAGCTACAAAGAATTCTTCAAACCAGATCCATTTATTTTCCTCTTCCCATTCTTCAAAACACCTCATATAATTATGGATTCTCCCTGAAAATAATTGAATTGAATAGAAAACAACCTTATTTTATTCTATTTCATTATAAATCCCAATGTGACATAAAGAAAAGTCTCATTTGCTCTGGACAATGAGATTCCAAGGTAGCTACCATGTGGCTGATGAATATGCTGAGGTCACTTCCTGTTTCTATTCAAAATACTGCTGTTTCATTTATATGTTTAGAGGTTGTTGGGGTTTTTTGTTTTTTGTTTTTTTGTTTTTTGTTTTTCTTTGGTTTGGTTTAGTTTGGTTTTCCCCAGCAATGAAAGCAAAATAATTTTGATGTTTTTATTAAGCCAATTGGGACAAAAGGAAACCACCCCACCAAACATTTTGACCACTGCCATGTATTTTGTGTTCAAATTGTTTAAACCATGCCACACTGTCAAAGATCTCATCTCATACCAAAAGGGAAAGGGAAAATGTTTCTTCTCTGTACATGAGTTAGCTTATCCTTCTCTGTCCTCTGACCTATGAACTTTCTCAAATGTCAAACCACGCCTGAAAAATAGCAGCTTGAACAGGTAAGCAATAGTAGGTTCCAAGCATAGGCCTTGTTTGAGAGGGAAAAACACACACAAGCAAACCAACCCTTCCATGTTTGCTTGGAAATAGTGGTGAATAGAGTAATGATATGGTAATAAACTATAGTGCAGAGATAGTAAAATTCTTTGAGAACATAATTGTCTAAAAACAAAGCTAATTATCCTATATGTTATGGGTCAATAGAGTTTCTGCATTTGGCCTGCTATTTCAATTGCCCCATTGGTCTTACATATCAACACCAGGAGATTCCTGATTGAACGATAGAGTTCCTTAAAGTCTTTGGGCAAGAGAACCTGATCTTAAAATATGGGAGCAAACTAAGATCAACAAACCATACTCCGTAAATATTTGTTGTCACATCCAAACTGTAGTCCTCAGTCAGTGGAACACAAATTAATATTTTCTTTTCTTGAAGATGAGAGGTTGTCCAAGGGAAAATGTATATGATAACTGGGAGTTTCTAAATACCTTCTTATGCCTTCTAAAGGAAAGATGAGGTCACAGAAGGATTATAAGAGAACTGAATATGCAAATGAGAGTGTTGGTAGCAGAGGGCTGCCTTGGGCCTCTGGGAACTCCTGATTATATATAAGACATGAATATACGAGCTGGCTAAAGGATTCCCAATGAGTCTGATCCTAAATTTACTTGTGTTTTCTTGGTTCATTGGCTAGATGCTGTTTGTCTAGAATGTTGGTGCCAGTCTTCATTAGAATTCTTGCCAAGACTCTTGCAGATGCATAAAAAATGGTGGCCCATTTTGAGTAGCTCTCATTAGATGAAAGGTGGATTTCAGGGGAACTTGATTCAGTTTGGACACCCAGGCTACATCTTCATGGTTTTTCAGTAGCTTAAATGGACTCATTGAAACAGATTAAATGACCAGCCGAACAAAGCTAGACATGTTTAAAAAAAAAAGTTTTGTTCTAAAGTGGGCATATGAACCATTGCAGAAAAAGAGAGCTATTCAGGAAAGAGAAAATCATAAGTAAGTTTTAAATGGTTTTTATATGAGCAAAAATAAAATGAAGGGAAATTATTTATATATGTATGTACCAATATGCAGCCCATTTGAGGAAACCTCCATTGTAATAAAGCCTATTTTTAATATGTCATAGTATTTTGACCTATGTTATGTTGTCTATGGCAGGAAAGGATGAAATTTGGGTTCTTATGTCATAGTTAGCTTGGCCAGTATGCATCTGTTAAACTCAACCGGGCTGGCAAGTTCTTGCTGAATATTACAGGAGGAGTTAGATGACAAAATTTTCATAGGCTCTTTGCCCCTGTTCTCCCAGTTGTCCATCCTGCATCCAGACTGTAATGAACTTAAGAGTAATGAATCAATCTATCTTGATGGTGACACTAAATAAGGTTTTGGAAAAGAACTTGGGTTTCAGTCAATCTCAACTGGCATTTGTTGTTGAAAATTTTCCTTAAGGTAAAATTGTTCCTATTATCGAGCTCTTGGTCAGGGATGGTTTCAGTGGTTGATCTATTGTTCATGGTACTTTGTGCAATGAGAGTGCAAAAGTCTACCACCAAGCCCAGTGAGTGCTCATGAGCCTCCACTTAGTGCACCCGCCCCCTCCCATCAGGTTAATGATTTCTTTTGTTTTAACTTGATACTTATACATAAATGCCACTGCCAAGGATGGATAATGTCAACAATGCCCTTTGGTTCCCTATCATTCCTAATTCAGCATGTAGCAGTGATATAACATAGGAGGAAGCCACTTTGAGTCCTCCAGAAAACATCACCTCTATATGACCACCACCATTTCCCGCAGTCCACCCTGGTCTGCCCAGCCATTGATCACATTCGCTGCTGAGGCTTACTGCCATGATTTGTGATTATACAAAGGAATCCATTCATCCTCAGTTCCTTCCATCCACCCTTGGGTAACTTTGCTGTTCATTGTACTACCTCCAGGGAATGGTGGATAATGAAACAGGAAGGAGGTAAAACTGAAATCAGTCCAATTTACTACTCATCAAATCATCTGATAACATGTTCGGTTGACATCTTTGGTTACAATGAGGTATATTGGGTTTATCTGTGGATTTCAGTTACTCAACCCATCTTGTTCCCTATTTACCACAATTTGTGGAGAGTTAACTATAGTCTTTGAAGATGATAAATGGGGAGGGGAGAGAGAGAGAAGGTGCTAAAAGCATAAATGTTGATTTGACTTCCCTCACTGTTGTGATTTCTTTGACATCTGTATACTTTTGATCAGGACAAAGATGAATCAGTTCACTTACCAGAGAAAAACATCAACTGTTGGACAAGTCCACCTCAAATTTTAAGTTGCTAAGAAGGATGTGCTTAGTTTCTGTGCTTTGAATGACTTTGCCTTCCTCTATCATGACAGAATGGTTTCTATGTTCTGGTAGAGCTTAATGATAGCTTCAAATGGAAATAATGCCCACTTCTTTTTTTCAGTTTTAGAGTTGGGCATCTTCTCAACTCCCTGGTAACAGAATATTGCTAAAGGTGCTTTGTCTCACAGTAAAACATGTTTTCATTCTAATTCTTTAGCAAAAAAAAAATGGGCTAGTTCCTAGGCATCATGGAGGCACTTGGAAAATTATCCCTATTGCGAGGGAGGGAAAGAAAAACAGCAAAACAGAAAAACAATCCTTTGTGTGTGAGAAAATCCATAGATATAATTGGAACCATAAAGCTAAGCAAACAAAAAACCTGTTTGATGTTGTGTTGATGAAAAATTAGCTTCAATTAGAATGGGACATGGCTTCTTTAAAGAATCTTTGCAGACCTCATGGTAACCAAATCCTAGACCATTGAACCTCTGAATGCCATTCAGTTCTGAACCTGATTTATCAAAGAGCATTTTTGTCCTGCTGGCTCTGATTGTCATGGAAAGTTCTGTAATGCTAAGGTGTTTCAGGTTTTCCTTTTTCTTTCTTTTTTTTTCCTTTTTCTTACTTTATTTTTTCCATTTGTACCACAGTCCGACTAGCTACCATTTCCCCTACTCCTTGGGCTTTCTGTAGATCAGTGGATGTTAGGTTTAAACTTCTGTTTTCTTTGATGAAGCTTTCAATAAAAAATGAAAACAAACCCAGGGCCTTTTGTTGTTTGTGCATAGCTCTATCGGGAATCTCTTGGGCAGACAGAGAGGGAAAGAGACAGCGGGCTGGGGAGCAGGGGACTGAGGAATCAGAGAAGATTTAAATTAGACATGCCAGTACTCTCCATTGTGGAGTTTGGGACCATAAAGTCATAGATTTAGGGTCACAAAGAGCCAGAGAGGTCATCATTTTCAGATGCAGAAGCTGAGGCCCAGGAGAAGCCATAGGATCACATGCCTAAAACTAAAGGGGGCTTTAGAGGTCATCTAGTTCCCATGCCTCCCATTTTATAGTGGAGGAAATGGAGGCACAGAGAAGTGTACTTGTTCAAAGTCACAGGGGTTAGCAAAAGAAGAGGAACTGACTTTTTGGGGGCAGGTGTGTCCTTTGTATTAAAGGATCTCAATCACCCTAATCACCAAGGGTTAAGAGTTTGGAGCCATCGGAGATCTAAGATGATGGAGGTTACATTGTGGTTCGGTCTGAGTTCTTTGGGGATTTTTTTTTAAGCTATCATGGAGAGGAGGAAATGAAATGGATAGTGGAAAGTAGGGACAGAGAAAAGGGGCCATTTGTATCCATAGTTAATAAAAAAAAACATTAATAAAGAAAATGTAAAACCAAAACCAAATAATGAATGAAGGAAGAAATGAATGATCATTTCAGCTTGGGATAGGAAAATTGTCACAGACGACAAATAAGTATCAACACAGGGATTATGATGCTTGGAAATGTATAGTTTTGTGCAAGTCGTATTCATACTAGTGATAACATTGACAAGGTCATTTCTGACCAAGGAGGATTGACTGAAATTCTGAAGTTCTGTCAAGTAGCTACTGGGCGGCCTCCAGAATGCTTCTCCCACCTTCCCATCAGAGCCGAAGAGGAAAAGGTGAAGATTCTGTGTGTAAGGTAACTAACTACTAAGGGAAAAAAGGAAAGAGAATGGATGTGTGATTCCACTGATAGAGGGAACTCTTGAATGAAGACACTCGCTGGACCAATGCAGGTGGGCACTTTCACTGGTGCATTAGAACACAGGGCTTGAGTGACTTGTCCAGAGTTATCCAACAAGCTTGGCAGAGGCTAGATTTGAACCTAGGTCTTCCTGGCTCTGAAGGCAGCTTTGTATCCACTATACCACATTGCCTCTCTCCCCAAAAGTGAAGAGAAAAATTTTCCTGACTTTGCGACCCTTCAGAGGAAAGGGGTACTTCATTAGGTTAAATTCTCTTTGGTGTTCATTGTTCAGCTCTAGAACCAAAGGAGATATGGCCTGCAACAGATAGCATTTAATTGGCCCTTTAATGTTTACAAAAAACTTTTTAAATCATTTCTCATTTGATCCTCACAGTAATCTTGGAGGGTAGGTACTATTATCATCCTCACTTTACAGATGAGAAAACTGAGGCAGACAAAGGTTAAGTGACTTGCCAGGGGTCACATAGCTAGTAAGTTCTTGAGGCTGGGTTTGAACGTAAGTCTTCCTAATCCCAGATCTGGCACTCTATCCCCTCTACCATCTGACTATTAGTGGCATTAAGCAGCCTGGATTCAAAAAGGACTAGAAGAGCTGGGAAATGATAGGTTTAATATAGTCGATGTTCAATATTTAATAGTTGAATTAATTGAAATGGCTTCATGATGAATCCATATTCTTTTCTTATGATCAGATGGGGCTGGATCTAAGATCTGGCCCTTTTGTTTTAGCTATGAGAGAGAAGGGGATAAGCATTTGTTAAGTGCCTATAACTTGCTAGGCACTGTGACAAGTATTTTATTATATTTTTAAACAAGTATCTCATTCGATCCTCCCCATAGTTCAACCCTGTGAGGTAGGAGCAAGTATTATCCCCATTTGACAAATGAGGAAACTAAGGCAAATAGTGGTTAAGTGACTGGCCTAGAGTTACATAGCTAGAAAGTGTCTGAAGCTAGATTTGAACTCAGATCTTCCTAATTCCAGGCCCAATGTGCCACTGTGCCACAAGATCTTGGGGTAGATGAACCGTATAGATTTCTGCCCTGCACCTTGGAAGTCAAATTCCATTCTTCTCCCCATAGCCCCCAAAGAGGACCCTGATGATCTCTGGGTGTGCTGAAGCTAGCTCCTATGAGCTTAGGAAATGATTGTTAAATTTTCAGTGTGAATTTTGTGCCCCAGAAATCAGCAAAGGTAACAAATCGAAGCTTGATTTATTGTTTTGCTGATTTTCTGGAGAAGAAAGTGATGGAGAAAATGTCCATAATGTTGATTAAACTGAAAAGCATGTCTTACATACATGTTCTTTTTTTTCAGAGAGCCAATTATTAAACATTTATCAGAATGCCCCTGGTTATAAATAACAAGCAGAAGTAACTGAGTCCAGCTTGGTCAATGCCTTGTGAACAGTGATCCAGTGGAAAGTGGGTTATTTGACTCTGCCTACATTGTACTTTTTTTGTCTTACCATGTAGAAAAAATAACAACATAGACTGTGTGTTTTTGAACCCTTATATTCTCTGTAATTTGGGTGCCTAGCCATAAAATATGGGACTGAGTAACGTCCCAGGTCTTTTCGAGTGTGATTCAACGCCTGGGGGGAAACATGACTTTTGGATTTCTTTAGAAGAACTGTGACTGCTTCAGTAAAATGGCCTTAATTCCTTGGACATATATTTCTATGTGTGTTAGTTTTGTAGTATTTTTCCTTAGGGTGGCACAAAGTGTTTTGCTAATCTTCAGTCCCTCCCTGGTTGCTAGCTCCCTCAATGTTCCTCCAACGTGCGGGACTCAAAGACTTTATCCAAGAAATTTCAAGACGGGTAAGTTTGGAGGTTGGGGCTTGGGGGAGTGGGGGGCAGAAGAGAGGAATAGCCTCAAATTGTTGACGTCAGATTTACTTTTATGTGAGATTTGTATGGGGGCGGGGAGTTATTGCACCTGTCACACCCATTTTACAGATGACAGTTAAATCACTTAAGATTCCATCTAGGAGTGTTTTCCCTCACTGTGGAAGATTGGGATTGATTTAAAATCCTCAAAGATGCCAGCAATCGCAAGGAAATCAGCCACTAGGGGGCAGTGCGGCATTATAGGCTTCTTTACCCCTTTGCAAAATGTCAGTTGCCCCGTAAATAATGAAGTTCAATTCCGTTCAATTTTTCTTTAAACCAGCATCAGCTACATACCAAACACTGCAGATACTAAGACCCAGAGAAGTGATACTATGTCTACTTTCAAACAGCTTACGTTCTGTTGGACAATACAATAAGCATGCAGATATTGAGGGAAGAACAGTGGTTTTGAAATCTGAATCCCTGGGTTCAAATCCTGACTTTGCTATTTCCTACCTGGATGACCTTGAACAAGTCACTCCAGCTATTTGCCCTCAGTTTCCCCATCTGAAAATGAGAGATTGGACTAGGAAACCTCCAAGAATGTACCCAGCTCTAAAGGATCCTACATTCCCCAAGAAAGGCTGCTAGTTGTGCAATAATAATAATGATGCACATTCATAGACCATTTTAGGGCTTACAAAGCTCTTTCTTTGCAACAATCCTGTGAGGAAAGTCATATTCTTATACTTATTTTACAAATAAAGGAATTGAAGTTTGATGACATGGGTACTCTTTCCACACTAGCAGATTCTGTAGACGTACATTTGGAAAGGGCTGACGTAGAAATGAATATTTTCAATACCATTTCAAACATTTTCAGTAACCTTCCACAGAACAGAATTCACTTCATCAGAGACTGTAGAATCAGCATTCTCTTGGTTACCTATCCCTCTATGACACGACCGTAACTAGAGTTAGGCACCTGTGCCTTGGTCCCAGTGCAAAAAAAAAAAAAAACAAAAAACAAACTAAAAGACACTGACAGCAATTGTATTTCAGCAGGAGAAGATGAAACAAACCTAAACTTATCACTGAGAAGCAAGAATAATCAGTTAAAATGGGAAGCTACCAGATGGTACCCTTCCTTTCCCCCCAGCACCTGCCATCACTATTCTCTCACCATCTATGGCCTTCCCAGGAATGGCCCCACTGTTTACTATAATCTGTGTCCATAGAGCTTGGTGTCCTGGAATCTCTGTTGCCTACCCACAGGGCTATGTGTCCTACAGTCCTTTCCACTTGCAACTGAATTTGTTTTTAAACTGATTTGTAACTTCCCCAAACACCAAAATTTCCTGTTAACAATTCTTTCAGCCATGTGCTCAAGGCAGTAAAGCACCTTCATTACAGAAACACACCACCATGTCCATTTTGACCACACCAAAAACTAAGAGGTGATCAGAGCATGACATGTGTCTATTATTCTTTTAAATACCCTCCCAACATATCCATACCTTTGAAATGTTCTTGCATTGAGGTTAACTTTTCTGCAACTCTTTAAAATAGATCTCCAGCTATGGAGAAATGAGAAACTCAGCATGAGAAATGAGTAAGTTTTCCAGATGAAGGCAAGGGATTGAATGAAAGTTGCTGGGATTGGTTTTTCAGTATGGAAACAGAGATGGGACCAGCATAGGGAAATTTTTGTGGCCTCTTCCAAGGCTGATTACTTAGGGCTTTCGTACATAGAATTTGAAGTCATAGGGGGCAAATGTTGGCTTTATGTAAAAAAAATTCTAATAACAAATACCATGGAGAGAATGTCTATATCTGAGGAACTTCTATGTCTTGAAAGTATGAATGAATGAATGAATGAATGAATGAATGAATGAATGAATGAATGAATGAATGAAAGAAATTGTACACCTATGAATGATTTTGAACAGGTGGGTCCTTTCTTCCATTTTATGTTTGTAATAGAATTCTATGGAATTGCTAGGTCAAAGGGTACAATTGCTATTGTGAACCTTTTAGCACATGTAATGCTGTAAGATATCCTTTAAAACTGGATGGATAATAATCTTATCTGAAAGTCGTCTGGCCCAGTCTCCTGTCTCCATGTAAGTTTTACATCTAAGTCATACAATACAAATTGTTATCAGCCTTGGGGGTCAGAGACCTAGAACTAAAAGAAACCTTGTGGATATCCAGTTCAACTCCTCCCTTCTTTTATTGTGTGTGTGTGTGTGTGTGTACAAAAAAACTGAGGCCCAGGGAGGTTGTATCTTGCCAAAGGTCGCACAGGTAATAGCAAAGCTAGATTTTTAACCATTGCCTTCTGATTCCAATTACAGTGTCCTTTTCTCTGCATCACACACACACACACACACACACACACACACACACACATACACACTCCTAGAATGTGCCCTGGGATTTACTGACATCCAATGAATCTAAGAGTTATTGAGCCACAACTGTTTAAGAAATTTAAAATGTTGCACCTCTTTCTTTTATCTTTGCTTAATTTCCTGGAAAGTTAATGTATTTAGGGGAAGAAATTATCGTTCTGGCATGTTTGCATTCCCAAGAGATTATGTGTTTAAGTGTATACACACATATGTGCATACCTATATATGTACAAGGATACATATGTATACACACGTAGATACTTACCTGGGTATGTACATTGTTAGCCATATTGAAGGAGTCCAATAAGTTAGTAATGACTAGATTGGGTAAAGTATACCTCAGTTTCCCTATTTGTAAAATGAGGAGGTTGGCCTGATTTCTGAGATCCCTTTCAACTCTAGATCATGGGAGCCCAGAGAGAAATGAATTGGCCAAGGTTGTACCAGTAGTAAGTGGCAAAGGAAGAATTTGAACCCAGGTCCTCCGCTGCTCAACAGTCTTTCCATTCCAAGATCACTGGAACCAACGTAATAACAACAGAAGCAAAAATACTGATTGGAGGCCAGTGAGTTTTGAAACAAACAAACAAAAAAATACCCCCAGCATTCAATTTCCACAAATCTTTATGCTGACAGATTTGACCACTTCCCTTTGGGTCCTAATTCACTATTGAACATCCACTGGCTATGGGGATCTCTTCTTTATGTCTAAATTGAGAGTAAAGACAAGCAACCTGTTTTGAAGGAGGGGAAACAAAGGTAGTAGATTCCCCAAGGGATGCCATTTTTAAAGCCACGATTAAGGGTTGGCAGCATCCACGACTGAGGAATATTCTGGTAGAAAATAGATGCTGAGCAGCCAGCTTTGGCTGGGCAACCTTGGGAGACCACCCACATGGCTGAAGTTCAGGAAATGACCCGAGCAGATGGAGCCCATTATGCCAGGGGCCCACATTCTGAAGTGGCAGCTCATTTACCTCTGAGTGTAATTGTAAACTGCTTGCGGACTGACTTACCTTGGAGATTCCTTCTTTTGCCCTCACCTCCCTCCTCCCTAGCCCTGGCACAGACACACACACACACACACACACACACACACACACACACATATAGATATAGATATAGATATAGATATAGATATAGATATAGATATAGATATAGATATAGATATAGATATAGATATAGATATAGATATAGATAGATATAGATATAGATATAGATATATAGATATAGATATAGATATATAGATATATATATACATGCATGCCTGTGGACATCAACCAGAACCCTCTGCTTGATAGTTCCCAGACTCTGGTGCTTTGGGGAATGAAAGGGTGATTTGGATGGAGGGCTGACTACTGCAAAAATTTCTTCCTCTCTGTAGTCTGTTCATCAGTGGCTTTAGGATGTAACATAAAACCACCCTCTTTGGTCAACCCACATCCAAATTTTCATTAAAATATACATAGTTGAATGTATTTGCATGGAAGGGAAGACCTGATTCCATACACTATCCTGATATTTGTTGAGACAATAGAAATATACATTGAAAATGAAACCAACAGTGTGGTATTTAAGGGTGGTCCTCTTAAAAATAATAATAATGGTCCTATTATCTTACCTAATCGAGACACATAGTGTCCTTTTCTCTCTTAGCCCCTCCTTTGAAATGTTTAATTCAATTCAATATGATTCAACAGGCATTTCTTACACATCTACTATGTGCCAGGCACCAGTAGATTCTAAAAATACGAAGATAAAAGGGAAATACTCAACTGCCCTCAATGGGGCTTATAGTCTATGGTAACCTTGTCCTGTATGTAAAAGATGCCATCAAGTGATCAGGAAAAGAATTTCAGGGTAGAAGGGAACTTCATGGGGCATCTAGTTTCAACCCCTTCATTTTAGAGATGAGCAAACTTACGAGCAGTCTAAGGAAATGAATGCTTTGCCCATGGCCACATGTAAGTGACAGAGGGCAAGATTTAAACCCATGTCTTCAGAATCCAAACGCAATGACTCCCAGTGTAGCTCAACATCCATTTTTTTTCAATGTATCCTCCTATGAAATAATTGTAGAACCTTTTGCCCCCTGTTCCCTTTCCTCTGGATATTTTTCAGCTGAGCAGTGTCCTTCCTAAAATGTCATTCCCAGAACTGAACCCAATACTCCAGATGCAATCTGCCTAGAGAAGATGGATGGATGGATGAATGAATGAATGAAAAGTATTTATCAAGCATTTATTATGTGTTAGGGACTGTGTTTAACACTGGAGATACAAATACAAGTAAACAAGTCTCTGCCCTCGAGCAGCTTGCATTCTAAGGAGGGGGGAGAAGCCAACACAGAAAGGGGAGTTAGAAAGAGAAGATAGCACATGATGACAAGGTTTGGAAATGGACAGGAGGTCTGGTCTGGGACAGAATCTAGGGCTAGAAAGGACTTTGTAAGTCATCCAGTCTAACCCCCTCATGTTACAGAAGAGGATGAAGCCCAGGCAGGGGATATCCTCCTGGGAATTCTCTCAGAGGAGAGCTGGGGATGGCAGCGTCTCCATTTTCATTTGAAGCAGAACACCTGCTGTTGTATGTGCTGCCTAATCAAGAAAAAAAAAACAGAGAAAGAAGAAGGGAGGGGGAGAGACAGAGATAGACAGAGAGGGCAGCTAACAGAGCCAGAGAGATAGACAGACATTGAATGAGCTAGAGAGACAGACAGACACAGAGACAGAGAGATGGAGAGGACAGCTGACAGTGAGACAGAGTGAGCTAGAGAGACAGAAAGACACAGAGACAGAGAAGTAATCCAAAAAACCAATTTGTATGGACATCCTGTTCCTTCTGTTCTGCTGTTCCCAATTCCTGACTCACATGTCTCCTCCCTTTACTGGAGAAGCCCCAAGTCGTGACTGGGGGAAGGGGGCACGTACACGCTTTCTATTTTTTCAGTACTTGGTTATCCATGACTGTTCCCTGTTCGAGTCTCTGCCTGAAATACTTCTGACAGCTCCATCTCCCCCAGGTCTCCAGTTCTGGCCTGGAATCCCTTGCTGCGTCAAACACATTGCGTGTTTCGTGACTAATGTGTGCATACTGGTGGCATGCACCATACCACAGCCCAGGCCCGCCATAACATGCTGTCTTTTTTTCTGAACACCTCCCCCAGCCTGGCTCAGAAACTTGGCCAGAGCTCCTGCTGTTGGAAAGACTTGGTTTCTAGGACTTTTCCTTTTTCTTTTTTTCTCCCTTCTACACTCCATCACTCTGTAATGAGAGCAGTGAAATGGAAAGATCATTGAAAGTGAGATATTAAATGTGGTAGTGAATTCAAATCCTGCTGCCTTTAGCTGCCTGGATGACTTAGGCAAATGATTTCACTTTTTGGGGCTTATTGTTTTCATTTGTAAATGAGAAAGTTGACCTGACTGAAGACTCCTTCCATCTCTCCATCTAAGATCTTAAGTCCAGATTTCTTTCTGACCTCTGGTTCTCACAATAATCGCAATAATTTCACAATATATTTGAAGCTAAAGATGATAACATAGGAGAAGTAGTTGCTTTTGTATGTCCCCCACATATCTGGACCATGATGTCATTTAGGATCCATGTGGCAAAGTTTCAGTGAACAAAGAGTTGGACTTTGAGTCAGAAAGATGATGGATTTAAGTCCTGCCTGACACATACCAGCTGTGACCCTGGTCATACAGGGTCACTTAACTTCTCTTTATGAGAGAAATCTAAAACTGTAAGTTGCGGAAGTACTGACCTGCATTGGGTGAGGGAGTTTCTCATCTGCAATTTTCCTAGATCAATGAAATTCCAAGGCTGATCCTTATCCCTCTCCCTATATGTCCAAGTTTCTTTGGACCTGCACATCTTATCTGTTTACCAATTGGATGAGTGATATTCCCAACTCTGTTGTAACTTCTGAAAAGTTCAGTACATCTGCTTGGAGTAGTCTTCATGTTGTACAGTGGATAAAGCAATGGCCTTGAGAACTGGAAGACCTGGGTTCAAGTTCTGCCTCTGAGACATCCTAGGTCTGTGACCCTGGGCAAGTTACAAATTTTCAGTGCCCCAAACAACATCCCAAGACTAGGAAGAGATAATGTCCACATTGCATGGACAGAAAGAGTATCCCCGTCCAGGAGTTCCCTCCATCAAAGATATCAGGTCCACTCCCTAGCCCTAATAATACCATGACAACAATAATGGTGATAACTAGAATTTACAGAAAATTTGAAGGTTTGCAGAATTCTTGTCAAAATATTTTATCTCATTTGATCCTTGCAACTCAATGATGTAGGTGCCATTATTAGCTTGAATTTATAGATGAAGAAACTGAGGCACAGAGACTTTAAGTGATTTGCCCAGGGTCACATAGAAAGTACTGCACCAGGACTAGGCATTATACCATATTGCCTTGTAATGCACAAATGAATTCCACATCTCATCACTCAAGGATCCTTGTACACTAATGGACAGTTCTACAGCGGCTAGGCTCCACTTCTACTTACTTTCAGCCAGACCAAGCTGTGCCCACTTTCTGTGCCCTGGTTATTCCACGCATATGAGGCCATTTGAATTGATTCACTGTTACAACCAGCTTTGTCTGGGGGACCTTCAGTTAAAAATTATTTGGTTTCTGACTTATGTGATGAACTCTTGGTTTAAAATCATATATATATATATATATGTGTGTGTGTGTGTGTGTGTGTGTGTGTGTGTGTCTGTGTGTGTCTGTGTGTGTATGTATGTATGTATGTATGTATATATACATATGTGTATACATACATAATAAAATATGATATATAAATAATATATAAAATAAATATCAAATATAAATAAAATATTATATATATACATATATATACATATATGTGTGTATATATATATATATATATATATATATATATATATATATCTATATATATCTCCTAAGATTTTGGGCAAACATGTCAATTTGAATGTTAGGGAGTTTTAAATCTAAACCTTGAAATTAAAGCAACACTACCAGCTTTGGCTCAAGAAGGAGATCTGTGTTTGAATACTGGTGGAACTATTTATCTCTGTGATCCTGGGCAACTCATTTTACTTCTATGGGCCTCAGTTTCTCTATCTGCAAAAAGAGTATAGACTATGAGATTTTTGTGAACTGTATGACCCTTCTAGCTTTTTATCCTGGGCTGTCATAGGTTCATGATTTTGAGCTAGAAGTTAGCTCATGGGCCACCTAGTTCAACTGTCTCATTTTACTGATGAGTTAACTGAGGCCAAGGGAGAGTGAGTAGCCTCTGCCCAAGGTCCCGCAGGCAGGAAGGGGTGGCACTTTGGACATGATGCTTTAGATTTTGCAAAGTATTCTACATGTATCCCCTTAACTGATCCTTACAATAACTTTCAGAGGCAAAGAATGCTTCACAGATGAAAAAACTGAGCCTCAAAGAAATCAAATTACATACCCAAGGTCACACAGCTAGTAACACGTAGAGCTGGAATTCAAAGCAATCTTCTGGGCCAAACCTAGAGTTCTTTTTTACTGGGGACAATAGAAACCATGCTGGTAAATCATCTCATTTCACTGATGTGGGGGGAGAGAGGGGAAGAGAGAGAGAGAGAGAAAGAGAGAGAGAGAGAGAGAGAGAGAGAGAGAGAGAGAGAGAGAGAGAGAGAGAGAGAGAGAGAGAGAGAGAGAGAATGAATAGATATTTCAATGATAGATGTAGATATATAAATAGATGTATTACATATATGTACACAAATTTACATACATATGTGTGTATGTATATATATACACATACTCCTATAATATATATGTGTGTGTGTACATACATATAAGTATTCATAGAAATGGGTATATATTCAGTATAAATAATGCAGACATTTGTTTTGCTTGACCATACACATTTGTAGCAGGTTTTGTTTTTCTTGCTCTCTCCACAGAGTGGGGAAGGAGAAAGGGGAGGGAGATAATGTAGGGCTGAAAACAGAATAAAATTGAATTTAAAAAAGAAGCTGAGGGCAGTGTTAACAACTCTAAGTTGAAAACTTTGTCTTTTTTTATATATAAAAGAAGCATGCATTTTAATGAAGAACTCCAATAAGACTCACAAATTCTCCCTTGCTTCTTAAGAAGGAAACTTAAGATGGGTGAAAAATAGCATTTGGCCTTATCATTGGGATTTGCTGCCACTGTGTTCTAAAAGAGATTTGAATCACATAAAAGTTCTGTCAAGTAACCACAAAAGTAAACATTTCTGGCAAACTTATGAGGAAAAAGATAGTAAATAATAGGACTCCATTCCTTGCATGTGTGTAAGAAATACTGTTCTTAGAAAACCCCAAAGTTCCTTGAAAATATTATCACCTTAAACTCCAAACATTGCTCCAGGGAGATAAGAGGCAATCAGAATTGTAGAGGAAAGGTGAAAAATCCACTTACTAAGAAAGATATCTCCAAATAACCTGATTGAAAACATCAGGTAAACCTAGCCTAAGTGAAACAGAATATCTATAATTATTGTGATATCTTATTTAAAAAATAAACAAGTGAGTAAATAACAAAACCTCCAATTAAAGAAGTGGAGGTTTTGGAGGCTGGTTTAATCAGATTTTTGGTCTATGTGAACCCCAAAGTTAATCTCAGTTTGGAAATTAGGCTATCTCCCAGCCCTCATTCCAGGTCTCTCCCAATTAGAATGTCACCTTCCTCTGTTAGAGTCTATGAGTAAATTTAATTAAAAACAAGGTCAGAATTGGGATTGTAGCTTTAAAGGTATGAGGCAAGGGTGCAGAACCTGCAGCTTCAAGTCCACATGTGACCATCTAGGTCCTTGGGTGCAGCCTTTTGACTGAGTCCAAGTTTTACCGAACAAATCCTTTTATTAAGGAGATTTGTTCTGTGAAGTTTGGATTCAGTCAAAGGGCCGCACGTGAGGACCTAGAGAGCCACATGTGGCCTTGAGGCCGCAGGTTCCCCTCACCCCCACCCCCACTTATGGTCTCTGGAATACAAAAATTGGAGGATTCTGTGATTAGAGGTTTGGATCTAAGCTATGACTAGGTCATCGGATCAGAGATTCAGAGTTAAAAAGGACCTTAGGGGTCATCAGATCCAATCTAATCCTGAAGAGCCTGAGGTCCCAAATGACTCACCCAAGGTGACATAAAGAGTTGTAATGCGAACCCACATCCTCTAAGTCTAAAGCTGGCTCCCTTTCCTCTGTGCCATGTGTCCACGAACTATGTGTGTGCGTGTGTGTGTGTGTATACATATACATACAGAAACATATGATATTGTGTGTGTATACATACATACATACATACATATATATATATATATATATATATATGTACATATACATATAGTGAAAGAGAGTAGGTTGAAAAAAATGTTCATCTCAAGGCAGGGTGTGGGATGAGAAATGAGGTCAGACTTGTTTTTTCCTTCTACAAACATTTTTTAAGTATCTCCTATGGACAAGGCACAGTATTAGATTCTGGGAAAAAGATGCAATCCCTTCCATCAAAGAACTTTCAGGCTAAGAGAGGAGATAAGACATTTACATGGATAAATACTATACAGATTAGAAAATAAAATACAGTAATAATGTCCAAGAAGATACTGGGATAGATTGAAGAAGCAATCAACTACCATCAGCTGATGGAATCAGTTCCATGAAGCCATGGAGAAAGTAATATCTGAATTAAGCCTGGAAGGAAAGAAAGAATTATAGTTGATCAACGTGAACAAGGGAGTCCATTGAAGATATGGCAGAACAAACAAGGGGGAGCACAGACAATGAGGAGAACTCCAGTTTAGCTAGCACATAGACTGCACAAAGGAGCACTGGGTGAGATAAACTGAGCAAAAAAAAAGAATAAATTGGCATCAGATTGTATAGTCTTTAAATGTTGGGATTAGGAGTTTGTGCTTTAATTAGCAGTAGATGGAAAGCCAGTTGAGGCTTATGTGTAGGAGTGTGGCTTGATCAGATAAGATCCTTAGGAAAATCACTCATGGAGCAGCCTAGTGCATGAACACAAGAAGGGTGAAAGACTGAGTGTAGGAAAATAAACAAGGGCTTGTTAAACACTCCAAGTAACAAGTGATGGGGACCTAAACTGAGTAAATGAGATGAGAATTAGGATGGTGTAGTGGGACAGCCTTCTGTAGAGCTGTCCAAGGTATGTACCCTGAGAGAGTAAATGATTTCCCCATCTAATTGCCTGTCATTTTCTCCAAATCATATTTTTCTCATCTTTAAAATGAAGAATGATGGTCTCTTAAGATCCCATTTGCCTTTAACATTCCATGAATGTTTCACTTCTAAGCAGCTGCTTTGGCACAGTGTAGACCATATGAAGAAATCTCTGTGGGAGGACAGCTGGATGAAAGAGGGTGGGTATATGAGAGTCAGACCTGCTGACTAGCCATAAGAAAGGAATTGCAGTTAGTGTCAAAGTGGTAGAATTCCTTTTGAGTTCAATTGTTAAGAAACAAAAGATTCCCCAATCAACCTGAGAACCAAGTATGTGATGTTTTTTCTGTTTTTGCTTTGGCTAGGCAATGGGGTTAAGTGACTTCCCCAGGGTCACACAGCTAATGAGTGTTATGTGTCTGAGGTTGGATTTGAACTCAGGTCCTCCTGAATCCAGGGCTGGTGCTATATCCACTGCACCACCCAGCTGCTCCCAACAAGTATGTATTTTAGGGGAAAGGATGGACTGTGGCTCACTGAGAGAGTCAGCAATTCACTCTACCTAGTTATGATTATTTGCTGGGACTCCCGCCCAATCTAAGCATCTTTACTTATACTCTGGACCATGACTATAAAAGGACTATCCTGGGATAATGTTATTTGTCAACAAAAGTGACAGAGATGTCATCAAATGCTTCTTCTATTGTTCTCCACTTTTTCCTCTCTTCCCTTGGTCCCAGGCAGCAATCTACAAATAAAGAGAAAAAGAGAAAGAAAATTTCAAAAGCTTTCCAACTGGGGATATTTCCATCTATTTTAACCTCCCCTTGTGCATAAAACAGGGTGTTTTTTGATGTGTGTCACAATCTGTACAATTCCTTTGGTGAAGAAGGGAGAGAGTGAATAAATATATATATACATACATACATACATAAAATATATATACAGGCATAAAACATACATACATTTGCAGGTCATCCCAAAAGTCTTAGTGTAATTTTAAGCTTTGTCTCTTCTTTACCCTTATATTCTAATTTGTACTATTTGAGAGGGAGGGAGGGAGAGAGAGAGACAAAGAGAGATAGAGACAGAGGGAGACAATAGGTAAATAGATGATAGAGAAAAAGAAAGGAAGGAAGGAGGGAGAGAAGAAGGGAAGAAAGGAAAGAAGAAAAAGAAAGAAAAGAAAGAAAAGTTTATGAAGTGCTTACTCTGTGCCAGGCACTAGGTATTTGCATAGGAGAGAGGCAAAAGCTTTATCCTCTCCTTTTTAGACATTATTATTAGTCTTTGGTGTTGACTGCTAGTCAAATGCACTCTAGCACAGCTGTTGAATGCACAGATCCACATACAATAACAAAAACAACCAGGAACTTCTGGTCATGTATGTCCTCTAGCAAGGGGCCAGAGCCCATGTGTCATAGGAAGTGATCTTACGTAGGGGTCTACTAGAAAGGACCAAAGCCTAGGCTCAGCTCCATCCCTTTTCTTACGTAAATATGTTTTATATCTGTCTCCTCCCAACACAATTAGACTTAAAACTCTAAAAGCCAGAGACAGTTTAAGTGACTTGCTCAACTAAGGTCACAAAGCTAGATACGGATAACAGCTCTACTTGGATCCATGGTCCCACCCCCTTCCATCTCTCCTGCAATTTGCTCCATCAATCTCCCTAATCTTTACCTCTCCCCACCAACTCTAAATCTTATGACTAAATCTTTTTGCTCAGGTTTATTTGGCTTTAAGGCCTCCTAACAAAAGTCTGTGATGTTATAGTTATCAAAATGGAAATAACATTTTCTTAGTATGATTTCTTAGGTCCCTTTTAGATCTAGAGCTATGATCCTATCATCACTTACAAATTTTTCTACCTCCCACTAGGGGAGGTAGATCAAAGCAGTCTAGCACTTTCCAGGTGATTTATACTCTGGGGTTGTTGTGAGCTTGGCAAACCTTAAAGTCTTAAAGGTGAGATATTATTATTCAGCACACCTTCTAGAAGTGAGAATAAATAGCCAGCCCCCAATGCAAGCTTCCCCAGTCCTCACCAGGTCCCCATCTTGGCAGGGAAACTGTAGCCCTGGGATTTCTACTGGGTTCTCCATCCTCTGCTCATCTTCCAGGCTAGGAAGGAAAGCCAACAGGCAGTAATTAGAGAGCCATATGATTTGCACATTAAGGAGCAATGAAGTACAATCCACAAAGGGGGGAATGCAATTGTGCCCAGCTACCAAGTGTCTGTATTTATTAAGGCTAAAGAAACAGCCCATTATAAAATGTAAATCTTTCCCAAACTGGGAGATCAATTGCATTTGGCATAAGTTCCACAGGGAAGATGCAAATTAGGAACAGAAAAGCACAGAAAAATCATAGGAAGAAAATCCAGCCAAAGACACATATGTATTTTTTAAACCCATCTTGAGCAAGAAAGCTGATAGTCATGGGCAAAGAGGGTGATTGGTTGGCTCAGCAAATGTTTATTGAGCACCTACAGTATACAGAACCCTACTCCAGGCCCAGAGAGAATATAGACTTAGCTAAGACCTAGTCCCCATACTTCACTCTAGGAAGGAAGAAAAAAGAATAGATGGGTGACTTTAATATAGGATAAGTGCATTAAAGAGAAGCAAAACAAAATACTGTGGGAAGTCACTGAATCATGAGATCTTGGATGACCTTCAACACCATCTAGTTCAACTGTCTCACTTTTCATTGGAGGAAACTGAGGTCCATGGAAGTTAAAGGACTTAGCCAAAGTCACACAAATAGTAAGTTGCCAAGATATGAATTCAGAGACTGTGGTTCTAAATCCAGCACTCTCTCTGCTGGGGGCGGGGGGGCATGTCATTCAGGGAAGTTGTCCTAAAGAAATTTGCTTTCAGATTGGTCTTTAAGGACTGGATAGAATGTTTTGAAGTCTGCAAAGAACTTTACATATAGTATGTCATTTTATCTTCATAAGGATGCAGAAAGGTAAGCAGAGAGAGAAAAAGAGAGAGAGAGAGAGAGAGAGAGAGAGAGAGAGAGAGAGAGAGAGAGAGAGAGAGTGACAGAGAAACAGACACAGACACAGAGACAGAGGCAGAGACAGAGGCATAAAGAGACAGAGGCAGAGAGAGCTAGAGAGACACAGAGAGACAGAAGCAGAGAGAGAGATTGAGATTCAGAGATTTCTATTTTCTAGTCATGGTATTCAGCATTGGGGGAAGAAATAGAAGTAAGAGACAACACCCGTTTTAATGGTGAAAGGGAAGAGAACAGTTAAAAGGGACGGGGCAAGAGTACTGATGAGCAAAGCAGTAAATGAGAAATCCTGAGAATCTAAATCAAGTCTTTTTTTTAAAATGAAAACAGTGTGTTTTAGTGGGTAGAGAGTTGGTTTCAGAGGCAGGAAGCTGGGTTCAAGTCCTGCTTCAGACAAGTACTGTCTCTGTGACCCTGGGGACATCATTTAATGTTCTAGGCAACCATCTAAAACTAGAAATTGCCAAGCAGAGGCTGGTCTACCTTGGCAGAAGGAGTTGCCTCATCTGGAAATTATTGCAATGAAATCACTGGACCAGTCTCTTTCTGTTCATCATCTAACTTCATTCTAGAATTTCGAGAATAATTATGATGGAAAGTGAAGGAGTAAGGTCAGCAGTTTATAGATAATGAATGCACCAGCAGTCTGGTGAAATGAAGGCTAGATTTGCAGTCAGAGAAGGGGCATTTGGTTCTGTTTTTGGCGCTAATACCCATGGGACCTTGAGCAATCCTTTTACTTCTCGGTTCCCTCCTCAGAATTTCCTCCTCTGTCTCACATGTAGAGGTCAAGCGACATGACCTCTGAGGTCCCTAACAGCCCTAACATTTTGAGTCTCTAAGCTGCTACCCAAGAATCTCTTTACAATCAGATTATTCATGTCATTATGCAGCTGCATTTTGCCAGAAGAGCCACATTCATTCAATACTTGGCCAGTGCAGCTTATCATAGGATTTATTTATATTTTATATAAATACATATGCATATACGTACACACACACACACACACACACACACATACACATATATGCCACCCTCACCTCACTTTACATATAATGAAACAAAGCTCAGAGAAAAAAGGAGACTTGCTCAAGGTCATACAAATGGAAAAGGAAAGAGCTGCAATTTGAATCTCAGTTCTTTGACTCCAAATACAACATTCTTTCAGAAACCTCAACAGGCTAATTCCTGCTTTTGAGAAGCTTACAGTAAATAGGCGGTGTTTGTAGAGTTCTAAGGTTTGCAAAGCACTTTCCATACATGATTTCATTTTATCCACCAACAACCCTATGAGAGGTAAATGCTATTTTAATGCTTATTTTACAAATATGGAAATTAAAGCACCAAGAGCTTAAGTGATTTGCCCAGGACCACACAGCTAGTAAGTGACTAACTCTGGATTTAAATATCCTGTATATAGCTTGCATTGCACATTTTTGTTTGCATGTTATCTCCCCCAGCAGACTGTAAGCAACTCTTTTTACAGGCAGAGGCTGTCTTTTGCCTCTTTTTGTATCCCCAGCACTTAGCCCAGTTGGCAAATAATAGGCACTTAATAAATGTTTATTGATACTGACTATAATGTACTCAGGTCTTCTGGAAGTCAAGTTATCACTCTAACCACTAGGCCACCCAGATACTCTAATCAGATAAGAATGCAAGAAACACATTCACACAGAGAGCTCAATATCTCTACTCCATCTGCCCACGGACTCAAAGGGAAGACAGTGTGCTGCCAACACTCATTCTCACTGCTAACAATAAAACCAGTTTCCTCCCATTTTGGTGGTACCCTCTGAGAGTTCCATTTCTTCTTTGGAATATAGTTACAAGTAATATATTTAATTTGTTAGCCATTTCCCTTGACTCCCTTGGTTTCATATCATGGAGACTTGGTAGCTCACCCAGAGCTCAGCTGAGAACATAGCTGACATGGAAAAATGATGAACAGGACTTATATTGTACCTGTTGAAGGTTATACAGGGCTCCTTATTAAACAGTGGTTATCCTGGTCTGGGCAGTATACAGACTGCTGTGAAGGGACCGTAAATTTTTTTCAAGTGTGGAGGGAGGCAGGGAAGTATATAGAGAGAAGCAGTATCTACACTTGACACGTTTCTTTTTTTTTTTTAAGAAAACTGTCTTATATGGTCATAGTAGTCAGTCAAGTTAGGGATATGAGATGTAAATAGGAAAATTAGGTCCCAAGAGATGATTTAATAGCTGCAGATGACAATAGAAGAGATTCAAAAGGCCCACAGGAGCTATTGCTAAATGGATCATGCCACTAAATAACTGCTATCGCTATTTAATGGCCAATAATCACTAAAGTAGTAGGAAACAAGGAAAGCAAGCTTCTGGTGGGAGAAGACAGCCAGATTTGATCAAGGATGCAGGATCTGTGGTCAGCCTTGAAGGGGATATGGAGAGTGGAAAAGAAGGGAAGAGCAGCCCTGCATGCCAGGACTGTCAAATTTCCATGAAGCATGAAGCTGAGAAAACCCAAGTCATGTTCAGCTACAGCAAGTAAACCTGTTCAAACCAACTCAAATCAATATGTATCCACCCTCTAGAATGTGCAAGGTGAGAGGTACTTCAGCATAGATAGCTGGACCCAGAGCCAGAAAGACCTAAGTCTTTCAGAATGAATGAGCATTTATTAAGCACTTACTATATACCAAGCACTATGCTAAGCCCTGAGGATACAAATCCAAATTGATACAATCCTTACCCTCAAGGAGCTTACATTTTAAGGTGAAAGTCAATACAAGCAGAGGAGTAGGGGGTCAGGGGAAGGTGTTTTGGTCTGGCAAACTGAATGATGGATGGAACCACAGGAAAATGGATTAACAAGCCCTTTCCAGGATCAATAGAAATATTGATTTGATTATGCCTCCAGACCCAGAGAGGGAGGAAGAGAGGTAAAGAAAGGAATAGAAACCTGTCTGGAGCCTACCTAGGTACCCCAAAGCCCCAGAAGGCACTCATTTCACTCATTATTAGGTAGGAGAATAACCATCCCAGCTGAACCCCAATGTAGAAGTGCAGCCATGCCAATTGTGGAACCAGAGGCAAAATATTTCACCTTTCAAGGTCCCAGACAACTCTCTGAGGCTATAAATTATAAATATTGGTCCAGAGCACATTTCATGAAGGTGCACATTTTTTTCCAAAGTGAATAGTTATTGCCTAATCAGTCATAAAATGCATCATTTTTATTTATCAAACTAAAAAACATAAAACTTGAACTTAATTTTTAGACAGTGAGACAAATATTTATTAAGTGCCAGGCTCTGTGAACGATGGGGATACAAGAAAGGCAAAAACAATCCTTGCCTCAAGGAACTCTCAGGCTAATAGGAGAGAAAACAGGCTAACAACTATGTACAAATGAGATACATATGGGAAAAACTGGAAATAATTAACAGAAGTAAGGCACTAGCACTTTAAAAATTATTTTAAAGAAAATGACAAAAATTCACTTAAAATGACAACCTAGAACATGACACAAAAATACAAATTTGTTGAGGTCACTAGCATATCTTGCAGGGTTACATGGCACTTGCTGAAGAGCATAGGTAGAAGAAGTTTCTGCACCAGCAGTTCCCTAATGGAATCACAAAGAAAAAAGATAAGAAGGGAATAAGCATTTATATGATGCCTACTATGTGCCAGGCATTATGCTAAGGATTTTATAAATATTATTTCATTTGATCCTCACAACAACCTTGGGAGGTAAATGCTATTATTATCCCCATTTTACAGTTGGGGAAACTGAAGCAGATAGAGGGTTAAGTAACAGAGTTACATATCTTGTGCCTGTGGCAGGATTTGAACTCAGGCCCAACAACCTATCTACTGTACCACCTAGCTGCCTAGAAAAGAAACAGCCCCTTCCCCTCAAAGAGTGTTTATTATACTGGGGATATGGTTGCAAGAAGTGCACAGATAAGTTAAATAAAAGATCATTAGAGGAGGTGAAGGAAGAGGAGGAGAAGTAGAGGAGAGGGAGAGGAGGAAGAGGAGGATCAGGAAAGGCTTCTTGTAGGGAGTGTCATCTGATTTGAGCCTTGAAGGAATCCTCTCAGGAAGTGAGAGAAAGGGCATTCCACACATGGAGGACCTCCTTCAGGAACCACTAGGACTGTCCAGTTTCATTGAAATGGAAATTGGGAAAAAGGGATTAATAAGAAATCAGACTGGAAATGTAGGTGAGAGCCTATGGAGGGCTCTGAATCACAGGCTGAGGAGTTTACCCTTCTTACTCCCTTAGTCTCAGCTCTGTGAATTGTGTGCCTTATTACAGAGCAGACCTGAGGAGCCATTGGGGTAAAGGAAGAATCCTCAGATGAGGGACAAAATTATCTTCTAATATCTGTGGTGCTTATATTGTGAGAGACAATGGAGAGACAAGTGATAAGAATAACGTATTCCAAAGAATTTGGGAAAATGTTTTAAACAAAGACATAGCAGCATTGGGAAAGGAGGGTGGACAGATAAAATATCCAAAAGGGAGAGATGACAGATGTCCTCCACTGGTTTCTGGACCATGTCAAGAGATCTAAAGGAAGATCTCAAGAATATTGAGGGACCATCTGTGGGAAGATTTGTAGGAAGATATGGAGAAAAGATCCCCAGGGTGGCAGCTAGGTGGTGCAGTGGATACAGCACCAGCCCTGGAGTCAGGAGGACCGGATACTTGACACTTACTAGCTGTGTGACCCTAGGCAAGTCACTTAACCCCAATTACCTTGCTGAAAAAAAAAAGAAAGAAAGAAAAAAGAAAAAGAAAGGATCCCCAGGATGGCCAGGAGGGGATGGATTGTAATCTCTATATTGGGGGGAACATAAACCTCAGTGACATTATATGAAGTACCCTATTGGAGAGGAAGCATAGCTGATATTCATAGAATCTTTAAAGTTTGCAAAGCACTTTACAAAGTGGGACAGGAAGTTAGTTTAGTTAATAAAATAGCTTTAAAGTCGGCAAAACATGTTACATACATTTCTTCATTTGATTTCACAACAAATTTGTGAGGCAGGTTCTCCCCATCTCAGAGATGAAGGAATTGAAGATTCCAGAAAAATGATTTGCCGTGAGCCACATCTAAGTGTTTCAGCAAATGGGATTTGGACTCAATGTTTTCATCTCCAAGTCCAAAGATTCCCCCACTATCCCATAGCTGCAGAACAAGAGCTGGTAGGTTGAAGTTATAGGGAGATAGATTTTGGCTCTGAGAAAGAATTTTCTGAATGACTGGATGGGTGGTTTAAACCTCAGCTCAGCCATTTATTATCTCTGTGACCTGGGGTAACTGACTTAACCCTTCTAGGTCTGTTTCTTTATTTCTAAGATTCTTACAAGCTGTGTGACCCTGAGCAAGTCACATAATTGTGTTTACCTTAGTTTCCTCACCTAGGTGAGCTAGAGAAGGAAATGGCAGACCACTCCAATATCTTTGCCAAGAAAACTCCAAATGGGGTCATGAAGAGTCAGATGTGACTGAAAAAGGCCTGAACAACAAAGATGAGCAAGTTGGCTAGAGGGTCACAAAAGTCCCTTCCATCTTTATGATCTTTTTTTCTCTTTTTTTTTAAGGCCTTTTTTTTCCTTTTTCTTTTTAGCAACTGTTTGTATCCTTACCCCTCCCTTAACTAGGATTCTTTTTTTTTTAATTTATTTATTTTTAGTTTTCAACATTCACTTCTACAAGATTTTGAGTTCCAAATTTTCACTCCAACTCACCCCTCCTCTACCCGAAGATGGCATGCATATCCCTTCCCCTAGTCTGCCCTCCCTTTTATCTCTCCCCCTCTTCTCTTATCCCCTTCCCTTCTATTTTCCTGTAGGGGAGGATAGATTTCTGTACCCAATTTCTTATATTTCTTACTTTCCAGTTGCATGTGAAAACATTTTTTTCAAACATGTGTTTTTAAAACTTTGAGTTCCAAATTTTCTCCCTTCCTCCCTCCCCACCCACCCTCATTGAAAAGGCAAGCAACTCAATATAGGTTATACATGTGCAGTTATGCAAAACACTTCCATAGTAGTCATGTTGTGAAAAACTAACTCTATTTCCTTTAATCCTATCCCACCCTCCCCATTTATTCTATTCTTTCTTTTGACCCTGTCCCTCCTCAGAAATGTTGACTTCTGATTACCCCCTTTCCCAATCTGCCCTCCTCTCTATCATCCCCCTGCTCTCTTGTCCCCTCCTCCCCCTATTTTCCTGTAGGGTAAGACAGATTTCCATACCCAACTGAGTGTGTATACTATTCCCTCCTTAAGCCAAATCCTATGAGAATAGGATTCATCCATTCTCTCTCATCTTCCCCTGTTTCCCCTCCACTGTAAGAGCCTTTTCTTTTCTGTTTTTTTTTTTGTGAGATAATTTACCCCATTCTGCCTCTCCCTTTCTCCTTCTCCCAGTATAATCCTCTCTCACCCCTCCCTTAACTAGAATTCTTGATACCATCACACACACACACACACACACACACACACACACACACACACACACACACTGTTTTAAGTCAGGGCATTTATTCCTTAAACTTCTTCATTACTTCTAATGATCTGCAAAGTCATCATTGGAGACACTTCTTCCACCAAAAGAGATCACAACTCCTTGATGGCTTTGTAGACAGTCTACATAAATAGGACCAAGAAATTGATCCATCAGCAGTATCCAACCTTCTGGTGATCACACTGTCCAAATTTAAGGAGACTGGTGAGCCTGTAATTGCCCCATTCTCATATCCTTTCCAGGTGGGTAGCACTTACCAGAAAATTCCATGTACTGGAATAGCCTTTGAGAATCCAGAATCACCTCCATGAGGTATTTGAAGAGAACTATCCCTACCATGCTTTCCATCAATTACTCTGTTGCTAAGATTCCAAAGGACAACAGTAACTGACTAAATGCTTCCTGTTCAGTATAAAGTATTTTAAAGAGTCTTTTCTTAAATGGGGGACAGATAGGGGAGTCAGCTTCTTTTAGACACTGCTTTGTAAGGGTGATGTGTGACTTACCACGCAAAAAATACAACTTGCCTCCAACTCAGAAACTTTCTTCTTGGGTAAAACCAAAACCAAAAAGTTGTGTCAATTTGCTGCAATAGCCTAAACTTTTGGTCATTGATGAAATGGATTATCTGTGCTTTAGGTCAAACTTTTAGATGTTTACAGTGAAAGCTTTTTTTCCCCCCTTCCTCATATTCCCTCTTGTCCTGAAGTTGGCTGCTCTAGAAGTAGTTCTGTTGGTGGTGTTCAATTTGTGAATTTTCTGAAAACATAGGGTAATGGCTGAAAGCAACACACAAGCCATAAGAATAAGTCGCCAAATTCTGTTTTAGAAACATGGCTCAGACAACTCTTCATTTCTAAGGACCCTCTGCCCTCCCCCCACTTTTTCAGCTTCCTTTTGTGTGTCATCTTCCCTTGCTAGATTATGAACTTGTTAAAGGTAGAGATTGTCTTTCTTTTTATTATGTGTATCCTAAGCACTTAGCACAGTTCCTGGCACTTAATGAATGTTTATTGTATTGTATTGTGCTGTATTGTGCTGTGCTGTGTTGTATTATTAGTAGGAGGTGAAGAATGTCCATGATCAATATAATATATAATAATATAAGGATAAAATAAGGTTATGTTGAAAACCCATCAATATTTTCCGATTTCTGGGTAAATCATTGTGACCAAGACATCCAAAAGGAAAGATGAAACTTATTCTTCATCCTTACCATTGCCTCTGCTGTTTTTACTCCTCAATACTTTCCTACCTTTCACCCCTACTTTGGCTATCCTTTCTTCCCTTCCCAATCTCAACCCCTTGGTGAACCAGTTCAACTCTATACTATCCTCTATTCTCAAATATTTAGTTCTCTTGTCCTATCACTGCTTATGCTTGTTCAAACCCCAAACCTAAATTATCCCATCTTGTACCCCCTCTCGTGTGGCATTGAATGGAGCTGGAAGAAGGCAAACATCATTTTATTCTATTTAATCTCAACTGAACACTAAAGATAATCCTTTTACTGCTCCCTAAGTGATTCTCTAGCCCATTAGCCACAGTGATCATTCTAAAACTTTTCTTTGAAAGCCTCTCACAGCACTCCATACTTCTTATCAGCTGTGCTTCCTACTCAATTTTTTTTTAAATGAGGTCATTCATTTCAGGCTCCCTCCCCTCCTTTTCTCTTCCCATAACAACTCCTGCATGGAGATGATAATTAAACTCAAGCTGATGAGGTCACATCTATAGTTAATAGATGTGACATGGGTGATGAACCAGCAGAGTTTTGAAAGAAATGGTTGGATAAGTTGGAAGAAGAATGAGGAAATAGAATTACAAGAACCCAAAGAGCAAAACACCTCCCTCTCCCCCTTCTCATCTCACACCTTCTCTTTTACTATCATCTGTGAAGAAGACACGGCCCTTCCCTTTGGCAATTACAACCTCTTGACAAATGATCTTGATCTCATTGCCTCCATATTCTCCAAGTTTATTCTCACTATCACCTCCTTTCTCTCTCTAATCATTAGTCTCTCCCTATCTACTGGTTCCTTTTCAGCTGCCTACAAATATACTCATCTCTCCCACCCTTCAAAAAAAAAAAAAAGCAAAAATTAAAAAAAAATTCACAAAATTCTAACATTTCTGCTAGTTATCATCCTACATCTCCCCTCCTCCTCTTAGATCAACATGAAGAAAAAAAAAACTATTTACACTCAATGCCTCCACTTCTCACTTTCTCCTAAGCCTTGTATTCCTCTTCCCAACCTCAGACCTCTTCCCTCTCCAGCCTATCTTTCACACAGCAACCAAATGCAAGTCTGACCATGTCATGTCTCTATTCAATAAATCTCTATGACCAAAAATATTCCTCTGTTTTAATGTTTAAAGTCCTTTGAAACTTGACCCCAGAGTCCATATCCAGTCTTCTCTCTTTCTCACTCTCTATAGACCAGCCATGATGGTCCTTTTGCTGCACTTCCACAAAACATTTCAACTTACACTCCTCACCTTTGCACCATCTCTCTCTCTTTCTGTCTCATCACAGCTGCACCTCTCAGCTCACATGCTACCTCTGGAGAAGGCCTTTTCTTGTCTCCCAACTTCGCAAGCCTTCTTCCCTCCAAAACTACCTTGAATATCTTCTCCAAATGCTTGCTGCTTGATGGCAAAAACTCTTGAGTATTTCTAGTGTTTAGCACAGTGCCTGGTCCATAGTAGGTGATAAACAAGTGCTTGTTAAATAATTGATCAAAAAAAATGCTTCAAGTTGGCGTGGAGCTTTCCTTCTCTAAAAGAGATCTTGGCCCTCCTCTAACAATAGACAACGTCCAAGAATCCTCGTGGCCAAAAAATGCATCAAACATAAAGGGACAGCCTGGTGGTGATGGCTGTCCTCACATTGCATCACATCCCTTTGAATCATAGAAATAAGATTTATGATCCAAATCGAGATCGTCTTTATCATTGTTGCCTGAAAATAATTACGGGTAGTTGGCATTTTGTTTTTTTTAATGGAATCGATGCTATGGATTTCTTTCCACCAGATGGCGCCACAGACTACAATCCAGTGACTGTGTACTCAGTCTGATGTACATATAGACAAAATTACATATATATATATACATATATATATATAAACATGTATATATGAACGATATATGGGTGTGCATGTTTATAATCAGACTTCATCATCTACGAGTCAGCATCACTGAGTGTTGCTTGTGTTCTTTTTATCCTGGTTCTGCTACTTCTTACTTGTGTGATGTTGGACAAGTTGTTTAAATATGATATGCCTCAGTCCCTACAAAAATGATGGGGTTGGACAGATTTTGAGTTCCCTTCCAGATCTAAGACCCCATGATCTTGTGATCTCACTACCATCTTCCACACACCCTGGATTGCAGCACACACATACATGCACTTCCCCTACTATGTGTTAACAGAGAAAAAGTAATGTGAAATCGATTTTCCCTGGGAACAGCTGAACCTTCACTGGAAAAAGACCAGATGGATTTCCAAATCATATGGGTAGGATAGCTATCTACCTATGTGTATTATATTTCACTTAAGATAGATGCTTAAATAATTAAAACCATGTTAGCTAACTGATTCACTTCAAAAACACCTCTAATTACTGTTTTGTAGGCCACTCCTTTGCTGCCCCACACATACCTCCCATTCATTCCAAATGTGTACTCATAATCTTAGACAGTTTTAAAACCGTAACTACCTTCTTCAAGCCAGAGAAAAGTTAATTCCAAATAAAAACAAACCCTCAGAGATTTGGGACCTTCCTGCTCTTCTTGTCCTTAGCCCTCACTTAAGATAATCACCAACAGGATGGCCTCTCTTGACTACCAGTTTGCTGTTTGCAAAGGTAACCAGAGCAGTGACAACTCTAAGCCTGATCAGAACCCTACAACTAGGGTAAAACAACTTGGGCTTGGCCTAAGGGGGCTGAAATTTAGAGGCTACTTGTTGTCATTGTTGTTGCTGTTGATTTCAGTTGTGTCTGACACATTGTGACCCCATTTGGACTTTTCTTGACAAAGATACTGGAATGGTTTGCCATTTCCTTATCCTGATCATTTTAAATATGAGGAAACTGAGGCAAACAGGGTTAAGCCACTTGCCCAGGATCACACAGCTAGTAAATGTTTGAGGCCAGATTTGAACTCAGGTAGATGAGTCTTCCTGACTCCAGGCCTGGTGCTCTGTGCACTAGGGCATCACCTAGCTGCTCTTCAGTAGCATAGAAACAATTAAACTCAGGATTTTTTAAGCAAGGATTACCAGAGAAAATAGTTGCCATCAAAAGGTATGCTGACAGCTGTCCTCCACCCACCCTAATCCCTGCTCTGTCCTTCAGCCTTACTATGGCAGCATTCATCCCAAGATTCAAGGGCACCTTTCCCATCACTTGCCCCAGAGGCAAAAAAAAAAAAGTTTGTTAGAGTTGTGTGACTAATGATTCTTGAGAATTTAGGAAATTCTGTTTGTTTCCTTGAGCAATCTCTTCCTATTCCCATTTAGGGATGCTACATTTTCTATCATTTTCCTCAGTTTTGGATATATATGCCCTAAAATGTCTTCCATCATTAGTGTTCATCTTTTTAGGATCTATCTCTTGGGCAAAATTCTCCAGCCTATCAGTTGTCATTCCTCAAAAAAATAGTTCAGGAAAGTATTTACTTGTATCATCTTAACTGAGATCAGGGAAAGAACCCTCTAAATGAGAAATTCAGGGTAGAATCTCCAAAGATGGTTTGTGGTCTCAATGGAATGGGAGAGATTGAGTGAGGAAGAGTCGGGGCTCTGTTTGCATTCATTGCCCTTGGTTTATCCACAATACTCTTTGGAGCCTGCCTCCTCCATGAAAATTACCCCAAAGACAAAAAAAAGTGTGGGAAGAGTCAAATAGCTGTCCCACTGCTGATGCTGTCTGGCTACATATTCTGTATACAAAATACTTGTCACATTCATGCATTTAACTTTTTCATCTTAAACAATCTAGACCTCAAAATATCTTGAGGGTGAAGTCTGCAACCTTTTTGCTTAGAAATATCAGTGGACTTTGATATTGCCCCATAAGTCCAGTAAGAATAATGGAAATTGGTCAGGACTGACCCACATGTCTTGAAATGTCTATTATTAAGCACCTAAAGAAGAGAATAAATATTTTCAAAGGGTGATAAGGGAAGGGTTGGTTACAAAACCTCCATGTAGGGAACTGATTCTTTGACTTTTTGGTGTACTTTCATGAACCTTTTTTGTCCATTTGGTAAGGAAACTAGTATTTAATTAAATACCTACTATGTGCCAGGCACTGTGCTAAGTGCTTTGCAAATATCTCGTTTGAGCCTCACAAGAACTCTGAGAGGTGGGTGCTGTTATCAACCCTATTTTACAGTTGAGGAAACTGAGGCAGGCAAAAGTGAAAGTGATCACATAGCAAGTAAGTATCCTAGGCTAGATCTGAATTCAGGTCTTCTTGGCTCTAGGCTCAGCAATCTTTGTGCTATACCATCTAGCTGCAACTAGCTACAACAGTGGCAGCTGAGGATTTCAAGTTATCCCAACAGCCCTATCTTTTGCACAAATTAAGAGCAGTATGGTAGAGTGGATGAAGATCTGTACTCAAAAGTCAACAAGTCTTGGGTTCAAATCCTGGCTCAGACATTTCTCTGACCTTGGGCAAGTCAAATGGTCAGTGCCTCAATTTCTTCATCTGCAAAATGAAGCAGGTGATTTGATGGTGTCCAAGGACCTATTGAGCTCAAAATGGATGATCTTCTAATCCCACTAGAATAGCTACCATGTTTAAGCTCTAAAGGACAACCACCCTCCTGCAAAATGATGCTAAGATAAGGCAAGGGATAGAAGTCACCTTTTAGATCAGAAATTCTTAACCTGTAGTCCATGAACATTTTTTAATATGTTGAGAACTAATTCAATCTAGTTGATTCATTTTGTAATGTTACCTATTTTATTCTATGCCTTTAAAAACATTATTCTGAGCAAAGGTCCATAGGCTTCACCAGACGGCTAAAGGGGCCCAGTACACTAAAAATGCTGCAAACCTGTATTTTGGAGAAGATGATGAGACCATACTCTGTTTGCCCCAAAGTGGGAGCTGCTAGGAAATGAGGCTCCTCCACTCTTCACCAATTGTTCCTCCAGCAAAAAGGTATCAGTTGGCCGACCTATTCATTTCTGGCTGAGCAAGACATTCAGAAGCTCTTGCCTCAGTCAATAAACATGAGATGCCAGGAGCCAGAACTATATGAGAAATGCAGGGTTCATCACATCCATGCCAAGTGAAAGCATGCAAGCGGCTTCTCATTACACCACAAATGCTGGGCCCTCAAAGATAGATTTGCTTGTAGTCGGTTTGTACTTTGGGGGGCTAATTTGATGAACTGAGAGCACACTTTCCATCTCCTGCATGTGTTCAATAAGCCAACTTGCCTGTGAAGTGTGACCCCCATGGCTGCTTTCGGAGAGCTGATTATGACCGATAGGATGCATTTGGAAATGGAGTTGCATTTGAAATTCATGTGCTGTGCACGGGATCATGGCGGATCAAAATTTCTCATGTACAACTCCCATTTGCCTCCCCCAGCTCTCCTGGGTAACACTGCCGAGGAGTATTAACAGAGCATCACAGCTTGTAATGAGAGGTCCTTTCACAGGGGCGTTGCTGTGGAGATGTAATTAGAGAAATAAGGGCTCCGGGTGTCTAATCTCCGATTTTTCAGGCTGGCCTAGCCACAGCTTTCACTATGTGCTGAGGCAAGCTTTAGAAGTTTCCTTCAGAATCAGTGACAAATGTCTCGGTGTTATTTTAATTTCTTTTGTAATGTAGGGTATGTTTTGTTTCTGTTTCTAGCTGTTTGGGAAGGTACTACATCCAGGTCCTCATTCCTATGACTGAATTTCCAATATAGACATGACCAAGAGAACAGGGAAGAGTTTAGAAGGTCATATCCAGGATGCAATTTTTGCTGATTTCATTAAATAGAATTATTATGTGCTTCCTGTTTAGGACTTTAGAAACTTAGTAGCAGAGCCCAGAACACAAGATTTCTCCAAAGAGATCTTCAATCTAGAGTAGCTCAGGACACGCAGAGAAAAACCACCCAGCAACATAGCGTTCCCCTTTGTGATCTCTCCACAACTGGATCTTTTTATCACACATAACTCTGTAGCCTTAGAGCAAAACTCCAGTCCAGGGAAGTCTGCTGCTTCCAATCTTTATCTAATGTCTCTAGGAAATTTCAGAGTGGGAGAGAGGCTTATGAAGTCCTCCAAGCTGTTGAACATGATGGTTGATTGTTAACCCCACCACTCCATTGTGCTAGCTTCCATAAGGGACTAGCTCTGTCACTTATATGCCTTTGGACAAGACTCTTGACCTTTCTAGAGCTCAGCTTGGTTTCTTTGTTCTTCTCCGACCTGTCTTGGTCCTTTGCTGAATCTTCATTCAGGTAATGCCCACTAACTGCCACATGGGCTTTCTTCTCTTTTCTCTCTCTCTCATCAGCTCCTTTGGGTTCAGTGATCATCTCTGAATATGAATCTCGAATGTACATTCCAGCTGTAGTCTTTTTCTGACCAGTGGGCTTTTCAAACTGATGCCCCATAGGCATCTCAAACTCAACATACTCCAAAATGAACTCACTCTCTTCACTCCCAAACCCACCTCTCTTCTGAACTTCCTGATTTTTTTTTTCTTTTTAAATGACATCTTTTTTCAATCAGCAAAAACGTTCCTTATCACCATCTCATTCCACATTGAGGACAAAACCCATTACAAAACTGCATAATCAAGCAAAACAAATTTTCACATTAGCCATGGCCAAAAAAAAAAAAAGGCCCATTCTGAGGCCTTCACTTCTCTATTAGTAGGGGACTAGCATATTTCATCAGTGGTCCTCTGGAACTGTCCTTGGCCATTACTCTGATAAGAGTCCTAATTCTTTCAAAGATGTTTGTCTATATCATATTATTGACACCATATAAATTGTTCTCCTGGTTTTGTTCACTCTACATCAGTTCGTATAAATCTTCCCAAGTTTGCCTGGAAAGCAGGCCATCCATTTCATCATTTCTGTTTTTTATTAATTTATTTTGATTTATCAACAATCACTTACATATGCTTTTCAGTTTAAAATTTTTCTCCCCCTTCCTCCCCACCACTCTCCCCAAGATGGCACACAATCTGATGTAAGCTATATATATACATTCCTATTAAACGTATTTTCACATTAGTGATATAAATAAGAATTGGAACCAATAGGAAGAAGCACCAGAAAGAGGAAACAGAACTCAACAGAAGAGGAAAAGAAATAGCAAATAATATGCTTCGATCTGCATTCAAATTCCGTAGTTCTTTCTTTGGACGTGGATAGCATTTTCCATCATGAGGCCTTTGGAGATGTTGTAGATCCTTGTATTGCTAGGAAGGGTTAAGTTTATCAGTATTAGTCATCTCACAATGTGGTTATTATTGTGTACAACATTCTCGTGGTTCTGCTTACTTCACTCAGCATGAGACCATACAAGTCTTTCGAGGTTTTTCTGAAGTCAGCCTGTTCATCATTTCTTCTAGCACAATAGTATTCCATTACATTCATATACCACAACTTGTTCAGCTATTCCCCAATTGTTGGGCATCCTCTCAATTTATAATTCTTTGCCACCACAGAAAAGAGCTGCTATAAATATTTTTGTACATGTGAGTCCTTTTCCCATTTGTATGCTCTCTTTGGGATATAGCCCTAGAAGTGCTATTACTGGGTCAAAGGGATGCACATTTTTATAGCCCTTTGGGCATAGTTCCAAATTGCTCTCCAAAATGGTTGGATCATTTCACAACTCCACTAACAATGCATTAGTGTTCCAATTTTTCCACATCTCCAACATTTATCATTTTCTTGTTTTGTCATGCTAGCCAATCTGATAGGTGTGATGTGGTACCTCAGAATTGTTTTGATTTGCATTTCTCTAATCAATAGTGATTTAGAGCATTTTTTCATATGACTATAGATGGCTTTAATTTCTTCATCTGCCTGTTCATATCCTTTGACCATTTATCAGTTGGGGGGAATGATTGGCATTCTTATAAATTTGACCTAATTCTCTACATATTTTAGAAATAAGGCCCTTATCAGAGACACTGGTTGTAAAAATTCTTTCCCAATCTTCTCCCTTCCTTCTAATCTTAGTTGCATTGGCTTTGTTTGTGCAAAAACTTTTCAATTTAATGCAATCAAAGTTATCCATTTTGATTTTTGTAATGTTCTCTATATCCTGTTTGGTCATGAATTCTTCTGTTCTCCATAAATCTGATAGGTAAACTATTCCTTGCTCTCCCAGTTTGCTTATAGTATCAGCCTTTATATCTAAATCATGAACCCATTTTGACTTTATTTTGATATATGGTGTGAGATTTGGGTCTATGCCTAGTTTCTGCCATACTCTTTTCCAGTTTTCTCAGCAGTTTTTTCAAAGTGTGGGTTCTTATTCCAGAAGCTGGGCTCCCTTCATCATTTCTTATATCATGATAGTATTCCTTCACATTTATATTCCATAACTTGATCAGCCATTCCCCAATTTCAGGACATCCCTCCACCCCCAGATTCCTATTCTTCGTCATCTCAAAAAGAGTGTTAAATATTTTTCTACATCCTTAGTTAGAGTTTGTTTTACTTAGGACTAATCTCTCTTTTAATCTACTCTTCCTCAAATTGCCCTTTCCCCTTCTTCTCCCCCTTTCCCTCATGTTTCCTTATTGAGTAAATGTACTTCTAGACCCAAGTTGTGTGTGTGTGTGTGTGTGTGTGTGTGTGTGTGTGTGTGTGTGTGTGGTCTTCCCTCCTTTGACTGGTTTAGATGAAAGTGAGCTTCTTGTCATCCTCACTCTCCTACTCCCTTCTCTTTGTTTTTCAGATGTCTCTTTATGCACCATGATTATCTGAGATAATTTTCCCTTTCTTTCCCTTCCTGCCCTAGTGTTTTTCTCTTTTCTTTTCTTTCCATTATTCTCTTAAAGTCATCAAAACATAACAGAACCACTCCCAGGCCTTGCTTAATTAGACTTCTTATGATCCCTGATGATGCTGGAGTTCAGAGGAGATACATCTACCATCTCCCCATATTTGAAAAAGGAACTCCTAAGGACCACTAGTTTAATATTCTTAATGTTCTGGATGAGGCAACTTGCCTCATGGTCACATAGGCGATGAGTGACTCAGATTCAGCTCCTCTGTCTATAGAGTGGGTGTCTTTTCCATTGTACCCCACTACCTGTCCAGGTAGATGCTTGCATCATCCAGCAATATTCTATCAGCCTTGGGACTCCACCCCCTCCATACTTTCTGCCCCTCTTATTGGCAGGTAAAGCCACACATTCCAAACTTCCATGTAATCAGGGAGCTCAAGTCAGAAGTCCCCCTTATTTCTTACCTGGCTACATTACTTTGGGACTTCCCTGATGTTTCTTACATTCCCCCAAATTGGGTACCTCCTTCTCACCTCTTTCCCCTCCTTTTCTACCCTTCTCCTCTTCTCAGATTCCTCTTGTGTGTTGTCTTTCCCTATTAGATCGTAAGCTTCTTGAGGGCAAGGACTGTCATACATACACACACACATATGTGTGTGTGTGTGTGTGTATATATATATATATATATATATATATACACACATACATATGCATGCACATATGTACATATGTATGTGTGTGTGTATATGTGTGTGTGTATCCTCAAAGCTTAGCACAGTAGTGGCACACAGTAGATGCTTAATAAATATTTATTGGCTATTATTATCCATGTTTCATAAACATGGGAACTGAGGCTTAGAATATGTAGTGTCCTAGACCTGAGTCAGTAATATCTGAATTTGGATCTTGTTTTAGACACTCACCAGATCCTGGACAAACCACTTCCCAATTATCTGTAAAATGAGGGAGTGTGCTCTTGGTGGCCTCTCAAGCCTCATTTCTGTTCTAAATCTATCATTTTATGATTCTGCAAGCTGTAATTTGTCCAGAGCCATCACTAATATGTGTCTGAGGCAAGTTTCCAACTCAGGTCTTCCTATTTCCAAGTACATTGCTCTATCCACTATGGCAGGTAGCCACCCCATTCCTGAGTCGACGGAGGAATGAAGACTTGATGAAACTTGGATGTGAATGTCTCATTTAGTGGGATTCCTATGGAACTGATAGATCAGAATAAGAGGGTTCAAAAGAGAAGGAGCCAAACAGGAGTTTCCACCTAACTCAGCTGCTTCCTGTTAACTTTCTTTCAGAGAACCAAGGTGCTGAGTTCTGCAAGCATAGTGGGAGGGAGACCCCCACGCTGGCCTGTGGTTATTCAGGTATTCCATGTTTGACTCCTATGAGTTTTAGTCTGGCAATGCATGCATCAGTTATTAAAGAAATACCAGGCTAGGAAAATTAGTTTTGAATGTGCCAAGTTGTCATCATAACAGAGCTACACTCAGGGAAAAAGTATTGCATTCTGTTGCCCCAAATCTTGCAGACTCCTGCACAAATGTCTAAGACTTTCTCAGGTTTGCTCCCACCTTAATGATGTTGCAATGGGAAAAATTGCTGAAGTATAGCTTGCTAATTAAACTGGAGGTGTGTTTCAAGTGTCTTTCATTTTTTATTTATTTTTATTTTTTGGAAGAACAATTAATCAAGGTACTGCTGCTTCCCTATGTCCCCATTGTGGACTGAATATATCAGGCATCCACCTTCACTGTTCTCTAGCATGGGGAGTGAATGCTTGAGACAGAGATGAAGAATCAAAGGGTATATGAGTCCGATCACATGTCACCCACCATTGCCAAGGTGCCCTGTAGAGCCTAGCAGTAAAAACCAAACACCAAAATTGATGCTTCTTGGATTCCATCCCATCTTTGCCTACTGAGCAGCAATCTACTCCAATACCATCAGCCTCACATACTCAATTGGAAAAAAAGAGTTTGCGCAGCTCACAAGGGCCTAGTACAGCTTTAAAAGCACATAGGACTTCTTATTAATATTCTGCCTTCCATCCAAAGCATTCAAGGTGCTAAAACTAAAATAGGGGCTACCTTCTTAGCAAGTGCTAAATGATGAATATTTTTAAGATCTCAGAATCCAGAAGCAGAAGTCATGAAACGTGAGTTTTGTTGACAGGGAGGAGAGACTCTGATAAATAGCATAAAGAAGGGGGTGGGGCGGGAAAGGGGTCTGTACAGTAAAATGACTAGATTTCAGTCTTTTCAGAGAGAGACAATGAAAGTACCAGTGCTCAAGTTCAAATGGATAACTAGCATAGAGAAATGTCTCCATCTGTGCATCCAGATAACTGCAGGACCCCTGGGATGGTATGAGAGCCAAGTCCAAAGATAGCGACAAATCATTCAATAGTTTTATATGTTTGGATGCCCATTTCCCTCCTGTCAGAACCACCCATGAGCTTTTCCTGGCAAACAAAGGCTCACCTTTAAAGCAAAAATAGCCTTCTGATAATTCTGGGCAACTGGAAGTCATGGAACACAGCCACTGCAAAGAATTAACATTGCAGGTCCCTTGGGACACACCACAGCTGGCGGTGGCTGTGAGCCGGCTGCAATATTACGAATGAGGAATCACTTGGGACAAGGGACATAAATGATGTCATCAAAGAGATGCATGCCTAGGAAAAAAGATTGCCTGCTTGCATAGCAAATTAGAAGAATCTCTGATAAATGGCCCCTGGCATCCGCTGGTCTCCATGAGACTTCAAGAATTCTAGAAAAGACCCCTAGACCCATTGGACAAAGTCACATGGGAGGGTAAATGGTACCCCAAAGCTCAGAAATCCAGGGAGGAGACATGCAAGCTTATCAAACCAAAAGCATTCAGTAAGAGACTGCTACGTGCTAAGCACTATGCTAAGGCCAATTTGTTGGTGTTCAATCATGTTTCAATCCTGTTTTCTTGGCAGAGATACTGGAGTGGTTTGCCATTTTCTTCTCCAGATCATTTTATAGATGAGGAAACCAAGGCAACAGGGTGAAGTGACTTGCCCAGGGTCATACAGCTAGTAAGTGTCTGAGGCCAGATTTGAACTCAGGAAGATGAATCTTCCTGGCTCCAGGCCCAGCACTTCATTCACTGTGCCACCTAGCTGGCCCCACTAAAGGCTAAAGATATTTTTTTGTTGGTGGTGGTGAGGCAACTAGGGTTAAGTGACTTGCTTACGGTCACACAGCTAGTCAGTGTTATGTGTCTGAGGCCAAACTTGAACTCAGGTCCTCCAGGCTCCGGGGTCAGTGCTCTATCCATTGTGCCACCTAGCCTCCCCTAAAGACATTTTTAAAAATATGAAATGCTCTCTTTTTTCAAGATGGATAAGGGAAAGGGAAAAGCACCTATTAAGCACCTACCATGTATCCTGCAATGCACTGAGTACTTTCCAAATGTTACTTCATTTGCTCAGCTGGAATGCCTACTAATAAAATGTGTATGCTTAAACGCTGGATCCAGAAACAAAAATTTCAGAAAAGTCAACTTTACATTTTATCAAATGCAAAATATATATTCCCCCTCCTACCCACTCCTCCCCCAAACAAGAACAACAGGCTAATGAATCATAGAATCATAAATTTAGGGCTGAAAGGGCTTTCAAAGACCCTCTAATCCAATCCTCTCATTTTACAGATGAGGAAACTGAGGCCCCTGGTGGTTAGGTGTATTACCAAAGATCCCATAGAGAGGCACATGCGAGCCACATGTACTGTCATTTAAACAACCAATGAGGGCAGAGTTCATGGGCTTGAACTTCTTCAGCATCAAGGTGCCCTAGACATGACAACCACAGAGAGGAGATCCATTGATGTTTATGGTAACTCTTAGATGGGGTCAGGGGATGGGTGAAGAGAGAGGAAGAGAGAGAGACAGAGACAGAGACAGACAGGATAGATAGATGGTTAGATATAAGTAGAAAGACAGGATGGATGGATGGATGGATGGATGGAGAGAGAGAAATAGAGGGGGGGAGAGAGAAAGACAGAGACAGAGACAGAGACAGACAGGATGGATAGATGGTTACATATAGGTAGAAAGACAGGATGGATGGATGGATGGAGAGAGAGAGAGAGAGAGAAAATTAGAGGTAATTGGTGGGGGAGGTACTAGCATTAAGGAGGACTTTGAAAGGCTTCTTGCAAAAGTTAAAATTTTAGCTGGAACCTGAAGGAAGCCAGGAGGTGGAGATAAGGAGGGATAGAGCGTCAGGTACAAAGGCCAGCCAGCGCAAATGTATGAAATTGGGAGATGGAGGGTCAGAAGAGACAGCAAGGAAGTCAGTGTCACTGAATCATAGAGTATGTGAACAAGAGTCAAGTTTAAAACAACTGGAAAAGTGGGAAAGGGCCAGATTATGAAAGCCAAACAGAATTTTATATTTGATACTGAAAATACTGGAAGTCACTGGAGTGTGACCGCATTGTGACCTCTTGTGCTTCTATGAGATATGGATACTTTTTTACCCACATTTGTGGAGACCAGATTTGACCTATATCCTGAAAACATTTCCAACCAAGGCAGAAATAGAAGTCTTCCTAAATAGGCAGGGCCCATCCCCCATCTCCCTAAAGTTAAGTGGGAGGCCATGAAGAATGAAGAAATAAGACTACAAGAGTCAGGACAGGGGGGTAGGGGCCAAGCATTTGTTAAGCACCTACTATGTGTCAGGTACTGTGCTGAGCACTTTACCTCATTTGATCTTCACAAGAATCCTAGCAGGTTGGTGTTATTATTATCTCCATTTTACAGGTGACGAAACTGAGGCTGATGAAATGATTTGCCCCAGGTCATACAGCTAGAAAATATCTGTGGCCCACTTTGAATTCAGGTCTTCTGGATTCTAGGCCCAGCGCTCTCTCCACTGTACCACTAGGAAAGGGGAGAGCGGTGGTCCGATATCCTGACAGAAGACTCATCCAGCTTTGAAATAGCTCCTGTGAGTGACTGAGCCACCCCCACATGGTTTGCACTGCTTCAGCACATAGGGCACCAAGAGGAAGAGGAGAGAACAATCCAAACATGAACACAGCTACGAAAACCTAATGGGCTTGATGAGGTTGCTAGCCAATGATCTGTACTGATTGGATTAGCTAGCATTTAAAAGTTTAAAGTGTGCAAACCCCTTTACATTTATAATCCTGGGAGGTAAGTGCCATTATTATCCCCATTTTACAGATGAGAAAACTGAGACAAACCTGACCTAATGCTTTTGCAGTGATCTGTACCAGCACTAATAACTAGCATTAATATAATACTTTAAGGTTCATAAAGTACTTTACATAAATCTTAACAACCCCAGGAGTAAGAATGTCTATGATCCCCATTTTACAGATGAGGAAACTGAGGCTGAGAAAGATTAATTAGGTCACCTTACTAGTAAATGTCTGAAGCAGGATTTGAACCCAAGTTTTCCTGACCCCAGGTCCTACTCTCCATCTACTTAGTAGGCCACCTTGCTGCCTCTAGCCGCACCAGCCGCTTGGATCCTGAAATTATTCAGGATATATTTGGACCAATTTGATGTTTTGCTTTTAAAGGTCTCCTGTTTTATACATTTTATATTCTAGTCATATCCTGGGCCTCCCTTCCCCGAGTCTCACTCGCTAAATTTTTGCAACTCAGATATTTACCTTTCAAAGAGCAGGCCTGACAGGCCCCAGCCCCTGATGGTATTTTTCTGCTAACAATCTTTTTTTTCTGACTCAGGCCTTTGGAAAGCCTTGTCAGTGGCTTTCACTGTGTTTGTCCTGTCAAACCAAACAATTCTAGGCAAACACAGAGAGAACAGCCAGGCCTCTCCTAGAGATAAGGACCCTTTTTTAAACTTTGCAATTCACACAGTATACATAGAAAGTTTGCCTAAAGGACACAGCCCATTTTCTTGTTTACCGTATAGTGCTAAGGCTCAGCTAGGCGGAAAGTGGTGTCTGAGTCTAGGGTTAATTCATTGTATTTACATACAAAAACAGGGTGATGGAAGAGAAAGGGGGCACATTTGGGCTGTGACCTTGGAAAGGCCAGGTGGCATAATGCATTTGGCATCATGGGAGACCCAGGTTCAAATTACACCTCTGATAGTTACTAATTACAGAAACATGGACAGGTAAATCATGTCAGCACTCTGAGCCTGGCTTTCCTAATCTGCAAAATGGAAGAAATAATATCCTGAGTACCAGCTTCACAAGGTTGTTTCAGAGTTCAGGTGACATAATACATTTAAAGACATTTAGAAACTTTCAAGTGTCATGTGAATGTTGGCTGTCATTGTTATGGCATTTGGATAGGAAAGACAGAAGATATAATCCTAGATGTATCTATATGTGTATATATAATAGAACCATGTTAGAGATCTGCATTATAGTTATATAGAGATATCTCTATTATATATACATACAGATATAATCTCCAGATTATATGTACACATAAAAGATATAGATAAGTTACTAAACCTATAGATATTTTTATCATATACAGATATTTCTATGTTTAATATATTTGGGTTTTATCCACATATAGATCCAAATGCCATATTTCTTATCTTATGGCTAACATCTATCTGTGCATCTGAATATGTGTGTGTGTGCATGTGAAACCAGTTGACATTTCAGAACTGAGCTTGGTACCTTTTTCTTTTTGTGTGTATATCTATCTAGCCTACCTATCATCTGTGTGTGTGTGTGTGTGTAATTAACATATGTTATATAATAACAAATAATATAATAATAAATAATATATGGTATAATGTATCATACTATATATGTGATATTATGTACTGTCATAATACATAATATTTGGTTTTTTATCTAAGTGGCATGAAATAACAGATACATTGCAGCTTAAGTCCAAGCTTTGTTTACAGTCAAATCTTAAAAGGCTAAGACACGTATGTAATGCACATATAATGTATATTTGGTATATATATAGAACCCTTTATTTGGATGCCACCTAATCATTTTATAGACTACACAAAAACTCAGATTGGACTGCCTTTCCCAAGATCACAGAAGTAGGAAATGGCAGAGCTGGGTTTCAATCCAAGTTTTTCTCTCTTCACACCCAGTTATCTTTTTTTCCCACTAAACCAGCATCTAAGCCCTACCAAGTTGTCTGAGGTCCACGGAGGTTCAGTGGCTTTCCCAGGGTCGCATAGTAAGAGTCAGAGGTGTGATCTGCCTGTCAATGAGTCTGATACCCTATCAACTACTTCATGCTTTTCCTAGCACATGTCCATATCCATATCTATATCTAAATCTATAGTCATAGTCATGTTATTCAGTCATTCAGTCGTGTCCAACTCTCTGTGGACCATAGCAAACCAGTGTTGTCCATGGAGTTTTCTTAACAAAGATGCTGGGGTGATTTGCCATTTTTTTCTTCTGTGGATTAAGACAAACAGAGGATAAGTGATTTGCCCAGGGTCACACAGCTAGTAAGTGTCTGAAGCCAAATTTGAGTCTTCCTGACTCCAGACCCAGTGTTCTATCCACTGCACCACCTACCTGCCTCGAGTCATAGCCTCATCTATAATAAAATATTCCAATGGATCCTTAATTTCATCAGTTAGGAGGTTCTCTACAATGATGTAGTTTGCAACAAAACCATGCATACCCATCTTGTGTGATTCTCCTTCACGTCCTCCAAAATGTTTGCCACACACAGTCTACCCAACATGCTGCCATCACTTTCTCCCAACACTGCAAGGTTCCCAGTGAAGCGCTCTGGACAGCCCTCTTTCATCACTTGCTCTTACCCCATGACCAACCCCTTGTCTCTTCCTGGCATATATTTCTTTGGTATCTTTTATTGCTATTCTACCTCTAAATTCCTTGTTGTCTATATGCCACAGACTGTCAGTACCTTTCCCACACTTCTCCACTGCCCGCTGAGTGATACTCATTTTAGTTCTTCAGAGGTAGTGGTGGATGTTCCAGGTCTCACTATCTTACAGCTAAACTAGCAAAATATTTGTATAGAAAAAAGATGGCCCTTTGCTATCCTTGGAAGCCCTGGGGTCTGTTAAAATGTTTTCCAACTTCTTGAAGGAGATATGGTCCATTCTCTTCCTTTTCAAGTATATACATATACATATACATATACATATACATATACATATACATATACATATACATATACATATACATATACATATACATATACATATACATACACATATACATATACATATACATATACATATACATATACATATACATATACATATGCATATGCATATGCATATACATATACATATACATATATACACACATATATAACATACAGATCATATATACATACATATATACATATATATGCTATATATGTACACACATACACACATACATACATGCATATATAGTTATACATATGGACACACACATGCATACATGTGCCAACTGGATCCATAAACAGCTTTCAATGCCCCATTTTAGGAAGCCCTACCATGAGTTCTCAGGTCATTGTCAAAAAAGCCAGCCAAAAGTCAAAGCTTCTCCTCATTCCACATCAGCCTCACTGCAGACCTGCCTATTTGGTAGAAGAGGTTAAATGAAGGCAGGAGGCTCAGAAACTGTGTTCTATCTCATTGACCTCCCCTCTGGTGGTTCCATTATCCCTCCATCTAGGTTGAATTAATGCTTCACATAATACAAACTCTCAGCATGAGAAATAAGCATCTTCAGCCCGAGTGGAGACCCAGGAAGCCCTGGAAGAGGCCATTCAGCACAGTAGGGGACAGACAGCGTAGCGGGCAAGGGGGTGCAGTTTGTGATTCAAAAGCCAGTCCTGCCACAATAACAAAGGGGGAAAGACCATGTTCAGAGGAAGAAAAGAAGAGCACCAGAAGAAAATGGAGGAGGAGGGCTAGGTGGGGAATTATGGACAGAGAAAAAAGAGGGGGAGAAGGGAATCAATAACAGTGAGAAAGACTGGGGAAGACATCCTGAATATAGCCCAGATAAATCTGGACAGTCACTAAAAATCAAATTAAATAACTCTTAGAAGTTTAAAAATATCTGCAAAGACTTAAGGAAGGTTTTAAGTTTATTTGCTTACTCAGAAATCAATTGAAAATGATACAGGCTTTCCCAGGTAGAGGGTATCTAACTTAATTATGAGTGATGCAACAGCAAAACACATTTCATAGATTTTTTTGAAAAATAGACTATGTTTGATTGGCAGATTTTCTTTCATCGTTTTTGGTAAGGGCAGACATTAGAGAAGTCAACAGTGCACTGAACTTATACATTGCGTGGGACTTTGAAAAACACATCCTCGAGATTCAGACTACATGCAAGGGCAAACTCAGGAATGTGTCTGGCTACAAGAACTTTTTCACTTATCTAGAGAGAGAGGAAGAGATACATATAAAGGCGTTTGGGAGAAATAATATCCAGTCACCCCTTTCCATATTGTTACATGGCATCCTCAGAGGTATGCTAGTAAATATTTAACAACCAGACTCTCCAGAGAAAACACATATATATACACACATTTTTAAGTTTAGCCTGCATTATTGACACTTTCCCAAGCCTAGATAACCAATGAAACAAGTCAAGCCTTGATTTGCAGAGCTGCAGATTTCTACTGTATAATTGCTCACACTGAAAATTTAACAGTTCTCTCTCAACAGCCCGGCCTGGTATACCCCGTAAATCCTCCTAGAAAATTATAAGTTTCTTCTAGCATTCAGTCCATATTGAGAGTGTGGAGAAAAAGCAATACCCTGATTAAGAGCATGTAATCCACTGGGCTTCTTCCTGGGGTCCTAACATTATGGACACTTTTCTAAGTTTTATGTAGGTAGTCTGTGTTGAGTGCTTAATGCTACTGGAATCACTCTTTCCTAGGGATAGGGAAAATGGAAGTTAGCTCTTAGATAGGCAGCACCAGGCTGAATCTTATTTATCAACACTTAACTTTCTCAATTGTGACCCAGTTATACTTTTGACTTTGTGTCTGTCCCTATCACCTAAGAGAGGAACTGACACATAGTAGGCACTTGATGACCGAGTGATCGAGCAGCTTCTATAACAACACGTCCACCATCCTGGAGCAACACAGACACTTGTGCACCACCCACTATGTACCGCAAGGACTGCACAAAGGGAAGAAACACACAAGCAAAAAGCGAGGCTACTGCTGCCTTCTCCCAAACTCAGCCAGTCTCCTCTGTGCCAATATCTACCCATGGCGTGCTCCCCACATGCATCTCATTCCTTCCTAATGAAGTACTGGTGGTTAGTTCTGCTGAAGGCATGGAGAACCCTTCTACTCCCTCCTCCTTTTTGCAATTGATGGAGCTGAATCACATCTGTCTCTTTGCTTGTTTCCACCTTGTCCCCTGCCTAAGAAATAGTCTAATCCACGTCTTCCATTTTACCAATGAGGAAACTAAACCCTGAGTGTTTAAGTCACTCCCCAAGACCATACCAGTAGCATGTGGCAGAGAAGGAATTTAAAATAATAACAGCCCCTGCCATTGAGGATGGCATCCCCTACTTCTACGCAACTTATCCCCAATGCCTATGATACACAATATACTCTCTTCCAAATAAGGATCATTCATTCATTCAGAATCCTCCACTGTTTTCAAGGCCTCACCTTCTGCCTCTCCTCTCCATTCCCAGCTCCCTGAGCTGTTAGCTCCCTGTCTCTGTTTTCCCTCTGTCTTTCTGTCTCTCTGTCTCTGTCTCTCTCTCTGTGTCTCTCTGTCTTTGTCTGTCTCTCTCCTACTCCTCCCTTCCCCCATGCTCTCTCACTACCCCTCTTTTCTTCCCCTCCACCTCTCTCTCCTCAAATATTTCTAGAGCACATTGTCTGTTTCTTCCTTTATTCCCTCACTCCTGACCACATCTTATTCTCATTTGTGTTCAAATCTACCTCCCTAGGAGACTGTAAGCTTCTAGTGGGTAGGAGCGCTTTGCTTTTTGTCTTAGTATCAATAATGCCTGGTGCAGTACCTGGCATGGAATCAGCACTTAACAGATGCTTATTGGGGTAGGATGAATGAATTGAGCTGTGGGAGACTTCAAGCCAATGGTGTTGCCTGGAACAAGTGTGCCGTGTGTGTTTTGAGATGCCCACACTGCCAATGCAGCAAATATACTTTCATAAGAAGGTATTAGTGTTTTCGTTTCCATGTCTCTGTTCATCTCTACTCAGGTTTGCTGACTTTTGACTCCCACACAGCCATTCAGCTCCCTCTTGCCTTGGAGGTCACTATCATAAGACTGAGAGGTCACAGTGAGATACCAGTTAGCAGGAGTTCCTGCAATGAATGTCTCTGGTCCGCTGTCCCCACTGCAGTGACATGACGGAAGAGGTCACCTTTGAAATGGTCAAAGAATTCAGCTTTCCGGGGCCAGGCTTCCTGAAATAACAACTAGGGAGAAAAAAACTGACTCAGAGCAAAATCTCATAAAGATTCTAGTACAAAGTTTGGCAGAAATGGTCCTGAAGATAGAGGGGGAAAAAATCCCTCTTTGATATATCTGTGCTCCTCATCTCTGCTGCCTTGTTCTATTATTCTGCTTGGGGTTGGAGAGACTGACAACTAACCAGAGAGAAGATGGGGAGCAGATCTCTTGGCCTCTCTTACTTTCAGAACTGAGGCTGCATTAATACACAGGCAAGAGATTCAAATGATAGGCTACAGGATGTACATAAGGGAGAGAGAAAAAAATGTCTTTCACTGAGATTTTTTCTTATCACCCTAAAGCCAAAGTCTCCCAAGCTATCTTTCCCCTCAAACCAATGCTAAAAGGTCATTATATTTGAAAAGTCATTCTCCTGGTCACCACTTTCTTAGGATATATTCCAGAGTTAATTACCAGCCTCAGAAGCTCTCCCAGTGTAAAGTGTGGCTGTATCAACACGGAGCTAAAGATAGCTCATATTTTACCATGACTGCCTATGAAGAAATTTAGTCAACCAATCAATTGGGCTTTTTGAAAAATGAAGCCAACATATACCTATAAACATACACATATGTGCCCACATACACACCCATATATTACTGGCCATTTTGACATTATGTTGAAAATGCATTGCTCATAACCTCCCACCCCTAGTCTTTACGTCTCTCGTCTCTGTCAGTCTGTAGTTCTGCCCCTGAACTCTCCAATATCCTCCCTGTCCATCCAAGGATACCTCACTCCCCACTGGTATGATAAGTGGAACTAAGATACTTGTATACCATAGGGTATGTATTTCAGCCCTGTGTGGAGGTTGATTCAATTCATAAAGAATACAGACCTTTGAGCCTTTGAGCAAGAACCCTGAATCTGGGTGATAAGGTAGCATGTAATATATACCAGTGAACAGAGTATTAGATGCTTACCTTTGGCTTTAGAGCTGAGAGGGTTCTTATAGATAATAATAATTAGAATTTATATAATGCTTTAAAGAACTTTATAGATATTATTTTGTTTTAGCCTCACAACAACTTTGGGAAGTAGGTGCTATTGTTATCCTTGTTTCACTGAGCTAGACAGAGTTTATATGACTTGTCCAGAGTTACACAGCTACTAAGTATCTGAAGCCAAATCTGAACTCAGGTCTTACCCAGGGTCACATGGCTACTAAGTGTCTGGGGTCAGATTCAAACTCAGGTTTTTCTGAGGTCAAGATTTCAGGCACTGGATCTGCTAGAGTAGGCAGGGGATGGTAACCTGAGGTCTTGAACTTTTTTTAAAGTTTTGACAATTAGATTTCAGTATAATTGTTTTCCCTTATATTCCTATGTATGTTTTTTTTTAATTTTGTGCATTTAAAAAAAAATTATTCTGTTAAGATGTCCATAGATTCCACCACACTACCAAAGGGTCCATGATCCATTAAAGAGTCAAGAATCCTTCATCTAAGAGGATGTTTCTGATTTAGCATAGAGAAAGATTTAGGCTTGCTTTTTCACCAGGCCTCAAAGTATATGGATCTCTCAAGGGAAGCCTAAACCAAAGGGGATGGTGTGAATCTTGGGAAGCTTGGCTTGGGAAAGAGGGATTCACTGAAATAATGTGGTTACCTCAACAGGCCCAATTTCAGTTCCCTTCCCAGAGTGGCAGATGGGATATTTGAATTGCGTGTATTTATCTACATGCTCATGGGCTTCTATGGGTCCTCAGTGTTCTGTATATTTATAACCAGGTGAGCTGAAGGCTGTCCCATATTGTATACATTGTGTACCCTGTGCGTGGGAATTGAGAACTCTAATACTCACAATTGGGGAAATATAGTTATAAACTTCATTTCAGATTAACTCCAGGCTGGGACAAAGAAGCAAAGAGAAAAGCTGATCTTCTTGGGTATCATTTCCCAGCTCCTATGATGGGATCTAGTGCCTGTGAACAAAGTCCTTGGGAGTCTCTTAGCCATGAGATACATTTTAGGGCCATCTATTACAAGCTCATTGACAGGGAGGAGCAGTGTATCTGAAAATGGTTATGGTGTAAACCCAAAAAGCATCAATAAAATTGCAAAGGGATTTTTTTAAAAGGAAAAAAAAAACAACCATCCTCATTTATAAAGCCCATGGTTAGGCTAGCATCACTTTGCCAAATGTGCTGTTTGATGACAATAAATTGAGGTTGTAGATGGGATTTTCATGATGCCATGATGACTACCCTGGGTACCATTTGTCACTTACAGACTTGGACAGCACCTTGGACAGCAGTAGCAAAAGCATCTGTGATGCTTTTCAGCATTATTTATAGGAGGGATATCAAGGTATGATGTAGTCAGTCTTCTTGCCCCAGGGCCAAATTAGCTAACCTATCTAGGACAGAAGATTGGATCCTCAAAAATGTCCAAGGAAGAGATGCCACTGCCTCACTCAAAAACTCTTTGCGGGGCTTGTATCCATTACAGATCACAGGATTCTAGTTTTAGAGCTGAAAGCAATCTTACAGTTCACTTAGTCCCATCCCTTCACTTTGCATGTGAGGAAACTGAGGGCCAGGGAGATTCAATGATCTGTCCAAGGTCACACAGATTGTAAGTGGCAGGTCAAGATTCCAACCCAGAGTCTCCTGACTCCAAAATCACTGCTCTTTCTACTGGGTCATGCTGTCTCCTCATTAGAAGTCGAAGCCATAGCCTGTTCATTCCAGTACGCCCCATGTATTCCCAATGAATAATCACAAAGTTGGAAGGGACCTTTGATACTAAGACCAACTTCTTCTTTTTAAAGATGAGGGAATTGTGGGCCAGAATAGGTAAATTATACGCCCAAAGTCATACTTCTAGCTAGTGGCAGACCAAGATTATAACTTGGGTCTCTCAGTTCCTGATCCAGTATTCTTTGGAATTTGATTTTACAACTTGAATTGGCATTACTAAATGAGACACAGTTGTAGCTAAGAACTTCAGTTTCTCCCAGCTGTGCTTCTGACTTTCTGGATTTCAACAACACTATATCTCAGTTACAATCACACCCTGGAGCCTCCTTTGGCACCTGAGGCCTCCTCACCCTATAACATCCAATGTTCCTTGAGGCCATCTCACAGTTGGAACATTCTCTCTGCCATGCCAATTCTTTCATTGCTGAATTCTTCCCAGGGCATCTATTTTGAAGAAGTAGCCAGGGTGGTCAACCTTTATTTTCCTTCTCACTTTGCTTCTGAGTTTCTGGACTTCAATAACATGGCTCCCAGGAAAGACCCCTACCTCTACCCCCCCTTAACCCCCTTCTATTATGTCCTTCTCCCTACCTCTTTCAGCTCCATCATGTGTGTTATCTTCTCTCATTAGAATATAAGTCCCTTGAAAGCAGGGACTGTCTTGCTTGTATTTCTATCCCCAGCGCTGGCACATAGTAAGTGCTTAATAAATGTTTGTTGCCTTGGTGATCTGAAGACAAAAGTGAAATGAACCTGCTTGAACTGTGAGAACATTCAATTTAATTCCTCAAACTTGTATTAAGCAGCAAGGTGAGCTGGAGATTCAAAATAAGCAAAGATGTCCCTGCTCTCAGAAAGCTTATATTCAACTAGAAGCATACAACAAATATACAAATGAGTAAATGTAATGTTTAAGTATAAAGTAATTTACATAGGCTTCTAGGTGGCCCACTAAACAGATTGCTGCAACTGGAGCAGTCAGGACTACCTGAGTTCAAATCCAGCCTCTATTACTAGCTGGGTGACCCTGGGAAAGTCACTTAATCTATCTGCCTCAGTTTCCTCAACTGTAAAATGGAGATAATAGTAATAAAGGTTACCTCCTCAGGTTGTTATGGGGAACAAATGAGACAATATGTATATACTTCTTTGAAAATGTTAAAGCGTTTTATAAATGGTAGCCACTATTGTTATTATTTAAAGAGAGAAAGAGCGGTTACAGCTGTGGGGAGCAGAAAAGGTCCTGTGTGAGAGGAAATCACCTGAGCAGTGATCTGGAGGAATCTATAACTTCTAAAAGATGATAGTGAGAAAGGAGCATGTTCTGGATCACTTGGGCAATCAGATGGAGGTAGGAGATGATGGGATGTAGCATTTGTTCAGGGAACTGGTACATGTTAGCTTGATTGTACTACAGAGTCCACCAAGTGGAATAATATGAAATAAGGCTGGAAATATAGGTAGAAGCCATTATGGAGGGCTTTAAATGTCAGGCTAAAGATTTTTTAAAGTTTTCATCCTAAAGGCTATAGGGAACCATTGAAAATTTTTGAGTGTGGTGACATAGTCAGATCTATGATTTAGAAATATCAGTATGACAGCTGTGTGGAGGGTGAATTTGTAGAGGCTGGAAGCAGAGAAATTAATTAAGAAACTATTGTAATAGTTCAGAGGAGAGGTAATGACAGCCTGAAATGATGCAGATGGTGTGAGTGCAGAGAAAGGGTCTGAGAGATGGTGTGGAGGTGGAATCCACAAGATTTAACATCTGATAGGACATGGGAGGAGGTGGGGAGGAGTGTGAGGAAGAGGAAAGAATTAAGAATAATTCCAAGGTGCAAATTTGAGTGATTAAAAGGATGAGGGTGCCCTTCAAAGAAATAAGGAATCATCTAGGTTGTTCTGATGCTAATCACCTAATTTGTGGAAATCATTTGATTAAAAGCAAACAGTGCAAGTCTTTAAAATATTTTTAATGCTTTAAGGATTTGTGATTTCATCCATGTGAGTCATCCCCTGTGGACACAGATTATGTGATATGGACTATGAAGTCTGGACTTGGCATTGACTATGTGACCAGGGTCAAATCACTTAACTGCCTAGGCTTAGTTTTCCCATCCATATAATGGGTATAACACCTGTAGCACTCTTGCATTCATAATCAAATGAGAGACTTCATATAAACCACTTTAAAAAAAATCAGCTATTATCACTAATCTATATCTTGGTAGTTTCTCATTGAGAGTTGCTAATGATGGGGTACAGACCCAAGCGGAGACCTTTTGCCCCTTACCCCACAAAAGAATTTGGGTCCCATTGTCTTAGGGCCCTTGAAAACCCCACCTTGGACTCTCCTAGAACTCTCACTGGATCAAGGAAGTCTCTAGCATTCTCCTGAGGCTATAATCCTATCAATTGGCCTTTCCTTATCACCTATGGCCAATCTCTCAATTCTCCTACTCTTAACCTAGCCTAGCCCTCCATTGCCCATTACCTGGGGATGGCCGCAGGCTACTCAGTCACCCCAGCCTACTGATCACTCCTATGAAGATCCTCCTTAAACCACTCCTCCAATCACCTCAAACTACTTGGCCACTCTTAGATCCCTCCCACAGTCTTTCTGTATATAAGATCCATCTTGGTCACCATTAAGGTGCTGAGATTTTACTCTAGCCTGCTTGTGAATATGAGTGTCATAAATGTTCTGATTCCTTAAGAGTCTGGCCAATATGGCCAATCTTTAATAAACCTTGTCTTTGGCTGAAAGGAGACATGGGTCATATTCATTCAGGCAGGACTCATGTGACACTATTTTGGGGTCCCAGCACCCCTAAACATCAACACTATGGCCAAAAAATTCATTGCTCTATATCCGAGCTAGTGATGGTCCTTCTGATCTTAGCCAGGATGGCTGTCAGGAGAAAAGACATACATTTTGGGGGTCTATAATGAAAGCTTGTATACCTTGACAGGGTTGGCCAGAGCTTGTGCCCAACTGGCAGAGCCCTTAAGAACTCACTGCCACAATGAAGCATTCAAGTACAAATTTTGTGCAGACTATTATCATCCTGTGGTTAAAGTTTTTTTTTAATCTGTATGCATGATTTTCTCTCTCATTGTCTAAAGCTCTCAACCACCACCCTCAGCAAAAATTATAATAGAACTTTGAACAATCGGCTAACAAGCTGGACAAAGGCGAAAACAACCCTCTCCCGTGCTTGCATTCCCCCATTGTGAGAGGTGAGTAGATGAGTTCATTTTAATTAAATTCAGCAAACATGTATTAAGCTCCTCAGGCACTGCACTACTCACTGAGAACACACAGACAAAAATGAAATAGTTGCTCCCTCAAGCACCTTATATTCTATTGAGGACCAAAGCATGTACACAATTAAATGTAGTACAAAGAAAATAAAGGAAGGAGAAAGCACTAATGAGTGCCCAAAATATCATTTTAGACTGAAGTTTTTAACCTTTCTTGTGCCATGGACCTCTTTGGAGGTCTGGTGAACCCCTTCTTAGAATAATAATTTTAAATGCACAAAATAAAATAAAATGTATGGGTTTATAAAAGGAAACCAATGATACTGATATACAATTATAAAGAAAAACACTTTTTTTTTTTTGTTTATGGACTCAAGGTTAAGAACCACTGTTTTAGGTTTACAAGTGCCATGTGAAGCAGGGGAGGGAAAAACCAGGAGAGCAGATAGAGATCTTTGACTCTTTTATGAGCAGCTTCCTATAGCCAAGTGGCATTCCTGCGCTTTCCCCACCCAAGTAGAGCTGCTACTGACTGTGAATCTTTCTTGATCCTACTACTTCTGATCTGCCCTGCAAAGGCTAGATTCAATATAGAATCAATAGGAAAACACACCATCCACATGAGGGAAATCACTTCCTGCTGGCTGTAAATAGATTGTCAAAGCAAAGGAGAACTGATTGGTAGTTGGAGATACTTAATGAAATCAATATGGCAATAAGTATCTAGTGTTTTTCCTCTATTTCACATTCCCCTATGTAGGCAGTACTGTAGTATTACAGGCCTGGGATGCCTCTGGGGCTCATTTTTCAACTCTCTTCTGCTTTCCCTTCTTTTCTCACCTCTTGCCCAAGTCCTCTTGCCTTTCCTTTCCCTCCTCTTCCCTTTCTTTCATTCTTCAATCAATATTCCCAGGTCATTTAAGAATGAAAATGTTTGTGTTCCTTCAAGAACCAATGACTCTGTGTTGGTTTCCTTTTTTTTTTTTTACTTAAAAATCTTCAAGAAGGAGTAGGGCAGCAACAGCTGGTTCCTTGTAGAAATGACAGCTCACAGACTCTCAAACAAGCTGATTGGCTTCTCCAGCAGGAGATTCTCTGGCCAATTTGGAAAGCCCTGTCTACCTCCCATCTCTGCTTCAAGCTGGGAAGGCAAAGGGCTTTTAAGCTGTCACTTTGTTCGATCTGACTTTTCAAAGCTGGAGGGAAGAAATCTCAATTGCTGAAATAAATGTAAACCGACAGAATAACCAATAGAACAACAGAGTCTTTGTTTTTCCTTGAAGTGCAAGGCTTCGTGTAGAGAAGTACCATAAAGCATTTGTGCTGAATGTAGCCTTTGCTTGAGTATAATGAATGGAAGGCATTCTGATAAGCAGGAGAATTGGAAGACAGGCTGTGTGATCACCACTGATCAGATACCTATGTAGGATTGGAGTAGTAAGGGCTTTGCCTAGGATGCTGAATTTGAAGGGGGCCAATACTCCTTATGCAGAACAGAAATGACAACAATTGATACTTAACTATCAATAATAATTAATTATAACTGGAAAGTACTAGGTGGCATGCTGGCTTAGTGCCACCTCCAACCCACCTAAATGTCTCCCGAGTACTGGCTTCTCTCATGCCCTAAGGTCTCTATGTCCCCACTTTAGGGAATGAAGGGCAAAATTTTGCTACTTTAGGTTAGTGGTGCTTGCCTAGGGATAAAAAAAAAAATTAGTTGCATCTCTGTCTTTACTTACATTCTTGTGATTCCCCATTTTTCCTCTAACCGCACAGAGGAGTATGACTATAAAGAGAAACAATGCATAATTTGCAATTGAAGCAAATCAGGACCCCTATGAATAATACCTTCAATGTAAAACATTTATTACTGCCAATTAAAAACCGTGAACAAAAGTGTAAGCTAAATGTAAAAAATATTTTGCCAGGTTTTTAAATCTAGTTTTCATTCATGCTTTCAGTCAAAACATTATTTACTGTTACAGATAACTAACATTAAAGTTAAGTTCCATGAAAGAAGTAGAACTAAGATAGACAGATTTAACATATGTAAGTAAGGGTCTGGCCAGGGAATTTCTTGAAGGAAATATGGGATTAATGAAATAGTGTTAGATAGGAAGAAAATGGCAACTGGGTTCTGAGCTCCATTATCATACTCAGTTATCACAGCTCTACCAACAATGCATTAGCATCCCTATTTTTCCACTCCCCCCTCCAGCATTTGTCATTTTATTTTTCTGACATGTTAGCCAATATGATAGGCATAAGGTGGTACCTCAGGGTTCTTTTAATTTACATTTCTCTAAACAATAGTGACTTAGAGCATTTTTCATGTGAGTATTAATAGCTTTGATTTCTTCTTCTGAAAATTGCCTGTTCATATTATTTGACCATTTATCATTTGGGGAATGGCTTTTATTTACTTTAAATTCCCCCATAACTTTTGCTTGATCTTACAATCCATTTGGTACTTTAGTACCATGGAGCAACAAGAGGGTAAAGGAGAGGAATGGGGAAAGAATATGGGATACTAGATACTCTGTAGGATTTTAATACCTCTCCAAAATAAATAGTGGAACTAATGAATACAAAGGAAAAGTAGAAACTCTGTTCTTTTTCTTATTCTCATCTCAAGAATTCACTCTATGTTGGAGAATGTGTAATGTAGAGTCATGCAGTGATCTGCCCATTATCACAACATCATTGACAAAAGTGAGCTCTCATTCCAATTTTAATCCTTTTCCCTATCTACCTTCCATCTTTAGATTCTTTCTACTGAAAATGTAGTTTGTAAAATAGATCCCCTTTCTTAGCTTAGTCTACTCCCAGGTGTCTACAGGCAGACAAGTCATCACCTTGGGAACTGTAATAGATCTAAGCTTTCATTTCATGATTAGACTAATGGGGTGCCTGAGTAGTTTTCACTACTCAGTCTGACTTGCCCAAGGTCACATAGGTAGTAAGTATTTGAGGCCAGTTTCGACCTTAGATCTTCCTAACTCTATCCACGTACCACTTAGCTTTTAGTTTCCTTCAGGAATTAAAATCTGAAAAGTTTCATCCTACACAAATCCCAGCAAAATGCATTACTGTTAAGAGATTTGCCCTTATTGAGATGGAATCAGATTCTAGAGGGTTCTAACCAGGTGTCCAGAATGCCTGAGTGCTTTCCAGCAGGTATGCCAGATGGGGTGTAATAGGGATAAGCAATATTTACTTAAGTCTTCTCTCCTTCCCCAGAAATGCTGCTACTTATCCAATTCTAAGTGTGAATCTTTAGCTAGCAGGGATAGGAAACCTGCCCCTGGAAAACCTCGAGGGCATGGGTTCCCCACCCCTGAAAGTTTCCCTCTGGGAGCCAACATCTAGTTTTGTTTACTAGGAGGCCAATGTTTTCCTTGACCATTCCTTAAGGTAAGCATGGCAGCCCTTTCCTTCACTCTGCCTGTCATTGATTCTAGTACCTCAATGACATAAATCTTACTTTCCAAGAAACAGTTTTGTAAGTTTTTTTCTTTTCTTTTTTCCCCCTACAATCTAGTAATGATCTTAATGTACCACTGCACTTTAATAGTCAATTTAGACCGGCAATTAATGTAAAATATTGTGCTATAAAACAACTACCACATTGCTGGAGATACACCAAAAAACAATCCGGAAAAAATTCTGTTCTTTTCAGGAATAAACTGTAGCAACAAAAGCACAGAGCCTGCAAAAGGTGAAGAGTCTATTAGGAAGCCAGATCCCTTGATGGTTCTGAAAAAGATCTCTTGATTCAGTGTCCTGGGTCATGGCCCTGCTTGCCCCACCTTGGGTACAGATCTGATAATAATAATGACTCACGTGATTATCCTCAATACTGATGCTGATCAATTTGCTGACAAGCCCAACCTCAGTACACATCTCTTAATAGCAAGTTCTATGGGGTTTCACCATAGCAGGACATATTCTAGTTAGTACCACCAAAGAGGAAAGACATCAAAAAGATCTCCTGCATATCAATACCCAAATGATACTTGGAAACATGAAGGAAGATTGCAAACAGCTGCTGCAGACAGCAGGTATTGGTTCTTGGGCAGTGAGAGAGAAGCCAGTTCATTTAAACATTAAAACCACTGCCTGTCAGCTAGAAATGCAATTAGTGTCTCTGGCTTGATATAGTAAGTAATCCCTGGAAATATGCATCTATCCAGGAGCCTCAAATCCTGTTCAGCGCACAAAAAGAGAGCTATTCAATATTTATGAAATATTTCAGACAAATGCCAGTCACCCAGCCCAGCTCATCAATGGTTATTTGTGCCTGCAAGATGGTGTGTCCATGTACAGCCCCCATGTTCGGATGATGCTTGGGGCTGAGACAGTCTCATTCATGTGAGAAAAATGCACTTTGGGGTAGATCTCCTAGAAAGCTACATAAGGATTCTGGAATATAATTAATTGAATAGGTATATTTCCACCATATATAGTTTAAAGAACTGTAGGAAGCTTGTGAGGCATGCTGGCATGGAGAATAGAGGGAGATTAGAAAAAAAAATGTTTAGACTATGCTGGTGATGATGTAGCCAGAGAAAGGCGCTGTATATGAGGCTATTTACAGACCAAATGGTGCTGAAATGCTTGGGATAGAACAACCCTCACTCCTAACAGATAAAGCAAATGTATCCATACTCTGTCAGGACTGGGGTGACAATGGGCGCAATTGGTAGTTGACTAGAGCTCTCAGAGACATACTGAGAGAATGGTGGTGCAGAATAGCTGATTCAAGTCCTTGTTATTACTTCACAATTCTGTTTTAATTATGTGTCTTTACTTTGAACTTATGTCATTTGGCTTGTCCTAGAATAAAAAGAAACATTGGTGGGGGCTCAGAACTGAATTTGAATAGATCACTACAGAACTTAGAACCTGATTAGAAATGAAGTGTATATGTGTGAAAAGAGAGGGACATGGAGAAGGGATAAACTAACCTACCTAACTCTTATGCTTCTAAAATGAGCCATCTCCTTAGGGTATCAAATCTTCCTAAGGCACAAACCTGATCGTGTCCCTGGCCTGATCAAAAATTTTCACTTTTGGCCTCTCTCACAAAATATAAATTCCTCAGGTTGGCATTCAAAGCTTTCATCAGTCTGACTCCGAACTACCTTTCCAGCCTTATTTAATATTACTTTCCTTTATGCACTTTAGGGTTCCAGTTTAACTGTACTGCTAGTTCCCATAGTTGATACTTCATCTCCTGCTTCCCAATATTTGCCCAAGCCATCTTTCATGCTTATAATGCACTTCTTTATCCCCATCACCTGTCAAATTTCTTATCTTCCTTCAAGGCTTCTAAAATTTTCCCTGATGACTTTAGTTAGTGTTCTTCCTTGCCCCCAAATTATATCATATTTACCTATTTGTGCAGACACTATCTCCTCCTGGGAGAACATAATCTCATTGTGGTGAGGGAAATTTTTCAACTTTGACTTCCCAGTGCTTAAGACATTGCCTGGTACCTACTAGACATTTACTTCACATTTGTTGATTGAAATTGAAGACTCATACACTTGAAGAGTTATACATATAAAGCCTAGAGTGGTCGGAGGGAAAAAAGAATCCTGATCTTGGAATCAGGAGACTTTTTCTAATCAAGGATTGCCACTCACTGGCTTTGTGACTTTGAACAACCCAACTAAACCCATCTCTGTCTTAGAGTATCCCTCTATGGAGTGGGGATAATAAAATATGCCCTACCTCCTGCATAGAGGGTTATTGTGAAAACAAAATAATACGGAAGATGTGTCAATGTGTCCATATCTTAAGACATGGTTAAGTTCCTGATATTGGAAGTGAGAGTGGGCTAGACTTCATATCCAAGAAACATTTATTAAGGAGTTTGAAAAAGCAATATCAATGCAATAATAATATACCTAATATGGGCTTTATTCTTTTGTTTGAACCAATGGACTATGGATGGTTCACTGATTTCTTATAGCAAAGTAACATTTTTTTAAAGCGTTAAATGTATTTTTGCTTTTATATCACCTACATTTCCCAATGTATTCTCCTTTTCATCTCCTAGGGAAAAAACAAAAAAACAAAAACTACAATTCCCATCATTCTTTTTGCTGATGATAAAAGGCTAGATTAGGATTCTGGGAGTCAAAGCTGGAAGAGACAGCTCCCCATAATATTCACTCAGTAAACACCCACTGGGTACAGGGTGGGTAATGAATCTGTGATGTCCTTTCTGCTTGGTTGTAATATGACAGAACAGAAATGTCAGAAAAAGAAAGTCTAAGCATTGTAAGGAAACTACAACCAGAAAAAGTGGACAGCTCATCTGAGTTTGATTTTGACTAATAGAAAGATTGTTTTTTTCCCCAGACAACAAAATTTAAGAATGCTCTTTTAAAAATAGCACAATTAGAAACCTTATAAGGAATCTGTGGGACTTTCTCATTTTGCCTCTCCATCTTTTTTTGTTTATTTAAGTTTTAAAGGTATCTTTTCCCCATAATTAGAGAAGGAAATGATGAGTGGTAAGAATTTGGGATCTTGCCAGATGCAGAAAATATGACTATTTTCTGAAGCTTGAGGAATAGCTGGCTCAATCTATCACACTTTTTCAGCTGCTGAATGATGAAAAGCTATTTAGCTCTTTCTCTTGATTTAGGGATGAAATCTGCCAGGAGATTCAGGTAATTAGGGGTTGCAAAGTTTTCCAAGACTGATAACCTACTGTGCACGGGCTCTTGTCAGGGGTGCCACCAGCTCTTTCCAACCTATAATGAGGTATTCAGGGGAGTTTCAAGAAAAACACTGTAAAAAAAAAAGCCTAACTGCTTTGGAGTAGGTTTTAGAAACCCCAAACTAAAATTATAAATTCGTAAGATCTTAGAAATAAGGCTGGAAGGAAGCTTAGGGGGCATCCAGACTAACCCTCTCATTTTACAGATGGAGAAACTGAGGCTCGAGCAAATGAAGTGACAAGGCCCAGTAGTCACGGCAACTCCCTTTCTCTTCGTTGTTGCCATTATTCCTCCCCTCCTTGGATTTTCCAGAGAAGCAGCCTGGTACAGTGCAAAGAAATTTGGATCTGGAGTCAAGAGAGACTTGGGTCCGTTCTGATCCTATCCCTTGCTAGCTGAATGACCATACCATGGCCAAGTGGCTGAACTTTTCAGTGCCTCAGTTTACTCATCTATAAAAAAGGAGTGGTGATAGTTCTGGCCCTTCCTATCTCACAGGATTGATGTGAGGACTTAAAAGCATTTTATAAATTATAGTATTATTACCAATTATCCCCTACCTCTTTCTCCTACCTGATACTGACATTAGCTGCTTCAAGAGATAGGAGGTTTCCCCATCTTTAGCAGTCTTCAAGCAGAGTCTAGAGAGTGATTTGTTGGGCATATTTTAGTGGGGATTGCTTTTGAGTATGTGCTTAACTGGATAACCTTTGTGATCCTTCAAAATCTCAGTTTCCATGATGCTTTATGGACCTCTTCTCTTGCCTTGTCCCTTGCTTTTCACCTGCCTCAGAACTGAGCTTGGTGGCTCTAATCATAAAATAAAGCACTTATGTATACAGTGCTTTACAGCTGCAGAGCTCTTTGAAACTATGGTTTCGTTTGGTCCCCACTACCACTGTTTGATATGAGTATAATTATCCACATTTTAGAAATGGCCAAATGAAACTCAGAAAGATGGCTTACCCAAGGTCATACAGCTAGTAGATGGTTGCAAATTTATATCCTGCTGAGATTTGATCCCAGATATTCCTGAATCTAATTCCAGCAGTGTGCTGCTGATAGGACTGCCTGTGGCCAAAGAATAATCAGTAATCAGTAACGAACATTTATATGGACTTTAAGGTTTGCAAACTGTTTTTTTTTTGGGGGGGGGTGAGGCAATTGGGGTTAAGTGATTTGCCTAGGGTCACACAGCTAATAAGTGTCAAGTGTCTGAGGCTAGATTTGAGCTCAGGTCCTCCTTACTCTAGGGTCAGGGCTGTATCTACTGCACCACCTGCAAACTGTTTTATATATGTTATTTCATTTATTCCCCCAAATAACACAAGAGGTAGTCATTAATGTCATTCCCCATTTAGGATGCTAATAGGAAACAGCTAGTCACCTGGACAAGTCACTTAACCTCTATCTGCCTCAGTTTCCTCATCTGTATGGTGGGCATAATAATAGCACCTACCTCCCTGGGTTGCTATGAGGGTCAAATGAGATGATAATATACTTGACAAGTTAAACAAATGCTAGCTATTATTATTATTCTTAGTACACAGCCATATCCAGAAGGATGTCCACAAAGTCCTCTTTGGCCTCTCAAGGACTCTCCTCATGAAGCTTAAGTTCTCGTAGGTCTCACCCAGCTGAACCAGCTTCAAAAACAACCTTAGCAGCAACAGATGATGTCTGATAACCAGACTCACTCAGAGAAGCTCATCTGTCCCCAACAGGCTGGTCACTTGGTAATAAATGTTTTGGCCACAGCAACACAGGAAACAAAGGGAAATAATTCAGGTACGCTAGGATTTATATAGGCTTTTGTGAGCTGGGCACCATTTATAACCTTGTTTCAATGGGGGGGGGAGAAGCAGTCTGAGTTCCAAACCACAGATTTACGTATGAATTGTTGGAACAAAACCCATTGGTAAGTGGGGAGCAGCTCCTGCTTTTATCATCAGCAGCAGTTCGTCATTTCACACAGCTCTGTGCTAACTAAGGGAAGAGAAAGGGAAGGATGGATGGCTTTTGTCTGTATACAGCAGTCTTTGAGCATCTCTGTTCCTGGATCCGAGGGAAAAATGTGTCAGCTGGTTTATTTCTGCACAGTTTACCCTAGAGCATAACCAGTTAATTTCTGAAGGATGAATCATAGCCATTTTCCCCTATAAACGGATCAGGTTCTGCTCCTCTGAATCTAATTCGGTTAAAATTATGCTTTTTTGTGCACTAACTCTCTCCTATTTCTTTATCTCTTCAACTCTGAGCAAATCACTTCACCTCTGGTCTCATTTCTTCAGACAGAAAATGAAGGGTTTGAGCTAAACAGTGTCTAAGTTGCTTTCCAAATCTAAGTCTATAATTCTATGAAATATTTCAATTTTTTAAAAAATAATTATACTTTAACATTAACTTTAAATACTTTGAATTCCTAATTCTCTCTCTTTCAAGCTGTTCCCCTACCCATTGAAAAGGCAAATAATATGATAACTGTTATGCATGTGAAGTCATGCAAAACATATTTCCATATTAGCCATATTGCAAAAAAAGCAAGAAAAATAAAGTGAAAAAATATGCTTCAATATGTAGTTAGAGTTCATTAACTCTCTCTCTAGAGGGGGATAACATTTTTCATAATGAATCTTTTGGAATCGTCTTGGATCACAGTATTAATTAGAAAAGCTAAGGGCAGCTAGGTGACTCATCTTCCTGAGTTCAAATTTAAATTTGCCCTCAGACACTTACTAGCTAGCTATGTGACCCTGAGCAAGTCACTTATCCCTGTTTGCCTCCATTTCCTCATCTGTAAAATGAGCTGGAAAAGTAAATGGCAAACTATTCCAGTATCTTTGCCAAGAAAACCCCAAAGGGGATCACAAAGAGTCGGGCATGATTAAAACAACTGAACAACAACAACAGAGCATCTAAACCTCTCACAGATGATCATTGTTACAATGTTGCTGTTACTGTGTTCAACGTCCTCCTGGTTCTCCTCACTTCACTCTACATCAGTTCACATAAGTCTTCCCAGGCTTTTCTGAAACCATCCTCCTCATCATATCTTATAGTACAGTAGTATTCCATCATAATCATGCGCCACAACTTGTTCAACCATTCCCCAACTGACGGGCCTCCTCTCAATTTCCAGTTTTTTGCCACTGCAAAAAAAGAGCTGCTATAAATATTTTTGTACAAACAAGTGTTTTTCTTGGATCTCCTTGAGATATAAATCTATGAGTAGTGATGCTGAGTCAAAGGGTAGGCACAGTTTTATAGCCCTTTGGGCATAGTTCTGGATTGTTTTCTATTATTTTTTTAAATCATGGCACAGTTGAAAGAGCATCATAATGAGATCTGAGGATATAGGCTTCAATCCTACCTCTTATGCCTTCAACTCGTATGACATTGCATAAGGCAATTCACTTTTGTAGTCAAGTGTGGCAACAGTAAAATGAAAGAGTTGGACAAAATGATTGCTAAAGTGAACCATCAAGGCAGGTCAAGTTAACAAACATTTATTAAATACCTACTGTGTGCCACACACTATGCCAAGTTTGAGGGTTACAAAGAAAGGCAAAAAGCTCCAGTTCTCACAATGTTCAAAGAACGATGGCCAAACAAGCTACATCGAGGATAATCAGAGATAATTTCAGAGGGAAAGTACTAGCACTAAGGGGGAGATCAGGAAAGGCTTCTTTCAGAAGGTAGGACTGAGACCCCTTTGAGCTGTAAAGCTAATACACTCTCTCGTGTCTGTCCCTCCATTTGTTCTCTCAACCTTGGCTTAAAAGAAAAACCCAACACTTTCCTAAGATAACTGTATAATAAAGTATCCAGTTATTGAGGGGATAAAGGAGGGCAGGATGGGAGACTGATTCTACCTTAATAGGTATGACACAAATAAGAGTTTACCAACCCTTCTCTGTGTATGTCTCTTTCAATTGTTCAGTGAAACAAGAAGACATTTATGAAATTGACTTAATTAATTCATAAAGAATTAGACTGGCACAGTGGTAGATGCTACAAAATTTCTTTCTACAAGGAGGCATGATCTAGTTGGGAAGATAAGACATTCACCAGAAATCCATTAATCACCAAACATTTGTTAAGCACCAGATGTATATTAGGCACCATATTAAGTACTTTGCAAAAAGCAAAGCAGTTCCAGAAAGGGAATAAGACAGTGTCATTTCTACCAGCATTTGTCACAAGCTAAATTTTAGTACTTTTATTTTTGCCATACCAGTACTTAAATATATTTTATGACTTTTTCACTGCTGCATCTTAGAGATGGGGTCAAAATGCACACCAATGGAAGCCGAGATCACCCATCCATCTGTGTTAAATTATTCAGTCTTTCCTGCAATTTTAAAAATGCTGTCACCAGCTGATAGCAGGGGGTCAAAGTAACCATCTCCTAAGATCCATCAACTCAGAGATTTAGATCTGGGAGTTACCTTAGAATTTTCTATTTCAATCCCCTCATTTTATGGACAAGGAAGCTAAGTGCCAGTGAGAACAAGTGACCTACCCAGACTCATACAGACAGTAAGCAGGAGAGATAGGATTAGAACCCAGAAGCTCTGGCTGCAAAGCTTTTCTCTTCTTTCCACTATTCATCAGTTCTTGCTTAAGCCCATCCAGATTTCAAACTATGAATATCCAGCTGTTCATTATCAGAAAAGTTGTCTGATTACTTTTTAAAAAAACCTAACCTTAAAAAGAACTTAAATAACAACTTAAAGAAGAAACTTCTTTGAAGTGAAGCACACAAAATTTCTGTTATGGAAATTGATCATTCCTCATTGCTTCCTAACTATTCTTATAATAACTTGTCTTAAATTTTACCCTGAATTTTAACTTAGTACCAAAATCCTTTCTGAAACTTGTCCTTTTGCTCTGGCTTGGCAAATGAGTTAACATTTGTAAAGCATATTGCAAATCTTAAAGCTTTACATAGTAGTAGAGCAGTAGAAAGAGTAAGAAGAGAAAAAGGAGAAGGAGGAGGAATAGCAGCAGCAGCAGCAACAGCAGTAGCAGCGGTGATGGTAATGTGGTAGTAGTAATTGTGATGGTAGTAGAAGTAATAGTAGTGGTAGTAATAGTGTTAGTGGTGCTAATAATGGTAGCAGTGGTATCAGCAGGAGTAGCTGCAATAGCAGTAGCAGTGGCAGTAGTAGTAGTAGTAGTAGTAGTAGTAGTAGTAGTAGTAGTAGTAGTAGTAGTAGTAGTAGTAGTATTTCTCCATGGCATAAAGTTTATGCTTAAAATATTCTTGTGGGCTTGACTTGGCCTCTGATAGAATAGAACCATAGCTTGAAAACTGGCAGGAGGGACCTTTAGCATCATCTAGTCAAAACCTATCCTTTTATAGATAAAAACACTGAGGCCCAGAGAAGTTAAGTGATTTTTCACATAAATCATGTAGCAGGAATGGCAGGTCTCAGGTCCTGTGACTCAATGTTCAGTGTCTTTCCCCTATACCTCATGACCAAACTCCTGCTAGATTTCATACAATTCTCGTAGTTTAGAAAATCTTTTCCATTTTTGTTCCCTAAATTTCTTCAGGAGAGAACCATGTGCTTTGCCCTGATCTAAAATTATTTTTCCAATTGTAACTTTTTCACCTCCTTTCTTTCTCCAGTTAAGACTTTGACTTCCTTCAGCTTTCGCTTAGCTAGAAATACTTGGGCCTGGGAAAATAAAATAAATTAATAAAACAAAACAAAACCTTGTCAATCTTCCATCACTTCCCAAGAGAAAAGAAAATTCTTTCAGTCCTCCCCCTCTGCCCTTGATCTGGAACTGGATGGCTTAATCTGGATAAGCTGACGCAAGACTGATGAAGTGCTAGCTTCACACTCATGTTGACCAAGCTAGCTTGGAAATAGTCTGTGATCTCTCAGGAAAATTCTTTTTTTTTTTTTGTCTAGGCAATGGGGTTAAGTGACTTGCCCAGGATCACACAGCTAGTTAAATGTTATGTGTCTGAGGCCAGATTTGAACTCAGGTCCTCCTGAATTCAGGGCTGGTGCTCTATCCACTGCGCCACCTAGCTGCCCCCATTTTTTGTTCTTTTTTAAAATTTTTAAAATTTTTTTCTTTTTAGGAAAATTCTTCTTGAAGTCAACAATTAAGTCATTGCATCACTTTCTCTTCTGTTGCATAAACAACCACAATCCCTAGGACCTTTCCTTCTAGGTCCTGTTTTTTGGTTTGGTTTGGTTTTTCATTGATGAAAGAGTTCTGGGCTTGGAGTCAGTTAGGCTGAGTTCACGTCTTGCCTCTGATATTTATCAATTGTGTGGCCCTGGGAAATTCCCTTTCTCACCTATGTGCCTCAAGCAGTCCCTTTGGACTGATCTCCTACATTATACGTGGTTTGGCAATGAGCTGGTAGAGGGAGCTTTCATACCAAGAGTGTCCCATGTTGACAAAGTCCCAGATGATTCACATACTTATACATGTATAAAGGATATTATTAGCTTCCAATTCTTTGCTGAAACAAATAGAGCTAAACATATTAGACATGATTCTTTTCCTTTTTCTTTGATTTCCCTGTCAGGAGAAAGCTAGATAGCACAATGTGTCACATGAAGTTAGGAAGACCTGAGTTCAAAACCATATTTTGACACTTACTAGCTGGATGACCCTTGGCAAGTCACAGCCTCTGTCCGTGACTGGAAGATGGGGATAATAATGACACCTACTTGCCAGGATTGTTATGAAGATCAAATGACACAATATTTGTAAAGTGCTTAGCACAGTGCATGGCACATAGTAGGCACTTAATAAATGTATGTTTCTTTCCTTCCTTTCCTGGGTTATAGGCCCAGCCATAGTAGTGCTGAATTGAAGGATATGTACAATTTAGCAACTTTGGAGCATGGTTAGTCAGTTAACAAACATTCACATGAAATTTATTTTTAAAAAATTATTTTAAAATATTTAAAATTTATTTTGTGCGTATTTTGTAGGAATGTTGTAAAATATATGTAAATTTTATTTAGCACAGAGGATACAAAGAAAAGTCAACAGCAGTTGTGTGGAAGATGATACATGATGGTTTGAGTGAAAAAGCCTGGTCCCAGGCTGAGAGTTCAGACCTGATACAATCTTTTTTTTTTCTAAGAGCTTTTCATCCAAAGAGGTCATAGTGAATTAAAATAAAACATACTAGTGAATGAATTCAATGAGGACAGCACAGGAAGTGGTCACAGGGGCTTCTCTTGGTAGGTTTGTCCAAAGAAAGTCCCTATAGCCAGGGCTCAGGTGCATACTTAGAGATATCATAGAATCTCAGGTGAAAGACATCTCAGAAGTTGTAGGAACATAGATTTAAATGACAATTAGGGGTGATCAAATCCAATCCCCTCATTTTATGGATGGCTCAGAGAGATTATGACTTGCCCAGACTGGCACAGATAGTGACATTTTGAGATGAAATCTAAACCCAGATCTTCCTGACTCCAAATCCATTGGGCTATCTACTACATCAAAATCATTTAGCCCGATATCTACCTGAAGTATGAAGAGACATGAAGTATCATGTCAGAGGACAGCATAGCAAATGGTCACCTAGGTGCTGCTCAATGTCTTGAGCATTGTAAACACTTAAATGCTTTTGTCACTCATTCATTCAATCTAAACTCCAAATATTGCAACATTCATTAGTACTTGCTTTCCCATGGGAGAAATGAGCCAAGCATTGTCATGGTCCACATAAAATGGGACCGTGTGCTAATAAAGTCAACTATGAAACTAAGAAAAGATGATGGGAGAGAGCCTGTCTGGTATTATGATTAAACTGTTCATGGAAATCATTTTTGGATATGTTTGTGAAATGATCTTTGTCCATTTCTTTCATACTTTCCCTGATGTAAATGAGCTCTCTTTCCACTACCTCTGTCATGCTAAAAAGACTGAACATTTCTTTATAGGAAAAACCAAAGCAAGGTTCACATAGAATGCTGAAAAAGTAATAATGGATGACTCAAACACGGAACACTGGTAGAGATGTATTAGCTGGGGCTGTAATTTGAAAGGAGCCACCCACTACTTGGCTAAGACAAACTCAGCTACCAATAGAGGCTTTGGCAACTTTTATTGCTGCCGCCACTCCCCAAAGGACTGCCAGAGACTATGTCCTAGAGAAGTGAAGCCACTCAATTCCAGGTTCCCTGTGGCCAGGAATCCTGATTCACTCCCCCTCCCAGACCCACTTTCTACCCTCTTTTTCAAAACTATAGTCAAATCAACACCAGCATTACCTCTGGTACAGTGAACTGTTCTGTGTGGAATCACTATCTCTGTGACTTCACAGATCTAAAGACCCTTCCTGAGTCTCCACTTCCCTCTATGTGTCATCTTCCTATATAAGAAGGTAAATTACTTGAAGGCAGGTGCTGTCTCACTTTAGTATTTGTATCCCTGGTGCTTACACAATGCTTGGAACACTTAATAAGGGTTTTTTTTCCATTCATTAGTTCAAGTAACATGCTGAGTTAATGACCATTACTCTTCATATAGACCAATAGAAGTAGAAGAAAGAGGAGATATGATTGTAAGGTGATTATCTTCCATAGGATATGTGCATCTGATTCCCCAAATTTCATAATGAAGAGAGGTAAATGATTAGTGAGCATGGGGCAATCAGGTTCTCAGCAGAGGAAAGGATCATGGCAACCATCCTACAGGAATCCCTCTTCAATATTCCCAACAAATGACCATCCAGCTGCCACTTGGAAAATCTCCAGTTTGAAGGAAAAGCCATGAGTTCCTGAAGCAGAACATCTTACTTCTGGACAGCCTTACTCGTTAGAATAATTGTTGTGAAGCTTTTCTTCACAAACTAATCTCTGTCTCTTCCATGTCCACCCATTGTTCGTAATTCTTCCCTCTATAGCCAAACAGAGTAAGCTCAATCCCTTACCTATTGATGGTCTTTCAAATACTCAAAGACAGCAGTCATGACTTCTGACCCTTAGTTTTCTCTTCTTTGGGATAAACACTCCCAGTTCCCTCAACACATAGACATATTGTAAACAAAAGTCAGCTCTGGCAAATGGAGCATCATCTCAAGCAGAAATTCTCAAAGTTGTGGTAGGAATGGGAATCATGCGGTATCAACCAGTTGCCTTGACGTGCTATGATAGAGTTGATCCCTATTCTTACCCTTCCCCCAGAAGCATCTCCACCCATCGCTTTTGTACCTTGAAAGTCCTATGCCCATGCCAGAGAAGAAGGAAATGGGGCAAAAGGAAGAAAAGGAGAAGAGCTAAAGAAAAAGAAACAGGAAAAAGAAATGGAGGCAAGGTTAAAGGTAAGCAAAGAAGATACCTTTAAGATTAAGCAAAGACTGGATTGTGTCACAGTTGACATTTCTGGGCAATCTAGGAAAACCATGTATGGACCTGGCTGGGAGCCCTAAAGAGCAGTCAAGTTGCTTGGCAGATTTCAGATTTGAATCTTAAAATTATTCTGTAGAAAACAAGCTATATCAGTGGTTTGCAGCAAATTGGGGGGGGGGGCAAGGGTGAGGGAGACAAACTGTACCATAGACAACTCGGAAGCCCCTGGTTCAATGAAATAAACTCCTTGATTCATTGCACATTTTTGTTTGCTTTATTGATCTGATGTTGTACCTTGAACAATGATTTTAGGAACAGAAACAAATTGCTCCTGAAATGTCAGATGGTTGAATAAAACCCATTATCCTGACTTGAGTTTTGACTCTTTCTCTACCCAACTGTGTGACCTAAGGCAAGTCTTTTAATCTTGCTCTGAGACTCAGTTTCTTCATCAGGAAAATATGAGGGTTTGATCTAGAATTCAGGGGTGGAGAAACTGTGGCCTTGAGGCCACATGTGGCCTTCTAGGTCCTCAAGAGTGGTCCTTTGACTGAATCCGAACTTCACAGCCATGTTTGAGGACCTGGAGGGCCACATGTGACCTCAGGCCACAGGTTCCCCACCCCTGGCTCTAGATAATGCCTTCTGATTCTAAAATTCCATAATTCATTGTTTGGATAAAAGTTTAACATTACTTTTCATGAGCTCTTAACTTTGGGGTCTGTGATTTTTATTTTTAGATTTTGATAACTAGTTCAATATAGTAAGCTTTTGTAAACTTATGTATTTCATACATTTCAACACTGTTCTGAGAAGGGTCCTTGGAAATCACATCTGCCAAAGGGACTCATGACACACATAAACAAAGGTTAAAAGTCTCTGATCTAGTTCAACCTACTCGTTTTTACAAATTAGAAACTTGAGGTTCAGAAAGTTTTTCACTTGGCTGAGGTCAGTCAGTAAGAGGCATATAAGCTGGCCCTTGAACCCAAGTCCTCCAATTCCAAGGTCTGCATTTTTTCCCACTCTGTCATCCACAGTCTGCCAGTGTTACCTCGGACAAGTCATTTCCTTTCTTAGGGCTTCAATTTCCTCCAGTTTAAAATAAGGAGTTTAGACTAAATGATCTCTAATATATAAAGTCTCTGGTCCTCTTTTTCTTCCCCCATTCTTTCTATTCTAATTCTCTCTCTTTTTTTTTTCCTTTTTCTCTTTCCTACCTCATCCTTTTCTTTTCTTTACCACTAGGTGGAGAAAGCAAGCCTTCACAGTAATTGAATCAAATTTGTGAGCTAATCATCCTGACCTGGATTCTGCCATTTTCAGAGAATATTTTCAGGGAAATATTTCCCTTCCTCTCCTGAAGAACTTCAGAAGTCACATGGAAGGTGGACAGGTGCAATCCACTCCCATCCAGGTCACAATGAAAGTTTCTGGATTCTAAGTGCCACCCTCCCTTTGAGGTTCTAGGTCTCATTCCAGGGACCCTGGGGCACAGAGAAGTGGGCAACTTATTCTTTCCAGGGTCTTCCTTCTTTGTCTACCTATAATTCTTTCTCTTTCCCCTAATCCTTCCAAATAAGTGTCACATCTTCACAGAATCTTCGCATTACCTTTAGTTGTCAAAGGACCTATGGACTATCAAGGGGTTAGCTGGACTGTCTCAAGACATGATAGTTTCCCCTTCCTTGGGTATCTTCTGACAGAGCTGGAAAACCATATAGATCATAGATTTAGAGTTGGAAAGGACCTCAGAGGACGTTAGTCCAACCCCTTCATTTTACAGATGAGAAAACAGGCTCAGGGAGGTTAAGTGAATTTCTCATGGTCATAGAGCTAATAATTGTGAGAGGTAGGATTTGATTCCAGGTTTTCCTGACTTCACATTCAGCACTTTTATGACTATACCACTTATTAGGTGTGTTGTAGTGGGAATCCCTTTCATGTACTGGCTTGGTTAGATGGTTGCTAGGATACCTTTCATCTCTTAAATTCTGTGATTCTGGGTCAAAGGATAACTAAGGCCAGTTGCATTTGAATGGGATACTCTTGAGTCTAGGTGAATGTTTTATGATCCCAAATGATGAGACTATAATGATAGAATGAGAGGCAGTGGGGTTGAAATTTTGGGACAAGAAACAGCCAGGTGATATACTGAATAGTGTAGTGGACTCAGGGTCAGGAAGATTTGAGTTTAAATCCTTCCTCAGATACTTACTCTCTGAATGGTCCTGGGCCAATCACTTAACGTCTCCATACTTCAGTTTACTTATCTGTAAAAGGGGAAAATAATAGCAATACCTCACATGGGTGTTATGAGGATCAAATACTATAAAATATAAGTGCTTTTTTAATCTTGAAGTGCTATATAAATAGTATCTATTATTATTACCTTATGACCCTTAATATCATACTTCAAGGGCAGGCATATTCTATCTAATTATAAAGCTAAATGGAATAATAGGGCTTGTAAAAAGAGCTCTGGATTTGGGAACAGAGGACTTGATTTTATCATGGTTATGCTACTTATAAGCTGTGCACAAATCACTTAACCTTTCTGTGCCTCAGTTTCCTTATCTGTAATGAACAGGTTAAATTTTGAACCCAGAAAAAGAGACAAAGAAATGTACCTCCTTCTTTTTATTACATGTGATTATGTATATGTTGTCTCCCTCAATCTAGAATGCAAGCTTCTTGAGAGAAGGGATTATTCCAATTTGTCTTTGTATAATTCCTTCGTTTGTAAAACAAGATGGATGGACCAGATGGCCAATAAGGTACCTTTCAGGTGTCCCTTCCAGGTCTGAATCCTATAATCCATTAAGTTATGATCTTGAAATTTCATGGAAGGTATTCAGAGGTCATCAGAATGAGTCAGGAAAGTAAACAGCTTCCCCCTCATTACACTACAAGAGGAATGAGGAGGAGAAAAGTTCCACCTCTTGTTGGCCAGCCTATTTTGGACTCCTCTAACACGCCCTGTTGTTTGGACTCTCTCCCCTCTCCCACCAGTAACAACGGTGCCTACAAGTGGATTGCAACGAGAACATGTGCTTGCCTCGGGGAAGCCTAAGAATGGACCTCAAGTCTCTGTCTGACTCTGGCAATTTGCTTTCTTCTTTGAGCACAGGTCATTGAAAAGCCATTCTGAGACACAGAGACTAACAGGTAACAGGTAACAGATTTCTGGTGGTAACCTCATGAGTTTGAAAAGCTAAGAATCTTTGAATTGGGTGTAGATTGTCCAGACGGTAGTGATTTCTGCAACAGCTTCATTTCTGTCTGGCACATTGGAAGAACCTAATAAATATGTTTTCATTCTTTCATTCATATAGTCACTCACTCATTCATTCACTTCTCAGAGAAGAAAATTCTACATTAAGAAAATGCACTGGGGGCAGCTAGGTGGCTCAGTGGATAGAGCACCGGCCCTGGATTCAGGAGGACCTGAGTTCAAATCCCACCTCAGACACATAACATTTACTAGCTATGTGACCCTGGGCAAGTCACTTAACCCCAATTGCCAAAAAAAAAGAAAAAAAGAAAAAAGAATGCTACAGCCTTCAAGCTCTTTGAAGGCATTTGGTTACTTTTACAAACTCAATGTAAATGAACAGTGAAACATGGCTGCAAAATAAGTTAATATGATCTTGTACTCTAATTAGAGGGGCATAGTTGCCAGGAGGTGATGGTTCTGCGGTACTCTTCTCTGGTCAGACTACATCTAAAGTACTGAGTTCAGTTGTGAATAAGAACACTACTAATCTAGGATGCTCTCAGAGAAACTTGGAAAGACTGGTGCGGGCTGATGCAAAGTGAAACGTATTGTGTACAAAGTAACAGCAGTAGTATAAGATGATTAGCTGTGGATGAGTTAGCTATTCTTAGCAATACAATGATCTAAGACAACTCTGAAGGACTTAACGGGGAAAAAATACTATCCATCCCCAGAGAAAGAACTGATGGTTCTGAATACAGATTAAAGCATACTTTTTCAAAACTTTTTTTTTATTTTTCTTGAGTTTTTTGTCTATGTTTTCTTTCACAACATTACTATTATGGAAATGTTTTGCATGACTACACATGTATAATCTATATCAAATTGTTGCCTTCTTAATGCAGGGGTGGGGGGAAGGGAAGAGGGAAAGAATTTGGAACTCAAAATTTTAAAAGTGAATGTTAAAAATTGTTTTTACGTGTAACTGGGAGGAAAAAAGCTAAAAAAAAAAGACTAAAAAGACTTATGTGAACTGATGCAGAGTGAAAGGAGCAGAACCAAGAGAAGATTGTACCCAGTAACAGCACTATTTCAAAATGATCAATTATAAATGACTAAACTATTCTCAGCAATACAATGATCCAAGACAATTCTTAAGGACTTAAGATGAAAAATGCTTTTCAATATGAGAGAAAGAACTGATGGTATCTGAATGTAGATTGAAGTGTACTTTTTTAATCCTTTTTATCATTTTTTGTTCTCAATCTATGTTTTCTTTCACAACACAACTAATAGGGAAATATGTTTTATATGACTGCACCTACCTATATAACAAATATCAAATTGCTTGCCTTCTCAATGAGGGGGGAGAGAGAGAATTTGGAACTCAAAATTTAAAAAATGTTAGAAATTATTTTTATGTATAATTGGGATAAAATAGAATATTAAATAAATATTTTTAAGAAAAAGAACACTACTAATTTGAAGAACAATCAGAGTGGGGTTGACCAGGATGGCTAAGTCCTCAAGACTGTAGCATGTAAGGATACACTGAAGGAACCTGGAATGTTTAACTTGGAGAAGAGAAGACTCAGTAGGAGACGTGACAGCCACCTTAGAGTTATTTGAAGAATTGCCATGTGGAAGAGGGATTAGATTTGCCCTACTTCACCCCGGATGGCAGAAATAAGAATAACAGGTATAAGGTACAAAAACACAAATATAGCCAGCATGAACCTAGTGAGATCTCTCCTCCATGGATGTTTCAAGTAGAGATTTGATGAACACTTGTTGGGTATATCATAGAGGGGATTCATTTTCAGGTATGGATGCATCAAGCGGCCTCTTAAGGTCCATGTAAATCTGTGATTCTAATCTATAATGAAAATGTACTGCTCTTCCACCCACACCTTGCCCCTTCCTTCCTCCACTCCTTCCTGAATTTATTTTTCCCTTTTCATTTCTGTTATTTAGTTTTAAATATTTCCTGCCATGAATCATCATTAAGGGCATATTTCCAAACCCACCTGCTAAAAAATTATTAATGAAACATCCTGACTGTGCATTCCTGTCACTGGCAGGCCCACTGGGACTATTGAGGTGAGCCATCCATCCATTTTCCAAGGAAACCTGATTCCCATTCCCTTTGGTACCTAGAATAACATATTTAGGTCATTAGAGGAAAAGAATAGACATCCATCTGAAATCTTAGCTTGGTGCAGAGAACAGGAGATGTTTAGCAAATGGTCATGACTCATTCTGTGATGAGAATTAATAACAACAATGAGAAAGAAGTAAAGGATCAAATCAGGGCAGAGAGAGATACAAGAAAGAGACCAAGAAATGTCATTATTTTTAAAACAATTGCTTGTGCTCAGCAAATATGAAAGTATATCCTGTTTTGCAGGATATACTCTTATAAGGCACCTATATTGTAGGGCATGACTTTGACTCTAATCATGTATAATTTTTTTTTTTTTTAGGATAGGCAATGGGGTTAAGTGACTTGCCCAGGATCACACAGCTAGTAAGTGTTATGTGTCCAAGGCTGGATTTGAACTAGGTCCTCCTGAATCCAAAGTCGATGGTCTATCCATTGTGCCACCTAGCTGCCCCTATGTATATATATATTTTTAAAGCTAAGAATTAGTTTCTAAAAAGAGGATTCTGGATTTGGAATAAGGAAGAGCAGGGTTCAAATCTCACCTCTAATATTTATTAGATTGTGACCCTGGGCAAGTCACTTAACTCTGTCTGCCTCAGTTTAATCATCTACAAAATGGATTAATAATAACACCTAATTCACAGGATTGTTGTGAGGTTCCAAAGAGGTGATATATATATAGGGGGCTTTGCAAACTTTGAGGTTCTCTATAAATGTCCACTATTATCATTATTGTTTTTGTTCATCTCTTCTCATCTTTTTTATAGAGTTCAGATAGAAATGGCTCAGGGGACAAGTTATCATCCTGTTATTATTCTTTCATATTTAATATTCTACAAAGTATTGCACAGGTGGAGAAAATGACTGATTTTTGTCATTGAATAAAATAGTGGGATTTAAGCTCATCTGGAGCATCTTTGGGTCAGCATAGGAGAGGACAAAATAATAATGGTGAGATATATCTCTTCTTGTTCCCAAAATAGTTTGACTTAGGGTTTTTCTTTTTTTCTTTTTTCTTATGAGTATTATTTAATATGGAGTTATTTCTGCAACATTCCAAAGTATTCATTCTGGAAGTTGTTTTTCTTTTAAAATTCAGTTTTATTTTTAGCTTGGAACTCTCTTTCTCCCCCTCTTCCCCACTTTTGGAAAGAAAGAAAAACATAATCTATTCTAAAAATACATAGTCAAGATGTTTTGCATTAGCTATGTCCAAAAAATAAAAAGACTCTATGTATCAATCTGCACCGAGTCCATCCCCTCTCTACGTGAAGGTAGGTAGCATAATTTGTCATGCTTCTTCTGGAACTGTGGTTGGCCATTCCATTGATTAGAGTTCTCAGGTCTTTCAAAGTTGACTTTACAATATTGTTGCTGTTCTGTAAATTCTCTTCTGGTTCTGCTCACTTCACTCTGTATCAGCTCGTACAAGTCTTCCCAGGCTTTCCTGAGGTTGTCTGCATCATTTCCTACTGCACGATATCATCCCATCATACATACGTAAACCATAATTTGTTCAACTATTCCCCAATTGCCAGACACCTCCTCAGTTTCCAGGGGATTTTTTTCTACCATGAAAAGAGCTGCTATAAATATTTTTGTACATGTGGGTCCTCTTCCTCTTCCTTTGATCTCTTCAATGGGTAAATCTAGTAGCAGAGTCACTGGAAAAAAAAATAGGCACAGTCTAATAGCTTTTTGGACATATTTCCAAGATGCTTTCTAGAACAACTGGACCAGTTCATAGGTCCACCAAAATATCTCTTTTCTCTTGGCTTCTCCAGCATTTATAATTTTCATTTGTGTTAACTTTGCCAATCTGAGGCGTACAAAGTGAAACTTTAGAGTTGTTTTAATTCTCATTTTTCTAATTATGTGTGATTTAGAACAGTTTTTCATGTGGCTATTGATACATTGGATTCTTTCTTCTTGAAACTGACTATTCATATCCTTTGACCATTGGGGAGTGGTTCTTATTCTTACAAATTTGACTCTATTACATATTGACCAAATATTGTAGAAATTAGATCTTTATGAAAGAAATTTGCTGCAAAGATTTCCCCCCCCTCCATTTACCTGTTTCTCTTTTAATTTTTTTTTTTGCCTTTTTTGGTGAGGCAATAGGGGTTAAGTGACTTGTCCAGGATCACACAGCTAGTAAGTGTCATGTGTCTGAGACTGGATTTGAACTCATGTCCTCCTGACTTCAAGGCCAGAGCTCTATCCACTGTGCCACCTAGCTGCCCCTTCTCTTTTCATTTTGGCTGCTTTGATTTTGTTTCTGCAAAAACCTTTTTTTTAATCTTATGTCATGAAAATGATCCATTTTACCTCCCATGAACTTCTCTATCTCTCTTTGATCATTGTCTTATTCATGTGTAAATCTGATAAGTAATTTCTTCCACAGTCTTCTAATTTGTTTATGGTGTCACTGTTAATACATAAATCATGTATCCATTTGGAACTTCTCTTCTTAGTGCAATGAGTTTGTGTATATCTAGTGAGTTCCTGCCACAATAGCTGCGATCTTTGGATTTCATATTAGGCTACTGTTCTCACTTACTTCCATATATTTTCTATTAGGGCTGTATTTAAAAAACAATTGTTCGATGTAGCTTGGAGATTCCAAGTGTGTGATCTGGAAATATCTATTTAAAATGTTGTTCTTGAACTTTTGTGCATCAATTTATTATATCTTGTCAATCACGAGTAAGAGGTCAGTCTGTGATAATTCCTCCAGTTGCCCTCCTCCTTTTACTCTTCATCCTCCTTCTCCTTCTCCTTATTACATTTAGCTTCTCTGAGACTATGTTATCTGACATCTCTGACCTATTGCACATAGGACAATGAATTAAAAAGATAGAAAATACATGGCCAAAACCATTAATTTTTGTATCCCAGAATGCTCCATTATCCTTTGATATGATATGCTATCCTTGATATGAAGGCAACATAAACATATTGTTAATAAAACCATAGATGGCGTAGTTGGAACTAAGAGATTAATCCACCAGCTGCCCACTCACCTGGATCTCCTAAGCGTGGATGCATCGTGTTCTGCTCAGTCTTCTCTCAAAAACCTCCTTCAGTGGTACATGGAGGTCTGCAGGAAAACCTGGGTTCTCAAAGCTTCTATAGATGGAACATCACCTGGGGCAAATGTTAGTAAGTGAAAAAGACTTCACATACACACCTAGTGACAAATTGTTGGTCTATTGCTTATTGCTTGTTGTTTGAGGATCAGACTAGTTATGTTAGGAGTTTCATGAGGAGGTTGGCCAAAAGATGATCATATATTTTCACCACGGTACCTCTTGAAGATCATGTAAGGGAAGGAGCTGAGCTCCAGAGTAAAGAGTCCCCAATCTCAGTGTTCACTCATTCTCACTTTTCTCCTGACTTTGTATCTGTCCTGAGACTGGAGTCCTCAGTGTCCACATTAACCGCCATGAGCTCTTTCAGATTCCTCACAGAATTTACCACCTCAGTCTCATTTCTAAGCCATGAGAAGAGGGTTCTGCCTCTACACTTCCCTTCAATAACTTTCTTACTTTCCCTCTAATCTCAAGCACTACAAGGAGAATACTCACTGTCATGGATACCTCCTCTTCCATTCTAACTCAGTCATAGCCCCCAAGACAGCCTGTGAGCCCTCAAAGGAACCTACACCAGGATTTTGACTACTTCTTGAATTTTCTAAATACCCCCCTCAGATTTACAAGCATTGATCTCCTTGATTGAGCTGGCCCCACAATGATAAAAGATGGGGAGGAAATGTCCTCATGGAAGGAGTGGCACCTGTGTCTCTTTTTCACACTGAAACCTACAGCATCCCAAAGATACACTACAAGGACCTTATCCTTTTCCTCCTCCTTCTCCTTCTATTATCAATATAACACTAAAGTGTTACTTTAGAACATATTGATTTTCCAGATGGAAATGAAAACAAGAGTCAGAGAGACCTCATAGCAGAGGAGGAGACCCTTTGGCATAGTTCAGAGTTGGAGGACCTGGGTTTGAATTAAGCCCTTGCTACTTACTAGATAGGTGAAGTCATTTAATGAATTCATTCATCAAGCATATTTTAAGCACCGTGTTACTTTGCTTGGTGCTGAGGACATAAAGACAAAGAAAAGATCTGCTCTCAAGGAAATTACAAGAAAATTGGGGAAAATATTGGGTAATTCCATCTCTATGGACCCCCATCTCCTTCTCTATAAAATGATGGGGTCAAACTAGACAAGCTCTACCTCTTATGATCCTATGAGGGCCCAAATCTAAATCTATCTTCCAATTTTGGATACTCTAAGGAGTTAATGACTGTCAACTTCTTTAAATAGATTTTTTCCACTGTAAAATCCTGCCTCATCCCATAAGGAGAAAGTATTAAAGTATTGTCAATACTGCTGTGTATTTATGATTAAACACACACACACACACACACACACACACACACACACACACGCACACACACGCACACACACACACGCACGCACACATATCCTTGATGAAGCCAGAAGTACTGAAAAAAAATTCCTTCTAAGAAAATCTGTTGCCTGGAAGAGGGGGATGATATGGCCGTTTGAACAGACATCTGAAAAGTGTCCAGGTCTCCAGTTTCCTCTGAAGCAAACCCAATTTCCTCATCCCTTCTGTTCTCATTCCTAATTACCATGCTTGGGCAAGGGAGCAAAAGTCTCTGTTTTATCAGCAAGGGGCAGGGATGGCAAACTCTTGTGAAGGGCCTGGCACAAATGAGCTCCTCCAAAAGATCTGAAGCCCCATGCTGATTTTGCTACTGCTGAAGATGAAGTATGGCTTGGACCTTTAATTAAAATGAATTAGGTCATTCATTAGGGGGTTTGCCGCCAGGGCTATGGGGAATAAAGTCCAGGACACTGGCCTTTTGGCATTTCTTTTCTATGAAAGGATATATCATTACCTCAATGGGAGAGTAGCCATCCCCAGCTCTCAGAAGAAGCTGGTTTTGGCCAACAGTTGAGAAGCACTCCTCATGATTTGAACTGCCTCCCAGTGGTTAGCCTGGAACACAACCTGATTGTCCAGAGTGGCTGGAAGAGTGTGTAGGAGAACAAAGAGACGTTTGTAGTTCAGACAAATGAGTTGGCTGCTCTTCTCAGCATAATGATATGGGTTTTTTGCTGGCATGCTCCACTATGGCAAGTCTAACCAGCCCAGGAAGCTTTAATGCTTCCCGATATGGAACCACAATCCAGGCATGTAAATTCAATCCTGCAACAGTTAATCTTCTCGTATCAGTAACTTTACAGTTAGCTGGCTCATCTGTCTACTAATGAGCTCCATCAGGCCAGTTGGCCCAACTGGTAATTAACACAAAGGACTGGTATGCTTGCCAGTATGCAATTAACGAAGGGAGAGGATACTCCCATGATGCTCCCAGATGAGCAAACTCAAATGAACAGAAGTCATCAAATATGTTTGAAATCTCCTGGTTTCAAAATGATGGACAAAGAGAGGTTGATTCATTTATAATTTATTGGAGAGGAATTAGACATTCCAATGAATCCTAGTAGTTAATTAAAAATTACTGCCCAATTTATGTTGGAGAATAGTTGGGAAACAGTGTACTAGAACTGAGTAAAGAAAGGAAAAAAGAAAGTGTGAAGCCTAATTCTGATCATTTACATCTCTGGGATTCTTTCCTCTACCTTTCTCACCCCCCTCTCCACCATTGCTTGCTCTGTTCTCATTTCTTTTCTCTGGCTTGTCACAATTTTCTCCTATATTCTCCCTCTCTTTCAGCAGGCTGACAAGGGGATGATACCTTGTCTTTCCTCTGTTTGGGGATTGACAGCACTGGATTTGAGATCAGAAGACCTTGGTCCATTACTGGGGCAGAGTGACTGGGACTGTTCCCTAGGATTACAAAGTTTAAAGAGTATACTTGTAATCTCTTAGCAGCATAGAAAGAATGGAACTTATCATCTAGTTAGCATAAATAATTAGTGAAAATAAGAAGCTACCAGGTGGCATGTATCTTGGCTTCTAAAACCCCACCCTAAGTGAGCTATCTCCCATTCCCATATCTCAGCCCGCCTGCTCTTCTCCCTACTCCTTGAAACTTTGTACTATCTCAGGATCACTGTTCATGGAGGCTGGAATTCCAGGGTTTTCTCATCCATATCCACATCGGAATTTGTCTTTAAAAAATGATTTGTAGGTGGTTTTGTTTTCCTTCTCCCTGAAACAAAAGGTGCAAATGGTAGCTTTGGTGTACAATGACCATATAATGTAAGCAAAGTCAACAGATAGTGCTAATATTAATAACAAGCTGTCAAAGTTAAAGGTCATAGAACCTCCTTTCCAGTAGCAATTGATGAACTGTTTTTCAGAGAAAGTACCTTTTAAGGAGATCTGTCTGGCTGTTTGGTGGAAAATGTCTACTGGGCCAAGACAAAATGCTTCAATAAATTTTCAAAAAACAAATTATTTATTACAATCAACCTGGTAAGTACAAAAAATCACTACTCAAATAATTTGACAGAAGTCATTGAGGCACCTGGAATTTATATCACAATAAAAACATGTATACCCACTTTAAAAAGAAAAAAAAAACCCAGCAAATATCTTCATTTGTGTCTATTTTCCCCAGTGGGGAGGGGATAGGGTGAGACAGACTTTGAAATCGGGAATAATTCTTGCAGCTGGCACCAGAAGCAGTGACCATGTGCAGTTTACATGATTTATCATGCTGAGTAAATGCTGTAATATGGCCACTGAGGGGTATGGAGGATGCTGATCTAACAGTTCAAGCAAGGTTCCTGCCCTGAGCAGACTTCCTTATTTCTGGACTTGACCTTAACTCAGTGCCACATTCCGAATTCTGGGCCCAAAACAATTAATTCCTCTGTGTTGATCTGATTCTAAGAATAGCAGGAGATTATGAGAGATGATGGTAGATTGCTAGATGGCACAGTGGATAGAATGCCAGGCCTGGAGTGAGGAAGACATCTCTTCCTGAGTTTAAATGTGGCCGCTGACACTTACTAGCTATGTGACCCTGGGCAAGTCACTTAATCTATTTAATCTATTGCCTCAGTTTCCTCATCTGTAAAATGAGCTGGAGAAGGAAATGGCAAACCACTCCACTCCCAAATGGGGTCATGAAGAATCAGACATGACTGAAAGGACTGAAAAACAACAAGAGATCATAAATACAAACATGGCTATTGTCCAATGAGTGGAGAAAAAAGAGGCCTGCAGAGGAGAAATGACTGGGCCGAAGTGGCACAGGCAGCAAACAGAGATATTAGAGTTCCTCAAGTCTTGAGTGATTGGCCTGCCTTCAATCTCAGATTTCAGTTCACATCTCCCACCCGGCTGTGCTCTCCTGCCTTGTCTAATGTACATTGAAGTCACCCCACTCATATAATAAAACCATGTTCTTTTGACAAAAGGAACCTTTTTATTGGCTAAATCTTTAAAAACATAAAAGCCCCAGAAACCTAGGATGTTTCTGCCTTTTAAGATTCTTTAAAGTCATTTGAAAAAAAAAGAACATCCCTCTACGTAGCTGATGACCTTCCCTATGTAGAGTAGACAATGACATGGGGCTTAATGGTCAGACAAGTAAGAACATTTCAGACAAGAAACTCTAGAATAATACAAGGCAAAATGGCTAAAATCTGGCAAAGGAAAAAGAGGGTAGACACAAGGAAGAACTTTTTAAAAGTAGAGTAATTAAATCCCCAAAATTATACTAAGAGGAGACTGGGAATTTTAAAATCACAGTATCGCTAAAGTGTGGGACATCAAAACAGGCAGATCAGACCATTTCTTCTACCTTCCGCCTTGTCTTGGTACTCACTCACAAGAATTGCCAAGACAAGTATTGGGTCTTGAATAGTTTCTTTGGAGGCATGCATGGAGGCTCAGGGCTACTTGAGATAATCTCTTCCACCACCATCCAGTTAAATTTAGGATGCTAAAGCCTTGCCTCAAGGGAAGTTAAAGACATCTGCCCTTGATCCATTTCAGCATTTTTTCCATGACAACAAAGACACAATAATGAGGAGTGACATGAAACAATATCCACTATGTATCTGAAAATGACAGAAAAATGGGAGAAATACTTCTAAGGGCTTAAAGAGCTGGGTTTTTTTCTCAATTATTAGATCTTAGCACTTAACAAAGTGCATGGCACATAGTAGGCACTTGCCAATCTTTATTGATTGATTGATATTGATACTGAGAACAATCCAGGTAAGCAACCTGCTTGTGAGAGCCTGGCACAATGTATGCCCTAGAGTTGACATTTGTTATCCATACTTTCAGTTCTACCCAATGCTTCATGGCACCATTTGAGATTTTCTTGGTAAAGATACTGGAATAGTGTGCTATTTTCTTCTCCAGCTCATTTTATAGATGAGGAAACTGAGGCAAACAGGGTTAAGTGACTTTCCCAGGGTCACACAGCATGGAAGTGTCTGAAGCCACTGCATCACCTAGCTACCCTGCAGTTGTCATAACCAGAACAAAAATGAGAGCCCACGTCCCATAGAAATGTCATCTTTAGAGAAAAGCTGTGATTTTTTTTTTGGCTTAAAAGAATTCAATTCATTTCAAATGTCTACTGTATGACTGAAGGCACGGTGCTAGGCAGTGGGATCAAAATAGCTCCTGTCCACCAGAAACTTACATTGTACTGACAGTGGGGAAAGGGGGAGAAATATGATATTTAATTTCATATAGCAAGTGACACCAGAGCTGAGCTTTGTAGGAAACTAAAGATTCTAAGAGGTGGAAGGGAAGAGGTAGTGCATTCCAGACACAAAGGATCCTATGAAGTGGCCCAGAAACAGAAAATATGGTGCTGAGTACAGAGAATAGCTACAGGAAATAGAGAAATCGCTTCCTACATGCCTCTTGGTTGGAGCCTCTTGATTCTACAGGTCATCACATTAGCATATGCCTTATGGAATCAGCCATCAACAAAAAGTATGATGACCATGGGAAAAAAAAAAACAAACAAACCAGAAATATGCCCAACCTGCTTTTGCTGACTGGCTTAATATTGTGGGATTTAATCTAGATTATGAGCATTCATAACCTGAAGTCTACAAACATTTTTAATATTTTGATAACTTCATTCCAATATAATTATTTTCCTTTGTAATCCTGTGTATTTTGTACAATTCCTTTAGAAACATTTTTCTGAAAAGAGGTCCGTAGGCTTCACTAGATAGCCACGGGAGTCCATGACACTTAAGAGATGAAGAAGGCCTGCACTAGAAAGACTTGGGTTGGATTTGATGGTAAAGAAAGTGTGGACAATCAACTCCATTTACCGCTGTGGTCGCTCATTGAACCAGAAAACAAAACAAGTCCAAACCAAAGCTTTATGACCAACTATTCATCAAAATAACTTTTTCAATCCATCAAAAGATGGGCAAATGTGACATTGTGTCTTGGCTCAGTAGACCAGAGTTTGCCAGGCCAAATACAGCTTATAAAATGATAAGCAAAATTTCAGAGGAGGTCACTGGAAAAATCTGGGAGTAATTTCACTCAAAAGGGACAAATCAGACCGAGGTGACAGGATGGGGGAGGCTCAGCTGAAGGAAAACACCCCAAACCTCTGGGCAAATTTATGAGGTCAAAATAAAAGTAATTATAGAATGAAGAATGCTTGGTGTTGGGTGAACCCTCGGTGCCCGATGTCGGTTGGCAGAGCTTCATCCCAGTTATTCCATCTGGAGATAATTGTGTGATATCATCCATAAAATTAAAACATAAATCAACCCAACTAGGAAGCAGGCCAGTAAGCTGCCAGGGGAAGACACACATGTGACTCACACACTCCCTCCTTTCATTTAATGAGAGACATGGAGGTGAGATTACAGTGAAGAAGACAAGCAAGAGTGAGTCCAGGCTTATCACCTTTGCCATCTCTATGGCCCTCACCGATGGTGGGAGCTAAAGTCAACATCTCGATGAGGTCAAGGCCTGCAGAGGAGTGGCCTGAGGCACCCCTTTGCTGTAGGGGAGGGAATAGTCTATACCAAAGGAATATCTTGCAGCAACAGTTGCAAGGTTTCACTCTGACTTGTCTTTGTCCAAAATGAAAACATGGACCTTTCTTGCCTAATGAAATGTCTATGGTCACCGAGAGCTTGTGGTCAAGTCTTCAGTCAAATATTCTCAATGGCTTCAGTCTCAGGGGATTTGGAAGGGCAGGGATTTCTCTCTTAATGAATTAATGTCTCTCTTAATTAGTTAATTTCTCTCTTAATTAACAGTAAACATGATGATATTGATGAATGGGAACATTCTTTTCTCAAATGAGATAGTATTTCTAAAATGCTTTACAAACTTTAAAGCACCATACACATGTTAAATGATAATGATGATGGTGATGGTGGTGGTGATGATGATTTATTCTGAATGGATGTGGGTTTTGACTTCTGAAAATCTTCCCTTTTTAAAGATGAACATCTTTTGGCTCTGAATTGTTGGGGGGATGGGGAGGACGGCAGAATTCAGGCACCCCAGGGGAAGAATTACTCGTGTCCAGGAAACTGTAAGAGGTCTCTACTTCTCTGAGGGTTCCTGCTTATGGCAGCATCAGCAATCCCATATTAGGAATGAGATTAGGAGGCAGGTAGGTGGAGCAGCAGATAAAGGGCCAGGCCGGGAATCAGGAAGATTTGAGTTCAAATGAGGCCTCAGATGCTCACTGCCTGTATAACTCTGGGCAAATCACTTCACCTCTTTCTACCTCAGTTTCCACACTTCTAAAGCGGGGATGATAATAATAGCACCTACCCCCCAGAGGTGTTGGAAGGATCAGGTGAGATGATGATTGTAAAGTGCCCAGCACAGGGCCTGGCACATAGTAGGTGCTATATAGATGTTAGCTATTATTATTAATACAATGAAGAACTTGCGTCTGAGCTGAACCAAAGTCTTTTTTTGTTATTTATTCGTTTGTCTTGTAAAATTGTGCTCCCTGGCATTAAATTACAGTAGAGGACAAGAATACGATTAAAAAATTAATTATGTCACCAATAACAACAGCTGCAATTAAGGTGAGAGTTGACCACATCTAGCAGGCCCAAACATTCGCACTCCAAGTGGTTCCCTGCCACACCACCATGGCTGATGCCATCCCTTCCGCCATTTGCTCTGGGAAAAATAACCATCTAATCACCACCATTCCTAGAAAAAGGTGTCAATCAAACATCCTGTGATTGCACTCACTATCCTTGTGCCTTCCCAGACCAAAATGCCCCTTCCTTGTCACTACCTCCCTAAATACGTCGCCATCTCCTATTAGAAGGTAAAATCCAGAAGGTCCGGGATGATCTTGTTTGCCTGCCTGCCAATGTGTGGCACATAGTATGCTTTCTTTGTCGTAAATCAAGGGTCAGATTCCTACTGGAATTGGTGAAGAGAGAGGAGGTATGGCATTACTATAAAGCAAAGCAATCGTAAAAAACGTACAGCCATCACTCTAGAGTTCAAAGGGATATTTGGTGATCTTCTAGTCCATCCTGTCCATTTTATAGATGAGGAAACTGAGGCCCGTGGAAATAAAGTGACTGTACAAGGTTACATAGAGAGTAGATGGGTGAGCCAGAATTCAAACTCAGGTGTTAAGATTCCCTGTCATCAATCAAGAAACATTTATTAAGTGACTACTATGCGTCAGGCACTGTGCTAAGTGCTGGGGATAGAAAAAAGAGGTAAAAGACAGTCCCTGCCCTCAAGAAGCTTTCAGTCTAATAAGGGAGACAACATGCAGATAGGTTAGATAGGGAATAAATTAGCAGAAGGTAGGCGGTGGAATTAAGATCTTCTCAATGCCCGATAGTTCTAGTTGAGGCAATGACCGATCGCTAACTCCAGAAGACTAATGAGGAAACCTATGTCTCTCTCTTAGCAGAAAGATGGTGGACCACAGGCATGGAAGAGGCTTATGCTGGCAGACGTAGTCACTATTTCCATCGGTTTTGCTTCCCCATGTGTCTTGGTTAAAATGGAGGATTGTATTTCAGGTTTTGTTGTGATCGTTTAGTCATTGCAGTTGTGTCTGATTCTTTGTCACACCATTTGGGGTTCTCTTGGCAAAGATCCTGGAGTGGTTTGCCATTCTTTCTCCAGCTCATTTTACAGATGAGGAAACCGAGGCAAAAAGGGTAAATGACTTGCCCAGGATCACATAGCTAGAGTCTGAGGCTGGATTTGAACTGGGGTCTTCCTGATTCCAGGCCTTGTGCTCTATCCACTGCGGAACACTGCCTGTATTTCAGAAGGGTATGGGTAAAAATGACACCTTTTTTTTTTTCCTCAAGCATGCCTTCTTTCCCCATATAGGGGTGGAATGGGAGAAGGGAGGGGGATTAAAAAGGTATCCAGGTGACTCCAGATATTAAACAGTCCAACCTGGTTTGAGGAAGAATATAAAGCAATAGACAAGTGTCATGCATTCCTTGCTTTGGGTAGAATCCCTTGAGACAATCAAGATGAGCTATTTCTTTGATCTCATTTACAAAAAATGCAAAATCCAACTGCTGTCCTAAAATTTTGAAGTAGCAACCGCAGCAGATGTTGCAAGGTTACAAGCATGTTGGCAGCTGGAGCAGGGAGGCCACTCATTGCCTTTTGTGTAGCACTCGGATGGAAAAATTATGAGGATAAATCGGTCTCGTTCTTCTCTCTGAGTGACAGCTGAAGGAGTGTCTTAGTAGGTAAAGTCACCAGCTTTGGAAAAAAATGCCATCTTTTTGTTTCCTCTGGGTGTCTGTTGAATGTCACAACATTACATCTACTGAGCTCTATCTTTTCATAAGAGCAGGCATTTGTTGAATTCATGGCAAATCAGAGCCTTAGGCAAACCAGAGAATGTGTTCTCTCCTTCCCTTCCTCCCCCCCAAAAGGGGCTTTTATTTACTTGTCTTAAACTATTGATTTTAAAAATGCTCTTTCTCTTGAATTGATGCAACTGAGTTGGGGAATAAATCACTCTGGGATCCCAGGTTCGGGCCCAGGAGAACATGTACTAATGATTTCATTTAGCAAACATTTATGAAGCATCCGCTCCACGTGAGGCATTATCTGCTGGGGAGTATTCAAAGGCGAATGGCCCCTTTGCTTTAGAAGCTTCCAAGGAAGAGGGAGCATAGCATGATGTTGCAGATAAGCTGCTGGACTTGGAATCAGGAAGAACCGGGTTTGAACTCTGCCTAACTGCATGACCAGGGCCCAGTGGCAAGCTTTTTGAGCCTCAGTTTCCTTATCTGTAAAATAAGGCAGTTGGACTGGATGACCTCTAAAATCCTTTCTAACTATAAATCTCTGATCTTATAACAAGTGAGACATTCTTGGGTTCAAAGTGCCCAGGTAAAATTTGATGATGAAAGGTTCCATTTATCGTTGGCTTTATAGTTGAGCCTCTCTGTGACACGATCCTCAGGAACCATGTCACCTTATGTGAGACTTAGAGTGAGATGCAATGGAGCTTTAGTCACTAAGCCTCACTGCATGGGGTGAGAACCGTAACTAGGGTAGGATAACCAGGGCTTTGTCCCAGAGCACTGACATTAGAGGCATTCAGTAGTCTTGGAGTTCTTCAACAACTTAGGAAAAATAAACTAAAATAGTTGAGAAAGATTATCTAACCCTTTCCCTTTCCTGTTCTTCCAACACACACACACACACACACACACACACACACACACACACACACGCATGCATGCATATACACTACATTCACTAGATTTGGCTCTGTGTGCCCCCTTCTCTGTAATGCTCTCCCTACCTATCTCTACTCCTTAAAATTCCTTATTTCCTTCAAGAATTAATTCAGGCACTATCTTCTAGGTGAAGCTGGTTCCCCTCGATTTCATGGCACCATAACCATATATTTATTCTGCATATATTCTGAATTTGCTCTTATGTATATACATTGTCTTCTCTGTTAAAACATGAGCCCCTTAAAAAAAGGGATTGTTTCATTTTTCTCTTTATCCCCAGCCCCTCATATATGGTCTGGGTATTTAATATTAGGCACTTAATAAGTGAGTATTGTGAGGGTAGCTAGGTGGCACAGTGGATAGAGCACTAGGCCTGGAGTCAGGATGATCTGGGTTCAAATGTGGCCTCAGACACTTACTAGCTGTGTGGTCCTGGGCAAGTCACTTAACCCCTCAGTTTCCTCATCTGTAAAATGAGCTGGAGAAGGAAATGGCAAACTACTCCAGTATCTCTTCCCAAAAAACCCGAAATAGAGTCATGAAGAGTCAGACATGACTGAAACAACCAAAGAAACAAGAAGTATTGATTGAGTGTTAACACACTGTAGGTGCTTAATAAATACCTGCTGATTTGATTTGACTTGGTGTTTAAGACTAACCTGCCAGCAACCAAATTCTCTTGCAGAGGGAATAGTGTTAAATGTACTTTTATTATTAAACAGAAACAAATTTATTTTTGTAAAAACATTACAGGGAGATAATTTACAGGAAGTTTAAAATGCCTTATTATGTTCTCACCTAAAACAGCTGACATCAGCTAACAGTCTTGAAAGGTGATGCTTTCTCCTCCCCTCCATTTATTTAAGGGCTTTCAAGAATGTGTCAGGCTTTGCATATTGAAATATTTTGGCAGTGCAGAAGGCTCACTACATATGACTTTTTTAAACATGTATTATCTTTTAATTCTTTGGTCATGTGTAAAGTTTTAAGAACCCACTATTTTTCTTCTTGAGTCAAAGAAATGGGGTATAAAATTTCAGTTCAGATTTCAACAGTGATCCTACTGTGTAGGTGGAAAAGGAGATTAAGTGAATAAATACACCTCCCCCAAGCCCTACAACCTTGTTGTGCTGATTTTTTGGACTCTGTCTAATAGCAATGATTATATTCACTCTGAAGATTTTGAAGAAACTTTCCTCCTGCCCCATTGGAAAAAGTTATTCCAGTGAAAATACTTTCAAATAGATTGACCCTCAACTTCAGGTAAGTGGCTCCTCTAAGAAATCAGACCACAGTCCATCCATGCCTGTACATCTTGTGCCAATGCTTTTGACTCCCCTGCCTCAGAAAATTCTAGAACAGATCATTAAAGGGATGACTGGTGAACATCTAGAAAGGTAAGTGGTGATGAGAAAGAGCCAGCTGAGCTTCATCAAGGGTGAGTCGTTCTAAACTAACCTCATTTCCTTTTTCAACAGGATTTTGAAATCAGCAGATGAAGGGAATATTGTAGATGTACTTTATCAAAAACCCAGCACACTACCATGCAGCTGAAGCAGATTAAAAATTTAACTGGGAAATGGTTAACAAAGTAAATTAAAATAAAATAGAACATAGATAATATTAGTATGTGGTTTTCTAAGTCAATATGTGGCCTGAAGAGATCCTTCAGTATGGTTTAATGGCCCCCTTTATTTGAGTTTGTAGCCACTGATGTAGAGGATGTAAGGGAAAGGCATGTGTAATCAGCCTGGAACAGGGGTCACCTGATTCTATTTCTGTCTCTACAGCTGTCTCCTTTTAAGATCAGCGGTCAATTTCCAGGGCACTCCAGCTCCTCACCTATAAAACAGGAATAGCTGAATGTGCTTCCGTCCCTCATTGTAACAGAATCGGGGGAAGGAGAAAGGAGGAAGAAGGCAGAAGGCTTCAGTGCATTAACTTCTCTTAGAGATGGTCCTTTGTCCATCTGCTTTTTGTATAGCCAATTCTGGTAGACTTGCCAAAGGCTAATACAGTACGGCTCATGAAGTCAGGCTGGATGCCTTTTTTTTTTTTAATGAAAACAAGTTATTCAGCCTATCTTGGAATCTCTTAATGACCCAACTCCCTTCAAAACTGTGGCTGGAGAAAGAATGGTTTCGGTTTCTTGGTAAGTTAAGAGAACATTCTTCTATACTACTTCATTGGTTTATGTTTAATTCAGAAGTATATAATTTTCCCAGCTGGTTAGGGATATAGGGAGAAAAGAAACAGAGAGACAACACAACTTTATGCCTAACCTCCCTGTGGTCTGGCCCCCAGGCAGGAGACTGCATTCTTCTCAGAGTGGTGACTTAGTTAACTATTATCTTCTTTGGCAGAGATGAGGGAGCCATACACCACCTTTTTTGTAAATTTCCAAGGTTTTGCTCAAAATATCTGGTAAGGAAAAATGTTGGGGTAACCAAGCCAAGTTGATTCCCCAATTTCAAAACCAAGAAACAAAGACACTCTTCTCTGGTCCATTTTTCCCTTTCCAACAGAACCAGTTCAGTAGGACATGATTTTAATGATAGGATGCCAAGGCATTTGGAAAGCCAGCTGGAAGCATGAAAGCCTGTGGAGTGAAGCCTGCAAGTAGTCTACTGCAGGGTCTGGTATGCCTCCAGCTGCAGGTGCATTTGCAACAGATGTACTCAATGGGCAGTTTTGCTCAGCAACAGATATTAGCCTGAAATGAGTTCCTAATGAAGAGCAGGCAACCATATTTGGTAACTTGTTCAGAAAGTAAATCCTTTTCAAAGAGATTCTAGAGGGGAAACATAGGCTATAATGAGAAGGTGAGCTGGGGAGCAGCAAGAGACATGAGAGGCTCTTCACAGCTTGGGGCTCAACAGTGCTCCCCTAACTCCCGCTTTGGAGGATTCTCACAGCTAGCCAGGTTGGCACTATTGGGTGCTGAAGTCCTTGCTTATATACTATTGACCGAGTAATTACCCTTTAATTAAATGCAACCTATAATTATTCAAGAGTTGGGGTTTCCACCTCATTAGAGCATCACATGTTGCAGAACATGGTTTTGGGAGGGAAATTTTGAAATTGTGTGATAAAAGCCATTACATTGTCCATACCCTTTCAACCAATGATCCCACAGCTGGCCATATTCCACAAGGAAGTCAAAGAAAAAAAGTACCATATACAGGAGTGTGCTGGTAAATGTTTAACATCTGGCTCTCCAAGAGGAAAAAAAAGTCCACGTAACACACCAAGTTTAATCTGCATAATTAACATTTTCTCCTTCTCTTTCTTAAGTCTATACAATCAACAAAACAATGAATGAAGCTCTGATTTGCCATGTCTGCTGATTTCTGAGGTGCAAATGTTCATATTGAAAACTTAACTATGGGCTCTCCATCATATTCCTAGTGGTGCTTTTTGTGATAACCAGAACAAGAATGTAGCTGGAAATAGCATGAATGTCCTTGGATTGAGGAATGACTGAATGAATCGTGGTATACGAGTGTGAATTAAGTCTATTCTGCCAAATGAAATAGCTATGAGGAATTCAGAGAAACATGGGAAGACTTGTATGAATAGATGAAGAACGAAGTCAAAGAAATAAGGGGGAACATACTCACTGACATAACAGAAATGAAAATAACACTAAAATATGGTGCATAGTGGGAAAAGAGCTGGCTTGGGAAGCGGAGGACCTGAGTTCCATCTGGGCTTTGCTACTTATCACTACGTGACTTGGAGCAAATCCTTAACCTCTCTGGGGTTCACTTTGTCTTCTCTAAAACAAGGGTGTTGAATCAGATTAGCTAGTCTCAGCTGCTTTCCAAAGGACCATGAGGTCAATGCTATATTCATAAGAATATCAACATGTTCAAATTTCTAACCTAGTTAATACTGATCAATAAAATGCACAGGAAAAAAAGTTCTTTGAGGTCCTCAATAACTTTTGTTCCATCTGAGTTTGAGAACTGCTGGACTAGAATGTCTCTAAGGTTCCTTCCAGCTCTATCTGTGAACACTGAACTCTGACTGCAACAACCAGTCTTAGCCACAGAGTAGAGATGAGAAAACATGGTTCCCTGTGTGACCCTGGGCAAGTCACTTAACCCCAATTGCCTAAAAAAAATTAAAAAAAGAAAAAGAAAAAAAAATGAAAACATAGTTCCCTCCACTCAGTAGAAAGTCAGGGGACTAGGGGAGAGGAATTTTGCATATCCTACTAGACTCCTGTGTCTTTGCTTTGCTCTTTTTCTCTTCCACAAAGAAGGGTTCACTGGAGAAAGAGTTACAGTTATTTTGGGAAATGACCAACCCTGAGTTCTCTTGGCAATGGCATTAATGAAACTTTTTTAAAGATATTAGTTAACACCCAATGCTCTCTCCCTATGACTTGGGACAAAGTTCCTTATGTCAATTACATCCCTGCAGGGAATTTGGCAGGAAGGGGAGTGGGAGAGCAGATCTCCAGAGCTTTGGCCCCAGCTGCCCAGGCTAGAGAAGAAGTCAAACAATTTCCATTGTAAGTCACAGTTTACAAAGCCCTCCCTCTCCTAGTTACAGACTTCAGAAGTCACAGAATGAACATGCAAAAGTCATCCAGGCTGCCCAAGTGGCTTTAGTTTGGACTCATGCTATTTTCCAGGGACAGTAAAGAGTTCCATTACTTGTAAAACGAAGGGATTGGCTTGTATCATCTGAGCTTCCTTCTAGCTTTAAATCTTACTATCTGTGTTATAGTATCAAAGCCAAAAATATGAAAGGAAACTCCTCCCACGCCTATGAAATGGATTTTAAATTCCCATTACAGAAAGACAAAGGCCTTGGTTTGGGGATTTCATTAGTAAGATTCACCACGTGCAGGATTGCTGTAAGGTCTTCTATCGCCTTTCCTCGGGAGACTGAAGGCTTGACTCTACTCAGCTGAACCTGTCATTTTAAGGAAAATAACTTTTCAGGCCAGACAGACTCTTACTATGTTAAATCTCTCCAAGAAGGCAATTGTCTTCTACAAATATAAGCATCCACTAGCTAGAAGGGTGGAAGCAATTCACAGAGATTTCGCATTGCAAGGGACCTTACAAATCTTACTCCCTAGGGTATCCAACACCCTAATTTTATGATGAAGCGCCCCAGAGGGTTTGCTAAAACTTGAACCCTAGTCTTCGGCCTCCAAGCTAAGGAACCAATCAACAAGAATTTATTCAGCACCACCTTGTAGGCGCTGGGCTATGTAGACAAAAGCAAAAAGGCTCTTGCCCTCAAGGAACTTAAAATTTAGATTTAGAGAAGGCCAGTAAACAAAGTGTAAGAGAAGTGCTCCACACTCCAATCCCAATCAATGAAACTTAACTAGCTGTTACAATTCCTGATGTCCTTATCAGTCAGGAAGACTTCTCTGAATTATAGGCTCAACCCATCAGAGCTAAAATAGGTGAGAAAATTTGAAACAATCAGTCAAAGTGGGAACGGAGTGTTTGATCATTTTGAAAGGAGGGAAATGCTTCAAGCCATTGGATGAAATGAGACGAGAGTGACATAGGAAGTGTATGGGGATCAGTTGAAGAGAACCAGTCGTGCCCAGAGGTGTTCAGATAAAACAGCAAACCATTTCAGAATCTAGTCTTCAACAGCAGGCTAGCTTAGTGAGGGAGTGGTTCTAGGCAAACCCTTGAGTGGTAATTTCTTGGGGAAGGGTGAGGTGCAGAGAAAAGAGTGTATCTCTTCTCCCTCCCTCCCGTACCCCACTTTGAACAAAGGAAAAAGTTGAGAACTTGCAAAGGTCAGAAGATTCGGTCTTCTGTCCATGAAATAGCAGTGGTTGATGGAAAGTCTGTATTGGGAACTGAGAACAAGACTCTCACACTTACAACCCATCTGAGAGCATTGCACAATAAAGGGTGATGACATGAGGAATCTACAGATGAAGAAAATTACTTCCAGTAATCAAGAGTCATGAGTTTAAGCTTTTGGTCTCTCTCTAGACATTTGAGTATACTTTCCCTTGGACTTTGAATGTACCTGTGAGAGTGTGTCTCAAGCTTTTTTGTTGGATATTAATATAGTGGAGTCTTTGCTATACTTTCCCAGTAAATATCCTTTTGTAAAAGCTAAGTGATAATTGGTTAAACGATAAATGTGGAAATATCAGCAGGTTAAATAACATCAGATCACATCAGATGGGGGCTCATGAGCAACAACAGCATTAGAAATCAACCCCAAACCCTCGGGCTTAGCTCTAGAATTTTGAGGGGAGTAGTCATTTGCTTTCTGAGAATTCAGCTCTTATAGTAGATATAGGTTGAAAGAGTGGGCTTAGAACCTAAACTACAAAGTATACAAAATACGTTTAGGAAGAAAGCTTTGGAGGAATGTGGTAACTGAGCTAAGTCTTACAGGAAACTAAAGATTTCTAAAAGGCAAAAGTGAGGAGGTAGTATATTCCAGGTACGGCCATGCAAAAGCACAGAATTGAGAGATGTAAATGAATCAGAAAGTCTGAACCCTAAAGTGCCTGAATGCTATTCAAGTACAATAAAACTGGAAAGGTAAGTTGAGGCCAAGAAGTTAAATCTGGTGTTTTTTGTTTTTGTTTTTTGCTATTATAGAAGAAGGGGAATATGTTAAAGAGAAGGAACACAAGATAGCTTGAGCCCATAGGCCAGCTCTGCTCTTCCTGTCTCTCCTTTCTGTTTTTGTTTTTGTTTGGTTTTCTTTGGTAAGAACAAAGGAACAACAGGTAGTACTTTCAGGCTTGCAAAATGCCTTACATATCCTTCAAATCTGGGCTCCTACAACCCTACACATATTTTGTCCCCCAAACCAATTTTGCAGACTGGAAACAAAGGCTTAGAGAGATTATATAATTTCCTCATGGTCACTAAGCTAGTAAATGTCAGGAGCAGGATCTGAACCCCTGGACCCCATGGGTCATAATACCACAGGTGTTTGATGACCCCTGAGACCAGGTAGAACACTCCTATTCATCACACAGCCCTCCTACTCAGTATTTGTTTTTACCTGTACCATAATCATTTCTGGCTTCCCATTAGCAAAAGAGGAAATCCTGCATTTGACCCTATTCAGTATGAAAGTGGTCAAATTTATTTACATAGCCTTGTTTGTCACAGTTTTAGAGACAGAAAAGTCATCACAGTGTGGTTGGAAAGCAAATGGAGCCTGGATTGGGGACAGAGTTGAATTTAAATCCTGTCTCCAACACTTAGCAACTGTAGATCATGGTTAAACCATTCAACTTGTGAGACTCAATTTCTTCAGGGCAGAGAACTTGTTTTAGAATTGAATCCCTAGGGTCTAGTGCAGGGCTGGGCATATAGTAGGTGTTCATTGATTACGGATTGATAGATTGATTACAAAATGGGAATAATAATAATTCTTTTAGTATCTTCCTCACTGGGTGACTGAAGAGTTCAAATGAGATAATATATGTAAAGCTAAAACACTTTGTAAACCATAAAGGTCTACATAAATGTCAGTTATTATTAATGTCTAGCCCAATACCCTCATTTTACAGTTTCCAATGAATAATTCACCCTATGGTTTGTTTTTTTTTTTTTTGTCAACCCACATCATTTCCATTAATCATTCCCACACTTAGACTGACATATTCCACATCAATCTGGGACCTGGACTTCTACCCCTGAATTCAAGCTCCTGTCTATACTCAAATTAATCAGCTTGTTTTTGAAGCTCCTGCCCTAGGGCCCAACAGAGCTGATAGAGTGTGTACAACCTAGTCCATAGTGTCTACTGCCTGGCCATGGCCTGGACCATGCTTCATCTTCACAGCCCATCCAGGCACCCATCCCCCCATCACCCTTCTCTTTTCTCTCCCTCACTCTTCTTACAAACAAGCAGAGCAAGATTCCCTTCTCTGGTCTCTTCTCTCTGTGAATATTGTCTTTACATATTAGAAATAAGTTTCTTGAAGGTAGAGACTGTGTCTTTATTAATCCTGGTAGCCACGGTATTTAACATAGTGCCTGGCAAATAGGAAACAATAAATGCTTCTTCATTCATTAATGCATTCATTCATTCCTTTGTTCATTCACTGACACTTGATAAAGACAGCGGTGATTGTTATTACCCTCCTTGAAGAAAATGTGAGAGTACCATTTTACTTGGCCTCAGCTCAGTTTCTTTTAAACTGTTCCTCATTTCTTCTGAGTCTTCAGTCGGCAATCAGTTCATGTCTGCAACACACAGAGGTCACACATTCCATCTAAGCATCTCAAAGCCTGATTCCCTAGGAAAAGTGGGGAGATAGAATGATACCCAGGGTGGATGTGAGGAAACTGAGGCACCAAAAGATATAGGTAGTAATGAGGGGAAAGACAAGGAGAGGAGAGAGTTAGCATGTAAAATTTGGGGGTAATGAGAAACCAGCATGGAGAGATAGATTGCAGTTGGGTTGTAAGGGGCTTTCAAAGCTACACAGAAATGTTTGGGGGAGATTTCTCTGTATTTCACTTTAAGTCCAACATTAAATGCCTACTGTACGCTGGGCACTTTGACAAGCATTGAGGATAAAAATAATAATAAAAAAATGGTGTACATGGGCATTCCTCCACTGATCCCTTCTCTAATGGTAAAGCATCACAGCCAGGTCAGGACCTTGGACTTTCGAAGAGTATGCAAGTTAAATGGATGACCTAATAGGTTCTGTCAAGCTGGAAAACTTTCAATAATGGACTCAGCAATGGATTAAAGTCAACTGAGCTGAATTCAGAGAGGCCCTTCATCAAATGAGCCACGAAGGAACGAATGTTTTGGCCATACCAACTCTCAAAGTCCATCTTGAATTATGGACAGGTTAGAACATACATTGCTAAAGAAAGAGTTTACACAGGTTGTCTCCCCTAAATCCCTTGAGGACAGAGTTTTTTACACCCTTGTATATGCATCCCCAGAACCTTCCACATCTTAGATTCTTAATAAATGCTTGCAGATTGATTAATTGATGAAATTGTAAATCCCTGAGGCAATGAAGTATGATAGGAGTTAGTGTTACTTGACCTCTCCAATACTCATAAGGCTATTGGAGGTCCTTTGCTAGTGATCACAGTGGCTTAGGGACTGACTAAAGCAATGGACTGAAGGGAATTCTGTGTCCAGCCCTTGTTGGGGCAGGGAGTGGTAATGGGAGGCACAGATAAGACTAGCTGTGCATGAATTTCCGCAGTTCCACTTTTACAAATGGTCATTTTCTAACTCAAAGAATACCAAAGTACAGAGAATAAACTTTGCTTCCTAATGTTCTATTAACCAGGAGACATGAATTCAAATCTGTCACTAATTCTAAGACTTCAAACAAATGAAAGAATGAAGGAATGAATGTAACTTTCCAACTTTCAGACTTAGTGACCAAAACTTTCTAACAATTAGCATGTCACAAAGTCCAATAGGATGCCTCAAGGGGGAGTGTATTTCCCCTCACTGTGGCTCTTATGAAGGCTAGGTGAGTATACATCAAGTCTGATCAGGAACTCTTGTTCAGATTCTGGCTGGATTCGATGACCTCTGAGCTCCTTTCTGTCTCTGACATTTTCCTTCTTCAGTCTCTTCATTTGTAAAAGTATGTGCTATGGAAAGTACACTGTCCTTTTAAGTCCTTTTTGATATGGAAGAAAGTAATGATAAAAAAAAATGTTTTACATCTAACCTGCCCAAAGAGCTTGGAGAAGGGCTCTGGGTCTGATCCATGGACACTCAAGAACAGAGCCTGCAATGGAATTCAGAGATTTGGCATCCTGCCCTACACCATTCACCTTCAGTTTGCTTTGGCTGTTGCCCTAGTCTTAGATTTAGATTTAGAGCTCGATGTTTCCTTAGAGGTCATTTAATCCAGCCTCCCTATTTACAGATGGGCAGACTAAGACCCACAAAGGTCAAAGGCCCTACATAACCCAGGGGATTTGAACTCAGGTCTTCTTAGTTCAGACCCCATGCTATTTATTTACCTTTGGGCTTTACCGCCTCTCAGGCTGTTGGATTTTGTTTCAAACTATTGCAACATTTCAGATGACCCTTCCTTGCCACCTCCCACCCTTTCTGTATCCCGTCGACAGCCTGATGGAATATAAAAACCTAATTTTTTCCCCCCATGGTCTTCTTTCCCTTCTGCTCCCAACACAGCCTGGGGGCTATCGTTATAGGATTCTGGCTGCAGTCAGGAGATGGGAACAGGAGGGATGATTGAAAAGGACTTTGAGATCCCGACATGCCAGGACTCTGTGAAAATACTGTCATTACTAGAGAGCCAGGGTCTGGAGAAGCTGTTTAGACTTTTGCTGCCTCTTGATAATGTTTCAGGGATTTATCTCTTTTCCCTCTAAGCAGGCTAGGGTGAACCAAATTGAAAAGGGATTTGAGGCTGCTGCTAGCCACTTCATTTCTAAGGCCAGTCAGGACCCCTGGGTTGGGAGGCAATCTTCTCTGTCCTTGGTGGTGGCTGGGCTGTAAGGTCATCTTAATCTCTTATAAGCTACTGTGTTGGCTGCTCCAAGGTGGGGAGGCAGACGATCGGGAGAGGCAGGGAGCGGGAGTGGCATCTGCACCCAGATGCACGCCTGTCGGGTCCCTTCAGTTATGCCTTTGATCACTCCGCTTTCCAGCCCAGTGAAGAGCAGAAAGTGGGAGCTTACACTGCAGGGCTCTGATGGGAAGATAACCGAGCTGAAAAGGACTGGGAAAGAGAGGGACACTAGAAAGAGGGTCTCCTGGCAAAGCACCCATTGAAGCCACGTTGGGGCAACAGACTGAGCTGGCTTTGCCCTGGCTCTTTGGGGGAAGAGAGGTTTGGAAGGGGCGGGTGATAATCATCGGCATTATCAGCAGCAGCATCCCTGAAATGTAGGGAGAGCTAAGCCTCATAACAACTTTATGAGGGAGGGTCTACAGGTATTATTAACCCCATTTTACAGATGAAAAAACAGACTCGGGTTTAGCAATTGGCCTGTAGTCATACACCTGGTAAGAGGCAGGATTTGAACTCATGTCTCACCTAATCTCAAGCCCAGCACCCTACTGTATCAGGCTGCTGTCTCTGCCTCTGTTGCTGTTTATTTGATTATCCCACTTAAATTCTCTCATTTATTTACTTGTCTTTGACTCTTCACTTCTCCTTAATTTTATTTTTCCTTCCTCTGGTTCTTTTTCTTCCTTCTTCTGAAGAGCCGTTGTTTAGATGACAGGATCAGTTCTCTCCTCCTTCCTGTGGGGGGTTACAAAGAGATCAGTCCCCCTTCTTACTAACTAGCTTTAGGACTTTGTCAGGGTCCAATTATTTCTCAGGGCCTCAGTTTCCCCACCTGTAAAATGAAGTGGGCTGGATGAGATCATTTCTCCATATGTTTCCTCCTCTTTAAAATGGAGGAATTGGTCTAGATGGTATCTAAGGTTCCTTGTGCCTCTAAACCTTACAATCCTTTGCTCCCCACCCCAATTCTAAAATCCATCAGTTCTACTGTTTCTTGCCAAGAGATGTTATTCTGCTTGTGATTTACTCTATTTTCTCCCTTGCTCTAGTCAAAATAAGGAAGGTGGAGGTGGAGAAACAGCGTGAGGAAAGTGAGACTCAGAGAGAAGTAACTTGTTTTGGTAGAGTTGCAATTTGAACTCAGGTCCTCTGGCTCTGCACAATCAATCAGTCACCCCAAGCAGGGACTGGATGGCAGATCCCCATATTGTTAAAATGACTACAGGACAATCCATTACATGGAATGGCAGCATCTCAGTGTTAGAAGATTGGCTATTGAGGCCTATAATACACAGTTTTCTAACTTCTGCTTTAAGACTTCTAACACGAGGGAGGGAACTCCTTCCTCCTGAGGTTGCTCTTCCTACCTTAGGAACACATTAATCATTAGGAAGTTCTTCCTGACATCAGGCTGAAACCTTCTTCACAATTTCCTCCCATCCCCCCTGCTTCTACCCCTTGGAGCCAATCAGAACAATGACAGCCTTATACATCTTTGAAGGCAACTCCCATGTTCCCCCTAATTCTTTTCTCCTCCATGTTGGAAGCCAGAAATCAGCTCCCATTACTAGGATACCTGCAAAGGCTCGGCTCAGTTGTTTTTGCATGAATCCTAAAGTCGTCTCTCAGATCAACAGACAACTTTTCTTATTAGAACCATCAATCCCCGGGTGGATGCTATTTTCATTTCTACTCCCAGGTCCCTCTAGGATCATTTTTCTTCTCGGCATTGCAGCCTGCAATGTCCATCTGGCCAAGGAAAGATTATAATGGGGTATATTTTCAGCATGGACAATTAGACGTGCAGCTCCCATTAACAATAACAGGACTTGCTCTCCAGATTCTTCCTCAATAAATCTGGCCTTTCCCCTTATGAGCAACAGATGGGTTTTCCATAATGGCTCATTACCTCCGGGCTCTGATATGGTGCCAGAAATGAAATATAAAGTTATTTGTGGAGGGAGAAAGATGCACAAGTCACAGTAGATCATTTCTAGCCATCCTTTTTCATTTATTTAGTTAGGATTCTTTCTCCCTACCTCCAAGGATTAACAAATTAGAGAAGATGGCAGTGCCCCCATTGGGAATGGAGATGGATGGCCCTTCAGTCAGGTTACTTATCCTGATACGGCCATCCTGTCTCAGGGGTGATGCTACAGTTCCCACAAGCAATGGTAATTGGCATATTTCCATAGAGAAGAGACCCATTTCTCAACAGAATCTCTGGCCTCTGACAGGCCATCTCGGTGAAATTTGGCCAGTGGGGGCACGAGGTAGTGCTACTTAACCATATACGATAAAGTCGAGAAAATAAAAGAAGTCACTTCTTTAGTTTGGGGGGTTTTTTTAAACTCTTTTAAAGAATGTCAGTATCCTGCAGCTCTTGGTATCTCAGCCAGAGTGGGATTATTTCTCTATAAAGTGGGAAAGAAGAAGGAGAGCAAAGAGAAAAGGCTGACATTTTAGACTGTATCTTAGAGCAGATAACAAACATGAGACGAAAAGAGAAAGGGAGCAATAAATGCACATAATGATGTAAAAACAGAACCAACTTAAATGATACATAGAGCTTCTAAGTCCATGGTAGATTAGCTTCTAGTTAATATCTCTGCATTCAGTTCAAAAGGGAAAAAAGGAAACTAGTGTATTTGCATGTCTCAAATACATAGACTCTAGAATAATTCTCTGGCCAGTGCTGATGTGCTAAGCCTGATGCTGAATGTGGTATTTAGAAATACAACCATTCCCTACAATTCCAGAGAAGGACACACATTTGTCCCCAGCATAAGAGCTGGTGGCAAGAACACTTTCTAAAAGGCACACAGAATACAACAATGTGGCCTGGCTATTTGAAAGGCATCCCTTGAAAGAAATAGTTATGAAGAGACAGGCACCTTAACTGGAGGTTAAATAGGTATAAACTAATGAGGGGTGCTAAAAGGCCTTTTTTTTTTTTCAAAACAAGGGATCACATTGATGACCGTATCCTAAAATTATCTCCCTAATGACAGCAAAAATGTATTGAGCAGTATCTTCATCTTGTAGGATATTTCTCTGAGAATATCATAATGGCATTGAGGCTCAAGAAAAAAAATTATTAATGTATATCACAAAAGATGTAGACTAAAGATATTGAGCCTGAATCCCTGAAATGCCAGACTGGGTCAATGGAGGAAGGAAGTACCATAGAAATGTCATGGTTTCATCTAGGCAAAATACATCAAGCAACAAGCTATCAAGGAGAAAACTGTGGGTGAGAATGTTAAGAAACTTACTGGCATCCTGAAATCAAACCTCAACGGGAAGACATGTCTAAAATAGTCAACATCTATGCAAGACATGATTCGAGTACATGTCCATGCATGGAAAATGGACTATAATGGATCTGGAAAGCACCCTAACAAAAACCGATACAATATTAATTAAACACAGTGCTTAGCGCTCTAAGGAAAGTCTAGAGAAAATATTACTTCCTCATCAAAAAGAAAAAAAAGATAAACATTCTTAGACCTCATGATACACATGTCCCATACATCAAGATATTCTTTTGGAACCAGCATATATCACTTCACCCAACAATAATAAACACTAATATATATCATTGGATTTGTGTAATCATTAGACTATAATGAAACCAAAAGTGTCTTACCTCTAGATGGGGCTTATAAAACCACTAACCTATAAGAATGAAATCAAAAGACCCTTCATAAGCTTAGCCAGCACTTTGTAAAGAAAGCAAGATTGGACAAATAGGTGAATGGTTATATGAATTTATCTTTGGAAATGGAGGGAGTTATGATAGGAGCTCAAGGCTAGGTCATTGTCATCAGAAATTATAGAGTTCTCCTTAAGAAGGCTGGAGTTTGGGACTGCTAAGTGGCACAAGGGATAGAGCTCTGGCCTTGGAGTCAGGAAGACGTGAGTTCAAATCCAGCCTCAGATACTTGACACTTACTAGCTGTGTGACCCTGGGCAAGTCACTTAACTCCAATTGTCTCACCAAAAAGCAAAAAAAAAAAAAAAAGAACAAAACAAGGCTAGAGTTAGTGATCAGTGTAGAATATTCAATGAACCGATGCAATGGAGACCCACTGATGTAGTCAACACAACTTGAGCACCTGCTGAATACCTAGGAAGACATGACGTGGGGGGTAAAATCATGTATCACAATCTTGCTGTCCTTCTGAACTAACTTGATCTGGTCCATTTATTGATAGATTAGCCCATAAATAAATATATCCCTCAATGATTCTCCCCCTATTCCTGAGATACTACTCGAGACTTCTGTAATCTACTCTTCTCTATTCCACTGAATTCCATTCTGTTAATCTCTGTGTCATTCCGTTCTGTTCCTTCTTCCCTCAATACCCGAAAATAACAAATCCAAGAACAGCGAAACCCAAGTCTTTGTACTCCTTACTTCAATGTTTTGAATCCTTAAAGTTGCTCACCCACAATCACTAAGTGAAATGTTGAAACAAAATAAGCAAACAAAATGGTATGTTTTTGCCCTCAGTGGGATGGCAGAGCTTACTAGATCCTAAGAACCTTTTACCTCTCCTAACCAAGTCATTCTGGCAAAGTTCTGATGATTTTCCTTCTGAAATATCTTCTGTAATCCAGTAATCTCCTAACAAATTTTCTAACCTCTAATTTCTATTCTTTCCCCTAATCTACCCACCTACCCCTAATGACAGAATATTCTTCTTGATTAACAATAACAATAATAATAACTAGCATTTTATTACGCTTTATGGTTTGCAAATCACTTTACAACTATCTCATTTTATCCTTGCAACAATGATGGGAGTGTGTTTTATTATTATCCCCATTTAACAGATGAGCAAAATTAAGGCAGACAGAAGTGACTTGCCCAGCTTCATATAGCTGGTAAGTGTCCAAGGCCAGATTGGAACAAAGGTCTTCCTGGCTCCAGGTAACGTTACCCCACTGTCCCAAAATCTTCAGCAGTTGCTTTTTTCTGTCAACTATGAATTCCTCTGCCTGATATTCAAGGTCCTCCATGATACAAGGTTGGCATACCTTCCCAGCCTTCTATCTTACTCAAAGTCCTAACCAGACGTGACCACTCTTCTCCCATTGCCCATACAAGCTGGCATTCCCACTCTAAAGCCTTTGCTCCTGTCATTTGTTCCTTAGGCAAGGACTGTCTTTCTTCTCCCTGTCTACCTGTTGGTCACCTGTTTGCCTCTCTTTGGAAGTAAAACTCCAATGCCACCTCCTCCAGAAGTCTTCCTTTCTTTCATCTCCCAGTCAGTCATACTTCCCACCTTAAAGCTCAGAGAGTTTAGCACTTCTGCAATGGACAAGTCACTTAAGATCTCTGGGCCTCCGTTTTCTTACCTGTGGGACTAAATGACCTCTGAGATACCTCCCACTCTAGATCTAAGATCCTGTTGTCCTATAGTATGAGCTTAAATAGTGTTGCTTATTATAACCATTTGTGCTGGTATTGTGTTTCCCCAGTGGAGTATAAGTTCTCTGAAGGCAGTGACCCAACTGAATCCATCAATCAACAAATATTTATTAAGAACCTACTATGTACCAGGTCCTATTGAAGGCACTAGGGGTAGAACTACAAAAAAAGATACAATCCCCACTGGCAAAGAGCTTATATTCGAATGTTAGAAGCAACAAACATGTGTCTGAACATCTAGCATGAAGCTAAAATGAACTTTGCATCTCACCCAGGGCACTGCAAAGGAACAATAGAATCCTGGCTCTATAGGACCCCAGGTTGACCCTGTCAAGGAAATGGAAGCCCATAGAGATTAAATGACTTTTCCAAAGTCACACAGGTAGTGTCAGAAGCAAGGCCTGAGACTCCAGAGCAGAAGCGTGGGGTAGGTCTTTGATGAATGTTTAAAGATTGGACCTTTTTATTCAGTGCGATGCAACAAACATTCATTAAGTGCCTTCTGTGAGCTCTACACCCACTGTACTAGGCTCCGGAAATGCAAAGGCAAATAAACAAAATTCCTCCCTCCCACCAGCCAGCCATACTTGTGCTCTCTTCCCTACATCTGCCAGTGGAGGTTTTTCCCTCCCCTGAAGGTTCAACTCAGGCTGTCCTACAGGAAGCCTCTACTAATCCATCCTATCAGAAAGGAGTTCTCTCTTCTCTTCTCTTCTCTTCTCTTCTCTTCTCTTCTCTTCTCTTCTCTTCTCTTCTCTTCTCTTCTCTTCTCTTCTCTTCTCTTCTCTTCTCTTCTCTTCTCTTCTCTTCTCTTCTCTTCTCTTCTCTTCTCTTCTCTTCTCTTCTCTTCTCTTCTCTTCTCTTCTCTTCTCTTCTCTTCTCTTCTCTTCTCTTCTCTTCTCTTCTCTTCTCTTCTCTTCTCTTCTCTTCTCTTCTCTTCCTCTCTGTCTCTCTCTCCTCTCTCACCCTCCCTCTCCCTTTCTTCTCTGTCTCTGTCTCTCTCAATCTCTCCAACTATCTCCCAACACTGTGTTTCTGCCTCCACTCTTCTGTGTGCCAATTTTTTTTCTCTCTTCTGGAGTAAAAGCTCCCTGAGGGCAGGAGGCATGTCTTGTGTTTAATATGTATGCCCAATGCTGCCTCTAGCTGGAGACCTGGTATTGTGGAAGGACCCTGGAAGTTGGAATCACAGGACTCTTATGGAGCCTCCACTCTATTCCTTACTAGCTGTGTGACAATGGTCAAATCATTTTTCCTCATCTGCCAAATGGACATACTAATGTGTACACTGTCGATCTCTTGAGCTCGTTGCCAAGAAAACTCACTGTAAACAAAAGCCAGGTAGAGATGAGGAGACTTATTAGAAGGAGCCAGAATTGAGCTTGCTATATTGAATGAGATTTTTCTCGAAGGCCTGTTTCTCTCTTGATTTTTAGGCACCTTCAATGAATAGCAATGAAATATCTGTCCATATTTTTCAGTCACTAGGGCTGACTAGTTTCTGTTATAGCCCCCCCCACACACACACACACAAATGTAAAAATTTAAAGATTGAAAAACACGCCCAATGGCAGGGCCCAGTCCGTCCTATGTTTCAAGTGACTGACATATTATCTCTCCTGACACTGAGAAGCTCACACAGACTGGGACAGTGAAAATATTGTCAGGTGGATTGTTCCCCAAATCAGGCTGGGAGGTCATGATAGGACAACTTAAGGCATGTCCTGAGTGATTCTGCCCTTCATTAAACCCAAGACTGTACGGCCCAATGTCTGGTAAGCTCCACAGAGAAGCAACACATCTGGATTTTGATTCTGCCTGCACTCGTTGCCATGGGACCTTCAGCTGCTCATTGGATATTAAGACCACAGATGAAGAGCTAGAAAAGACCACAGAGGCCATTCCTTTTAAAGATTAGGAAATGGAGGCCTATGGAGATAGTGACTTGCCCAAGGTTACGTGGGCAGTTTTAGATGAGGGATTCAAACCCAGGTCTTCCAACGCTGCAGCTTACTGCTTATCACACTGTATCTTTTGGCTCAGGAGACAGCTCCAACCCAACCAAAGAAATTTTCAGACTGAAACTGGCACTTCAGAAATGGCAGGACTTGGTTCCTTGGTTTGTTGATTGATTGTCTAGATCTAATGTGTGTTTGTTTTTCAGGGAGCCGGTTGTTAAATGGCACAGCCCTGATGAGGCCTCAGTTTCCTCTTCAGACACATAATTTTAGCCAGTGTTCTTTCCACTGAACTGTGCTTACTTGAGTTCTCTGTGTATCCATTCTTAATTTGTAAAATAAGTAAATCAATGCCTTTCCCTCCTTACTCATCCAAATAGAGGAGAAAACATTTTTGAAGGAGCTTGGAGCCTTTTGTAAAAAAAAAAAAAAAGTATTTACCATGGAAAGTATTTCATTAAGTGGATTTTCAAAGTGAAATTTTACTCTGCCCCAGAAGAAGGTAAAGAGTACCCTCTCAAAGGATTTGTGGCAGGTTTCTGGCAGGGGCTGAACTTGCAGAGGGGTGCACAGGCAGCTGGGTAACAAACAGGAGAAGCTGTCACCTCTCGGGTCACTCCCTGTTGCAAACCTGGGAACCTGAATCTGACACTTGTTCCCCGGCTGATGATTCTAAGATGAGACGCTGGTCTCAGGCTGGTTTCAAATAGAAAGCTGGCCCAGATTGCAAAGGGATGCTGCCTTGACATTATGGGAAAAAATCCAGGGCTGGGAGAAGTGCAGAAGCTGGCTGGCTGGTCCCACCCGGGCTCCGTCTAAGTTGGCGATCCATCCCTGCAGTGTCAGCCCAGATGTTATTCCTGTGACTCATTTCTCCCCCAGAAGAATCTCTTGAAGAATGAATAAAATGATCAGTAGCATTCTATGTTCAATTCATTCCTCTGCTCTTGAGTCACTGTGTCACTTTGGAAGAGCTACAAGCTCCCCGGCCCATATTTGCCTCATAAAAAAAGAGAGTACGTGAAACTGGATGCTGGATAATTACAATGGCCAAGCTTGGCTTTAGAGAAGAGAGGAGAAAATGTGCCTCTCTCCTTTTACAGAGGCAGAGGACTGTGAGTGTGCAATATCACAAATACCCCCCAACTTGATTGATCTTCTCTTTGGGTCTACTTCACTCCTACTTTCTCTCTATCTTTTTTCAATCTTTGTTACAAAACGTGGCGTGACAGGTAAGGTTCAGGGTTGGGGTTTGGGGGAACAGTGCAACATACTGAGAAATGAAGGCAATGTAAAAACTAATTATATCAGCTAGGTTATGCTGTGGTTAAAGCAATGGACTTAGAATCAGAAAGACCTAAGTTCAAGGCTTGCCCCAAATGTTTACTAGCTGTGTGACCCTGGGCAAGTCACTTTACTTTTCTTTCATCCTTAGTTCTCTCATCTGTAAAATGATGATAATAATACTTACTGCAAAAGGTTATTGTGAAAATCAAATGGCCCCTCTTTTCAGGAATCAATCAATAAATAAGTAAACATTTATTAAGTGCTTACTGTGTGCCAGGTACTGTGCTAAGCTCTGAAAATACAAAAAAGAGACAAAAGACAGTCTCTGCCCTTAAGGAGCTTACAATCTAATGGGGGAGATAATATGTAATGAAATATAGAGGGGATTGTTTTAAAGGTTGAGTTAGATTGGATGGTCAGTGACATCTCTGAAATTCTAGGATTCTATGAAACCTCAGAGAAACACTAGGGATGGTTAATGAATTAGGCCCAGAAATGAATAGGAGGATGAAAGAGGACAAAAATTCATTTGGGATATTATGTAGTGCTTTTTAACGACAGCCCATCTTTTAAAATCAGTATTTTTCCAGTTATGCTGTATGGCTGTGAATCTTGGAGTAGCACATTCTCCAAGAAATTAAAGCTGCAGTTATCCAACAGGCAATGGAGAGATGTATGAAGGTCATAAAAAGGATGTTCTGTGTTACCAGTGAAAAACCGCTCATAGAAAACAGAGTGAGAGATATCATTGAGGTGATATATGACCAGAAAGACTAGCCCTGGTCATATAGCTGGAGTGATGACAGAGATAGCCGCTCTACTCTAGGAGAGCCTACATCATGTCAAGAGACGTATCAAAAAGTGCCCAACACACTGGGTAGACTCCCCTCGGTGAATTTATGAGAGGACATGGAGAGTCACATTGGATGACAACTGTTCTCTGAGTTAATGTGTCATGTGAAAGAATGAGTTGACTAGCTGTGCTTGGCCCCAAAGAGCAGAACGAGAATTAGTCGTAAGGGTAAGGAAAGGGAAAGAGGAAGAATGTCTCATTTTGTCGGAACAGGACGGCAGACAAATCCCACTAACAAAAATGTTGCCCAACTTGCTTAAGCTCTCTTTGTCACTGATAGAAAGGCTTATGAGGCTGTGGAGATATGTGTCCGAAAGAGAGAAAGAGGCCCCAAATGCATCTTCCAATTAGCCTTGGATCTCGGAGGCTCCACTGGATCATTCTGCATTCCTGTCATCTGAAGCACCCTTTGCTGAGCTCCAGAGATGAAAGCCAGACATTACTGAGATGGTGTTTCCTTGAATTGGGGTTTGTTAGCAGCATCAACAAACATGGCCATAGCATTTCGGAGATTCAGATTTCTTTAGGGATCCTGTGTCTACTCTGTTAACTCGACAATGGCTTCTTCAGCAGGTATTTACACATCTGGGTTATTTTCATTCATAATTCTCAAGATAAGTGACCTATCTTTTAATAGTTCTTGTTGAGTACTTACATTATATTTAATTTTCCCAAGGCCCACTCTGTAGCTCAGAACTCTATTTTAAACTCTAATCCTAGCCCTAATTCCAAGCAGGACTTTGTTTCTACTTCAGGATTCCATGAGTTCATTGTAGATTGAATCTGTTCCATTCCCAAGGACCATGGTTTCATTGGCTGAAAAAAAAAAAAGTCGCTATCTACCAGCCAAAGGTCACGTGGTGAGTCTCATTTACATTATGTAGGCTGGTCCTCAAACAGCTGATACATAATCCATCACCAGGTCAGGACTTGCTCCCTTTCACACTTGGTAGGACATACTAGAGCTTGTCAGTCAGCCAACAGTCATCAAGCATCCATGAAGCACTTACAATGAACCAAGTCCTGTGCTTGAGTTCCAGAGGTAAGGCTTTAAAAGTCCAGGATCACCTCTGTGCCATAAGAAGGCAATTAAGGTAATCTATGAAATCAGAGTTAAAACCCTGGGTCTTTTTAATTTTTCATTAATTTATTTTGATTTATCAACAATCACTTCCATAAGCTTTTGAGTTTAAAATTTTTCTCCACCTCTCTCCCCAAGATAGCACACAATCTGATATAGGCTATACATATACATTCCTATTAAACACATTTTCATATTGGTGATGTTGTAAGGAAGAATCAGAACCAATAGGAGGAACCACCAGAAAGAGGAAACAAAACAAAACAGAAGAAAAAAGTAGCAAACAGTATGCTTCAATCTGCATTCAAACTCCATAGTTCTGTCTCTGAATGTGGATAGCATTTTCCATCATGAGACCTTTGGAGATGTCTTAGATCCTTGCATTGCAGAGAAGGGCTAAGTCTATCAATGTTAGTCATCACACAATGTGGCTGTTACTGTGTATAACATTCTCCTGGTTCTGCTCACATCACTCAGCATCAGTCCATACAAGTCTTTCTAGGTTTTTCTGAAGTCTGCCTGCTCATCATTTCTTATAGCACAATAGTATTCCATCACATTTATATACCACCCCTTGTTCAGCCATTCCCCAATTGATGGGCATCTCCTCAATTTCCAATTCTTCACCACCACAAAAAGAATTGCTACAAATATTTTTGTACATGTGGGTCCTTTTCCCATTTTTATGATCTCTTTGGGATACAGCCCTGGAAGTGTTATTGCTGGGTCAAAGGGTATGCACATTTTTATAACCCTTTGGGCATAGTTCCAAATTGCTCTCCAGAATGGTTGGGTCAGTTCACAACTCCACCAACAACGCATTAGTGTTACAATTTTCCCACATTTTCTCCAACATTTATCATTTTCCTGTTTTGTCACGTTGGCCAGTCTGATAGATGTACCCCAAAACTCTGGGTCTTTTAAGAAAGATTTTAGCCACGACTCGTGATCAGCAATGACAAAAACCTAATTTTGAAAAGCTTGTTTCCAATCAGTGAGTGTTTTGTGAGCATCTATCATATACAAGGCATTATACTAAACACTGGAGATAGAACAAGAAAAATTTGCTCAAGGAGCTTACATGCTAATTGATATATAGCACAATAATTAATACTACTGGTAAAAAAAAATACTGCTGGTAACAGTTATAATCATAGCTAACATTTATACTTATGCTTACTGTATGGCAAGTATTATGCTAAGCACTTTATAATTATTACCTCATTTAAATGAAGAAGATCTGGATGCACCCTGCCTTGGACACCTCCTAAGTAACACCATGGGTAAGCCACTTCATTATGTTCCTGGATACACAGTAAGTGCTTAGTAAAGGCTTTGTGACAAAATGACTTCATTGTCCAATGCCCAATGAAATTCTTTAAGTACAAACCTACTTACTGAATGGAGGGGATGTCCACCCTGGGAATTTCCACACAGATGAAAGACCAGGCAAAACAAAACTAGATGAATATCAACCTCAGGAATTTCAACATGCAAAACTCAGTCTTGAGCTTAGCAACATCCTTCTGGGGAGTTGAGCAATGCAATAAGAAATATAGCCTGGCAATTGAGATCCCTCGTGGTTTCCCCTCTGCATTAATTATAAAGAAAGCATGAATGGGCTGAGAATTGGCAAGGGAAACTGGCTTACTCTTGACGTGGACAAATGGTCTTTCCCACTGTTATTTCACCCCAGGATCTCCCTGGCTTCTTATGGGATAGCTGAAGAGGTGACCAGAAATAATGGCAAGGAGAGGGTCTTCATATGGATCTGATGATCAGTAAGGCCCAAAGAGGAGAAAATAGATTCATCACTTCCTTGAATTACATTTAGGTGTTTGGATGCCTCAAGAGGGAAGGAGAGTTGAAATCCATGGAGCAAGCTTGTCTGAGTCAAAAAAACCCGAAGAAAAGAGGGGAAAAAAAACTCATCAATCATGTTTGAGATCTCTAAATGGTAAAAAGGACTCCTTTTCTCTTTTTTTTTTACTTTTGCTTTGTAATAAATCACTATTTTTGTTGTAATTACAGGCACTTTGTAATCTGTAATTAACTTTCAATAAAGTATAATGAATGTTCCTATCAAGATGCCCTTTTAAGGCAATGATGTCATTGAATCTTATATCTAGAGCTGGAAGGACCATAGATGCCATCTCATCTAAATAATTAATTTTACAGATGAGGAAACTGAGGCCCAAAAAGTGAAGTGATTTGCCCCCAGGTCACAAAGATCGTAAGGGTCAGGGGCAGTATCTAAACCCAGGTCCTCTGCCTCACTATACCATTGCATTTCCTTCCTTCTCTGATGTCTTATATTTTATTATGCTATTTTCTTCTCCTGCAGCCCCCTCCCTCTTGGTAGGGGCTTGAAAAATTTTTTTCTGACCTTTTTTCCCTCTCTAGTGTAGGTTAATAGCTTAGTTGATAGAATGCTACTCAGAAATACCTGAGTTTAAAGTGTATGCTTCGTTGTCAAATGTCCTCATTTGACAATGACAGATACTCCCTGCAAGCACGTAGTTCACTTTTAAAATATTTAATCCTAAGATTGGAAATAATTGTATTCCCCTACTCACATAGTAGCTCAGAAAAGCAATATTCTATTTATTAAAAAATTCACATAAGGGGCAGCTAGGTGGCACAGTGGATAGAGCACCAGCCCTGAAGTCAGGAGGACCTGAGTTCAAATCCAGCCTCAGACCAAACACTTGACACTTACCAGCTGTGTGACCCTGATTAAGTCACTTAGCCCCAGTTACCAAAAAAAAAAAACCAGACTTTTTTTTTAAGAATGGGCCTCCTTCTCTTGCTTTGGCTAGAAGTTCAGAGGCTACTCACAGATTGGACCCCACTATTGCTTGGCATAGGAGCTTTAACCTGCTGTTTCTGACACAGGCCAGTTTCAGCCTCCTTAGACAATCCGGTCTTTTGTCTATCTTGCCCCTCCTCACCACTACCCCCTCCCAGGAGCTCATGATACTGATGTCAGACATGGTACGGACACTCGATTGGCTCAGCCCACTGCAGCTCAGAACTCCAGAGCTGAAGGAATCCACCAGCATCAGCACTCCCACCAGCCGGGATTACAAGTATGCACTGTGTGTGCATGACTACTTTTTACGAGAAACACTTAAGAAAAAATATATGGTTGTAAAGATTGTGACATATATTAAAGCTCTAAATTATAGAAGGCTTTAGTTAAATATAGTTTAATATTTTAATTAGTTTTTATGAAGAAACTAAAGTACAGTACCTAATAAATTAATAAACAATTAAGTTTACCTTATCATTTAAAGAAGAAAAAAAAAGTAAAGTGTATGCTTCAGACTACCTGTGTGACCACTTCATCTGCTACCTTCAGTTTCCTCATCTGTAAAATGGGTGTAATAATAGTGTCTATCTTCCAGGGTGGTTGTGAGTATCAAATGAGGTCACATTTCTATTTAGTCCAATTGCTGTCACACAGTAGGTGCCTAATAAATGCTTGTTTCTTCCTCTATTCCCCAAAACCTTCCTGTTTGATGGATGAGGGAGCTGCAAGGTGAGTGACAATGCTTTGATTTCTCCCCTGATTTACTGGTTTTTCACATCTTCCCATCCATCATGGGCCTCGAGCACAGTGCCTGGCAAATAGAAAGAGCGGACTAAATTCATATGGATTGATTGAGTGATTCCACTGGAAACTTTTAACAAGGAAGTCATCCCTCCCATTTATTAAAGAAGCTAAGACTGTCTTCACCTGGGAATTCATGCTACTAGTGACCACCAGAGCAATTCAGGGGTGGAGTCCCACTAGGTGAAAACACCTTTTTTCTTGAGAGAGATTTAGAAAGGACTATTAAGCACATGAACCATCAGGGGAAATTCACAACATATAAATACATCCAAAGGACTTCAACATTAAGAAATTATAATCCTAAAATATGGGGCACATAATTATTTTAGAAATGAGGATTTTAATAGACTTTCTGCCCTGAGCACTTGGTCCTACAGACAGAGAAAATTGTTTGAGAGAAAGAGAGAGACAGAGAGAAAGACAGACAGACAGAGAGAGAATTTTGAGCTTTTACTTACCACCACCTTCTGCTTACCACCACCACTTAAAAAAAAAAAAGAAAACATAAGGACTTCTGATCAATTTTCCACCAGAATACAAAAAGACAAATGAGCCACTTTGCTCCCTACTGCTCTCTTTTCCTGAAAAGAGGAAAGCCTGAGAGTGCTCTCTTCTCCTGTCTGTTAGATGGAAAGAGAATGAATATGAATAATGCCTAACATTTCTATATCACTTTAATGTCTGCAGAGTAATTTGATCTCTACCACACCCTGGGAGGTAGGAGGTATTAATATCATCCCCAATTTACAGTTGAGAAGACTGAAGCTGAGAGAGGTCTACATGACTTATTCAAGGTCACATAACTAATAAATGTCTGAAGCCTTATTCAGACTCCAAATCTAGTTCTCTCTCCACTGCAGAACCTAGCTATACCTCAATGAGCAAAGGTGATTTCAAAAGATTTTAAGCTTCACCTATTTCCAGTCAACCAAATCAAATGATAAGCTTCCTGCCTCCTTTACTCTATCCTCCGAGAACCAGAGGCAGCCATCACCCTTTCTACACTCTGAACTCTGCCAGATTTGAAATTCAGTGGTGGCATCCTCTGTTTTCCAAGGAAAGTCATATTTGAATCAAGAGGGTCCTGCCCTATTGACATCAAAAAGCCTCCTTTTCAATACTGTCAACATGACCAACTGGGAACAATGCTTCCCTGAAATCTGTTTTCATGAGGGAAATGGGGTAGGAGGATGGAAATAAGGTAGTGCTCCTTCCACCTCCCCCAGATTTCAAAGAGCTTGCAGGTAAATGGATATGACCTGTTAATTACAATATTGTCAGGGACGGTTAAGCATGCAGGCTCTCAGAGGCCAAGAAAGAATGACTTTCTGATTCTTTTTGCTTTAGGAAGAAAAAGTAAACCGTTGTCTTTATTTTTGTTACACATAATTAGGACAGTTGGGTATCTTTTAAAATATCATTTATGTGAGTAGTTCTGATTTTGAAACATTCACAAAGAAATGGAATGAAATGGTTCATAAATATTGTGAGATCACCCCTTGCAGTGTGTTCTAAGTTGTTTTGTAAAGTCTGAGCGACATTAACACGGCAGACATAAACAAACCCATTGATTGGTGTCAACTCTGGCCTAAACTATGGTCCCTTAGTGCTTGTGGGTCAGACAAATGGTCTGGTCCCAGGAAGGTAGACATGCCCCAATGGACTGGAGGCTCCCCAGGAGAAAGGGATAGAATCGACTCCCCATTGAAGCACAAATACCATGGCACAGGGTTCAATGCCTGACTCAGTGAAAGACAGAGCATATTCAGCAATCATCTTCCCCCTCCTAGACTGGAGACCCTTCTTGGAGTTGGAATCAATTTACCTTCCTGAATTCCTGGAACAAGAATGAATTTCTGACATGCATTCCAGGGGACTGAAACAGGTCACAAGATATTGCCGTATTCATTGCTTATTTCTAGACATGCCTATTAGCAGATGGAAGACCCTTCAGAATCAACATGGTATAGATGAAGCACTGAATGTGGAGGCAGAAAACCTGACTTCATATCCCAACTCAGCTAACTGGGATGACCAGAAGCCAGTTACTCTCCCTAATGGGGCCTCAGTTTCCTCATTTGTAGCATGAGGGGGTAGACTAGGTAAGCCTTAACACCCTCTATAACTCTAAGATCTCTGAACCAGGGAACAACATTTAAGGGCTAAGGAAAACAAAATTTATAGGGCCAAGACATGCCTGTTACCAAATTTGCTAGTGTATGGGTTTTATATATATTTAAGTTTTGAATTCTGTGTTTATGTGAGAGGATGAAGATCCTTGTCAAAGAGCCAAGGCCAGTTTCCAGTGGTGATGCCCCATGAGCCACTGGATCTAGAGCACCCATATAAGCTGGGTTCAAAGCCTGGGTTAGTATTAACTTAATGGGCTTATATGGCATTCGTCAAGAGATTTCAGCTTTCTGGGGCTCAGTTTTCTCCTCTGTCAAATGAGATGGCTGGGCTAAGTGACATCTAAGGGATTTTCCCATTCTAAATCTTATTAAAAGAATTATAAGGATTCGACAGAAAGATGGCCTAACTTGGGATGGAAGGACCCAGGTTAAAATCCTGGTTCTACTGCTTACTACATGTGGCCTTGGACAAGTGACTTACCTGCTGCGAGAAAGGGAGAAGTGGAGAGAGAGCTAGAGTTGTATTTGGAAGGCCAGGGCTCCAATATTCCTACATTGCCACCATCTGGATAATCCTTTGCTTAGTTTCAGCTTTGAAAGACACTCTCAGACATCTACTTACTATCAGGTTGACAATGGGAAAGTCACCTTACTCCTCTGGGCCTCAGTTTCCTCATCTGTAAAATGAAGGGGTTGGGCCAGATAACCTCTGATATCTCTATGGTCTGTGTAATGATCCTTTGTTGAGGAATGACAGAAATATCTCACATTTATGTTACAATTTAAGACTTGCAAAAGTCTTTACATCCACCATCTTATCCAGGCTTCACAACCATTCTGAGAGGGCAGATCCTAGGGTTCCTATTCTCCCCATTTTATAGGATGTTCAGTTCAATATCCAGCTATACCAGGTCACTCCAACTAAAATGCCCCTGTTTGAAATGTAAGAACCAGGACCCCATCCTCACTGGGTGTTGGGAGGACATGAAATGTCAGCATTCCACAGAGGACCTCTGTTTTCAGGTATGCTGTGGCTGGACTGGAAATAGACAGTTCGAAAAAAATCCTCAGGAGGGATTCTGTTCTTGAGAAACTTTGAGACCAATTTTACAGTCTCTGGCAGCAGGGATAAAGTTGAGTCTCTTGTAGTCTCTGAAGGGTTTTACCATGATTATTCCTCTATGCTTCCAGAGCATCACTCCTCTGAGATCCTCCAGGCACTTTATCAACTAAGTTTTAATCCCCATAATGCCTCTGGGTTGCCTGGGTTTTGCCTCACTTAAACTTCCAAGGATGGAAAGTTTCCGCAACTCCCAACGAAATTAGTGATAGAGACTACCCAAGGATCTGTGTGGATGGAATTTGTTTGCCTGCTAATGATTCTGTCCCAACCAAACGTCATTGTTTACTGGAAGCCTTCCCCAACCTTTCTTAACTCTTAATTATCTCCTCTTTATCCTGTATATAGCTGGCTTTCTATATATTTGTTTTCATGTCTCCCCCATTGGACTGTAAGCTCCTTGAGGTCAGGGAATGGCTTTTACCTCTTTTTGTATCCCCAGAACTTAGCTCAGTGCCTGTCACATGGGAGGTGCTTAATAAATGTTTATTGATTAATTGATTCACTGACACACAAATTGTTAGATCATCTGACATGTTTAACATGAGTTGGTCATTCAAGATGTTTTTAATTGCTGGCAGCAACATTAATACTGTAGTAACCAACAGAGTGAGGAGAAGCAGGATAGCAGAGGAGGATGGACTGTGGAGTCCAAAAGACCTAGCTTAGTATTCCTGGATCTAAATTTTGGAAGCAGAAGGGACCTCAGATACCAGCTAGTCTTTATTTTACAGCAAAAGAAACTAAGCCCTGGGAAATGAAATGTCTTTCCCAAGGTCTCACAGGTAGTAAGCATCAGATGTGGGATTTGAACCCACATCCAGTCCTCAAACACTAGAGCCAGTGTCCTTTCCACCACACCAGGGGTTTGTTTTAACTTTTTGGGAGTCATAGACCCCTTTGAAAGCCTGGTTAAGCCTAACCCTAACATAAATACATAGGAGTACAAAAGAAACTAATTATATTGAAATACAATTATTGGGGGGAAAAAGTTCACAGACCCAGATTTCAAACTCCTGCGCTATGTCGTATGGTTTAAATCTTGCCTCTGACATGCTGGCAAGTGACCTTGAGCAAGTCACTTAACTCAGCTCTCCAAGGCATTCCAGACAAGTTGCTGATGAGCAAGAATGGAGGGAATTTCCACACCTGAAGTATCCTATCTCAGTGGAGTCATGAGTATGAACTAAAAACAAACAAAACCAAAACCCAAAAAGAAGCCCAGCAACTCTCCCTATAAAATAATTCTCCTTGTAGTGACGGACTCCTGAGGCTCTGTCTGTAAGTATTGCCCTCTATTCTCCATGCTACCCATGGGAAACTTAACGAACCTAAATATGGTGACATTGTCAAGGTTAGACTCTGAGTCAGCTACAGAGATGGAATGTAAACATCTTGGAAGGTTGGACCCTGTATTTTAAATACCCCTTAGGGGATAGCTATTAAAAGTTGTAACAGCACTGGATTTGGGCTCCTCTGGAGCAGCTCACTACCTCTGTGACTGAGCAAGACGAGAGACCTTCTGGTCCAGAGTTTCTCCAGCTATATAGAGGAGAGTGAAAGTCCTTCCTAGTTCTTTCCCATTTGGTCCTGATTCTAATAAAAGATTATCCCAAGATCCTCCTGATACCATTCTGTGAAGGTCCCCTCTGCCCTCTGTGGGTGCTTTTGGTGTCATTTAGTCATTTACTGTATGGACACGACTCCAGTATGCACAGAAGGGAAGGGTGTTTTCTTGTCGTTGTTTATACCTCCTGGCTCCTTCACTGCAGAATTAATCTGACTTGGAAGCTGCCAAGTTTGTCTCTTAAAAATTCAGGGTACGCTTTCAACCATAAAAGCAGAAATCAAACCTATCCTGCCCTAGTGCATTTTAAAAGTTGATTGAAAGTATCCAAAGAAATGTCTCTTGAAGTTCAGCTTTATTACATAGGGGATGGGGATGGGAGGGAGGAATGTGGAATGCAGATGTGGTTGGGGTGGGGGGAGCCCTCCAACAAAAGAGGTTTTCACAAGTCATTCGAATCTGGGGCATAGGACCTAATGTGATCCATTTCCCCAGGACTACCCTCACCTCCAATCATTAGAGGGCTTAGCTCTGGGCATGTTTTTAATAATAATCTTGCATACCACCATTTTGGTTTCTACATGAAAAAAAATTCCAGTATAGAATGTTCAATGATGTTTGGTGGACAAAAGATAATTAGCTTTCGATTTAAAACATCATTAGATTTTTTTGTTTGTTTGTTTCTTTTATTTTTTGTAGGGTCCAGGGTTTTTTAACCTGGTATCTGTGATTTTTTTTTCCTTTTTAAAAAATATTTTTTTTTTTAGTTTTCAACATTCACTTTTATGAGATATTTTCTGAATTTTCCCCCTCCTTCCCTTACCCCTCCCCAAGATATAGCAACCTGATATAGGCTATACATGTACAATCATATTGAACATATTTCCACATTAACCATATTGTGAAAGAAGAAGAAGAACAAAAAGGAAAAACCATGAGAAAGAAAAAAGAGAGAGAAAATAGTATATTTTGATCTGCATTCAGACTCCATACTTCTTTCTCTGGATGTGGATAGCATTTTCCATCATAAGACATTTGGAGATGTCTTAGATCCTTGTATTGCTGGGAAGGGTTAAGTTTATCAATATTAGTCATCACAAAACATGGCTGTTACAGTGTACAAGGTTCTCTTGGTTCTACTCACTTCACTCAGCATCAGTTCATGAAAGTCTTAGCAGGTTCTTCTGAAATCCACCTGTGCACCATTTCTTAAGGAACAGTAGTATTCCATTACATTCATATACCACAACTTGTTCAACCATTCCCCAATTGATGGGCACCCTCTCAATTTCCAATTCTTTGCCACCACAAAAAGAGCAGCTTTAAATATTCTTTCACATGTGAGTTTTTTCCCCCTTTTTTATGATCTCTTTGGGATACAAACCTAGGGTGGTATTGCCAGATCAAAGGATATGCACAGTTTTATAGTCCTTTGGGCATAGTTCCAAATTGTTCTCCAGAATTGTTGGATCAGCTCACAGTTCCATCAACAATACACTAGTGTTCCAGTTTTCCCATGTCTTCTCCAACATTGATCATTTTCCTGTTTGGTCATATTAGTTAATCTGATAGATGTGATGTAGTAACTCAGAATTGTTTTAACTTGCATTTCTCTAATCAATAGTGATTTAGAGTATTTGTTCATATGACTATCAATAGCTTTAATTTCTTAATCTGAAAACTGTTCATATCCTCTGGCTATTTATCAATTGGGGAATATCTGTGGTTTTTAAAATAGAAGGTTTTTATTTTTATTTTCATTTATTTATGTTTTTAAATAAAATTCCTGCTGGGATCAGGCCTAATGCCCCAAAGAGTTAGTTAAAGTCTGCTGATTTACATGGTGGCTCCTTCTAGGCACACCACACATGGTTCTCCTAAGATTTTGGACCCACAAGGGTGGGTGACATCGCCAGACTTTTGGAAAGGAAGTGAGAACTCAGAAGGAACTCTGCTTTTGTGAGACAGAGATCCTAGAGCAGGATTAACACAAGAGCCCAGGGGCTGGTCTCATTTTTGTCTTTATATTTCTAGGCATCACGTACCATCTGGCATAAAATGACTATTTAATAAATGCTCGTTGATGGCTTGAAGGATGTAAAAGCAGGAGGTGGAAGAAAAGCTAAGCCCACTGACCTCTCAGAATAATGCTGGATGCCATGTTTTAGCAGTTAAAGAGACAATTGAAATACAAGAGTGCTAGACTTCACATTGGGAAAACATGAGTTCAAATCCTGCCTCAGACACTTACTAGCTGTGTGACCCTGGGCAAGTCATTTAATCTCCCTCAGCCTCAGTTTCCTCATCTCTAAAATAGGGGTGATAACACTTACCTCTCAGAGTTATAAGGATCAAATAAGATTATCTGTAAAGTGTTTTGCAAACCTGAAAGTTCTATAAAATGCTAGTTATTATTGTTATTATAGTAACTTTAATAATAACTGACATTTATATAGAGATTCAGGGCTACAAACCATTTGCCCTGTGAGGTGGGCATGAGTTTTATTATCATTTTATAGAGGAAGAAACTGAGGCAAAAATGTTCAGTGTTTTGCCCAAGGTCCTAAGGCCAGTAAGTGATGGTCTTGGAATTTGAACTCAGATCTTTCCTGATTTCAGGTCCACCATGTCTTTCCCAGGACCCCAGCTGACTCCCACTGATTTCAGAGAGCCCAAGGGTCTCTAGAATAAGAGTTGGTATGGCAAAGGCAGCCTTCAGAAGGGATTCCTCATAGAAATTATCACAGTGCATGCTCTCTTCCTGTTGCCCAAGCTATAAATAGATAAATGGAAATGTATTTAGAGTGCATAATAATGCTCAGGATTGGGGATGTTTATTTTAAACCTGCTTCCTTGACTTATGCCCTTTTCCACTAACACCACCCACTACCTAGGCCTGAAAATTTCCTGGAAAAGAAGCTCATAGAGCTCTTCCTTCAGTGAATTTCCACACAGATCCCCCATTCTTGGCAAAGCTCCCCTTCCAACTCACTGACCATCCCAGATCTTTCAGGGTTCTCTTCTGGCCACCGTCCAACTTATTATTTAGCTGTTTTTAGCATTGCACACAGAATCTCTTCCTGTATCAGAGGGAATCAAATTCAAAGAACATTTTCCCTTGTTTCTATTTTTTGAATCAGTAAACAAGTCGTTATTGATCCCCAGGACTTTGCCTAATGCTGTCCTTAACAGAATGTTTGAGAATGGTCGTAGATGGCCATGCTCTGAAGGAGTTCTGGTCACCATCCATGGGGAGCCATGACACCAGCCATGCCTCAGAAGGTGGTGCAGAGAATTCGAATAAGAAATGGTGTATAGTGAAGAGCTTGTGTATTCAGTGAATGCTTTTCTCTATACAGTACTTAGCTCAAACACCAGCTTCTTCATGAAGTCTTTTGTGGTTCTCCCCAGTCCCCAGTGCCCTCTCTCCCTAAACTAGCTGATACATGTACAAGTTGTCTCTCCCGATAGAATACAAGCTTCTTGAGGGCAGGTATTATTTTGCTTTTATCTCACCAGGCCAGTAGATACTTAAATGATCTTCCTAAAGCACAGTTGGATCATGTCATCCTCCTAGTCACTAAACTCCTCCGGCTCCAGGACCAAATATAAAATCATCTGTTTGGCCATTAAAGCCCTTCATAACGTGGCCCCCTCCCACCTCTCCAGTCTTCTTACACCTTTCTCCACATACTCTACTATCCAAGTCAGTGTTCTATTTACTGCTCTTGGCAGAGGACATACCATTTCTCATCTCTCTGGATCACTAGCTAGTCGCCATGTTTGAAACCCTCTCCGCCCTGGATCTGGCTCCTGGTTTCTTTCCAGTCTCAGCTAATCCTACCTTCTGAAAGAAGACTTTTCTGGTCCCCCTTAATACTAATATCTTCCCTGCGAGTCAATTTCTCCAAGTGTTGTCTGGTGACCCTTGGGGGACCCTTCCAGATGCCCTGCAAGGTCAAAACTATTTTCATTATAATACCAATATTTTAAGTTCTAATACAGTAAATATCCATATGTATATGTCACACAAACAAAAATTCTTTGGAGAGGGGTCTTTAATAATTTTTAAGAGTGTAAAGGTATCCTGAGACCAAAGAAGGTTGAGAACTGCTGCTCTTTACCTGTTTTTAGCTTACTGTATGTATAACTTGTTTGTACATAATTATTTGTATGTTGTTTTCCTCATTATACTAGACCTAGTGGCTTTACAATGAGACAGCTAAGGGGCACAATGGACGGAACACCAGGCCTAGAGTCAGGAAGACTCGAGTTCAAATCCAGCCTCAGACACTTACTAGCTCTGTGACCCTAGGCAAGTCATTTAACTCTGTTTGTCTCAGTTTCCTCACCTGTACAATAAGCTAGAGAAGGAAATGAACAACTGTATCAGTAGTGTCATCAAGAAAACCACAAATGAGGTCATGAAGAGTCAGACATGACTGAAGCAACTGAACTACAACAAAGCCGTTTCACAACTGAACAGTTAGCTTAATCTCTTTGAGTGCTTTCTCACCTATGAAATGAGTAGATTGGACAAAATGACCTTTGAGGTCCCTTCCAGTTCCAGACCTCTGATGCTACAATCTCAGCTGTGCCATTTGCCCTTGGGATACTTTGGGCAAATCATTTAACCTTTCTGGGCCTCAGTTTCCCCATGTGTAAAATAAGAGAGTTTGGACTACATGTCTACTGAGGTCCCTTTCAGCTCTGCATCAGGAGCTCTTAACCTTTGTGTGTGTCCTGGAACCCTTGAGCAATCAGTCTGGTAAAAGCCTATGGATACTTTCTCAAAAAATACACAAAATGAAATGCACAAGGCAGTAAAAGGAACTAGTTATATAAAAATACTGTTATCTATCTATATCTATATCTAGATAGACAGACAGACAGACAGATAGATACATAGATACACAGATACATAGATAGATTTTAATTTCATGGACCCTTGGCTCAGAACCCCTGCAAAGAATTGTACAGCTGCAATGTAATATTGTTGGGTGCTTCAAGAATCCAGGATTTTACCAGTGGTTTCACTTGTGTGGGCCCTTGGTCCCCTAATACAGATGGCAATTTCTCTACTCCTTGTTAGATGGTCTCTCAGCATCAATGAGGCCAAAAACTTCACCCCCTGATGACTACGTTATTGCAGATCTTCTCTGACCTTTGCTATGCTGGCCACTAGGGCCCAGACCTGAAGCCTTTCTGATTTGGTAAGAACTGTCCAAGTCTGTATTCTATTCCATGGACATAACCATGGAGATGCCAAGGTGACCTTCACACTTCAGTTGGACAGCCATCAAAGGGACCCTTTTTGATGCTGGCAATCTCATTTCTTTGTTCATTTTAACATTCATGATGAACATATATACTATAAACGTATAACACCCAGAAGATAGAAGGTCCAGGGCTGCTCTGGTCTTGTAAGTGTGAGGAAACAGATAAATGTCTCATTTTTCTCTGAGAAGGCAGAAGCAAAAGTGAGATGTAAACTCCATACTTCTGATTTTCTCAAGACTTAGACCCCTGAGCCACAAAATGCAGTGCCATTTCTGTCCAGATTTCATAGTAACAGATATTTGACTCTGCTAATGTACTCAGTGCAGAGTGAGTGGGTGGGAACCCTATTTTTTCCATGAACTGAAACTGTATTTTTCTTCATTAAAAACAAAATGGATTTACCAAAATTTGACCATAGCAACAGGACAAAAACTTGAGTTATTGCTCCTGGGTCAAAGTGAACAGTCTCAGTGCATGGAATACATAGGGTTCACCCTCATACACTCTACATTAAGTAGATTTTTAGGGCCACTTCCTAGACAAAGACATCTTTTTGTATCATGGATCCCTTTGAAAGTCTGGCAATGCTTGTGAACCCCTTCTCAGAGGAATATTTTTAAATACAGAAAATAAAATGCGTAGGATTACAAAAGAAATCAAGTATATTGAAATGCAATCATAAAAAAAATTTTAAGGTTACGAACTCCAGATTAAGACCATTGGGCCACCAGAACAAGGAGTTTAAGCCAGGATGTGGCAGGTAGATATCCCCTACGTCTGAACCACATTTAGCAGGATTCTCCCCAAGGGTACAGCTTTGTTAGGACAGGACAGGCAAAGGGTTGATAGAGCCCCAAACTGTGTGTTCCTCCACAATACACACACAGCTGTGAAAGTCATTTACTCCCAGGTTGATCTGAAAAACAGATGGAAGCCATGGGAGGGACCACGGTCTTTGTTATTGCCCCCTCTGCAGAGCCAGAGAGGCTTCAGGAGGCAGCAAATCAGACCAGAAGCAGGGAGGGGCCAGTCAGGGCCTTTCTGGGGCCGGGAGCGTGGATCTGAAAGGTCCTTCCTGGTTTGCTCCTCGGATCCTGTGTGTCAACCGTAGAATGTTAGCCACAGAGAGGAAAAACAGATGTTAACTCACTACCCTGCTTAATTGAGTTTCTCTGGCTGGCTTGCTTCACTCCTCTGTCTTTTAAAGGCTTAAACAGCTGGACTCTAAACGAGTTTATTGTTCTTGAAACAGTATTACAGGGGAAATTATTTGTTTAGTACAGCCCCTCCCTGAGGTGGAGAGGATCTCATAGGCAGCCCAGGCTCGATGATTTCATCCTACTCAAAATGAAATGCAACATTCTTAATTATGACAAAGCTGTCACAATTAAGAGCCACCTAACCCACTAGGAAGTCCTGAATACTCACAGCAGCTCAGAATGTTCCACAACTACAGGTGGGAATATGGTGGTCGAGCTGAAGAGCGGTTTGAGCCTAGGCCATTGCTTAAGGGAAAGTGTTGTTCCATCAAGAAGGTCCCTTGTATAACGGAAAGAAGGCTTGACTGTGAGGAAGGAGACCCGGGTGAATCTGGGATCTGCCAATATTCACTGTCTGTCCTTGGACGAGTCACTGCCCCTCTGAGTCGTTCCCTTTCCTCATCTCTAGGAAAGGGATCTGATCCAATGGCCCCCAGGTTCTTTCCAGCTCTAAGGGCTAGGATCCCCTGATTATAAGCAGAGAAGTTCCAACTGGTCTAGTTTATGGTCATAATTGAAATCTCCATGCTTTTTTTTTTCTTTCTGGGTGGATTAAATTGTTTCTCCAGATGTGGTTTTCATGCTATTTCCAGAAGTCCCAGTAAATGGAAATCATTTCTAATTCTAAACCCCAGTGACTCGGGGCTGTAACAACGTGTAATGGAAAGACCATTGGCTCTAGATAGAGGCCCTGGGTGCAAAAACTACTCTGTGGGAACTCAGACAACTTGATTAACTTCTCGGGATTCAGTTCACTTGGACAAGGAGGGGATTGACAAAGGATCCTAGACAGAGTTAGAGAGGAGCTTAGAAGCCATCTAGCCTAACCTCACCATTTTACCAATGAGGAAACTGAGGCTAAGAACAGAGAAGTCACTTGTGAAAGGTCACAGAGGTAGTAAGCATCACAGGTAGGATTTGATCCCAGGTCCTTGGACTCCAAATCCAGTACTCAGTCCACTGTACCCTTGATGGCTCTAGGCTCCCTCCAGCTGTGAATCTATGAGCTTTTCTGGAACAGGACCCCCAAGCTTTGGGTGCAGTCTGCATGTGAGGTGGAGGCTGCTGTCTGCCACACAGGTGATTTCTTTCACCTGGAGCTATCCCTCAGCAATAGGCTGCAATTGACTGCTTGAGGTCTGTTCCCCTGTCCCAGCCAGGCGTGTTCTTCACCGCTGAATAAAAACAAGAGATGCAGCGCCCAGTTGACTTTTCCATCCCTCTAAGGAAGCATGGGAGGCTATGTGGACTACAAGAGCAGGCTGACACAAGCCAGCGGCACCACCTATTGGTCACTGTGTGGAGAACCGTAATATATTCCCACAAATTCCGAATGCACATGAGAGTTCTCCGGCTGGGAAAAGAGGAAAAAGATGAATGAAAGTCAGAAATGAGCTGACTCATTTTGCAATTGGAATCCGTCTTTGTCAAAAGTACTTACAGATTTAGGACAGTGCAATGCAGGCAGGAGTTCTTTTTTTTCCTATGTGTGTATGTATATACATACACACACACACACACACACACACACACACACACATATATATACTTATATATGTATGTATATATATGTACATATATAAGTATATAAAATATGAGTTGTATGTAGATATAACACATCTATGTAAAATTTATCTCTATTTATATATATATATACACACACTTTATATATATAGTTATATAGATATAGATATAGATATATTTCTCTCTCACACACACATCTATATAACTATAGATATAGATATAGATATATTTCTCTCTCACACACACATACTCTCTCTCATACTTCAGACTTTAAGCTGCCAAACAATTGTGAGTCTGTTTTAGTAGAGTTTCTTTTTGAAAGTTGCCTATGCTATATTATATATAAAAAGAAAAATATATATACATATACATATATACATATATGTGTGTGTGTGTGTGTATATATATATGTATTCCTTTTTAAATAAAGCCTCCAGAAAAACATGGAGGGGAAGTACCTAACATTTTATGAGATAATGCATTTTAAGGAAGTATTGTTCTGGATCCCAGGGTCAATGACTGCTTACATGAAAGAATTTGGTTCAAATCTTTCCATGGTCAGTGTGACTAAATAGAAATTGTGGTTGATGGTGTGTTGCTATGGGATGAGTACCACACATGAGGTCAGAGGACTCGTGTTCAAGTCCTGCTTCTGACATTTCTTAGCTGTGTAACCTGGAGGAAGTCACTTCACTTTGGGATCCAGTTTCCTCTTCTGCAAAGTGAGGAGGTTGGACTTTCTGGAACAGTACCATCAAATCTTGATGACCATCAAGATCCCTTGAAACATTTGGCAGTGGGCAATGAAGAGGATGATCACCTGACCCACCTCAGAAACGGACGCTTATAACTGGAGCATCTTCTCTGGGCTCACTTCCTCAGCTCCCACTCCCAATGGCAGGTTGGGTCCTGAGGGAACAGCTGACTACTCTTCTCAGGTTTCTAGGTGTAGCCTCAAGCGGCCAGGGTCTCTAACATCGTAGCTCTGGGACCCCATCGGTATTCATTCTCTTTCTCTTGCTGTTTCTTTTGCTGTCTCTCTCTCTCTCTCTCTCTCTCTCTCTCTCTCTCTCTCTCTCTCTCTCTCTTCTCCCCTCTGCCTCTCTCCCCCCATCTCGCTCCCTCTCCCTCTCTCTCTCTCTCCCCCCTCTCTCTGTCTTTCTCTCTCTCTGTCTCTCTGTTTCTCTCTCTCTCCCTCTCTCTGCCTGTATCTCTCTCCCCTTCTCTCTTCTCTCTTCTCTCTGTCTCTGTCTCTCTCTCTCTCTCTCTCTCTCTCTCTCTCTCTCTCTCCCCACATCTCTCTCCCCCCATCTCTCTCCCTCTCTCTCTGTCTCTGTCTGTCTCTCTCTCTCTCTCTCTCCCCTCTCTCTGTATCTCTCCCTTTCTCTCCCTCTCTCTCTGTCTCTCTCTCTTTCTATATATATTTTTTTCTCTCTCGAATGTACACTCACTCTCTCTCACACTTCAGACTTCAAGCTGCCAAACAGTTGTGAGTCTGTTTTAGTAGCATTTCTTTTTCAAAGTTCCCTTTGCCAGAGATGTAAAAGCACACCTCCCACCCTCATACTGCTCCCCACTAGGTTACATGGAATTGGGAGATATTTAACAAAACTAAATAAAGCTACAATAGAACACAGATAATGTTAATGTATGATTTTCTAAGTCAAAATGCAGCCCACAAGGATCCTTCTGTACAACTTAATAGCCCTCATTTGAGTCTGATACCAGTACCCTACACAATGAAGTCACAGGTAGGGAACTCCCCCACCCCCCACCAAAAAATAAAAGACTCTATAAAATGTTTGAGGGCACGGCAGGGGCCAGGTCTCATGTCTGTTTGTATCTCTCAGCCTGGATCATGGACCTGTGCACAGAGTAGGCACTCAGGATGGTTTTGAATGAATGCAGAAATGAAGGTCATTTTTAGCTCATGATCTGGATTTCATTTGATACAAATTGGCATGAATGTTCTGTTTCCTAAAGAAAGCATAAAAGCATAAACATTTAGCAACCAAAGGCCGGCATAAACCACTATCCGTGTTTTGAGTTCCAGGCTTTAGGTCAGAGGAAATGAATTCTGCTAAAATCAGCAGTTGTATGAGCTAGGCATTGTTACTTTTGAAATAGCATGAGATAACACATATGCCTCTTAGCACAAGTCAATAAAAGCTCACCAAAAAGATTAAGTAAATAATCATGTGTTTTATAGGGTGTCTAGAATACTAATACCTTACGGGAATACACCAAGTTCCCAGGCATCTTAAAATTTTGAACCAAGGCCAGAAGCTCCATTTTGAGTGAAGATCTTGAATCAAAATGTTATTCATGAGCAGAAAATGCCTGTGTGGAATATTCAAACAGATATGGAGATTTGAGGCAGTCTCAATGTGGGTATCAGAAATGAACAGTGTTGAACATGGAAACTCTTTCAGGGCAGGGGTTATTTTGGTTTTTGTCTTTATTTCACCAACACCTACTCCCGGGTCTGCCATGTAGTTAGTATTTGTCCTTTCGTTTTCAAAGGAGACCAGTGACACTGCCTGTGATGTCCTGACATGCATGTGAATTAGATTTAAGTTAGTCAGAGCTACACAAAGTCATCAATATCTCATTCAGTCTTCCAGAGCCAGTGATGTCCAGTGGCAGGACAAAAGTCAGAATGACTAGCAGTGGCCCGAGATGCCGTGGGTGATGTTGTTGTCGTGGATGTCTAGCCAAGCTCTGACTGCTCCATGACACCTGCTTCTGTCATTTTCATGGCTATTGGAACAAATTGCTCTCATCCACCCATTCTGCTGAAGGTAGTCTTCACATATTTGGGTAGGCACACCCTAACTCTCTGACAGGTTTGAGGCCTATCGGTTACCCTCTACCTGGTTTATTCCATCTGCCAAGTTGGTTTCCCAGGCATGTTCCAGCTTCTTGGAGCCACAGGCGAAAGTTGGGTGACAGATGGACACCAAAGGTGGATGAGCAGCCCTGAAAAGGGCTCAGCAAGCCCCACCCCCACCAGAGGTTCTAGTCCTCCATACATCCCATACACTACTCCATAGCAGGCTCTTAATAAATGCTTGTGGACTGAATGAGCAGCACCAAGGAGAGAGTGTTGCATAGTGCAAAGAACACTAAGATTGGAGGCAGGAGGTACGGCATTTGAATCTTGCCTCTGATTCTTGCTTTCTGGATGACCTGGAAGAAGCTGGCAATCCTTTCAGAGTGTCAATTTCCTCTTTTGTAAAAGAGGCACGATAACATTTGTATGACTCATCCCCCAAATCTTTGTGGGGAGAGGAGACTGTAAGCCATCAGGTACTAGAGAAATGCACGCTATGTTTGTGGTGAATATTTCCTCTTCTGCTGTAAAACACAAGTGTTTGGTTTTCATTCTGTTTGTCTCCTGTCCCCGTCTAACAAATACCTAGAGTGAGAAATAGAGCACTAAAAGCGTGTTTGGCACCTTTTCCAGGATTCCTTGGTGCTCATGACAACTATAGGTATCTTTTTTTTCGCCACCTTTCACAATCACTGCTAAAAGCAAAAGCGATTTGTGCTTCTGTCGATCCTCCCTTATGCATGCTTTATCTCCAGGTTATCCTTACTATTTTTTCTCTTTTGTTTTGTTTTCTTGCTCTTTGAGCTTCTGTATTTATTCCTTTCAGGTTCCTACAATTCCTTCTGATCCCATATGCAAAATCTCAAACTTGAAATTTTTTGCCTCATAAATAAAATAGCACCCTCTCTTCTCTCTTCATTCTCTCATGTTGCTTTGGTTTCAGAACCCCCTCTAGCTGCCTGCTGTCTTCTTTCCTGCATTCTCCACCGTCATCCTTTCTTCCTTCTTTCTTTCTCTAATGGAATCTTCATTCTCACTCTTACCTTTAGGTTTCTCTTTGCTTGTTCCTGTCATGTCTTAACTCTCTCCACACCGCCTCTCATCTCGTCTGCTGGCCCTCTCCCTTCTTCAGAGATTTATCACCTTTCCTTCCCTGTTTTCAATCTCTGTGCCTTTCTTCTTGCAATTTCTTCAATCATGGGCAAGCACAGTTGGGAAAAAAAAAATAAGTAAGATGCTTTTGTAGCCTCTCTGCTCTGGCTGCTCTGTCTTCCAAAAGCAAAAATCAAAAACAAAAAAAAATCAAAGATTTAAAAAAAATCAGCAAGCATTTATTAAGTACTTTCTGTATACCAGACTCTGAGGACTTTGGACTTGGGATCAGAAAGACCTGAATTTGAATCCTCCCTCAGTCACATACTAGCCATGTGACTCTGAGCAAGTCACACTTAACCATTCTACCTCAGTTTCTTCAACTATAAGGGAGCCTTCTCATTTCCTATCTAATTCTAAATCTCTGATACTATCAAATAGTTTCTGATTTCAAGATGTTTATATTCTATTGAGAGGAATACATCACAAAATAGTATGTACAGAGTAATTTCAAAAGTGAGGCAGTGCTAATAACCCTGGGGATAAGGAAAAGGCTTGCATAAATGATGGCACATGAGCAGTGTCTTGAAGGAAGAAAGTTATGAATTCTCTAAGACAAAGAGAGAGGATATTCCATATGGATTTGAGGGGATTATAAGGTCAATCAATTAATCAATAAGCACTTATTAAGTCCTAACGATCTATAAGTTCCTGATCTTTGTCTTGATTCTGGTAGCAGATGTCACTCCTAGGTCTGCATGAGTTAATATAATAATAACAACAGCAACAGCAACAATCATAATAAGGGGCTTTGAGATTTGCAAAGCACTTCACATATAGTTTCTCATTTAAAACAACCCTATGAGGTAGGTAGTATATCTTATAGATGAGTAAACTGAGGCTGAGAAAGGATAAGTGACTTGCCCAGGACCACACAGTTAATGAGTGTCTAAGGCAGAATCAGAACTCAGGTCTTCCTAATTCCAAGTCTGACCCAAGTCTATACCCACTGTACCAGCCTATGTTTCCATGATAATCAGGGTAGGGATAAAGTCATAGAACTGCCGCCACCATCTGTTACCCTGATTTATACACTGAATGAAGGCATTCCGCTAGCAAGAATTCTTTCCTCTTTTCACTAATGTGAGCATTTCTACTTTTTTCTGCTAATAATTATATCTATATAGGTAGGTGTATAAAATATATGATATATGCACATACGTATTATCAGCAAGTAAACTGATTATGTAAAGGGTATAAATAGCTGGAACATACACAGATGTGCATAGCAGCCACCTTGGTGTTTACCAAATACACTTAGCCCTTCATCAGCTTGGCTTTTGATGAGGTAGAAGATGATGGATGTTATGTGGAAAATTAAAATTAACCATTGAAAAAAGAGCTCTTTTTCTTCCCCTAGAACAGATGTGTGATTCGATCTGGTGGAGGTTGGGGAGTCATTTTCTTAGTTGGCTCAAACTGTGAGAAAAGCAAGTAATATAAACTTCTGTTATGCAGGATTGGGCCTTGAATCATTGTATTATTTGGACTTTGTTAGCGGGAAAAGCTTAGAGGATGGATGGTTATTGTCCAGAATTACTGGATAATGTCTCTGGTTCCCATAAAATAGAAAATAGATATCTAGATAGGTAAGGGGCATACATGGATGGAGCTCTGTGCCAAGATAGATTGGCTTTCTTGCTGCAAAGACAAAGGTTCAGCATCTTAAGAGGTAGAATTAGCTTTCATTAACAGAATTCTTCAGTATAGAATGGCCACATAGAAGTCAGACGGCAGAAATTTCACTGGTGTCTGATTTCTTTCATTGTACTAAAATGTACTAAAAAAGTTTTAGTGAATGAATTCCAATCTTGTGTGAAATTTTCCTTAAGCATCCCCCATTACAAGCCTCCATTACAACAAGTAGCTAATAGCTATTGACCCTCTATATCTATGTGACCAGGGTGGGGGGGTAGATTCAACTGAATAAGACAAGGATTTCTTAAGTACAAACTCTGTGCCAGGCACTGTTCTAGGCAGAAGGGATATAAAAAAGAAACAGTCCTGGCCCGCAATGAACTTAGTTGAGGGGTAGAGCGTAAGTGGATATAGAACAGTGCAGCATATACACAGAAAAGTTGGCACAATATATTTATGTAGCATGCTTGTTGTATTGACCCCCTACTTCTTCCTCTCTGACCTGGGTCTGACTTGCTTACTCAACCTGCACCCATTCTGGCAGATCAAGGAGCAGCCAGAGAGCTATAACTCATTCCCCAAGTCCTAGGGAAAGTTTCTGGGTCAGTGAAAAAAAGGGGATATATAGGAGAGATGTTGTGAAAATTAAAAAAAAAAAGATTTGTTGACAGATTGGATATGTGGAGTGAGTGAAAGAGAGGAATGAAGGATGACACCTAGGTTTCGGGCCTAGCTGACCAAGAGGATAGTGATTCCCTTGACAATAATAAGAGGGGAGAAGAGAAGTGGTTTGGAGAACAAATAATGAGTTCTGTTTCAGACATGTTGAGTTTGAGATGTCTGTAGGACATCCAATTCTACATGGCTAAAAGAAACTCGGTCACATGAGACAGCTCAAGAGAGAGGTGGTGCTAGACATGTGGCTGGGAGCATCTTCTACTTGGAGTTGATAACTGACCCCATGGGAGGTGAGCACAATAAGAAGGGATAAGAGAAGAGGGTCCATGATAAAGCCTTGAGGGACACTCCTGGGTATGGGTGGGACTTGGATGAAGATAAAGATAGAGTAATCAAAGAGAAAGGAGAAGACCTAGGAGAGAGCTAGAGAGATGAGAATGGCAGCAAAGGTCAAGGAGGAAGATTTAGAAAAGGGCACTGGATTTGGTAATCCAGAGATTTTCTAGAGTTGTTCCAGTTGAATCAGCAGGTCAGAAGGCAGAGGCTTTAAAATTCTGTGGGAGGAGAGAAAGGGGAGACACCGATTATAGACAAGTGTTCTAAAAAGGTTGCATCACAAAGGGGAGGACATAAGAACTAACAGGTAAGGGAAGGTCTTTTAAACATGAAGACATGAATGAGCTTGTAGATAACAGGAAAGCAGGCAAAGAAAGATTGAAGATTAGTGAGAGAATGAGGATGACAGTTGGAGACATTCTGCTGAAGAAGATGGAAAACAATGGGATCACCTTTGCCTGTAGAGGGGTTTGCCTTAGCAAAGAGAAGGGTCACCTCTTCATATGAGATGGGACTGAAGAAGGATATAGTAGAGGAAGAGAAAAAAGGAAACTCTGGGAGCAGCAAAGTGAAGTATGAAACAAAGTCCTCCATTAAGAAAAGGTGATTCAGTGGGAGGTTTGAGGAGCAATGAAAAGATTTGGAATATGATCTATGACAGATGAGATGACAAACTGATAAAAGAGCTATAAAAGGATTGCCTTGCTGCACTGAGGATCTGGTTGAGATGAGATAACATAAATTGTAATGGACCTAGCCAATGTGACTTCGTCGTTTCCTACCACTGTGTTCAACAACATGTGAATAAGAGAAAAGGCAGTGGAAGGTGGGAGTAATCCTTGGTTGGGATTTGACAAAGCAATATTGATGATAAGATAAGGAAAAAAGAAGAGATTTAAGTGTTAGCAGACGGTATAGAGTCGAACCAAGTGGTTGAGCTGAGAAGGGAGGAGAGCAGAGCATGAGGAAGTCAGACTTCCACCAATGAAGGGGTAGTGACTGGGGAAGAACAGAGGGGATATGGGCATTGAAAGTCAAGGTAAGGATGAAGAACATGGTGAGGGGTTATAAGGCAGAAAGAAACTTGAACTGACAGAAGGGAATGATCAAATAAAGGAATTCTGGAGTTCATGAACATGACAGCGAACACTTGTGAGTGTTGGCAAGATTAAGAATGCTACAATCTCTGTGTGTAGCCAAGGTGGAGTGGAGTGGAAGAATAGTAGGCCATGGGAACTGAGTAGATTGAAGAACTAGGAAGTTCTTTGAGAATTTGAGGGAGGATCAATTTATGTGTTGGAGTCCCCTAGTATGAGGAGAGGTGCTGGAGGAGAGAGACAGGGAGCAAGGTGCTGAACTCATTGAGGAAGGAAGGAGAATATCCTCCGGGTCAATAGAAATCTCAATATTGTGAACCTTGAAGTAGGAGAGGTTGCTGAGTGACAATGGTAAAGGTAAAGCCTGGAAAAGGCAATAGAGAGCAAAGAATAACTCAATTTTCTTACTAAGACCAATGAGTCAGGGACTCGAGATTGGGGGCAAGGGAGGTGAAGGTAAGAGTATGAATTCAAGTGCAATCAGTATTCAAAAATGTGGTCAAGAAAGCGATGTCATCATGATGAAGTCAGGTCACTGTGAGCAGCAGTAGATGAAAGGAGTGAGAAAAGAAAAGATTTAAGATGGAAGGCAGGGGGCTCATTATGAAGTAGGAATTCCATCAAGCACAATGAAAGGTAGATTTGGAGTGGAATATTTTCAGGGCAGGGTTGAGGAGGAAGGGAGTAGTGGACCAGGCATCTGGGAATGGAGAATAAGGTTTATAAATCAGGATGTAAGAATTCAGAGTCACAGGAATGGGAAGAATAATAATGAGTGGCTATACCCCTAAGGAATCCAGGTGGAGTATTGGTGGTTAGAGAGGATCTTTTGAAAGAGGTAGATAATTAGGCTATTCATACTTTCCCTGTAGGTTCAGCCTGGTCCAGGTGGTGATATATTTTGTCTCATGAGGCCACAAGAAGCCAGACTCACAGAAGGCAGGTGTTTGGGGAAGTATGGCTGGGGAGAGTTTGGTCAACATTGAGGAAGTGTTATCCATAGGTGGGTCTATTCAGAGGATGGCCTCTGGAGCATTGCAGAAGGCCCTGAAGTACGAAAGACAGAGGTGGGTGGCCTGAATCTAGAGTCTACTGAGGAATTGTCCTACCTATGGTTTAGATAGGATTTGTGTATGGAGGGAGGGGAGAGACTGACCTCTGGCCTCTTTTTCAACTTCAAATTAGATAACACTACAGTATTTCAAAAACTTTGTTATATTGCTTTCTTTGCTGAATGTTATTGTTTCAAATTATAATATTTTTAAAATTCAGAAATGAAGAATATTTTAAACATTTTGATTCTTGTCATCTTGTTCCTATGTTCTTCGAGAGCTGTTTTAGACATTTGTTAAATTAAACTTTCATGATAAATATAATCTACCCAGTGAACAGTGAAATAGTGAATAATGAAATATTCAAAAATAATCACAAATAATCATTTGAGTATTCAACAGGGATTCTACAATTGTGTCTTCTCTGGCCATCTCAAGTTCAAGTCTTTGCTGGAGTTTAACTTGGCGTTTGCAAAGTAATGACAAAATTTTGGCCATTCTTTTATCTGATTTATTCTTCTACTGAATCTAGTTGCGCAATTTCCATCCATTTTATCACTTTTAAATGTGGTTTATAGCCAGAATGTGACAAATGAGAAAAACATGAGAATTGTTTCAATCTAATTAGGATGTCAAGGTCTTTCCCTTTAGGAAAGTGCTTAGCTTAAGTTTCTAGCAGGCATTTTGTGGCACAAAATTTTAAAAATGTACCTTACTTGAATGCTTTTGCAATTTGAAATTAAAGCAAATTCTCTAATATCTCTATGCTGGACATGATGCAATAATGGCTGTGATAACAAGCAATGGAAGAAAAAAGTAACATGATGAGTATTTTCATTCTCTACAAAGATTTGTGTATAGGTTCCCATGGCCAAAGAATTCATTCCTTTGTCACCAACCTATTGGTAATGAACCTCTTCATATTTCAAGAAGTCAGTTAACAGCAAGTTCCATCACTGGACTCAATTCAAAACCTTTCCAGCTTGGTAAACATTGCCTCATCTTAGAATCCATAAACCCAAACTTCAAGAACCCAGGACCATCTCAAAGACACAATGAGATATCAGAGGATTTTTGTAAGAGTGTTTATGCCATTAAGCAAAGGCAAGGTTGGATACATTTCCACTGTTGCATTGAACGTAAGGTAGATCAAATTTTTTTAAGTTTGGGCAGGGTGATTTGCTAAAGCCAAACAATGAATTCAATGATTCAGCTAAAGTACCAGGCATATTTTTGAACTGAACAAAGAGGAAAAGTTGAGTTTTTTTCCCTCTAGTTGTCAAAGGCCTTCCTAGTCAAGTCTATGTGGTGCCATTGGCCAAACCAATAATTTTATTATCCTGGCTGTTAGATGATATCCTTCCCAAAGTCTCTTAGCAAACAGGAGTGGTCAGAAATCAGGAGGCAGCAGGGGGATGTCATCAAATCATAGTACTCTATGCAAACTGTGGTAAGGTGTAAGGCTGTCTAGGTGGTTGTAGCCAGGTAGACAGAGAATTGAGTGACAAGCTCTTCCCCAGGTTCCTGCCATGACACTGAGACCATATTTCCCATCTTCCTTTCCTGCAGCTTCCAAATATGTCTTTGCAAGTTATTAGTGTTTCAGGGGAGCATTTGAAAACTAAAGTGAACCTTTAGCCAGAACAATGAGGATTTAAGGGCATCTTAAGCAGCAGGTACAAAGCAAACCCTTCTGACAGCTTTTGAAGCAGCCTTAAAATCTTCCTTTCTTTGGGAAAAGTTCCTCCTTTCAGCACTGACTGTGCTCAAAAAAAAAGAAAAGCGTTTCAAAAGAGAAACTTCAAACGTAGCAGATAGGGATTCGTTACTTAGAAAGCCGGGATTATAATGGAACAATGAAAGCTTTCAGGGGCCCCAAGGAACTGAGTAGTTTCAAGGAAATTCACATTCAAAGTGAAAGGGAGGGAGGAAGGTAGACAGGGCACAAAGGACTGTACCATTTTTATTTTGTTTATTTGTTAAATTTATTTATATACATAAACACTTGTGCATGCTTGTACACACACACACACACACACACACACACACACACACACACAGAGTAAAGCCTCCCAACAGCTGGAAGTGGAGAAGGGAGAAGGCCCAAGTGGAAGCAAAGAATGTGATCGAACAGGGAATATCTGGGCTTGTGAACATGCCCTTGGTGACCTTCAAACTTCCTTTACCAGATCCAAGGACCCACTTCCTTCACAGTCACACACTGTAACAGACTGACGGTGGATCTCAGGATAACTGAGATGAAATTTTAAAAAATTCTTCTTGGGAAATCTAGTGGCCTTCCTTCTTCTCTCCACAGTTTTTAGCTATTATAGTAAAAGTGTGTTAAGTTTGGCTAGTCTCTGTCCTGATATTTCATGAAACTGTGACGAGTGTTTGGATGGGGCCACTAGAGAGAGTTTTATAACAACCATCGTAATAATGGTAAAAATAATAACAACAACTGATCATATATAGCATTTCACATATTATTTCACTTGACATTAGTGATATCCCTGTATGATGGGTGCTACTGGTGCTGGCTGAGAGGTTGAGAGATTGTGACCCCTCAAAGACGGGAGTACAGGATGGGCCATCTGGAAGGAATTCACAGACTCAAGCATTCTTTAATTCAAGGTGGCAAAGATTTATTGTTATGCTTTTCAGCGGGCAAGGATTCTTAAAGGATCCTGCAACCTTAGAGAGGTACAGTTAAAGTTTATATAGGATAAAATACAATAAAACATGTGCCCAATATGCTAACTAGGTGAATCAGGGTGGGATGAGGGAGTGTATAAGGAGAGGTTAGTTCTCAATTGACACTCAAGATAAGAAAAATCCCATTATTTAAGAGAGTATCTGGTCCCAGACATCCTGGGCCCAGTGATAACAAACAGGAAGAATACTGATCAGCTCTATCTGGTCCTGGAATTTGCTTGGCACAGGAAGGGGTGTTTTTAGTTCACTCAGAGCTTAAATGATTATCAAGGGACAGTGTTTCTGAGGCTAGGGAGAAATTGGGGTCTGAGTACAAGCACCCAAACATAAGCACCTAAGCATAAGCACCCAAGCACCCCAACACTACTATTATTATTTCCCCCATCTTATAGATCAGGAACCTGAGGCCCAGAGAGGGTGAGAGTTTCCTATGACCATCAAAGCAATAAGAATCCAAGATGGACTCTGACTTCATTCTCTTCCTACTAGATCAGCCTACCTCTTATCTTCATATAAAATGACAGTTAAAGGGTCTCTCACCCATCTTCTCCAGACTGGATTTAGAAAATATTTTGACATCCTATACTGAAAAGAAATAAATAATTTTTTTACAAACTTTCAGGAAAAGAGATTCGACAACTCTATGCCAAGTAGTAGTAGATCAATAAATAGTTGTTAAATTAATGGATGGACTTCCCTCAGTAAAACACTCTACATATAATAGGCAGCCTCATCTATTTCTGTCTAAGCCCTTGTGCCACCTCTTCATGTAAGATAGTGGTGAAGGGGGCAGCTAGATGGCACAGTGGATAGAGCACTGGCCCTGGAGTCAGGAGGACCTGAGTTCAAATTCGGTCTCACACCAGACTCATGACATGTCCTAGCTGTGTGACTATGGGCAAGTCACTTAACCCCAATTGTCTCTCCAAAAAAAAAAAAAAGATAAGAGTGAAGACAGACTTGGTGGGGGAAGACATCTGGGTGATGTGTGATGAGAAGGGAATCTGCCCAGGAGTAGCCTCCCAGGATTATGGTTGTGGATATGGCTGTAAGCATTATTATTCCCAATACTATTGTGTTCAAGGTCCTGAGCTGTCTCCATTACGGTCTGAAGGGAGATGGTGGTCAAAAGATGCTAATGGTTTGACCTACCTGGTACACACTGCCTTCTGCAGTACCAGTACCAGTACCTTCTGGTACTCCACTGCTCTTCCCCATGGTGCCATGCTGCTTCAAGCAGCCTAGCTTGTTTGCCATGTGAATGGCTGTTAGTTGGAAATTGATTGAGATAACTGAGATGATAAGATAATGACTGTAAAGGTTGGGCTGGAAGCAGGACTAGTGGTCTGGGGGGTGCTGCCACTTCCACAGATCCTATGCTTCTCTATCTGTTGGTAACATTTGGTCAGCAAGTTATTGCTGGTGGCAATGAGGGATATGAGCCACTTCTCCACTATAATTCCTTCTTCAATGATGGCTACAAGGGTTAGGCTGGTTTTCCCAAAGTCTGGTGGTTTTCCCAAAGCTTTGGGTTCAGGATGCTGGCCTGTATCCATCAGAGTGCAAGGGGTCAGTATGGTAGTGGTGGTGGTTCAGTTCACCTGGTACATGCTGCCTTCTATCTCTCCTTCAGGGTACCCAGCTGCTTCAGTTAGGCTGGCTAGCCTGCTTTGCCATCTGTATTCCTTTGAGGCCAGCAGTCCATAGACATTGTCATCTAAATGCTGCAATATAAATGCTAAATGCTAGCTATCAAACTTTCTTGCCTAACATGACAACCCCTGGATCTTGCCACCCACCCCATCATCATATCTTTACCACTTTCCAGCCTTTCTAAAGGGTAAACTTTGTTTTATATGTTGTCTCTCCCAGTTACAGTGTGAGTCCAAAAAAGCAAGGACTTGCTTTTTTCTATTTGTATCTTCAGTGCTTGGCACATAATAAATGCTTAATAAATGCTTTTTTATTCACTCACAAGTATTTATTAGCTAGAAAGAGTGCCGAAAAGGACACGTGTGGTGATGGGTGCCAAGTAATCACATAAAGTCCAGATGTCTCTGGACTAGTCCTTGGGATGTGTAATTTGTGCAAAAGTCTCTGTGTGTGTGTGTGTGTTTTCCATGTGGGCAAGATTTCTGATCCTTCCCAAAACCAGCTGAAATGAAGGCATAGGAAAAGAGAGATTTACCTTATTCTTGGTTTCACTTTTTCATATTCCAATCCAATGAGTAAAGAAGTCTACAAGAAGCAAGAAATGCAGAAACTCAACAATGTTTTCTATGTCTTTTTGTGAATCGTAACTATGGAAAATCTGGGAGATGACAGTAGAGAAAGGGGTACATGTAGCGAACACAGGGCTCTCCAAATTCAGAAGAAGAAATGCTAGCTCCAGTTAGCTCCAATTCAAGTCAGTGGTTGAAGTAAAATGAGCTAAGTCACAGTTAATCAGATGGCTCAAAGTGTAAACCAGGCTATGTCCATTCAAAATTATTTATGAGGTCAGAAGAGGAATGTTAGAGATATTTTTCTACATTTGCTAAAATAACAGCCTCTCTTCATCATAAAATCATAGACTGAGAATTAGATGGGTCATTTGAGGCCATTAGGTTCAACATCCTCAACTGTAACATGGAAATAATAACAGCCCCCGCCTCCCAGGTTGTTGTGAGGACCAAATGAAAAAATATTTCTAAAGTCCTTACCCTAGTGCCTGCCACATATTAAGCACTTTATAAATGTCAGCTATCATCATCATCAACGTCATCGTCATCATTACTATAGAGATGGAGAAACTTAGACATAAAAAGGCTAGATGATTTGCCTAGGGTCACACAGCTAACAAGTGGCTGATGTGGAATTTGTATCAAACATTATTCTACCAGCCCTTACACAAGATGAGGGATAATACAGTAGATTTTTATACCATTCACTTTTAGAAAAAGCACCAGATGACAGAGGGAGGTTTTTTTTTAATTAATTTCATTTTTCCCAAGATACATCTGACTTACAAAAAGCAAAAGCAACAAACGTGGCCCTGAGGACACTGTATTTAAAGCCTTGTATTTTGTGTTTCTGCTTGTTTCTGTTTTGTTTTTGGCTCAGCCTGTGATTTTATTAATGTGGGGAAATCCCATTGTAGAAACCCACTATCGATCAGTGAATCATCTGAAATTTGTAGTCTGAGAGAGTTGCTTTGAGCCAAGAATGGTTAAGTGACTTGCCCAGGGTCATACAATTCTTAGCAGGACATACACTGAGGTCTTCTTGCCTCCAAGACTGGACCTCCATTCATTATATCACATTGTCTTTCCTTCAAAAGGCTGATATGTCACTCAAGTACAAGAGAGCCTGAAGGCCCTCACCATTGTTCCAGGAGCATGGAGAAGGCTAAGAGACCATTTATGCTAAATTTCTGACCGTGCTTCAATAAGAAGGTCTCTAACTAAATTCCTTAACAGGCTGCTGGTTCAAATATAAAATCTTCTGTTTGGAATGCAAAGCCCTTCATAACCGGTACCCTCACCTTCACACACACACACACACACACACACACACACACACACACACTGACCCTGACACTGACACTGACACTGACCTCCTTGCTATTCCTCACACAAAACACTCCACCTCCCAACTCTGGATATTTTCACTATCTCTCCCATGCCTGAAAGGTTCTACCTCCTCATCTCTGCCTGCTGTCTTTCCTGGCTTCCTTGAAGGCCAGATAAAATCCCACAGATGCCTTTCCCATTCCTCTTATCTTAGTGCCTTCCCTCTATTGGTTATTTCAAATTTGTTCTTATATAGCTTTTTTGTACATAGCTGTTTGCTAGCTGATCCCAACCAAACAACAACAATAAGACAAGACAAAACAAAACTGTGAAGTTCTTGAGAGCAGGGACTGTCTTTTGTCTTTCTTTGTTTCCCTAGCACTTAGCACTGTGCCTAGTATGTAGTAGACATTTAATAAATGTTTATTGACTGACAATGAGAAATATAAAAAGGAGCAATAACCTTGAAGCCTTGGGGCATGCACTGAACTCTTCATGACCTCATTTGGGGTTTTCTTGGCAAAGATACTGGAGCGGTTTGGCATTTCCTTCTACGGATCATTTTATAGATGAGGAAACTGAGGCAAACAGGGTTAAGTGATTTGTCCAGGATCACACAACTAATAAGTGTCTGAGGTCAGATTGAACTCAGGAGGATGAGTCCTCCTGACTCCAGGTCCAGCACTCTATCCACTGTGGTGCCACCTAGTGGTCTAAAATGAAATTTCAAAAAAGGATCAATGACCTTGAAGCCTTGAGACATGCATTCACTCATCTATAAATATTCAAGTACATGACAGATAGTGTTGCAATATGATTAGAGAGCCAGCCTCAGAACCAGGAGGACCTAGATTGAAGTCTCACCTCTGGCATATACTGTCTGTGTGTTCCTGAGCAAGTTATTTAATCTCTCAGTGCTCTGGACAATCTAAGAGCATAAATAGCAGAAAAGGTGCCAAACTGCATTGGTAGAAGGAGTCTTTTTATCTTGTAGTTCCCTATACCAAGGAAGTCATAAGTTCAATCTATGTCCCTTCCCTATCTGCAGCAGAGAACAGTGTCCTTACAGACTTAAGTTACAAAGTTTGGACAGAGCATGGTCCCTGTCCTCAGGGAATTTATAGTATGGTAGGGTAAAAAGATGTAAATGCTAGTAACCATAATACACAAAGTTCTATGGTACAGTAGAGAGGTGTGAAACAGGGGTCTTTTATGGAAGGGAGAAGTCATTATTGAGCAGGGGGAAGAAAGAAAACTTCAAAGAAAAGGGGGCTTTTCAGTCAGGATTTAAAGGGTCACTAAGAATTTAAAAGGCAAGTGAGTTGGTGGTTTATATTCTAGACAAAGGAATTCCATGAGCAAATACACAGTGGCAGGAAAATACTTAGAACATTCAGAGGATGGAAAGTTATCCTGTTTAACTGGAGCATCCAGTGTAAGGAAGGGAATAGTCTGAGACACGAGTATATGGAGGAGGAGGATGAACATGATTATCATGAGTTTGGCAGTAACATCTTCCCCTAAATGACCTTAGACACTAAAGACAGATCTGTGAGGTTGCTTCTCCTTTTACTGGAAAATGAGATGAACAAGAATAATTCTATTTGAAGAAGCCTCTACTGTCTTAGAAATTTTCTGCCAACTCAGGACTTTCTGATAAGACTAACCACAGAAAAATATTTTTTGAACAAATGTCATCTTCTATGTACATTTGGTTTATTTAGCATCTTCTGTACAATCACGGTTTGATCAATCCTCTCATACCATTTCCTTTTTGATGAAGATTGCTAATTGACTGTGTGGACCTAAAAAGCTACCAAAACCCAATCTGGACCCTAAGAGGCTGTTGCCAGAAAGCTGTCTTCCTTGTAGGGCTAATAAATTTCTTTTCCTTTCAGTCTGGTTACTCACTGTATTTGACTACCAGTCTTGCATACCTGCTGGTGGGTGAGATTCTCTTTGGGCTGTCAAGGAACCCAAGCTAAAAAGTTCTGTAACAGTTGGAAAGGCAAATGGACCAGCTGGACTGGCCCAAGCTGTCAGGGGCAATTTGAATGACTAAACATTACTATGGAAACTCTGGATACCTAAAGAAAAAAAAAAGAAAAAAGAAAAACACAGAATTTCAGCATCAGAAGGAAACTCATAGTCCATTGAGTCTAACTAATATCTGAAAAGGAATCTCTTCTATAGAATCCCCTGAGCTCTTCAAGTTCCTCTGAAGCCATACGGCTCTAAGCATAAGCTTTCAAATAGCTAAAGACAGCTGTCATATCTATCCTGCGATGCCATAGAATACACGACAGGGGTGACTTCACTTTTCTTTGTATCCTCAGTACCTAGCACAGTAGAAGATAGCAGGTATATCATAGATAATAAAATAATAAATGATTATGAAATAATAGCACAGTAGAACATACCAGGCGTATAAAATAGATAATATAATAAATGCTTGCTGATGATTTGAGTGACGCTAGATTGCCCCCTAAGTCTTCATTTCACACACACACACACACACACACACACTAACCACACCTATACAATTCTTTCAACCAGTCCCTTTACATCATAGGCTCCAATCCTCTCACTATCTCTCTTTGAAGCTAATGTGGTGACTTTTCTTGGCTGCTTTCAGCAGCCTGGACAGCTCCCAGGTGCTGCTCCAGTGGTGCAGTGGTGGTCCTTGCTGACTATGGCTCCCAGCATTTCTCAAGAACCACTCTCACACAGCAGTGTTAGATGCCATGGAGAATATTCCCTCTCTCTCACTTCTTTCCACAGTTCTTTAGCTCTGCAGCATCTGGGCAGGTCAGCATTATTTTAAATACAAGCAACCTTTGAGCAAGGACTCACTTTATCTCTGTGTCTTATGGCCAAATATCTCAGAGCCATTTTTAGCTGTTTTGATAAATCATATCTTGCAACATCTACATCTCATAGTCAATAAGAAATTGAGCTCAGCCACATATGCCCTTCCTGCTGAGAGAATGCAGTTCTAGGGCCCAGGGACACTCAGATGAAATCAGGAACAGCCTGGAATATTCTAAACATCCCCAAATTGGGAGCGATGGATCATGGAATCAAATCTTGAGCAAGAATGGACCTCAAAGAGCATCTCATTAGAGGCAGCTATCACATCTATCAACTATCCAGTAGAATGCAAACTCCTTGAAGGTAGGGATGACTTCACTTTTCTTTGTATTCCCAATCCCTAGCACAGGAGTGCTACAGCAAGATGAAAAAACTGAGGCCCAGAGAGATTAAAACATTGGCCCAAAGTCACATAGGCAAAAGGTATCAGAGGCAAGATTTGAACCTGATCCTCTGACCATGGGTGAAATAGGGTGGCATAAGAAGGAGGAGGAAGAGGAGGAGGAGGAGGAGGAGGAAGAGAAGAAGAAGAAATAACTCACTGATAAACAGAAGCGTGGAAAGGCTTACATAAACTGACAGGAAGTGTGGTAAGCAGATTCAATAAAAATTATATATGACTACAAGAATGTAAGCAGAAAGAACAAAAATAAAAAATGAATGTTGTGAAATTGCAAAGAATAAGCTTGGCCCCAAAGAAAAGATATGAAAATATATTTCCGTAGCACATATTTCTTTGCAGAGTTAGGAGGCTAGGACATTATATGTGTTGTCCTGGTGGTGAGGGGGGCGGTGTATTGATCAGTTCTGTTGATTTTTCCCTTTTATTTTTCTTTAAAAAAAATGCTTTGCTATAAGGCATGGTGCTCTGGGAGTGGAGGAGTTAGAGATGTAGAGAGACATTTAGGCAATGGAAAAACAAAATGTATCATTAAAATTAATATTACCAAAAGAAAGAACCTTGGCATTAGACATTTCAGTCCCGGTTCTTTCCCCCTATTTGCGTTTCTTCTCAGTTTATTCTGTGCCCAAACAATTATTTCTTAACCTCTAATAGCAAGTGAGGGGATGGGCCACAAGCAGAGACTATTAGAGATGCTTCAGTAATGCAATCGCTTGGCTGAGTTCATTTCATCCCATTTTCTTGTTAATTGTCTTTGTCAGGGATTTGGAGAATCAATTAAAATGATGAAATTTGCGGGAAACAATAATAACTCATATTTACAGTGCAATTGAAGATTTCCAAAAGGGCTTTGCATACATTATCTCATTTGATTCTTACAACAACCATGTGAGGTGATTGCTATTATTTTCTCCATCTTACATCTCTGCATCCATCAGATGAGGACACACAGCTGTGGACTGTGCAGGGTTACAAAGCCTATGTCTAATGCAGGATTTGAACCCAGGCCTTTCTGTTTCCAAGTCCAGGGCTCTATCTACTGCTTTGCCAGTGGAATGAGTTTTTGACCTGGAGTCAGGGGAGTAAGACCTGGGTTTGAATGATACTTGACCTAGCAGAATATAGAATGTGGGACTTGGAAGACTTGAGCTGAATCTTGTGTTAGACGCTTAAAAACCATGTGACCCTCGGCAAATCTCTTCACTACTCCTACTCTGCCTAAGTTTCTTCATCTGTAGAATGGGGATAGCAATCATTTCTATCTTACAGAGTTGTTGTGGATTAACACGTGTAAACAAACCTTAAAGCATTAAATGAATGCTAGCTATTATTATTATTAAACTCTTTGAGCTCCAGCTTCTTCATCTATAAAAAGAAGCTATGACCTACAGAACCTGCCCCATGACATTGTTGGAAGGATCATTAATTAAGAGTCTACCCCAACCCCTCCCTTTACATATAAGCAAACTGAAGCTTAAGTGATTTGCCCAATGTCACACAAGTACTAAGTGTCTGAGGCAGGATTTGAACCCAAGCGCCCTGCCTCCAACTCCGATGTTTTCTGCCCCATCCCCACTCTTCCATGCTACTTCCAAATATGTTCTGCTGGATCAGATGCAATAATGTATACGAGGTCCGCTACAGACTTCAAAGCACAAAAGAAGGAAGTGTCTGTGATTATTATTAAATACAAACTCAACTTTAATAATGCTCCTGGATCATTCATTCGTTTATTCATTTATTCATTCATTCACCAGCCACTTATTACATGAGGGACATGAATTCTTTGAAATAAAAGTAATTTCATCTCACTGATTTCAGGATAGCCCAGGGCTTATACACAAGTGATCAAGGATCCCAGCTTTCCTAAGATAATGGTTGTCAACGGAATGTCCACCAGAACTAATTTATGCTCAGGAACTGCTCATAGAGGGTGAGTTCACCACTTCTTAGGTTTCCTGTTGCTGACAGAAGTCATTCCTGTGAATTTTCATTGTGCTCAGCATGTTATATATTACATATATCATATATATATTTATGTTAACAAATCCTTCATGTTTCTTTTTAACAACCCCCTGGGCCTCCTGTGCATACTTAGCCTATATTTTAACACTTAAGAAAACAAATAAACAAACAAACTATGGGGACAGATGTAAATAATTTATGTATTAGGTATAGTTTGTTTAGATCATTCAGAATGATTCTACTTAATTGTGACTTAATAATAATAGCTTAATTTCTTTAATAATTTAAGGTTTACTGAATGCTTTCCCTGTGAAGTGGACAACAGCCAATCAATTTTGTTGTCCTTTTTTTTGTTTGGTTATTTCTTTTGTCAAGAGCTGTGATTGTGTGGGAATGGAACTTCTGGTAGGGAAGTTCTCTCCCCTGGTACAGATCTGCACCCCCCTGTAACTTATCATCAGAGAGAACCCCCAAGTGGCTCAGTGCCTTGCCACAGTCACATAGCCAGTAAATATCAGCCACAAGATGAGAACCCAGATCTGCCTGAGTTCCAGCTGCTTGTCTAGATACTTAATGATGCTGTCTCTCTGGTGCTATGGGGCCAAGGCACATGTCCAGCTCCACGGGAGTATTCCAGGCCATCCAATCCAACCTCTGATCATCCTTACTAAACAAACACAGCTCTTACCCCCACTTTACCAAGATGAGGTTCGTAGAGTTGACCTGATTTACTCAGGGTCACACTGCTATGAAGTGTCAGGATTACGAAACCAACACAAGCTTCCTGGCCTCAAGACCAGCACACTTTCTTTCCCCTACACCAGGCTGATTGACCAAAGAAAGCTTAACGCTTTTCTAAGCCAAAAAAACCTGGATGTCAAAAGTCTTGTGTGTAATTCCTGTCTAAGGGTTCATTGTGTAACTGGGTCAAGCTGTGGTCACTTTCACAACTGAATTTCTGTAAAGTCTATCTGTCTGTCTCTCTGTAGCTATATATTTCTTTCTAAACAATACACACATATATGGAGATGTTTATATATACACACACACACACACACACACACACACACACACATATATATACACATATATATGTATGTATGTATATGTATCTATATGGACAGACAGATACTTTAAATAAATCTTTATTTACTTAGAAGTAACAAGACTTGGAGTGTAGAAATACAGGGTAATTCTGGTACCCTTTGTGAAAAGGGTGTCCAAATCCTATTGCCTAAGCAGATGCCGATGTTATTGCAGGCAGGAAGTGAAGGGCGGGGGAAGGGGAGTGTGTGTGTGTGGGGGGACCATGCAGGGTGTGAGTGACTTCAGTTGGAAAGGCCAGATGTTTTCCAGTTTGCTCTGGGAAACCCAGACCCTAGAGACAGGCCTACAAAGAGCCTCCAGGGCCCAGTAACCTGTGACAATGTTCTATTGCCTGTATGCTAATCTCTTCCCGCAGCAGATGTTTCCAATGATAGGGAAATGTTGAAACTCGAAGCTGATTTCCCTGATCAAGCCCACACATTGAAGCCCAGGCTGGGAACAAAGAAAAGCTTTTGGTTATTTTTTTTCTAAGCCTCCATTTTAATTTTCAGGCATGCCCACCAATATTTTGTATTCAGGTGGCATAGTAGTCATCCCTTTTGGAATCAAAAAACTTGGATCCCAATCTCTGCTCTGCTACTCACTACCTGTGTGACCTCAGGGGAGTCACTTAACCTTCTATGCCTCAGTTTCTCTACTCTAAAAATAAGGAGGACTCTAAGCTCGGTTTTAGTTGTAAATCAACAATCCTATGCTCCTTCTTTTGTCTTTCCTCCTTTTCCCCTCCAATGACCCTGAAAAATAACAGTAAAGACTAGGGAGTTGTGGAAACATTCACTGTAATTGTTCGATCCAGTGGCCAAGACTTTTTTTTTTAACATAACAAAGCTTTGATGCTTCTTAGAGTTGCTTGGCCTCTTGTCATCTATTGAGCCAAGTCCCACAACACTTTTGAGTTTATTAAACTAGGACCCAAACTCCTATCACTTTTTATATTATTATTGCCCAGGATGTAATTACTACTGGATGGTAAGAAAGGATAAAATCTACAAAGCACCTTGAAATATTGAAGGGAAGACCAAAAACATTGGTATAAGGACCTTCTGATGACCTGAAAAGTCATGGCCAATTTGCATTTCTTTGTGCATGAAGTCTAGATCACTTATATATGGGAATTATAAGGAAGACTTCTTAGGATATGCATTGAATGCAAGAGGACTCAGGATTGTTGGTGTATGTATTTGGGGAAAGCCCAGGTTGATGGGGAAAGTGTTCTAACATTATTTTTCTTACTATATCACTTCATTAAACATCTTTCCTTTGAATTAATGATTTTACTAGGCTGACATTGGAGGGAGTGTGGTGCCACAAACTAACATTTTTCAGGTTTTGTGGAGCCACAGAAAACCTTCATCCTGGGGCAGCTTGTCCGAAGGGGACATGGGAGGGGGTGTGCCCCCTTGGATTATGCGTATATGTTTTGTTCCCCCTCTAATATGTAAGCTCCTTGCAGGCAGGGACTTTGTCCAGTTTTCATTTTGTCTTTGTAACCTCAGAGCTGAGTTGCAGCACCTACTATTTGACAAATTCTTCTCAAAGGAATAGATGTCAAATATACTAGGATATTACCCATAACCGAGCTTTGAAACTAGCTAGAATTGTTTGCTCTTCTAATTCTCTGTCTATTGGGACTGAATAATATAAGAATAAATATAAGTACAATGATACATAATTGAGTGTTTGAGAGGATTGCCCAAAGTGCCAGACACAGATAGACTCATGGGACTTTAGAATGGGATGAGTCCTTCAAGATCATTGGGTCCAATCAGTTGTTACATCCCTCAGGCAGGCAAGGGTAAAGGACAGGATGTACTTGGCAGAGATTCACTCTGGGGGAGGGGGGGAAGCTTGGTCTTCAGAATCAGAAGATAAGCAAAGGGATGGTCAGATCTTGAGACAGTGGGACAAACCAGGGAGGCATCAAGCCAGCACAGTCAGCAGATTCAGTTGTCTGAGAGTTCATAAGGAGTCAGCAAGTCCTATGCTTAAGTGACAAGAACAGAGCCCTAGGCAAGTGTGAGTGGGTAAGGCGGGGCAAAATGAGCAAAGGTAAAGCAGAAAGGATCAGGGCAGGAATTCTGAGAAATCCAGCAAATAGAGGATTTCCCTGCTCAGTTGAGGCCCAGGCACACCATTACAGCTCACTAAAAATCCTAGTTGATCCTTTCTAGAACATCTAAGTGACACAGCAGATTGAATGCTGGCCCTAGAGTCAGGAAGATCTAAGTTCAAATACTATTCAGATATTTACTAGCTATGTGACCCTGGACAAGTCACTTAATCTCTGACTGCCTCGGTTTCCTCAAATGTAAAATGAGGATAATAACAGCAACTATTTCACAGGGTTATTGAAGATCTAATGAGATAATATCCATTTACATTGTTGTAGTCATGGTAGTTTTTTTTTCCTGGCTCTGCTTACTTTGCTTTGCATCAGCACATATAAGTCTTCTCATTATTCTCTGTATTATATTAGTAGTTTCTTACAACATTTTTAATACTCCGTTTTATTCAAATCTCCTAATTTGTTTACTCATTCCCCAATTAATGGGCATTTATTTTATTACCTGTTCTTTGTTACCACTAGAAGTTTTTAGATAGAGATAAATATAGATACACACGTGTGTGTGTGTGTGTGTGTGTGTGTGTGTGTGCGTATGTGTGTGTATGTGTGTGTGTATAATTTTTGTCAAAGACCTCTTTGGGGTATGTGTCTAACAGTAGAGTCTCTGGGTCAAAGGGTATGGACACTAACCACTTCATTTGTGTAATCCTGAATTGCTTTTTAGAATAAGGTATTTCTAAGATACAGCCATGAATGGAAGCTTTATATTAACAACTTTCCATTTTCACTTTTGAAAGTAGTTTTATCTATGCACTTTTTCCCTCAGTCATTTCTAGAAATCCTTCCCACTCATCCCTATCCTCTCTACCAATTGGCCATTCCCCTTTTTATCTCGATATCTTTATCTTTTTAAGTAATATTTTATTTTTCCCAATTATATGTTAAACAAATTTTTAACATTTTTTAAAAGTTTTGAATTCCATGTTCTATCCCTCCCTCCCTCCTTTCCCCTTCCCCTCCCTTGAGACAGTAAGCAATCCAATACAGGTTATATGTGTGCAATCATGTAGAACATTTCCATACTAGTCATTTTGTACAAGAAATGAAAGGAAGGAAGGAAGGAAGGAAGGAAGGAAGGAAGGAAGGAAGGAAGGAAGGAACGAAGGAACGAAGGAACGAAGGAACGAAGGAACGAAGGAACGAAGGTACAAAGGAAGGAGAAGAAGAAAGAAAGGAAAAGAAAGAAAGGAAGAAAGAAAGAAAGAAAGAAAGAGAAAGAAAGAAAGAAAGAAAGAAAGAAAGAAAGGAGGGAGGAAGTAAGGAAGACCATTCTCTTCTGAAAAAGAAAAACAAATTGGCAAAAACCACAGATTCAGTGAAATCTTAGATGACGTATAAAATATTCAGTCCTAGTAGTCTCCTACTTCTCTGTTCCAAGGAAGGAAATATGGAAGGCGTGTTTCATTTTCTGGTATCCAGAACCACTATTTTTTTCAGTTATTAACATTTCACTTTATTTTAATGGTCTTTACATTTTCAATTTTGTAGGTAGACAGGTAGATGGAGTACTGAATAGAGTTTGGGACCTAGAGCCAGGAAGACCTGAGTTCTAATTCTGCCTCAGATACTTAACAGCTGTGTGACCCTGGAGAAGTTATACAACCTCACACGCTATTTCCTTATCTGCAAAATGAGGGTGATAATAGCATCTATCTCATGGGGTTCCTTTTAAGTTAATAAATGTAAAGCACTTTGGAACTTTAAAGGACTACATAGATGCTAGCTCTTATATCATCATCATCATCATCATCACTATGCACTGTTCTTTTGGCTCTGCTTATTTTCTTCTAGATCTGTTCAATAAAAACTTCATATGTTGTTCTGAGTTTCTCATATTCATAATTTCTTACTGTACCGTATTTCATCATATCCACATGTGATTGAATTTTCAGCCATTCCCCAAGTGTTTTGTACCCACTTTGTTCACAGTTTTATCCTAATATAAAAATGCAGTTATGGACATTTTGGCATAAATGGACCTTTTGGTCTGTCTTTGGCTTCATTGGGTTTTCTATCCAGTATCAGGATTGCAGGGTTAAAGAGGATAAACTTTACATTCTTTGTTCTTACAGAATTTCGAATTGACATAGTATGAAACAATGGTAACAGTGTTGGGATGAGAATTAGAGAACCTTGGTTTAAGTCCTAGCTCTGTAAGTTACTAACAGTATGACCTTGGACTAATCACTTAAACTCTCTCAGCTGCAGGTTCTTCATCAGTAAAATGAAGGAGTCAATGACATGTACAAAAATATTTGTAGCCCCTTTTTTATGGTGGCAAAAAAAAAAAAGAAATTGAGGGGATGCCCATCAATTGGGGAATGGCTGAACAAATTGTGGTATATGAATGTAATGGAATACTATTGTGCTATAAGAAATAATGAGCAGGTGGATTTCAGAAAAACCTGGAAAGATTTGTATAGTCTGATGCTGAGTGAAGGGAACAGAACCGGGAGAAACTGAACACAGTAACAGCCACATTGTGTGACGACTAACTTTGATAGACTTGGCTGTTCTCGGGAATGCAAGGATCTAAGACATCTCCAAAAGACTCATCATGGAAAATGCTGTCCATATCCAGAGAAAGAACTATGGAGTCTAGTGCAGGTCAAAGCATACTATTGTCACTTTTTTGGTTGTTTTCTCTTTCTCATGGTTTTCTCTTTTGTTCTGATTCTTTTTTCACAACATGACAAATGTGGAAATATATTTAATATGTACAGCCTATATCAGATTGTTTACCATGTTGGGGAGGGGGGAGAAAAAATTGGAACTCAAAATCTTAAAAAAGTAGATGTTGAAAACTACCTTTACAAGTAATTGGAAAAAATAAAATGCTATTGTGTGTGTGAGGGGGGAATGAAGGGGTAAAACTATGTAACCTTGAAAGTCTCTTTTAGCCATATTCTATGATTCTATGATATCTGGAACAGTTGGACCAATTCTCAGCTCCACTAACATTGTATTGATTAATGTAACCCCCTATATCCTCCCCAAAATTTATCATTTCCATTTTTTCATCCTCATCAATTTTTAGGGTATATTGAACAACTTCAGAGTTGTTTTATATGGAATTTCTTGAAATATTAGTATGTGGGAATATGTTTTATATGTCATCAATTGCTCTTTCAGAAACTTTTTTTTTCACATCCTTTCAGAAATTATCCATTAGGGAATGATTCTTGTTCTTAGGTATTTGTTACTTCTTATATATCTTGATATATAGGGAACATACTTCCTGTATACCTCAAATGTCTAACTTTTATCAGTAACAATTGATGTAAAACTTTCTCCATTTAATAATATCTCTTCTTATTCAAACTTCAATGATTTTTATTCAGGTTAAAGGTTTTTCTCCTAATTTTCTGGAATTAAAATAGTACATTCTGTTTTGTATCAGCTTTACTTTTGCTTGGTTAAGAAATCTTCTCTTAGACATAGTTGTGTGAAAGGTATCTCCTCTAATTCTCCTTTCTCCTTTTTTTTTTTAATAATGTGACTTTTAATATACAGGTTAAATGTCCATTTGGAGCTTATTGTAGTTCATGGTATAATCAACCTGGAAAGGTAGTCTGGAGTCAGGTTTTAAATGCCTAATGGATGAATTTAAATCTTAGAGTAGCCATAGGAGTTTGCTGAGGAGGAGAATGACACACTTGCAACTGAGCCCTTTGCCTCTGTCATGAGGCATGGATGTCCAGCCTACATGAGAGTGGAAGGATTCCCCAAAGATAGTGATGTCCTCCAGATACTCCTCTTTAGAAGATCTTGTGCTGCTGGCTCAAAGTCCAGCACTATGTACTGTTGGGCACAGGACCTCTTCACTGAAATCTAGGACCACTCAAAAGAGACCAGCTTCTCAATCCATAGTTGGGGAAGAAGAAAGAAGGTGGGAATGAAGAAGACCTGTTGTCTAGATTAGAACATTATGACATAGAGATTGGCTTGAATGAACAATCCATAGGGTCCATTCATTAATACATTTACCTTGGACAAGCACCAAAGTCACACCAAAGAGTTAAGAAGAGACTAAGAGGTAATAAAGTGGAAGCTTCTATTATAGACAACCTTCTCAGGGAGTTCAGCCACAAATGGGAAGAGAAATATGGGATGATGATTAATGGGGATGGATGGATCAAGTGAGGGTGGGGCAGAGGTGGACATGTTTGTAGGCAGTAGGGAGTCAGCTAGCAGACAGAGAGAGATTAAATATTAAATGAGAGATTAGGGGCAGTAGAGGGAGAAATAAGGAGCAAGGCCCAGAATTAAATAGGGGAAATAGAATGAATTGGATTGCTTTTGGAAAACTGCATAACAATACCATGAAACTGCTCCTGCTGAAAAACCCTCATCCCCTCAACATTCTTTCAATAATGGGGTATGTATAGCTGGGCATTCTGGAGCAACACAGTATCTAATGAATTCCAATTGTGGGGAATCCAAAGGGCAAGGAAGAGCCATAGGGTGAAAGTAATTGGGCTGCCACACGCTACCAATGATGACTGCAGTGCACGAAGTGATCAAGGATATGATCTAGGAAGTGTATGGGCAGGAAAAGGCAGTGGGCTGGTCATGTGGGGAGAATGAGGGCTAACATCTGGACCACCTAAGGAATGCCCTGACAACCAGAGAATGATAAAAGATCCAGTGGGGAGTGGATGCTTTAGGGAGAATTTGCAGGAGGACATGAGCCAGTGTGGCACACGATAGGAAGCATGCATGACTTACAGTCCTCATCACTCGTGGGAGGACCCAAATCAAGGAGATCACCGATGCATAGAAGTATTGACGCACCAAAGTGTACAAGGTTAACAGGAAAGTGTTTCCTGGTAATAAAACGAGGTTAGCATATCTAACTCTATATAGAATTCCACATCCCACATCTCCCAGATGCCTCCCTCCTTCTCTCTTGTCTCATGTGAAGGGGTAGCCCTTCTCATTTCCAACATGACCCCACTATAAGCACAAGTAATCCCATTCCATCTTGTCTCCCCCAGCAGATTATCCCCACTCTCTTATTTATCTTCAGTCTCTCCCAGTCTATAGACTGTTTCCCTACTGCCTACAAACATTTCTATGTGTGTCTCAACCTCAAAAAAGCTCTGTTTGATCCATCCATCCGTCCCCATTAGTTAGCATGTTTCTCCTCCTTTTTGTGGTTAAACTCCCTAAGAAGGCTGTCTACGATAGAAGCTTACACTTTCTCTCCTTTCATTCTCTTAACTCTGTAGTCTGACTTCTGACAACCTCATTCAATGGAAACTACTCTCCCCAAACTTACCGATGCTCTCTTAATCATGAAATCTAATGACCTTTTCTCAGTCCTCATCCTCTGACTTCTCTGAAGATTTTGACATTATTGATCACCCTTCTTTCTCTAGGAGAGTGTGTGTATGTGTGTGTGTGTGTGTGTGTGTGTGTGTGTGTGTGTGTGTGTGTATGAGAGACAGAGACAGAGACAAAGAGGGAAGAAAGAGAGAGAGAGAGAGAGAGAGAGAGAGAGAGAGAGAGAGAGAGAGAGAGAGAGAGAGAGAGAGAGTTCTGTGTCCTTCTCTCTCCTAGTTTCCCTCTGGCCAGACTGCTGCTTCTCAGGCTCCTTTTCTGTATCTTCATGGTTCAGTTCACACTAACTATCCATGGCTGTCTCTCGAGATTCTGGCCTAGGTCCTCTTATCTATATATATTATTTTGCTTGGTGATCTCATCAGGTCCCATGGCTTCAATTATAATCTTTCTGCTGATGATTCCAGCACCTAATTCAGGACCTAACCTCTTTTCTAACTTCCAATCTCCCATCTCAACTGCCTATTTGACATCTCAAACTTAAACTCCCTAGACATCTTAAATACAACACATTCCAAACTGTACACGTTATTTTTTTGCCCTCAAATTCCCCCTCTTCCTAACTACCCTATCAAGCGTTTCCACTCACTCAGGCCTGCAGCCTAGAGGCCCTCCTCATCCCCTCCCCCTTTCCAAAGCCAATTAGTTGCTAAATCCTGTCAATTACACCTTCATAAGATCTCTTGTGTGCGCCCTCTTCTTCTCCGGCACTGCCACCATCCTACTCTAGGCCCTCATGACCTCACACCGGCCTTCTGCTCAGTCTCCCTGCCTCAGATCTCTCTTCACTGCAGTCCATCCTTTTCTCAGCTGTCAAAGTGACCTTCCAAAAGTACAAGTTAGACCATGTCACTCCACAGTCGTTAAACTCCAATTCCTATCATGTCTATTAACAAATATAAAATCTTCAGTTTGGCATTCAAAGCCTTTCATAACCTGTGCCTCTTCTACTTTTCCAGGCTTCCTACACCTTCCTCCCCATCAAGTGCTTTGTGATCCAATGATACTGGCATCCTGGTTGTTCCTCACACAAGATACTCTATTTCTCAGCTCTGGGCATTTTAACTGTCTATCTCTCATTCTTGCAACTCTTTGCCTCCTCATCTTCATCTCCTGGCTTCCCTGAATGACTGCAAGTCCTAACTAAAATCTACCATCTATGAGAAGCCTTTCCTGATTCCCCTCAATACTAGCACCTTTCCTCTATTGATTATCTCCAATTTATAATACCAATAAAACTCAGCAGGAAGAGATAGGAAAAAGAATTTCATTCAAAATTCCTACAGAATGTATAAAATATTTGGGATCCTACTTACCAAAATACACACCAGAACCATATAAGTGAAATTAAAAACAAATGTTTGCAGAAAATAAAAAGACCTAAATAGACGGAAAATATAATAAAATACTATATAAATTAATTTACTTATTCAATGCCTACCAAACTATCAAAGAGTTATTTTATAGAACCAGGCAAAAATAATAACAAAATTCATAAGGAGGCATAAAGGGGAAAGACTGAGAATAAAGTGGTCCTAGCAATGCCATACCTCAAACCGTGCTCCAAAGCAGTAATTTTCAAAATGATTTGGTACTAGTCAAAAAATAAAAATCAATTAGTGTAAAGAAATATAGGTGCATGCTATACAGAATCAAATGTATCCATTAGCCTAATATCCGATAAATACAAAGACCCCAGCTATTGCCATAAGTGCTCACTATTTGATAAAACCTTCTGGGCTAATTGGACAACATTATGGAAGAAATTAGATGGACCTCACACATTACAAAAGAAAAGCTCCAAAGGGATATGTGACTGAGATATAAAAGATCACATCATAAACAACTCAGAGAAATGCAGGGCAAAAATACCCGTCAGATCTACAAATAGAAGATAAGTTCATGACCAAACAAGAGACAGAGAGGATCACAGATGATCAAATGGGCAATTTGGATTACATAAAATTTAAAATGTTTTTGCACAAAGGGAAAACAATTAACTGGGAAATGTTTTTGCAGCAAATTTCCCTTATATAGGCCTCATTTTCAGGATTGGAATTTATAAGAATAAGAGCCATTCCCCAATTCATAAATTATCTAAGAGAGGTAGTTCTCAAAGTGTGTTTTGGAGACCCCTGGGAGTCTCCAATACCCTTTCAGGAGGTCCACGAGGTCAAAACTACTTTCAAAATAATACTAAGATGTATTAATTTCTTATATAGTAAATATTGATAAGTATAACTCACATAACCAAAAGCTTTTGGGAAGTCCTCCATAATTTTTAAAAATGTAAAGAGACTAAAAGGTTTGAGAACCACTAGTCTAAAGATCTCAAGGGAAGAATCCCAGTTTATCTATAAGCATATGGAAAAATGCTCTGAATCAATACTAATTTGCTGTTCAATTGCTTTCCAGTAAAGTCTGAGTCTTCATGAATCCCTTTGGAGTTTTCTTGGCAAAGATGCTGGGATGGTTTGCCATTTCCTTCTCCAGCTCATTTTACAGATAAGGAAACTAAGGCAAATAGGCTTAAATGCCTTGCCCAGGGTCATGTAGCTACTAAGTGTATGAGGCTGGATTTGAACTCATGAAGATGAATCTTCCTGATTCCAAGCCCATGCTCTATCCACTGTACTACCTAGTTGCCCCTCCATTCCTAATTAGAAAAATGCAAATTAAAGCAGTTATGAAATCCCAATTCATATATATCAGATTGGCCTGGATGACACAAAAGGAAAATAACAAAGGTTGGAGGGGCTATGGGAAAATAGTCACAATAATGCACTGTTGGTGGACTTATGAATGGGTCCAAACATTTTGGAAAGCAAATTGGAATTATACACAAAAAGTCACTACACAGTGCATGCCCTTTGTTACTGCTGTTCAGTCATTTTTAGTCATGTCCACCTCTCCTTCACCCCATTTAGGGTTTTCTGGGCAAAGATACCAGAGCAGTTTGTCATTTCCTTCTCTAGCTTATTTTACAGATAAGGTAACTGAGACAAACAGGGTTAAGTGCCTTGCCCAGGGTTGTGTAGCTAATATGTGTCTGAGGCTGGATTTGAACTCAGGTCTTTTTATACCAAGAAGCTGGGATTTTTGATGGGGCTTGACCGACCCATCTGTGCCTGCTCATCCACATCCTCCCATAAGTTTGCTAGAAGAGCAAGGGGAAGTAAAGTAGCACACCCAAAGTGCTGGGGGAGCCTTCCTCAAGTTTTTCCAACATCAAGAGTCTGTGGGTTATCCATGTGTTAAAGTAACACAAAATAATGAAGAGGGACTGATGGGATCCAGAAAGGCCTCATGTAAGACATATTTACTGGGACATACTCTGAAGGAAGTTAGGGACTTTAAAACATTACTTTGAATTAATGTTAGAGTTTCCTAGCAAAATCTTATGTAACGGAGAGAGAATAGGGGTTCTGTCTATTAACCAACAGAAATTTGGAGCAAAAGCCAATTATTTTAAGGTAACCCAATGCGTACTATAGGAACAGGAATACACATAGATTCTAAGTGCGCAGTGCAGTGTGGACCCACTCCTGGGAACATGTGTGACCATCTCATTACCCATGAGCATACTTTCCCACTGAATCTACTAAGGCCAATGGGCCTTTCCCAGGTTGGGAGCAGGGGAGTGTCAGTGGAGAGTTTGGAGAGAGAAGGAACACTGAGATGCATTCAGATTTCCTTTTGGGTTCTCCCCAGAGGGGAATTCAATATCTGCTCCTTCCCCACCATGTAGGGATAGCTCTCTTACAATTCTATTAAAATAAATTGGGATAAAGAACCCCTTTGGACAAACAAAATTTAAGTTTTTTCCGAGAACTGGCCAACTTTTCATTTTTTTAGCACCTTCTGTCTGTTCTTGTCATTAAAAAATCTATCTCACTAGAGAGCTGATGTCCCCATTTCTGTCTTGTCACCTGTCTCCCCCTTCCCTTCCAGCAGACTCATTAAGCTTTGTCTGCTGCACAGAGAGTCAGTCACTGCCTAAGGAGTGCCAAGGAGCAAGCTGACCATCAGGACTCATTAGGCCAATGCATCAGGCTCATTAGATGTCATGCCCAGAATGCCATCTAAATTAGCAATGAGCTTGACCACCTGAAAGTAATTCACAAAGGCAGTCAGCTGCGGTGTTTTCCCATCTCTAATCCACCTGCCAGATTCATTTTCCTGTGGAGGATAGTGATCAGTCACGACAACACATGTCCCTGTTGCTCATGGATCTGATCAGGTGCCATGGTCCTTCCTGACTAAACGGTCTTTAGATCACATGCGAAAAAACAAGGAATTCCAAATGATGTGGGGATGTGGAATGTGCAAGAGAAGAAAATGTAGGGCCCTAGGAATGTGAGATAACTTGTCAGTAAAGCACATTTCAAACCAATGGATACTTTCTTGTAGGCAGCTTGGCATGACGGACTACTATATGTAGAATCAGTAAGCCTGGGCTGGAATCCTGACTCTGTCACTTGCCATCTGTATGACCCCATCAAGTCATATAAGCTCTCATAGCCTCAGTTTCCCCATCTGTAAAATGTAGATATAATGGCTTACCTCATAGCTTTTTTTTTCCTTAGCAAGAGTCGATGAGATGCTGTGTGACCCTGGGCAAGTCACTTAACCCTGATTGCCTAAGCAAAAAAAAAAAAAGGTCAATGAGATGACATATATAAATACTTTTTAAACTCTGAAGTGCTCTATAAATGCCCAGTAATCTAATTTCTGAAGTCGTCTAGCCACCTCAGAGTGATAAATGTACTTGTCAAGGTCCTACAGCTAGTAAGTGGCAAACCCAGGACTCTGATACAAAATCCAGTATTCTTTCCATTCTACTGATAATTCCATCCCAATGATCTAGATTTCCAGATTCCAGGATCCCTGCTTGGCAATCCATCCCATAGGAGATGAATGCCAAAAGGATTCTCCTAAAATGCCCCTTTTCTCCTCTTGTTCATGACATATGTAGCTTCTCTCTTCCCAAGAGAATCAGTTTGGCCCACTGGAGAGAGGGTTGGACTTGGGGTCAGAAATCAATAAATCATTTATTAAGCACCAGCAAGTGCCAGGCAGGATGAGAGGCACTAGAAATCCAAAGACAAAGCAAAATATTCCTTGTACTCAAGGACCTTACATTCTAATGGAGGAGACGCCATGCCCATATATCGGCTAGAACCAGTTACTGTATTTTATATTAATTATAACTTCAAATCATGTGAATTTATATGCTTGTGACCACTTCAGGGCTTCATTACTCATGCTAATCAAGTCCCAGCTTTATCTCAAGATGGTTCTTAGGCTGAGTTTGAAAGGAAACCAGGGATCCCAAGAGATGAAGGGGTGGAAGGGAGAATAGTCTAAGCATGAGGTACAATTAGGGCAAAGGAACAGAGGTGAAAGATTGACTTCAGGCTCTGCCTCTCCCACATGCTCATTATGTCCCCCTGGCAAACCACTTAACATTCCCAAACTCTAGGCAAGTCTCCAGATATAAATTATATGAGATACTGATCAGCATCAGTGGATTGAGTTTTCATCATGGGAGTTCCCCCACACTGATGAAATTATAATCCCAGACTTTTTCCTCTGCCCTCCCCCTAAAAAATCCAGCCCTCTCTATCTCTCCAAAACTAGACTCTTAATTTGTAGAGGTCAGAGACTCTGTTTTCTATCCCTTTATATTGTACTTAGAGCTTAGGCCATTGTTATAGCCTGCCATCTTGCAAGTATGCAGTAGGATCTCAACAAATACTTCATGAAGAAAAGACAGACTCTCACTCCACTTGCCCTTGCATACATATATTCAGACCACCATGTTAAAAGGCTCTAGGGGAAGGGGGGAAGAAAATGAGCCACAGTTATTCCAAATGAAACTTCTGGAAAATTCAAGGCTGACAGAAATCAGTGGACAAGACTGAACATGAATAAATAGCCAAGACCTGCCTTAACAACATTGGATTCGAGAGCTGGAAAGGACCCTTGTGATCATTGATTCCTACCTACAATGTCATTTTACAGAAGAGGAAACTGAGGCCCAGTCAGTCAAAGGAGCTTGCCCAATGTCAAAAGGAGCCTATAAAGAGCTCAGTCATGGAAACCCAGCTCTTCTGGCACCATGTTGAGTGCTCTGTATACCTCACTAAGCTGCCTCTCCTGGCAAAACTTACCATTAATGTGATTTGGGAAGAATGTGATCATATATAGAAATCTTGGTGGGAATATATTGCTGTGGAAACCCAGAGAAACTGGGTTTAACTCCTGGTTCTTCTACGTGTGATCTATATGACCTTGGGCAAATGATTTAATCTTCCTGGACCTCAGTTTCCCCATTGTGTATAATGAGATTATGTATGTATAATGTATGTATGTATGTATGTATAATGAGAGGCCATTGATTAAATGGCCTCTGAGGCCCTTCCCACCCCTAAATCTATGATCCTATAATTCATGAAGCAATTAAACTGCACAGAACAGGCTAAATAATTTGGGTAAAATCCATTAATTTTTGCTCCTCAACAACACTTTGAAGGAAGAGGCAATATGACACAGTAGAAGGAAGGTTGGCTCTAGAGACAAGAGATTTATGTTAACCCCCATCTGCGCTACTTACTACCTGTATGGCCATCACTTATCTGTGCCTCAGTTTCCTCATCTGTAAAATTAGGGGTTGACCTAGATCCCTCTAAGATCCCTTCCAGCTGTAATACTATGACCCTATAATTCTGTGCTGGTCCGCTTTCATCAGCATCATCCCTTAAACCATACCCATAATGGAGTAGTTGGTAGCATTTAGTGAACTTTGGACATACTGGGAAACTGGTCCAGGCTGATGCAGACCCACAGATCGCTCACTGGTGAGGCAGGTAGATGTTCTGCCTGCCCTGCCCTATCACTTTAAGAGACAAAAAAGAAAGAGAAGTTTGATAGACAATCGATGGCATTTGCTGTGGTTCTGCCCCCAGCCCTATCTTGGACCAAATGAACCTTAGTGTAGGCTGGCAGCTAATGGAAAGAGTCTAGACAAGGTAGAGATAAATTGATAAGATAACCGCAGGGTCCTATGCGTCATTTGGCACTCATCCAGACACCAAGTGCTCACCATAAATCATGATTGCAAGGCTGAGAGGAGAAGTTTTAAATTAGCATTTCAATCAAGCAGAATTGAAGCCCTCCCACTCTCATCTTCTCATCTCCACCACTCCCAACCCACTCCTCCTGGTCCCCCAGAAGCTGCAGAAAAAAAGTGATGAAATAGTTCTAAGAAAAGGCTCCGTCTATGGGAGCTTGTCCTGGGGCCAGTGAGAACCCACTGGGAAGCCTTTGGTATTTTCAAGACTCAGCTCATGCCACATTCTATAAAAGGCTTCTATAAAACCCACCCCCCAGCAGCTAGGAACCTCCCTGCCAAAGTGACCTTGCCTTTGATTTGTATGTGTAATGTAATGATGTAATGTAATCATAAGAGCACAGATTGTCTCTCTCATTAGAAAGTAAACTCCTTGAGGGCAATAACTTTCATTTTTGCACCATGTCAAGTTCATAGCAGGTGCTTAATAAATGCTTATTTGATAAATTATCAAGCTAGTTAACCATCCTCCCCTTTTTTTCTCCCCTATGGATCTTAGGGCTTGACCTGACTGCCCTCCTTCAGCTCCTACCATCTCTCATTCCAGTCAGATCTCCCTTCAGATCTTCTATGGGATTATGGGGTTTATGAATGGTACATCAGTAAGTCCATCTATAATAAACACCCAAAAGAATCCAAGGATACGGGTGCCCAGGGTCCTCACAGATACCAAAGTCCCAGAGTTCTGATTATGAGAGATGATAGATACAGAGATAGATCAGATGGAACCCATCTGATAGTTCCAGGAAACCAGACTTGCTCAGGAATGCTGATTCGGAGTGGCCTAGAGAGGTGGAGCCAGGATTCTAAGTATAAGGGAAAAAAGGGGCTGGCATCTACTACAAATACATCTGACTTGAGGCAAGTAGAGCCCAGATACCTTTGTCTCCACCAATCACAAATAGGTCAGATAAGGAGAAACATAATCAGTGGTAGAATTCTCTTGACATCATGGGCTAACCTCAAGGATTTACCATTCTAGCTGGGTTTTTCCTCCCTTTATAATCTTCCTCTGACAGATGGAGGCTAGCCTAACTAGCCTTCATCAAGACTATAAAAATATCTGCCATAATGATATCCTTTTGTACTTTTCAAAATATATACATATGTATGAGTGTATGTGTGTGTGTGTGTGTGTACACACACGATATCATAGAGCTATGTGTACACACAGACATGGAGAAAGGTCACTGCTCTTTCCTCCCCCTAATCTCTCAGTGAGTGGGTAGCATCACTAGAATAATACATTGCACTTCTTTTCCAGGCAGCATGGATAGTATTCATTCAGTTCATTCATTCAGTTTATTAAGTGCCTTGGTGTTGTTCAGTTGTTTTCATTCATGAAAGTGTGACCCCATTTGGAATTTGCTTGGCAAAGATACTGGAGTGGTTTGCCATTTCTTTCTCCAGCTCATTTCACAGATGAGGTCACTGAGGCAAACAGGGTAAAGTGACTCATACAACTTATAAGTCTCTGAGGCCAAATTTGAACTCAATTCCTCCTCATTCCAGGGCCAGTGCTCTAACCATTGCACATTTAGCTGCCCTTATTAAGTGCCTACTCTATTATCACTGTGCTAAGTCCTAGGGACAAAGACAAAAAACAATCTCTTCCCTCTGCAAGTTTATACTCTGTGGCAGTAACCCAGGAGTAAACACAACAAACATTTACTCTCTACTTAACTATAAGCCAGGCATGTGCTAAGCACTATGGATACTTATGCAGCTCCCACCAGGGAGAATCGCAAAGATTTGAGAGAAAATTTGAGAGAAATGTGGGTGCTCCACTGTGCTCTTAGATTAGTGAGTACTTACAGACATACCCCAGAGATATTGTGGGTTTAGTTCCAGGCCACCACAATAAAGTGAATACTGCAATAAAGTGAGTCACATGAAGTTTTTCATTTCCCAGTGCATATAAAAGTTATGTTTACACTATACTATAGTCTATTAAGTGTGCACTAGTATTACGTAAAAAAAAAAAGAGTACATTGTAAAAAAAAATATACACGCCTTAATTAAAAAACACTGTATTGTTAAAAAAAAATTATTGCTAACCATCATCTGAGCCTTCAGTGAGTCATAATCTTTTTGCGGGTGGAAGGTCTTGCCTTGATGTTGATGGGTGCTGATTGATCAGGGTGGTGGTTGCTGAAGGCTGGGGTGACTATGGCAATTTCTTAAAATGAGTCAACAATGAAGTTTTCTGTATCCATCGAGTCTTCCTTTCATGAAAATTCTCTGTAGAATGCAATGCTGTTTGATACTGTCTTACCCACAGTGGAAATTCTTTCAAAATTGTAGTCAATTCTCTCAAACCCTGCCACTGCTTCATCAACTAAGTTTATGTAATATGCTTCAATATTGTTGTGTCTCAGGGAATAAAGAATCTGGAGGAGAGGGAGAGAGACAAGGAACAGCCAGTCGGCAGAGCAGTCAGAGCACACACACAACATTTAGCAATTAAGCTCACCTTTGTATACGGGCGTGGTTTGTGACACCTCAAACACTTACAATGATAACATCAAAGATCACTGATCACAGATCACTGTAACCGATAAAAATAATGAAAAAGTTTGAAATATGGCAAGAATTACCAAAATATGACACAGAGACATGATGTGAGCACATGCTATTGGAAAAATGGCACTGATAGACTTGCTTAATGCAGGGTTGCCCCCAAACTTTCAATTTGTAAAAACAAAACACAATAAAGCAAAGTGCAATGAAACAGGGTGTGTCTGTACTTGAGTAGAGGACACATAGCTTCAATGCCTATGTGAGAGAGGACAACAGGCTTTGGGGGTCACCTTCTCTGGAAATGGTGTCATCCTTTGAAACTGTTTAGAAATGAGAAGGGTGGGAGAGCATTTTGGAACCCAGAGAAAAGTCCTAGAGCCCAAAGGTCAGCAGGAAACGTGAACAAGGGAAAAGCTCCATAACAGAGGTTCATTGGCTGGCTCTGCTTAATAACTATGGCTCTTGCCAAGGTAGGGCAGCTCTGGAGTATCCTCGCTGAGCTGGTGGCATAGTGCCCCAGGGAGACAAGTGGAGGAGCCACAGTGAGGATTCAAGCTGATGGTACCTACTCCGTGTAGGCTGCAGAGAGCAGCAGGAGGAGCAATGCGCAAAGGAAGGGCGAAAGGGAGTCATGTCTGGTGGAGCTACCAGTGACTGAGGCTATTTCGAGAACAAGTCTCTGGAGAGAGGTTCCAGCATTGGCTCACCCCTTCTCTTGCCTTTATCCCTTTGGTGAGTTTTTTCCAGTTTTCTTAGACCTATGGACACTCTTTTCCATTTGTTTTGTGAATGCTGTGCTTTTAAGGGAAGTCGATGTCAATAACACCCTGGGAACTATCTTACAGTAAGTTTCCCAAATCATCTTAGTTGGTGCTACAACCTAGGGAGGGGAATGTGGACAATCTCTCCAAGGGGCTTTATTACAAAATAAATAAGAGCTAAGTAAATAGGATGATATTAACGGGCATTTTCATCAAATTATGGTAGCCTGGTATATTGTCCTTCCTAGCACAAAGGATATATGGAGATATAGATATGGATATGAATATACATATGCATATATATAGACAGAGAGAGAGAAAAAATAAGGATAGATATATCTATACCTCAATTGATAGATAGACAGATATAGATAGATATAGACGTTGACAGACAGCTAGAGAGATCTCATAAGCTGATCCGGTATTCATGTTGACTGGTCAGGACTCCTTACTCCTCTGAAAACTAATGGAGAAATAGTCATTCAGCAAAATAGGAATGAACATCTTGATGTGCCTAGCACTGATATACATGTATGTATAAGTATTAATGTGCATCTATACATACAAATATGCATGTATACAAGGGGTCCCAAAAATCTTAATATAATCTTAGGCTTATTTAAACAGATACATATATACACATGCATGTGCACATACATACATACGACATTGTGTACATACACATGTGTGCATGTAGCCTTTCCCATAGGTTATATTCTCCTAAGTCCCCATATCCATCTCAATGGGACAAGTTTTCACACAATTCTGAGCCTCCCAAATTAAAAACCATTTAACACCATCTGATATTCAGGGTTTGCATAATTGAGCCGTTAATGCAACAAACCATAAAAACAGACCGCTAAAGACAAAAGGAGTCAATGAAAACAATGCACATGATGTCCCATTCCCTGAACAAATTGGCCTCAGTGGAAAGGCTGAAGACGAGAAGATGAGAAGAATCTGGAGAAGGGTCACTTGAACATCTCCTTTTAGGGGAAAGGATCCATAGGATTATTGCTGCTTTAAATTAGCCAATCAGAAGTGCTCTGAGAACCTAATGCAACATTCATCAGCTCTGTGGACTACTGTGAGGCTGTCCACATGGTGGCACTTTGGTAGAGGGGGGGATGGAGCAGGAGCTGATGGTACTCAGGAAAAGCAAATCAGTGCTGGCAAATGCAACCTGAAGTTTAGCTGTTACTACATACAGGCTGTGTGATCCTGGGCAAGTGACTTAACCTCTCAAAGCCCTAAGCAACTTGAAAAGACTATGAATTGCAGAGAAAGCATCATTTTCTTGATAGAGGGAGTGTCCTCATTGTAATTCCCTGTAATATTTAAATCAGAATGGGGTTGGACTTCTGATTTCTCTCGTATAAGGAACTCTCAAAGAGGTTGTCAGTGCAGTTCAATATCTTGTCTGGGATCTGCGTCTGAGTTGTCTAGAGAACTGTAGTCCGGGGTCACACAGCTAGTAAGAGTTGGTGCTTTTTCAGGCTTTAAGGTTTGGAAAGCATTTTACATACATTATATGTAGTTGATTTAAGTGAGAACCCTGAGAGTAGATTCCTTTCTAAACCCAACCCAATTCAGGTCAGGATACAGCCCAGTTCTCTCTCAACTTCAAGTCAAGACAGTAACAAATGAAGTTCTGACTTCCCACTTCTCCTAAGGCCATGCTTCCTGAGGACCACCACCCTCTTGTCTACATCTGCCACTACAACATCATTGGACCATGCTCTCCAGACACATTACAGTCCCCAGATGTGCATGTCATTGATTCTATCAGTTGCCTTCTGATAGTGGTCTTTACACCAATGAGGCATGTCTACATCATTCTAGGAAGGGATGGATACCTGTGGGAAAGCTGCCTAGAAGTAATTAAGCTCACTTAAGGAGTGTGAACTCCTCCAAAGCTTTCTTTATAGAGGGCAAGTCATTCTCGATTTATTCTTTCTCTGACTATGCCATTAGCTTCTGGGATCTATCCATTTTATTATTGGCCTAAAGTCTTCCCCTCCCAAAATGCCATATAGACCAGCTTATAACAAGTGAAAACTCAATTGAATTTGTCGCTATTGAACCCCACAGAGTAAAATCTAGGGAAGAAACCAGAGATAATAGAAAGCACAGACCCATCTGGATGTGAAACCTGTTTCAAAGGCATCCTCCTTGCCATCCAGGGCCACATTTAAGAACCAGATATATAAGTCACAGTGCTAAAGCCCCCATTAGGATGGGACTCCAAATAGATCAGAGATAATGAAAGGGGCCTCTAAATCTTGACACAGTTCAGAGCCTCTATGGGTATTCATCTAACCTTTTTGCCAGCTATGCTGAACCTTGGAAAATTGGATATATTTTTTGTTGACACTGTTTGTATAGCCTGTTGTGTTTTGTTGTGTTTTGTTTTTAAAGAAAAGGAGGGTTTGTATTCTCTCAACTAAGTCAAACTTTAGAAAGAGATATCTTTGGCAGGGATTTTAATGACTCCTCACTTCTCTTTTCCTCCTGGGAAGGCATCTCAGTCAGAATTGGTACTACAGATATATAATTAAATGGTGATGGAAGAGAAAGTAGATCATGGCAGGAGGTGAAGGTGATAGACAAAGCAACAAGCATTTACCCTCCACATACTGTGTGTCAGGTATGTGCTAAGCACTGTGGATGCAAATACAAGCAAAAAAATACCACTCTCTCCCCTCGAGCAGTTTTCATTCTAATAGGGGAAAACAATACTAAAAAGGTGCTAAAAGAAGAATGTCATTGTGATGAAATCCAGAGAGACAGAATCATAGCTGGGATGGGAACGAAGCATGGCTGCCCAACCAATCCCTAAAATGAAGGCCTCAAAAGCAGCTCACCATGGGAGAAGGGGGCCAACATGGTAGAAGGATGTTCCAAGGTGAGAACACCCCAGGCACTGTAGCTGGAAAAGGTGGTGTTCAGTCAGATTACAGCTGAGAGGGAGGGGGTTAGTAGAAGTCTTAGGGAGGACAAGAAGGCGATCTTCAAGGCACTAAAGGGTTAGGCCCTGGAAGAGAAATTGGAACTCTTCTGTTTGAAGCATGAAAGTTACAGAGAAGAAAACTCAGGTTTGCTGTTGAGGAAAATAAGCTTCCTGACAATTAGAGCTATCCCAAAGTGCAATGGATTGCCTAAGGAGATAGTTTTTCATCTTCCTCAGTTATTTTCAGTCATGTATGACTCTTCATGACCCCATTTGAGGTTTTCTTGGCAAAAATCCTGGACTGTTTTTCCATTTCCTTCTCCAGCTCATTTTGCAGATGAGGAAACTGAGGCAATGTGATTAAGTGACTTGCCCAGGGTCACACAACTGCAGAGTGTCTGGGGCTGGATTTGAACTCAAGGAGAAGAGTCTTGCTGACTCCAAGCCCAGTGCTGTACTCACTGCTCAAAGGCTGGATGGCTACCTTCATGCAGAAAGCATCTTTTTCCTTGTATGGCTTGTCCTAGATGTGATCCCAGCTCTGAAACCTGGGATTCCATGGATAACGATGGAGTGACTTCTCACTTTTCTGTCTTCTCTGGAACTGAGGTAGGCAGGACACTTCCATCAATCACTGATTCACCTGCCTGCCCAGTGCTTTTTGTACACAGAGAAGAGAACATGGAGGCAAACATTTGAAACAAAGCCAGAGTCTCTGTCTCAAGGACCATAAACAATATGTTGTCGGGCTTTTTTAGACAAACAGGAAAAAAACAAACCTTCCTTTTTGTCTTAACATGGAAAAAAAATAATGTGCAACTTAGGGGAGATAAACTATAGATAACAATAAGATTATTGACTCTTTCGTGACCAATACAGAAGCTCAAAGTTTAGTGAGTGAAAACTAGAATGGTCAGAGCAATTGGGTTTTTGTCAGATCAGATTAGAATTATTAAATTTTAAGATATTTTTAGCATGTAACCTAAGCAGATCAAGGATAGAAAGGCCCATATACCCCCAAAAGAGTTGTACCAGCACTTTTTTGTAGAAGCAAAGAATTGGAAACAAAGTAGATGCCCACCAGTTGGGGAATGGTGAAGTGAATGAATGAATTTGTATGAATATGAATTATAATAGAGTATTGCTATATTGTAAGAAATGAGGAAAACTAAGACAACTAAATGAAAAGACTTCTATAAAATAATGCAAAATAAAGTGCAGAAAACCAGGGAAACAAACACATATAATAACTACAATAATGCAAATGAAAAGAACAAATAAAACTAAACTGAAAATTTTGTAATTATAATTGTAATGATGCTTAAGCTTAGCCCAGCAAGAAGGTAGGTAAGCAGGCAGCAAGCATTCATTAAGCATTTACTGTGTGCCAGGCACAATGCTAAATGCTAGAGATTTAAATACAAGCAAAAAGAAGAAAGATAGTCCCTGTCCTTGGGGAATTTACATTCTAGTGGGGGAAAGACAATATATATTAGAGAGCTGTAAAAGGTGGGGTGAGAGGAAGAGAACGTACTAGTATGGGTAGAGTTATGGTGATGAAATCCAAAGAATCAGAGCACAGCTGGGAAAGGAATGAGGCATAGAGGGCCAGGGCCCATCCCCAAAATGGAGGCCCCTGGAAGAAATGACCTAGCATGGCAGAGGGATGGTCCAGTTTGAGAAGATCCCAGGTACAAAGGAAAGTTCTACTATGAGAAAACAGCTGAGTCATAGCATTTTTTTCATCTATTTGATTTTAAACTCCCCAGTAACTGGTCCCATATCTTTTAGTTTTCTTTGTTTATCGCCTCTATGCTTATTCCATCATTCATGGATTGGCCTGACTAGCTGGTCACCTGAATAAATTAACTCAGCATGGCTCAGAAGGTAAAGAGCTGGCCTTAGAGTCAGAACAACCCAAATTCAAATTCTATCTCTCACAAACACTAGCTGTGTTACCCTGGACAAGTCTCTAAGATTATCAGTTAAGAAACAGCTGCAGATCTCTATTAAAAGAAGGAATTTCATCACTGGTGAAATCACCCACAAAATCAAAAAACCTCTTCAAATATCTAGTGTAATATCGGCTAGTAATTTTAGGTATTCCTTTCCAAACCCAAGTAACCAACATGAGACTACAAAGTAGAAACAGTCCTGTAACGTGGACAGAACTCTGGATCTGGTGACTGAGGACATGGGTTCGAATCCCAACTACCTATGACATATCGTCTTCTCTGAGCCAGAGTTTCCTCACCTGTAACAGGAGGAATGGAGGAAGGGAAGGGAACAAACATTTATTAAGCACTTGCTATGATCCAAGAACTATGCTAAGCATTTTACAAATATTATCTCATTTGAGAAAATTGGACTGAAGGACCTCTCAGTCCTTGTCTAGTTCTAAATCCTATGATTCCAAGGAGGGGAATCCATCTTATTAAATATTCCAGACCTACCTGTGGGCTGCAAGCAGTGGTCAAAACTCCCCACTGTGCCCAAATGATCAATAAAATAAATAAAATACAATGCAACATAATGCTAATTTGTGGTTTCTAAGGCAATATGCCACCTGCAGAGATCTGTTTCTATCTGAGTTTGACACCACTGCTTCAGCCACTGGCAGGATGGAGAATTGTTCTGGTTGTAGTAAAACCCTTTAGAGTCTCATGAGATTATTTCATGTTCCCTGCAGTGTCACATTCTAACAGGGCACAGTAAAGTCCTTTTCAAATTGGCAACTGAGGTCACAGGAAAATAAGTCTCTAAGAATAGGGTTGAGAGCTCAGAAAGATGACACCAGAACCATCTTGGATGTAAAAGGTAGAACTGGGCTCAATAAATTACCCCTTATCTCCCAGAGTTGTGAGAATAAATGAGATACTATTTGTTCAGCACTTTGCCAACCTTAAAGCATTATAGAAATGCTAGCTAGTATTAAGTTGAAATGGATAGATTGCAAGTAGTTGAATTACAACTAATTGAGGTTTGCAGGACTTAAAAAAATGCAAGCTAAGAGAAAATGTATATTGAAAATGATCTTTCTCTTTACCCAAATTGTTTCATTTCCACTCTAAGGTCTCCCTTCCCAGATTCTACATTCATGGAAAGAACCACGTAAAGGAACCCCTGATTTCACTGTAATGGATGCCACTTGAATTGTTTGTCCTCGACTCCTCCTTGCAGGGTCGAGATTTGGACAATAACATCCTTGAGCAGGTTTCCCCAAACTTGGCTCTTGGTGTTTCCTTTCTCCTTTTTCCTCCTGCTCTGACCTCACTTCCTGTAGGCCATTGAGGGGAAACAAAGGTTACAAGTTTATAAGTAAGCTTCCCCAGTGCCCAGTGGGTAGATAAGGACAGCAATAACATCCCAGTCCTGAGAAAGTGAGCCCAAGGAGATAGTTCTAGAGATCACACCTGGAATGGTCAGTGCCCAACAGTCTCTTGACCTTCCTGAGGACATACATAATGACCTAGGAGGGAAATCCATCCAAGGCCTCCATTTTAGAGATGAATAAAATGATGTTCAGAGAGTCTCTTCTTGGCAAGGGTCAAGGAAGTAGCACAGGCAAGACTTCAACCGAAGGATTTCTGACTGAAGAAAGGCACTGTGGTCTCATGGTAGGACAGCTGACCTTGAAGCCTGGAAGACCTGGGTGCACATCCTGCCTCTGCCGAGTGACACTGGGCAAGTCCCTTCACTTCTCATTGCTACACAGATCTCTAAGATTGTAAACTGCAGAGAGGTTGACCTGAATGATAAAGGGAAATTGTTCACAAAGGAGCTCCCTAGACCAATGAAGTAACAGTCCCTGTCTCTAGCCTGCTGTTCTTTGGGCTTTCTTGAGTTAGAAATTTTTTTTTTATTTTACTTATGCCTTTGTGTTTTACGTTAGAGGCACTACAGAACTAGCATCAAAAATAAGAGTTACGTGGTAGTTAGTGGGCAGCTAAGTGGAGCCATAGTGCGCAGAGCACCAGGTTTGGAGTCAGGAAGACTCCTCTTCCAGAATTCAAATCTAGCCTCAGATACTTACTAGCTGTGTGACGCTAGGCAAGTCACTTAACCTTGTTTGCCTCAGTTTCCTCTTCTGTAAAATGAGCTAGAGAAGGCAATGGCAAACCATTCCAGTGTCTCTGCCAAGAAAACCCCGAATGGGGTCACAAAGAGCTGGCTGTGCACTCTATGCACTATGGTGCCTAGCTGCCCTTCTAGAACTATAGAACCATAGAAACAGAACTTGAAGGGACATTAGAAGGCATGTACAGTGGCTAGAGCACCCACCCTGGAGTGAAGAAGACCTGACTTCAAATATGGCCTCAGACATTTACTAGCAGTGTGACCCTGGACAAGTCATTTAACTCTTATTGCCTCTGGAAAAAAAGAAAAAGAAAAAGAAAAAGAAAAGGGTATGTAGTTCAACCACTTAATTGAGAAAATTGAAGCCCACAGTGGATAAGGGACTCACCCAAAAGTCTCACAAAGAGTGGCAACAACAAAGCTTTGAAGTCAAGTCCTTTGAGGTCGAATCCAAGGCCTTTTTTCCTCACTGACCATCCTCTCAGGGTCTCTTACATCATAGAAGAAACATTGAAAAACTTAATAGAGAGCAAAAGACTGAAGAAAGCAAAGACCGTATCCTAACACACTCGTTCTGTTTTGGTCCAGAAGACACAAGATGGGGCAAAGTGGACTGAACTTGGCCTCTGCGCACCTGAGTTCCCATTCCACCTCTGTGATTTTACCACATCTTTGATTTAGGCAAACCTTAAGACCCCAGCTCCTTCATTCCAAAATGGGAGTGGGAAGTCCCATGATTTCTAAGGTCCTCTCCAGACCCAAATCTTACGGTCCTGAGATCTTGTAACCCTCCTTTTAACCTTTGTAGCTTCTCTCTTTAGGATTCTGCAGAGAAGTTCGGGGCCTGGTGGACAGGGCTTGGACCTTACAGTCTGGAAGATCTGATTTCAAGCCCTGCTGATGGTATGTACTAGCTGTAGGACCCTGGATGAGTCTTGTACCCTCTCAGAGCCTCCTGTGGCTCCCTGGGACTTATCTGTGTACTAAGACACCAAGTGAGGCCTTCTCAGCACACATGCTAGGATCCAACCCTTCCCTCGTTCACTGTGCAGCAAACCCCCTTTAAAAATCCCTGTGGGGGAAAGGAGGAAAGGCAGGGAAGTCCTGGGTTTTCCCCTCGAAGGGGCTGAGCTCTTTGGGGAGAGTTCTGTCAGCAGGAGAAAAGCCAATAGATGACACCAGCAAGCTGGATCTGGAGGGTGCAGACAGAGAGTGGCACCTCGGATGAAGCAGTGAGCACCAGGTGGCCGCTCTTGGCGCCTGAGGCCTCCGACCGTGGTGCCACCTTCGGCCCTCCTGCTGGTGAATTGCAAAGGGAGTGCGCTTGGAGCCGGGAGAAAGGCCTTGAATTCCCCTTTTGGAATCCGTTAGCTGTGCAGCCAGTAGAAACCACCAACCTTCTTGGTTCCCTCATGGGTCTGTTGGGCACAACAGGACTGGAACAACCCACCTTGTTGTCAGTCAGTCAAGCATTTATTAAGGGTTTATTATGTGCTACATGATTGAGCATATTAAGTTGAATTAAGCTATTAATTAGGTAAGCTATTAATAAATAAGCTATTAATAATTAATTTATTAAGCATGGGAATGGCTCTGCTCAGTGCCAAGGGTATAAAGAAAGACAAAAATGAATCCTGCAGTCAAGAAGCTCACATCTAGTGAGCCTAAAGAAATAGGCTCAAACGGGATGCATACAGAGGAGGTGGAGGGTCATCCTAGAGGGGAAGGCTCTGGCAGCTGGAGGGGGATAGGCTGGGGATGGGGAAAGGGCTCTTGGGGAGTGAGTGGAGACTGGAACTGAGTCTCAGGGAAATCAGCAAAGTTAAGAAACAGAGATGAAGAGGGAGAGTATTCCAAGAATGGGGGACCAAACAGGAGAGCTGGAGAAGGAAAGGAAGAGAGAGGAGGGGAAGGGGAGAAAGATAGAAAGGGAGAGAGACAGAGGGGGGGAGAGAGAGGGAGAGGGAGAGGAAAAGGGAGAGGGAAAGGGAGGGGGAGGGAGAGGGAGAGAGAGGAGGAGGAGAGAGATAGAAAGGGAGAGAGACAGAGAGGGAGAGGGAGAGGGAGAGAGAGGGAGAGGGATAGGGAGAGAGAGGGAGAGGGAGAGGGAGAGAGAGGGAGAGGGAGAGGGAGAGGGAAAAGGAGAGGGGAAGGGAGAAGGAGAGAGAGGAGGAGGAGAGAGATAGAAAGGGAGAGAGACAGAGAAGCAGAGGGAGAGGGAAAGGGAGAGAGAGAAGAGAGAGAGAGAGAGAGAGAGAGAGAGAGAGAGAGGAGAGAGAGGGAGAGGGAGGGAGAGGGAGAGAGAGGGAGAGGAGAGGGAGACGGAAAGGGAGGGGGGAAGGGAGAGGGAGAGGGAGAGAGAGAGAGAGAGAGAGAGAGAGAGAGAGAGAGAGAGAGAGAGAAAGAGGAGAGAGGGAGGGAGAGGGAGGAGAGAGAGAGAGAGAGAGAGAGAGAGGGAGAGGGAGAGGGGGACAGGGGGAGGGGGAGAGGGAGAGAGAGAGAGAGAGAGAGACAGAGAGAGAGAGAGAGAGAGAGGCAGAGAGAGAGAGAGAGAGAGAGAGAGAGAGAGAGAGAGAGAGAGAGAGAGAGAGAAAGTCCACGAACACAAAAGCTAGAATTTTGCTTTATTATTTCTGCAGAGGAGGGGATGGAGGCTTCTCACAGAATACTGGAAGACCACTGGGGACCAGGATGAGTAGAGCTGGGGTAAGATGGAATGGAAAATACCAGAGAGTTTTGTTCCATCCCCCAACTCTCTGCCCCACTTCTCCCCGCTCCCCAGTAGGTGGAAAGCTAAGAGTATGTACAGATAAAGATAAATGTTCTAGTGAAGAGAGAAACATGTGCTTCTAGATAGAGTATTTTTTTTTGATATAACTTTACCCCCAGAAGAAATGTCAAAAATATACAAAACACATGGGAAAGTAAGGAGGAAATCTGATCTGTTTTTCTAGGATTCCAGAACTGTCTCTCCTTTTTTATGCCAGGCATCTCTCTCCTGGGCAAGGGACAAGAAAGGGTTTTGTTGTTTGTTTGTTTTTTCCGCAAAATCAGAGGCAAGAACAGTCACTTAGGCCCAAGGAAAGCTTTCTGGTGTCTGGGAATGAGATGAAGAAAGGCACCCTCAACCTCCAGGCATAACTATGGTAATTCTAAGGGAAAGAATAAGAGCTTCACCCCAAAGGGAACAGCCCAATAAGACACTTAGAGCTCTCACCAGGAACTTGGGAAAGACAGGAGAGAAAAGGAATTATTTTTAAAGTACTGGTGGTATTCTATCCTAGGAAAAACCAAACTACAATTATGCAAGCCTAAAGAAAAAGGGAAGAAAAAATGTCTCCAAGAACCCAGAATAACCTGTAGCTTGAGGTTTGGGAGGGGTGTCAAGTATGAAATGCTACTGCTTGCCCTGCATATTCCATGCCCTAGCTTTCTAACTCAGCATATATTTCCCAAGCCAAAGACGTATGATTCCTCCAGATAGGGGTGCTGTCTGTGAAGGCTGTCAATACACTCTTGTTGTATATCCCTTGTTCTCAAAGAGGACCATGACATCAGGGAGGTGATGCCATGACATGCAAGTGAATTGGATTACAGTGAGGGAGGGCTGTGCAAAGTCAGCAGCCTCACTTTCTCCTCTGGAGCCATTTGGATCCAGTGGCCAGACACAGATCAGGACAACTAGAGATGGCCCTGGATGCAGTGGGAGACCTTGTCCTTCTTAAACTAAGGTCTTTAACAGGTCTCAGACTGCTTCTGCAATGAAAGCTCACATCTTGCCACTGGGATTTAGCACTCTTCCAGGAAGAGAGTAGATTCCAAACATTATCTTGCATTTTACTTAAGGCTTAGATTTTTAAAAAATGGAACTGGGAGGAGAAATACATCTTTAGACAATAGCTTTCATCACATTCTTTATTAAAAACAAAACACAAAAAAAGCATTTAAGCATGTATAATCCAGCAAACAAATTCCCACTTTGACCTTGCCTGCAAATGTGCATATAACTCATTTCTTGTTCATTGCTTCTCTGACAGGAGGTGAATGACATGTGTCCTCTGGACTTTTGGTTTATAATTCCATTGACTAGAGTTCTAAAGTCTTGTGAAGCTGTTTCACTTTGGAGTGTTGTCATTATATCAATTCTTCTCCAGTTCTGCTCATTTCTCTCTGTTCATTCATAGCAGTATTCCCACTTTCCTCTGAAACTGTCCATTTCATTCTTTCCTAGAAACAATAATATTCCAATTCATTCATATGCCATCATTTGTTTAGCCATTGCCCAATAGATGGGCACTCCCTTGGTTTCCATTTTAGAGCCACCATGAAAAGAGTGATGTAAGTATGCTTGTACATATAGGACTGTTTCCTTTCTGTCTGATCTCTTTGGGCTAGAAGCTTAGTAGCATCACCTTCTTTCAGAGGAAAAAGTTGAAAAAAAAGAGCAAATCAGCAATGGAGACTGTGATGGTGAAGATAAAAGGAAGAACAGACAAGGTGACGTCTTCCTATATTGTCACCTAACAGCCTACACTGGTCAGACTGGGTACTTTGTGGGTGTGACTGGCAAGAAGATGAACTAAAAATTAGGTTAACCTGACCAGGCTCAGAGAAAATTGAATACAATTGACTCTTCACTCAGAATTGGACCTATAATTAGACACAGTTCCCACTAGGAGATGGAGAGATTGAACTTTAACTTCCAAATAAAATCAGTAAATTGAAGGGAAGTTGTTTTTTGTCTTTCATTTTAACACAAGTCTGTGATTCAAAGGATCATAGGGTTAGAGCCAGAAAAGCAGCAAATCCATCTCCCTTCATTCTACAGATTAGGAAACTGAGGCCCAAAGAGGTTAAGTAACTCCCCAAAGCCAGAGAAGTAACACACATCAGTACAAGGATTTGAACCCATCACGTCCAGACCCTACATTTTACAAATACATTCCTCATTGTGGCATAGAGGTATCACTGGGCTCTGACACTGGACAGTTCTCCAGGACCTTCAGGACCTTGGGATCCCCTGGCCTAACCTTCGAGAGCTTGGAGGCACTTGAGAACCAGCCTGGCTATATTCAGAGGTTCTGATCCAGAGGAGCAGCCAATGGATTTTTTGGGGGGGTTTGTTTTTGCTACAGAAACTGATTTAAAACTATCTGCTATGAATTAGGAGGGGCTATGGACACTCAACAGATGTCCCCCCATACTCAGAAAAAGAAAATATTCACAGATCCTTGAAATAAGGATGGAGACTAGGGAATGTAGCAGAGGATGAAATAATGGCAGATGTATTTTATTTCAAGATCGCTTAGCTTCATAAAAAAAGGCATCAACTTCATAAAATGCCATCCATCTTTTACTGAACTGAAAGATTGCATAGAAAAAAGGACTATTTATGCATAGAAAGGTGAATAATTTTCCTTTTGGGAAAAGAAGCAAATATAAGTGACATTTATAGAGAACTTTCAAGTTCACAAAATACATCCCATCCCGTCTCTCATTTGAGCTTCATAAGAACCTTGCGTGGCAGGTGCTGATATCATCCTCATTTTCTCTAATGAAAACAAGAAACATTATTCAGCTGGGAAAGAAAATAGCATTCTAGAGTTTTGTAGGTTATTAGATTAATAACAACAATAACATTACTAACTAGCATGTGTATGGCATTTACTATGTACATACTCATTTTACAACTGGGACTCAGAGAGTCTGACTTGTCCATGGTCACATAGCTAGCAAGTATTGGAGGCAGGATTTGAACCCAGGCCTTCCCACTCCAAATCTAGCATGTTATCCATTATGCCAACAGCTTCCCTGATGTCCCCTCCCACTTTTTTCCTCCGGAGCAGCTGTCATATCATTAGCATCTTTTGAATCTTTCATAACTTCCTTTGAAGATCATTTATATTCGAGTGTGTCCCATTTTAAATAAACTTGGTATTTGACAAATTAAATTTATACCACTGAAGTTTTGGTGGAGAGAGGTAAGAAACATGCATTAAAATGGAGTCATTACTTTACAGAAGGATGTAGATAGTTGTTGCTTTATTAGTTGTGATTCATTGGTTAAGGGGGCAGCATGGCGGCCCGGAGAGAATGGGTTTTAGAAGATCTGGGTCTGAACGTTACTTCTGTTTCTTACTGATGGAATGACCTTGATTGAATCATTGAATTTATCTGTACCTCAGTTTCCAAACTAAGGAGGTTGGACCATGTCTAGTGCCTGATATGTCTTTCAACTTGCAATCTTACTCTGTTGCTTCCTACCTGGTAGACCTGGTTAGGGTCCAAAAGCCAAAGAAGTTTTTGCAGGTTTTGTCACATTCTCCTCCAGTTATGAAAATCCTACAATAACTCTAAAAAGGAACACATCTCATGACAGAACAGGACATTCTAAAAGGCAACCAAAGAGAAGTCTAAAAATAATCTCTGATAAGCACCACATCTTCCATCAACAATTAAGGAGTGTTGGTCACCCCTTCTTCTGATTGAATATGTGGGTTAGGATCACTCAGGATCATAGATTCAGAACTAGCAGGTTCTTTATTAGTCCTATGGTCAAGCAACCCACATGAGGAAATGAAGGCCCAGAAAAGTTATTACTTGCAGTATTTCATACAAGTAGCAAGTGAAAAAATTGACATTTGAATCTAGCTCTTCTGGCTCAAGCATTCTTTTCTACTGTTTTGTTGGACTGGCATACCAGATTCCAATTTGGAACAAAATGAAACCATCTAGTGGTTAACAAAAGAAGGTTAAGTCAACTATAGCAGAGAAAAGATATTCAGGATATAGCATTGATTCAATGAAGAGCTTCCCTGCTATTGGGTTGGCCATGATGGTGCTCTGGTTAAGCCTGAAGGAGGAACTCCTAGACTTTCATGTAAAGGCTTTTAAACTTGGGCCTCCAGGAAGACAGATAAGTGGCCCAGGCCTTAGTTCTCTGAGTCAATTAAGTCAACAAGTATTTATTAATGCTATAGGTCAGATACTGTGCTAAGCTATGAAAGGAGAGTTTCAATATCTTTTAAGGTTAAAAAAAAACAGCCTAGGTTGTGTGATAAATGATGCATCTGCTACATTCATGCCACCTCCTTTCATTGTTCTGTTGTTTATTAAGTTATGTTAATGAAAAAAATTTCTCTAATGGAAACAAGAAACATTCAGTTAGGGAAAAATAATACCCTGGGTTTTTATAATTTATTAGATTAATAATAATAATAATAATAATAGCTAGCATTTGTATGGCATTCACTGTGTGCTTAGTGCTTCCAATCCTCACAACAACCCTGGGAGGTAGGTGTTATTATAATCCACCTTTTACAGCTGAGGAAACTGAGACAAACAGAGGCTTACGTGAGTTGCCCAGTATCACACAGCTAGTAAGTAACTGAGGCTGGACTTGAACTCAGGCCTTCCTGACTCTTGGCCCAGTGCTCTATCTAACTATCTAGTACAACCTAGCTGCCTCTGACCCACATTTATATAATTATATTTATGTAACTGAATATTTTTTCTCATGTCAGCCATGTGATGTCTATACTATAAGTGTTATCATCTTCATTTTATAAATAACAGAACTGAGGCTCTAATCACTAGAATGATTGATCCATGGTCATAGTTGGTGAGTTTCTTAAGACAAAGCTCAAACCCAGGCTTCCTAAACCCTGGCTTTGGGTGTCCAGGCTGTTCTTGCCTTTCTTTTTATCTCCATTTCTTAGCACCATGCCTGATACATAGTAAGCACTTAATCGATGCTTGTTGATTGAATATATCCATTCCACCACAGTGCCGTTCTTTGTTGTGGCCACAGGATTTTCTCATGGACATGGGGGACGTTTGGAAAAGCTCTTGGTTTTCAGATTCAACATTTGTGTATTTGTAATTCTCAGAAGAGTTCCTCCAGGTGTTCTTAGCGGCTTGGAAGCCATACCTCCATTGGAGACAGTTCTTCAACAGTCCTCATCCCACAAGAAAGGTGGGAGCTCATTACCATCATTATTGAGCTGAGCTTTATGAATTAAAGTAGAAAATGAGGATAGGGAACCAATATATTTTTACAGGCTTCTTAAATTTCAAGACTAACCATCAAACTGACCTTCTTCTGTTAGTTGGATTATATGCCAATAATTGGACTGATAATGAAAATTAGTTGATACTAATACAAGCAACTTAGCATTTATTAAAACTGGGAATTAGACAAAACCCATGCCATAACTAGCATTAGACAAATTGGGCTACGCCCCAAGAAACTGACATCTAAGTATAATGGGAAAAAGCTCCACATTGAGAATCAGAGGACCTGAGTTCAAATCCTGCTCCTTATGCTAGCTACTTGTATAACCACAGCTATATCCTTTAACCTCCCCGGGTCTCAGTTTCCTCAAAATGAGGGCATTGGACTAAATGGCCTCTGGGGTCCACCCTAGCTCTAAGACTGTGATATCCTAGTTTCACCTTATCTAATATTAATCTGAAGATCCCCCTGCCCTTATTCCCTTTGGGACTATTTTTAGAGTCTTATTCTTTAAATTGTGGGAAAATTATTGCTTCAAAGATATGTCTTCAGTTATGTAAGATGGATCCACGTTCTGGTGATCAGACTGGAATTTCAGAACCATTTAGATTCAGTTACAGGGCAGAAGACTCATGTCTTCCCTGTCAGGGTTAAACCCAGACAGAGCCTCCTTTCTCACCATCCTTTCTCATTTCCAAACCAACCTCCTCTCCCCACATGGCTCCAAACCTCATGCCTTTGTTGCTTTTCCACTTACCCAGACCAATTTTAAAGAGAGATAGCTATCAATCCTTCACATTATAGTGTGAATTTAAGTTACTGTTGCCTCTCCCTGAGTTATTTGCATGCAAAGCCCTTTCTTATAGAAGGATAAATTCTCTGTGCCCTGTTAAAGGAATTTCAGACCTCAGAAAACAGGTGGAAGAGATTGTTATTTTTTTCTTGTTCAACATATCTTAGGGGAAGGATAACCTTTTCAGAGCTCCTAGAATCCTAATGTGTACACAGTAAACTAGAAATAAGGCCACCAGATTCATAGAGTAGATAATAAATATGATTTGTGAGCACAGGAAAGGTGAAGCATCCTGGTATAGGGGACTGCGGACTCACTCTGGAGTAGGAGAAACTTGGTTCAAATTCTGACTCTGATACTTATTACCTGTTTTTTTTTTCTTGAGCAAGTCATTTCTTCTCTGGGCCTCCATTTCCTCATTTGTAAAATCAGGGGGTTAGACTACAAGGCCTCTGATGTCACTTCTAGTCCTGATCTACAATTCTAACAATGTGATGAGACAGCCCTAGACTTGGACCCAGAGAGAGCTGAAATTGAATCTCACGTCCCAAAACTTAATAGCTATATTCTAATTTTCAGTTTCCCAATCTACAAAATGGGGATAATACCACCAGTACTAATCAACTTCACAAAGTTGTTGGACCAAAGTAGAAAATGAGCAAATCTTATAGAATGGTACTGACTGATGTCAACAGCGGTGATGGATTATGGATGGATAGATGGGTAAGATGACGATGATGGTGATAGTGATGGAGGTGGTAGTGGATAGCTCTGCCCTGGGGCTCTCTCCTCTTAAAGTCAGACATCTTCAAGAGAATTAGAAATAGCCAACGGTAAAAGGGGGAGATAGTTGACGAAACTGAGGTGCCCAATGCCCACGCAACATAATTGTTTAAGGAGACAAAACCACCTCTCTCCAAACATCCCAAGGTTCTACCACCACTTTTACGTGACAGGCCTACTGCATATCTCATGCACCACTGATCTCCACCACTCCAAAATTGGGTTCTGAAGCTCCAAAACCCACTACCTATGCCAATCAGTTTTGGTAAGACCCCAACACTTGGCACCTGACCAGAGGCTCAAGATTGTTTAAATAGATTTTCATCACTATCATTTGTCTTTTGCATTACCTAGATTTCCCTCTGCATTCCTCCCCACCACCAGAGAGCCATTCTTTATAACAAAATAATTTTTAAATAGGAAAATAAATCAGTAAACTTGATTAATGCATTGAAAAAAATCTCATGCCAAATGTAATACCCCATGCCCATGGACCCCAATCTCTACAAAAGCCACCTATGTTTTATAAATAAGTCTCTTTTCAGGATGAGGTCAACTCAGGGCACTATCAATTCAAATTCTAGGGGGAGGGGGATATTAAAATGTCAGCCTGTAGGAAACAAGGACTGTGTTTAACAGTTACTAATTGATTGGCTGTGACACCAAGAAGTGAGCAGCAGGACTGGATGAGAAAGCTGTGCTCATCAAGACCGACTCGGCTAATGACCTTGGTGTTCATTGCTGTGTCCTTGACCCTAAGAGAACCCTTTTTAAAATTTGTGTTGATTTTGAGCTCTCCTTCCCTGAGGTGCTGCCTCATGATTAAGAATTAATCACCTGACAGTGAAAATAAAATGTTACCCTCTATTCATTGGAACCATGAATTTCTTTTTTTTAAAACACTCAATAGTATTTTTTCCAATTACATCTAAAGATAGTTTTCAATGTTCATTTCTGTAAGATTTTGAGTTCCAAATTAGTCTTCCCTCCTCCCTTCCCTCCCCTTCCCCGAGGCAGCAAGCAATCTGATATGAGTTATATATGTGCAATCATGTAAACATATTTCCACATTAGTCATCATGAAAGAAGAATCAGAACAAAAGAGAAAAACCACATGAAAGAAAAAATAAGTGAAAATAATATGCTTTGATCTGCATTCAGACTCCATAGTTCCTTCTCTGGATGTGGTTAGCATTTTTCATCATGAGTCTTTTGGAATTGTCTTGGATCATTGCATTGCTGAGAAAAGCTAGTATAAGTCAATCATAGTTGGTCATCGAACAGTGTTGCTGTTTCTGTGTGCAATGTTCTCCTGCTTCTGCTCACTTCACTCAGCATCAGGAACCATGCATTTCTTTAGGGTCTGTTACTAGAAAATCTTTCATACCTTCTTTAAAGAGAAACAGCTGCATGTCGGAGATCTTCCATTAGCCCACTTTGAATAACATGGCAGGGAAGGGGATAGGGGAGTACGTTCTAGTCCAATAGGTACACCTGCCAATTATTCTAGCAGTCTGGGGGGCTTGAAAGCACTCCAGTAACATAATCTGTGATGCATATGGGGAAAGAGGGGCAGACAAATCTTCCACTGTTTATGGAAGAGAATCGTTGATCAAGACATCCCAAAGGAATTTACTTAGGAGTTTTCAGTTAGAAGGAGTCGAGAGCTAGAAGGGAGGCACTGTGGTTTGCTCAGCTGTAGAGTTTCCATTTGCCAAACAAAAAGGCTCAGCTCTGTGTTGAGTGTTTGGGAAGCTTGCTATGGCATCTTGTCAAGAGTCAGTGTGGGCTTGGAAGCTCTCCAAATTTTGATGCTGGAATTAAACAAAGAGTATGACCAGCCTTTACCTTCAGAGTCTTTGGTTTTTATAGTGCAGCTGAGGGAAGTTTCAGCCTGGATGTTGTCTCCATGAAATGCATCATGGTCAAGTGGGCTCATACTTGTGTGTAGACCCATCAGCTCTGTCTCAAGACATTTCATGTGCATCCAGCTTTGGGGAAGTACAACTGAAAAAAGGAAAATTCAAAAGAAAAAGGGAAATACTGATCAGATGCGATTTTTTAATAATCAGAAATCTTTTCCTTATCTTTAGTCTCATGCTTCAATGGATTCATGGCCTTGTATGAATGATTGCCTCAAAGGTGAGAATTACAAACCCAGCCACACACCCTCCTCCTGCACAACTTATGTAATGTCCCAAATAAGTCTTCCATAATAGTAATTGTTTGAGGCAGGATTCAAACTCAAGTCTTGCAGACTTCAAGTCTAATACTCCACCCACTGGGCTACCTAGCCATGCCTCTCCCCACCAGGGACTTGTGAAATTGGTTTTTTGAACCCATGTGTAAGACTTGACATTTATTAGATTTCACCTTACTCCATGAGGTCCAGTGTCCTATCCTGCTGAGATCTTTTTGAATCCCAGCTACCATCATACCAATGAGCTTCATGCCGTCTACACATTTAATAAGTCCATCACCTGTGCCATTACTGAATACATGTTGAACAATGTACAACTAAGCACAGATGTATAAAGAGAGTTTACTGGTCAGAAGCAGCAGTGGGCTCTGAACCTGGGTTCAAATCCTGTCTCTAACGCTTTTAGCTGTGTGACTACTTTGACCTTTAAGAATCTGTTTCCTGCACTGTAAAATGGGCATAATGTTATAACTTTATCATAGAGTTGTAAAGACCCCATGAAATAACATATCTAAAGTGCTTTGCAAATCTTAAAATGTTTTATAAATCAGTCAATTGGAAAACATCTGTTAAGTGCCTACTATGTGTCAAGCACTCAGCTAAGTGTTAAAGATACAAAAAAAGGGAAAAATACAGTCCTCATACCCAAAGAGCCCCCATTTCAATGGGGCAGACAGCACACAAATAACTGTATATTTACAGGGTGATATGCAGTATAAATGAAAGGTGACTTCAGAGGGAAGCAGCTACAGGATGAAGATGAATAAAGTCTTCTCTAGAAGGTGAGATTTGAGCTGAGTCTTGAAAAAAACCCAGGAGGCAGAGGAGGGGAGGAAGAGCATTCCAGCCATGAAGGACTGCCTGAGCAAATGCCTAGAATTTGGAGATAGAGGATCATGTGTGAGGAACAGTGAGCAGAGCATGGAGGGGAGAAGGTTTTGGTAGGAAGGATCCAGGTTGTGAAAGACTCAAAATAAAAACAGAGGATTTTGTATTTAATCCCTAGGGCAATAGAGAACTACTGGAGTTTAGTGAGTAGGGGTCAATGGTCAGACCTGTGCTTTAGCAAAATCACTTTGGCAATTGGCTGGAGGGGGAGTGTGAGTGTCAAGAGATTTGCAGCAGGAAGACCAATTAGAAAGTTATTATAATAGTCCAGGTGTGATGTGATGAGGATCTATACCAGGTTGATGCCTGTGTGGGTGGAGAAAAGGGGCCATATATGAGAGATGCCATGAAGGTAGAAGCAACTTATTGGCTATCTAGGTTGAGCACAAGTGAGGATTCAAGGATGCTGATTGAGGTTGCAAACCTAGGTGACTGAGAGGGTGGCACTGCCCTTAGATAGTCATTTCACTCAGCATCAGGAACCATGAATTTCTTTAGGAATTTCATTAGGAAAATTGGGAAGAGTTGGAAGGTCTTTGTGGAAAGACGAGTTCTGTTTTGCAAATGTTGAATTTGAGATGCCCATGGGATATCCAATTCAAGATGTCCAAAAGGCAGTTAGTTGGCAATGGGGAACTAGGGTGGTTAGAGCTGGACATAGTCGATTTTGGAATCATCTGCACAGACACAGAGATTACCTAGGAAGATCATATAGAGCAATGATTCTCAACCTTTTTTGTGCTCTATACCTCTTAGGCACTCTAGTAAAGCCTAAGGATCCCTTCAATGTTTTTAAATGCATAAAAATATAATTTCTAAAACAACAAAGGAAATCCAAAGTTAGTGAAAATTGACATGTATTTTTCTCATCCAAGTTTATGGACCTCCTGAAATCTACCCACCAGCCCTTAATGTTGACCCCAGATTAATGTTGACCCCCTTGGTCACTCAGCAGGCAGGATTGGGTTTGGTATCTATCAAAGGAGACTGAGGAGTGACCAAGCAGGTAGGAGGAGAACCAAGAAAACAGAATTATGAAAACCTGGAGAGAAGAGAAAATCAAGAAGAAGAGGGTGACTGACAGTGTCAAAGGCTGCACAGAGGTCAAGAAGGATCAGGGTTGAGAAAAGGCCACTGGATGTGACAGTTAAGAGATCCTTGGTAACTTTGGAGAGAGCACTTTGGGCTGAATGATGAGGCCGGAAGCCAGATTACAAACAAGTCAGAAGAGGAGGAGAGGAAGTGGAAGCACTGATTGTAGACGCCCTTTTCAAAGAATTTAGCCAAGAAGGGAAAGGAGATCCACAAGAATTTAGAAGCACCTATTGTTTTCCAGCCACTGAGCATCAAGAGACAAAAGTGAAGCTGTTCCTACCCTCAATAAGCTTACTATCTATTTATTGTGACTAGAGTCAACATGGTGCAGTTGGAAAGTTGGCTTTATAGGGAGAGGCCCTGGGTTTGCATCCCAGCTCTAATATTTCCTCCCCTTAAGGCTTTACAGAATTCACTTCACCTCCCTGGGTTTCAGTTTCCTCATTTCTCGAAAGCAAGGTCACTTTTGGTATTTGAGAACATCTGTGGCCATGACTGCATAGACACACCCAAACACTCAGTCAAAGGCCCTCTCCCAACCTGTTTGAGCAAAGGATCTCTTTTCTTCAGCGCTGATGTATTCTGTGGGACTGGTTGTCTGGGGGCTGAGCCAAATATGCCATTAGGGAATTTCTGGGGGATGCAAAGCTTTTAATTAAATGTTTAACACCAAATAAATGTAACAGTATTAGCATTTCCCCTGCCCTAGGGAGGGAAGGTAGGAGGGCCATGTGCTGAGACTAATGGTTTTATGACTGCTGGGGTGTCATCTATTAGAAACAAAACCCTCCCAGTCAGGCCGCTAAGTAACCTTGCTTTGGTCATTTAACCCCTTGGGGACCTGAATTTCTACATCTGTAAAAGGGGTGTGTGTGTGTGTGTGTGTGTGAGAGAGAGAGAAGCACCAGGTGATCTGGGGGCTCTAAAATCTGGCCTTCTCATTTAGGATCGGCATTGTGAATATAAGGAAAGTAGGTAACAAGAAGACGTTTTTAAGGACCTCCGTAGCAAACATTCCCAAAGGGAGTCACAGCATTTGGGAGTTCAGAGAGTCACTGCCACATTTATGCCTCAAGTCCACCTTAAAAGAAAGCACATTTGCCTGGGGATGCCTCGAAGGACATAGAGAATCCCAAGTAATTTCACATCATAATTATTTCTACTGTGTGGAAACAACCATGAAAGATGAAACTGGAACAGCATGAATCTGGCTCAGGAAAAATGGGGGCATGAGACACTAGTCTCTGTCTTAAGAGCATAGTCTGGACCTAGATAGCCACAGCTGGGACCTTAGAGGTCATCTAGCCCATCTTCCTCTCCTCTCTTTTCTCTGTCTCTGTGTCTCTCCTCTCTCTTCTCTCTCTGTTCCCCCCGCTTCTCTCTCTCTTTCTCTTTCTTGCTGTCTCTCTCCTCTCCTCTTCTCTTCTTCTCCTCTCTCTCTCTCTCTCTCTCTCTCTCTCTCTCTCTCTCTCTCTCTCTCTCTCTCTTCTCTCTGTCTCTGTGTCTCTTTCTCTCTCTCTATCTCTCTCTGTCTCTGTCTCTTTCTGTCTCTCATCTAACCTCAAAGTCTTTAATTTTAAAAAATCTAAACAGAAGACAAGAGTGGTTTTCCTCTGATCTTCGTATTCTCCATTTCCTAATGGCACAGTAACAATTGAATGCATTCACATGTCACGATGTAGTTAACTATTCCCCCATCAGTGGACATCTCCTTTGACTCCAATGCTTTTGCTATCATAACAACAACAGCAGTAACACACAGCTGGTTTATATGGGATCTTTGGACTGTAAAATCCTATGACTCAATGAAATCATAGCTCCACTTTTAAGCCTCAAGTGGCCATGGACCACTTCAAGCATTGTAGTTTTCTAGGAAATCATAGCAGTGATGAGTCCTCAAGAAGTGGGAATCTGCCTCAGTCAGCTCTTCCTCCTATACAGACTCAGGAGCTCAGGAGAAAATGGAAGATTTCCACATTCTGAAGCCATGGAGCAGAGGCCCTGTGTAGCCCATGGAGGATCCTAAGCCCTCCAGGGCATCATCATTGGTACTAATTAACACCTCGAGGGCTCTGGCTTTTCTTGACCACAGCAGAAAACGGTTTTCTTGCAGGCCTCTCACACTGACTGGCATCTCCTTAGCTTCTATCTTCCCATGACATTTCATATATGCTTAAGTGAGGCTGACTTTGATGGGGGAAAAATATTTCAGAAAACAACCTTTAAAAGAGGCATGTTTAAATCTCTAAATGCATTAGAAAGTGGTATTCATATGCAGAAACATTACCCTAATGAGCTCCATGTAACAGCCGCAGGGACCTAATATAATGAGAGATTTGTACCAGTTGGGAATCAGGGAGGGGTTGGAAGAGAGATGGTGATCAGTTTCAACTTGGGGGCCACTTCCTCTTTCCCTCCCCTTTTTATTTCCCTGAGGAATAGTAGAGATCGGGCATGGTGTGCTGAGTTGTGTGGAATTTATCAAAGAAGAAAAGAAAAACAAGATTTTAATATGCTTCTTACATCTAGGAATAAATTCTTGGTTCTTGGTTTTATGGGAGCAGGCAACCAGTTAATATGCTTCTGGCTAGATTAACCTTGACTTTAAAAGCTACAACAGCATTCCATTGCATTTCCAACTGTATGAGTCAGAGAGGAGAGACTTACCTTTTCCATCACTTCCTCTGGTCTAATGATCTCTGATCTAACTGCACAGTAATAGACACATTCTTGATATGGGCTTGGGGCCCAGGATAGGTAGAGATGTGTGTTAAGAGTGATGTCACAGAAGAGTGGATGGATTTGGAGAACTGGAAAGGCCTAAAGGCCAAGTGGTTATGATGAGTGTGAAGGAATGAGAGAAGGGGAAAGAATGGGAGAGAGATGGGGTAGATGGATGGATGAATTTCAGAGTTCAAGATAACAGAGACTGAACAGAGGCAGAGTGATGGTAGGGCAACATGGCAGGGAGGTGGAGTAGAGTTGAATGCTATTGATATGTCAAGACATTAAGAGCAAACAAGGAATGTTTACTACAGGTAGGGGTGTGGTTTTAGACACAGCACAAAATACCAAGACAACCCAGCCCTTTGTCCTCAAGGAGTTTCAAAAGAAAACCGTCTGGCTTTTCCACATTTTCCAAAAGCATCATTTTGGAGTGACACATTAAAAGGGAAAGTGTGTGAGTGGACACTGGGCCACCATTCCAAACTTAACACCAGTTTCCTTCCCTTTGTTACATCAGCCAGACCTCTGTCAGAGCATAGATCAAAGTAATGCTCACAGTTTACATTATCTTTGGCCTGGTCCTTTTATAAGCCAATCAAAACTCATTAAAAAAAAAATCAAAATAGCTACTCCAATTACAGACAAATGCATCCTGTTTGAGATGTTTATTAGTGGTCCAATATCTTCAGACAGTTATTTTCCAATACTGTTTATAGCATACTTAAAGCCAACAACATATACCCAAGCCCGAGCCTTTAAAATCAATCACTTCCCAGTCTTTCATGCATGATGCTTGATATTAACAACTGTTGGTGCTTGCCAAGAGTCTCCTCAGAATGGTAAGGAACGCTTTGAGTACTGGATATAACAGGTAGAAAGATGGCACTAAGTGTGCTGGGTGGAGTCAGAGGACCAGGGTTTGAATCCCAGTTCTGCCACTAAACACAGCATGACCCTAGGCAAGTTACTTTGTCTGTCTGGGCCTCAGCTTCCTTCTCTATAAGTTAGGACTTAGTCTAGATTTGTGACATCAAACTCAAGTAGAAATGTGTTGTTCAGTTGTTTTTCAATCATGTTCAATTCTTCATGACCCCATTTGAGTTTTCTTGGCAGAGATACTGGAGGGGTTTGCCATCTCCTTCTCCAACTCATTTTACAGATGAAGAAACCGAGATAAACAGGGTTAAGTGACTTGCCCAGGGTCACACAACTAGTAAGTGTCTGAGGCCACATTTGAACTCAGGAAGATGTCTTCCTGACTCCAGGCCTGGCATTCTATGCACTGCACCACCTACTTACCCCTAATGGGACAGAAATGAGGGCCTCTGATCCATATATAAGGATCCCTTATATTGACATGAATATGACTTATACATATTGACTTGGATTTAGAAGGTAATGTTATCTCTATTTTTCACTTATTTTGTTAATTATTTCCCAAATGCATTTTAATCTGGCTCAGGACATTCACTGCAGAGTGTTTCATATGGCCAGCAAGTGGGCCTATGTTTGACACCTCTGCAATAGATGACCTCCAAGGTCCACTGAAGCTTTAAATCTGTGGTTATATTGTCAGGGGCTTGCACTGGCCCATGAAGGCCAGGTCTTGAAACTTAAATGTGGACTGGTTTTAGTCCAAGCAACTATTTAGAAACTAGATGGGGCGAGGTGGAGGAGTGGGGGGGGGGACTTATTTCTGGCTATGGTGACTCAGGGGCTTGTGTTAAGTGGTCATTAAAGAAGGGCTTCTAATTAGCTGCAGAGCCACTAAAAATGATGACTGAACAATTGTTGAGTCAAACTTGAATGGATATCCAAAAGAGGCAAGCTGGCCCTTGGTATCTGTCCTTTCTTTGCAGCTACAAGGAAGGCAGGACCACTTCAGGCTGCTTCCAAAGCTGGGTATGTGGAGGAAACCCTACACTTGGAGAGTAGCCTGAAACACATGGAGGTTAGAGGACGTACCCGAGCATCCCACAGAGAGTGAATGCCCTAAAAATCCAGGTCTTCTAGCCTCCAAGCTCAGAGTTCCATCTGCTATACAAAGATACTTCTACATCACACGTGTAGAGATGTGTAAATACAAGGACAATGGACAAAAGAGAAAGCTTTACCAACAGGACAATCACAGAAGGCTTCATGGACTAGTTCAGCCCTGGACAAAGAGAAGGGTTTTGAGAGGTGGAGATAAGGGAGTAGGTGCAGCCCATGTATACAAGATGGCAGGAGAGGGAGTGTGGAATTTGAGAAACAGCTATTAGGCTGTAGAGGATGTGAAAGGTTATGTGAAATCAGACTAGGAGGAGGGGTTTTTGTGGTTGTTGTCATTCGTTCTGGGAAAGGACTGTGACCTCAGGTAGGTGATGCCATGACTTGCAGTGAATTGGATTTAAGCAAAGGAGGGCTGTGCAAGGCCACCAGCCTTACTTTCTCCTCCAGGGTCATGTGGGTCCACTGGCCAGATATAGATCAGGACAACTGGAGATGAGATGGCCCTTAGGAGAAGAGATAGATTGGGACCAAATAGTGAAAGTCCTTAAAAGTCAAGCTGAAGGGTTTGTATTTCATCCATGAGTCAGTAGAGAGCCACTGACACCTTTTCAGCGAAAGGAGTGACATGCTCAGATCTTGGGGAAATTATCTTGGCAACTACGTATATGCTAGATTGAAAGAGAGTAGAGGGAAGGACACCAATCAGGACACTGTTAGAATAATCCAGGCGAGAGGCGATGAGGGTCCATGTCAATGGAAAAAAAAATAGATGACATGGAGGCAACTCTTGGCAACTGATTAAATATGGAGGATGATGGAGTGGTAGAACTTGAGCATGACAACGATCTTGACTCTGGCCCAACTGATTGGGAAGATGAGGGCCCTATCAGTGGACACAGGGAAAGGCTGGTTTGTCAGGGGAAGATATGGCCACAAATCTTGTCCACGTTGAGTAGAACTGCTAATTTGGCATCCCCTTTGCCCTAAGATGCTAGAGTAGGATCTTGGGAGCCATCTGGTCACCAGAGGCCCTCAGGCCAACTCTTGGCCAACTGTCTTTAGCCCCCACTGAAGCACTTGGTGGGAAGTAGGGGCCTGGACTGACCAGCCAGCTGTGTGACTGTTCGCCTGAAAAGCCTGGATGTCAGTGAGTGCAGAGTCACTAAATTTGGACCAAATCAACCGATTTTGTTTTGTGCTCACCGCGAGTCTTATTAGCACCTGTTCTTATCCTGTTCTTCATGAAGTAGACAGGCAGTAATGGGGAGGGGGAAAGTGGATTTTGTTTTTAAAACCCTCTGGCACTTTGTTTAAAGTTCTTGAAAGTGCTGCCATGTGCTGTGGGCTCTTTCTTGGTGTTCCCAGCCATTGATGGCCTCCTCCTTGTGCTACTCTGTTACTAGTAGTCAGGAAGGACTGAGAGAGCAAGGCGGCTCGGTGGATAGAGCACCAGGATTCAGCAAGACCTGAGTGCAAATTTGACCTCACATACTTACTAGATGTATGACCCAGGGCAAGTCACTTAACCTCTATGAAAGGAGAGGGAAATGGTGAACCACTTCAGTATCTTTGCCAAGAAAACCTCCTAATGGGGTCATGCAGATATGGACACAACTGAATAACAGCTAACTCATAAAGTATACATCAGCCCCTGTGGGCAGCTAGATTGCACAGTGGTTAGAGCACCAGCTCTAGAGCCAGGAAGATCTGAGTTCAAATGTGGCCTCAGACTCTTAGCAGCGGTGTGAGCCTGGGCGAGTCACTTAACCCTATTTGCCTCATTTTCTTCACCCATAAAACACACTAGAGAAGGAAATAACAAATCGCTCCAATATCTTCTGCCTCAGATACCTATTGTGTGACCATGTAACCTTAGATCAAAATGGGATAACAGATAAAGCACTTTGCAAACCTTGAAGCACCAGGTAAATGATAACTATTAGTTTTCTTAACAGTAAAATGAGAGGGTTGGTCTCAGACGGCTCCTCCAAGTCAAAATCTATGACCCTATGAAAATACTGTACTGATGGTGTGTGAGCAAATCCTTAAGCTCTCAGTGATCTGGGTCTTCAGCAGTGCCTCAGCTGCAGAGATGGAAAGGTGCTGACTATACTGAAGAAATCACATATAGATTCCTATTATGATACCCCTGCTATAGCTTATGTCTACTGTGTGTGTGCACGCGCACGTGTGTGTGTGATTTACCTCAGATAGAATGGAAGCTCCTTAAGGACAAGACTGTAAAGTTTTTTTCTTTCTATTCCCCAGTACCCAGGACAGTGACTGAGCACTTAATAAACCCATGTTAAGTGAATGAATAAATAATAGCAAACGGCAACAGCACCATTCTTTGTTAAGGCCTAAGCTTAAAAATATCCCCACTTCGTCTCCCTTTGGAGCACTGGCTAATAGAATGGCTTTGCTCTACAGGAAGGTCCTAATGAATCATCATTAACCCTGAAACCAAAGCACAAATGCCACGATCCTTCCAGAGTTTTAGAGGCTGGCCTGGCTAACGAATCTCGGTAATGCCGTCATTCTCACCTAACTTCCTGGGCCATCCTCACTTGGCCTCAGATATGGGCTGTGAGACTGCATGAAGAAAGCAGCTTTCTGTTGTTAATAGACTTGGACCTTCTTGATTCAAAACTAACCTGGAAAGGGAGGGAAACCACACCCCACCATGTTCCCTCTCAAAAAGGGTTTTCAGTTATGGTGTAGATTTTGGAATATGAAAGGCACAAGGAATCAGGGGGAGTTGAGGAGCAGGCTAGAGACTGTTAAGAACAGTAATGATATTTGGATGATTGCACAGAAGAAACACAAAAATGCGAAGTGTCCCCACTCAGGTTTCTGGCCCTTCCTACTCTGTGGTGGACAGAATAGCAGCTGGTGACTCCCTTGAGAGGTTTGGGAGGTATCAACTGGTCATCTGTGTCCATCCTCTCTGTAAAAATGAATGTGTGTCTATCTCTTTAAGGCTATTGTTAAGAATTCAATTATCATTATTTCTGTTATTGTTTAGTTGTTTTTCAGTCATGTGTGATTCTTTGTGATCCTTGTGGGGGTTTTCTTGGCAAAGATACTAAAATGGTTTTCTATTTCCTTCTCTAGCTCATTTTACAAATGAAGAAACTGAGGCAACCAGGGTTAGGTGACTTGACTAGGGTCACATAACCACTAAGTGTCTAAGGCCAGATTTGAGCTTGGGAAGAAGAGTCTTCTGACTCCAGGCCCAGCAGTCTTAACCACTGCACCACCTGGCTGCCCATCATTGTCTATCTATTTAACAATATCTTAGGGATGGGGTCTGGCTAAGGCACTCCTGGTACGAATGCTACCTCTACCAATATAGACCTGCAAGTGACCTTACAGAGTTACCTGGGGCACTGAGCAGTTTAATGACTCATCCAAGGTCACACAGCCAGTATGTGTCAGAGGCAGGACTTGAAATCAGGTCTTCCCAACCCTAAGGCCACCTTCCTACCCACTATACCCTGATGCCTCTCAGAAAAGTAATTAATAATAATAATAATAATAACAGACATTTATATAATGATTTAGGGTTTGCAAAGTGCTTTACACATTTTAACCAGTCTTCACAAGAACCCGGGGAGAGAGGTGTTTTAGATTTCATCTCCGTTTCACAGATGAGGCTCAGACAAGCCACAAGGCTTGTGTGACTACTACGCATTAGAGGCCGGATTCAAACCCAAATCTTTTTGACTCCAAATCTAGTACTCTGTCCACTAAGATCATGTTTTTCAATTTATAAAACTTAATTCTGTTAGGTTTGATTGTTCTCATAGTGCTAGAAATTAAAAACGTCTGCGTGTTCAGAGGGGGATTTAGCCAGCCCAGCATCATTCAAATACATTGAGAGCTGCTGTCTGGGAAGGAATCTGTCACACCCCACCATGCCTCCATTTTAAGGGCCTTATGGGAAATATTGTGATTAAAATACACATATGTTGGGAAAATAAATGGGCCAAGAGGTGAACCATGATGCTGGTGCATGACGCCAGTCTTCCAGGAATACTCACTGGCCTGCTTTGTTATCAGATGTGATGGAAACTGCAAGCGCTGATATGATGCTGAAAAGAAAAAAGGAAGGAAGGAAGGAAGGAGAGGGAGGGAGGAGAGGGAGGGAGGAAGGGAGGGAAGGAGGAAGGGAGGGAGGAAGGGAGGGAGAAAGGAAGGAAGGAAGGAAGGAAGGAAGGAAGGAAGGAAGGAAGGAAGGAAGGAAGGAAGGAAGGAAGGAAGGAAGGAGAGGGAGGGAGGGAAGAAGGAAGGAAGGAGAGGAAGGGAGGGAGGGAAGAAGGAAGGAAGGAAGGAAGGGAGGGAGGGAGGGAAGAAGGAAGGAAGGAGAGGAAGGGAGGGAGGGAGGAGGGAAGGAAGGAAGGAAGGAAGGAAGGAAGGAAGGAAGGAAGGAAGGAAGGAAGGAAGGAAAGAATGCTAAGAATATAATCATTGAGAACACAAATACAAGCAAGACAGCTAATTAAGAAGCTTAAGAGGAAGAGAAAACACAGATAGGGGAGTGGTGACCAGGAAAGGGAGTCTGGTCTAGTCAGTCCTGGGTGGTGAGTGGAGCCACAGGGGAGTGGACTGGCACATTCTTTCCAGGGCCAGTGACAATCTTGATTTGATTATGGCGCCAGAATTGGAGGAGTTGGGAGAGAGAGGGAGAGTATACTTACAGTGGCAAGGAAATGCTTCTACTCTTTTGTCTTCCTTTGGAAGACACCAAGCTTGGCTTCCATTTTTTTCCTTATCTGTAAAATGAGTAAGCTAGGCTAGATTCTCTCTCTCTCTCTCTCTCTCTCTCTCTCTCTCTCTCTCTCTCTCTCTCTCTCTCTCTCTCTCTCTCTCTCTCTCCCTCTCTCCCTCCCTCTCCCTCCCTCTCTCTCCTCGCATTACATCGTCTCACCTTTGGAAACTTCCAGGACTTTATACAGATTATTTCATCTGAGTCTCACAACAAACTGGTGAGACATATACTGGTGATGTTGTTATCCTCACTTTACAGATGGGTCAACTTTGGCTCAGAAAAATAAAATAATGTGAACTCTATGAATTGGTCATATCTTTTCACCTCTATAATCTCTAACTTTTTCAACTGAAGCTAATAATTCCTGTATCTCCTGCCTCATAGGATCTTTATGAAGAAAAAGTGAGATACAAATTATAATTGTGACTTCATTTCATTCTCACTTAGTTTGCCTTTCTTCAGGAAGTCTTTGCAGAACAGCACTGGATTTGGAGGGAGAAGAGCTGTATTCAGGTTCTAGCTCTCCCACCTGTTATCCGTGTGGCCTCAGATAAGCCATCATATGTCTTTGTGCTCCTAGTACCTTCATGTGGAAAATGAGGGAGTTAGACCACATGGCCTCAAAGGGCTCTTCTCATTTGAAATTGATGATTGATTCCAAATCGTTTTCTAAAAGAAGGAGCCATTCCCTTGAAAAAAGAAAGCAGCCTCAACAAGAGCGTTGGGCATTGCCAGCTGGGCCCCTTCGGGCATCTCTTTCCGTAGCTTATGTTCCTAGCAAGAATCAGAAATGCTCCCATCTCATCCACAGACATGGACATGGTGCGCATGGCTGGGAGGATTCCACAGCCCTATGTCTCATATTTCCAGGAAGCTTACAGAAGCACAGCACGCATACAGTGTGTCACAACCACAGCAGGCAGTTGCATTCCAGACTTAAAATGTGCAGAGAAGCCCAATGCTTCCATCCTTCAAACGATGAACGGATGGATTTCAGCTGTTCTCTGCAAACTTCATAGTTGCCGTAGTGCCCCCTGGAAAATAAACAGCAGGCATGCTGGTAGTAGGTGGGAAGCTACTTTAGTGGGCTTTCCAACATTCACTAATGGATAAAACTCTGGGCCTGGAGTCAGGAAGACTAGAGTTCAAACTTGGCCTCAGAGACTAGCTGTATGACTGTGGGCATGTCATTCAACCTCAGTTCGCCTCAGTTTCCTTATCTAGAAAATGGAGATAATAATGGCGCCTACCTCCCAGACTTGCCGTAAGGATCAAATGAGATAATAACGTATTTAGCACAATGCCTGGCACACAGTCAGTGCTTTGTAAAGTTATTATTATTAACAAAATTCCCTCCAAATTGGTACTAGTGAGCCCTGTAGATGAAGACAAAATATTTTTCCCACCCTCCTTTGCATTATTTCCTTACAGGAATACTCAGGCAGCCCAACTGGATGGCGAAAGATGGAAGCAGTGCAGAGGAAGAGACTTTAGGGGACATGAAGACCAATGCCCTCATTTTACCAATAGGGAAACGGAAGCCTGGAGAGGTTAGAAACTGACTGATCTCCTCCCCAGGAGTTTAAATGATAGTTTTCAGTGTCAGAGCAGTGGATTTGAACCCAGATCCTCTGATTCTTTTTTCAGTAGATTTTCCACCATGCCACAAGAAAGAGAGCCAGGGGTCTAATTGCAGCTGTGCCAGTAACTTAACTGTATGACTAGGGCAAGCTGGGCCTCTTCTCGGGGCCTCCATTTCCACATCTGTGAAAGGAAGCTTTAGGACAAGATGACCTCTGACAGTCACATCCAACTCAGTTTAAAAACATATATACATAATTATTATAACATATATTAATGATATATAATACATATGAATATCAGGGCAAGGGATCTGATTTCATTTTTAATGGATTAGCTAATTTCGTGTTGTACCTGCAGGACAAATCTTCAGGCTGATAATGAGGAAATAACCTGGAGTCAAAAGGTAGTCACAGGACAGCATCTTGTAGAGGTTAGTGTTTTTTTCAGCTCTTTTTACTGGCATAAGGATGGATGTTGGCCAATAAGTTTTCTACCCACGCAGCTGTTTTCAATGATTCACTTCCCTTGATTTCCCAGCTGAACCATTCAGACTAAGAATGACTGGTTTTCCAGCCACAGCTACTAATATCAGGACTGAGAGCCCTCCAGCTCTTTGATTGTGGGGCCATGTACCCGTGGCATGCGCTTCAAAACCATACAAAAGGACGGTGACCCATGGGGGCAGCATTGTTTTCATTGCCGGGGGTTAGGATGGCAGGGGCTATGTTTCTGTGTTCAAGAGAAAGCCTAGCTCCCTGTGGCTCTATGAGACAGTCATTTGTCCCGGATCCTAGGGAAAGTATACTGTTTGTCCCTCTGAAGCTTGCCTCTCTTCAGTAATGGAGACCAAAATCTTCCCCAATCTGTTAGAACTCCTGGGCTTTCACAGCTCTTCTCTACCTTCCTCCCTGACCACTCCAAAAACAAATAACAATCACCAAAAAAAAACCCAGCCATTTAAAAATCAATTCAACTGAACAACTGTTTATAAAGCACTTGCCATGTGCTAGACACTGCACATAAAAAGACAAAAATGAAACCATTCCTGTCCTCAAGGGGTCTACATTCTATGTGGGAATTCCTAACCGTGTGTGTGTGTGTGTGTGTGTGTGTGTGTGTGAATAATGGACCCCTTGGGCAGTCTGGGGAAGCCTAGGCACCCCTTCTCAGAATTATATTTTTAAATGTATCAAATAAAAGATATGGGACCATAAAGGAAATCAATTCTATTGATTCTAAGATGTAGAGCCCAAGAACCTTAGCCCCCTAGTCCCCATAGCTGAAAATAATAACTTCCTGTTTTCCAAGCTGTTGAAGGCTTTGATGGAGAGGTCCTGTGTCAGGGGAAATGACAACTGAGACGACATTTCACAGCTATAAACAACAGAGGTTTTTCAACAGAGTACACCATTGACAAGAGAATGCAATAAGATCTTCCATTTGGCCTACTTCATTTCCTAACAGTGTCTCAGTTCATCCAGAGGGACAGTCATACCTTCCTACTGTCCCTGGAAAATAGTTCAATGCACTTGTTTTGAAGAGGACCAATGACTTCATAGCGTGACATCTTGACTTGCTTGTGAATTGGATTTAAGTGAGGCAGAGCTGCACAGTTGTCACTTTCTCTTCCAGAGTCATCAAAATCCAGTGGGAAGACAAAAGTCAAGGTGACTAGTGATGGCCCAGGATGCAGTGAAAGACCTTAGAGTCTTCCATGTCCAACTGAGCTCTAAATATCCCACAGTGCCTGCTTCGTCCATTTTCATGGCAGTTAGAACAAATTGTTCTCACCCACAGGGAAAGTCTTCATATACTTGTGTTTTGATCATCCCTGTCACCTAGATACTTTTCTATGATACTTTTTCTATGTTGCTTCTTTTCTCATTTGTTTGCCGTTTTTCTGGCTTTTAAAGTTGATCTCTGCTTCTGGGGGCACAGAAGGCACTGTCCCAGGCTTCTTGTGCTGGGGGCTAGAGGCATGGTTACTGGCTTGTTGGGACGCCTCCCTTCCTGTACTGGTCCCCTTCAGCTCCAGCAAGAAAGATCTTTCCTGTTAATCCCCTTAGCCTCACGAGCTAAAAGATCTCTGTAATCTAGTCTTTCTGCTGACTCTACCATTTCAGGATTTTTCCTGGGGCAAAATTCTCTGCGGTTTTTCAAGGTCAATAAGGGAGGATGAGAGCGGCTTGCTGTTTACCCTGCCATCTTGGCTCCCAAACGTCAGAATAGGTGACTTTCAAACATCCAGTCTGTGGGCTAATAGCTCCAGGAGAGTGCTGTCGCTGCTGCCACCACTGCTACCACCACTGATGCTGATTCACTTACTCCCAAGGCCTGTTTCTGGTTTGCTGGTGCAGGTGCTGTATTGGCACACCCTGCAGCCCTGCGCTGCACTGTACTTCCCTCTCATCCAGTTCTAACAGACCCCTCGCTGACCTTCTCAATTGTCTCTGATATCTGTGGGCTGAGAAGACTGGAACCCACCACTGCTGCTGGTGATTCAGTCTCCCAGAGCAGTTTTGCTTAGCCTGGGTCTGCACTGAGCCCTACATGGTGGACACTTCTCTCTCAGGCTGGTGCAACAGACCCTTCCTGTCAACCTTCCAGGTTGTCTTGGGCTGGAAATCTGCCTCACTCTGTCTCTTTGTGTGTTCTGCCACTCTAGAATTTGTTCAGAGTCACTTTTTAGAGTTATTGGAAGAGATTTGAGGGAGAGCTCAGGTGAGTCCCTGCTTTCACTCCACTATCTTGACTCTGCCCCCTCTTCAAATGCTCCAGGTAGACATCCCCCTAACTCATCAATGGGTCTGAGGCCTGTCACTTAGCTTCAACCCGGTTTAGCCCATCTGCTAAAATGGTTTATTGGGGTGTGATGTGGCCGCTACTCATGCTACAGCTTCTCAGCACCACAAGTGAGAGTTGGGTGGCAGGTGGATGTCAAAGGTAAATGAGCAGCCCTGAAAAGAGCTCAGCAAGCCCTCACACCAGAGGTGCTAGTCTTCCCTAAACACCCCAGACACCCCAAAGTGCACTTAGCTAGTAGTTAAACATTCATCTACTTAAAAGCAGCTTCAGTGTTGAAACTGTGCTGAGAGGATTCCTGATCATCCTTGGAGGTTTAGGAGGAGCCCAGGAGACTTAAATCAATCTACAGGTTTTAATTGACAAGTCAAATCGATCTTAAAAATATTGAGCCCTTGGGCCGATAGAGTGATGGCCCTGGAGTCTGGAGGACCTGAGTTCAAATCCAGCCTCAGACCAGACACTTGACACTAGCTGTGTGACCCTGGGCAAGTCACTTAACCCCAATTGCCTAAAACAAACAAAAACCAAAAAAAATATTGAGCCCAGTTTTCACATACACATCCAAATTTATTCTTCTCATCTCTGGTTGTGTTAATAGGTAGGAGAGCCTTTGGCTGTCTGTCTCTCACTTTCTGAAGAAGGCAAGGAAAGAAAAAAGCATTTATTGAGTGCCTACTATGTGCCAGGCACTTTTTATTTTATTTTTTTACAAATATTACCTCATTTGAACCTCAAAATACTCCTGTGAAAAAGATGTTGTTATTATCTCCATTTTATATTGAGAGAACTGAGGTAGACAGAGATTAAGTGATTTGCCCAGGATCACACAACTGGTAAGTATCTGAGGCCAGATTTGAACTCAGGTCTTTCTGACTCCAGGCCCAGAGCCCTACCCACTGAACTACCTAGCTGTCTCTCTAACCTTTGTGGTTCATAGCTTCATAGATCTAGAGCTGAGAGAAACCTTAGAAGGCATCTGTTCTATTCCCCTAATTTTATAGCTGGCGTAGCTGAGGCTAGAGAAGTTAGGTGATTATTCAAGGTCACAAGGTAAATGTCAGAGCTGCAATTCAAGCCCAGGTAACCTGACTCTAAACCCAAGGCTCTTCCCCAGTTTTGGCTCATGGACCATTCCAGAAAAATCCAATGGGATTTGCTTTCCAAATTATTTTTTTTAAATGGTCAGTTTTTGCAACAGCTGGTGATGATGATGCCAGTGCAAATGATGCAATTCAAAGAGTGTGTCAATTTCAAAATCAAATGAAAAATTGGCCTTTGATGCAGGCAAAGTGGGCCTGATAAAGGCTGAGAGATGGGAAAATCTCCAGCCTCTGACACCCTGCCCCATCCCTAAAAGAATATGATAGTGTAAAGAGATTAGATTTTTTTTCTTAGGGCTATGATTGAGGCCTTTCTTCAAAAGCCCCCAAATTCCCCCAAATTTCTTCTTAAGTATTCAATATGGTGGATTCAATTTCTCTTAAGCATAAACTACTGCTAAATAAGATAGGAAAGAAACAGAGGTGAAGACAGAGAGAGACAAAGCGGCTGAGGGAAACAGGCACACAGAGACAGAGACAAAGACAAGATAAAAACAGAGAAAGATAAACAAAGAAAGGCAGACAGAGACAAAGGGAGTTGGACAAAGAAAGGGAGGGAAGAAAGGGGGAGGTGAGGGAAAAGAGAGAGAGGAAGGGATAGAGAGACAAAGAAACACAGGGAAGGGAAGAGGGAAAGGGAGAAGAGGAGGGGAAAGAGGAGGGAGAGAGAGGAAAGGATAGAGAGAGACAGACACAGGGAATGAAAGGGGAGGGGAGAGAGGGGGAAAGAGAGGGGGAAGGGAAGAGTAGGGGGAGAAAGGGGAAAGAGAGCTCTTTCTCATTTTTTGGAGAGGAATATTCTCAGAACAAGCATATTTCAGCATCTGATATCCAAAAAAATAAAAGGACAGAGGAGAGGGGGTTAGCAGGTAAGAATTATTTTTACAGATGTTGGCCATACAATAAGATATGGGTGATCAAATTAAGTGTGGAAAATGACTGCGTAGCTCAGAAAGAGTGAAATTAGAACAGCCCTTTCCAATTTCCAGGAGACATTACGTTGGCGGCATGGCAATGTTTCACACAGGCTCGTTGGAAGGCTCAGCTTTGTGTGACCTTTAGAAACACATTGGAGAGCCAAGTTTTTGAAATGTATGTATAAGGACATTTTAAAAAGTGGCGTGTATAAAATTAACTGAATGAACAAGCAGGAAGAGTGATAGGCGCAAATGAGGATTCAACTCTCTTGCTAAGAGACTCAGGACATTTGGAAATTTGGATTTGCTCTTCTCCTACTACATCCCTTTCAGTTAATTCTTCTCCCTCACATTAAACTGCATTGATTGACACTGGCAAAAGCACTTCTGTTCTTTAAATCTCAATATCCTCATCCGTAAAAGGAATGGGTTAGTTTAGAATGTGGTTCTTTTTTAGAATGTATTTATTTTTAGTTTTCGACATTCACTTTTATAAGATTTTGAGTTCTGAATTTTCTCCCCTTCCTTCCCCTTGCCCTCTCCAAGACAGTATGCCTTTTGATATAGGCTATACATGTACAATTATATTAAACATATTTCCACATCAGTCATGTTGTAAAGAAGAATTAGAGCCAAAGGAGAAAAACCACAAGAAAGAAAAAAAAAACAACAACAAAAGTGAAAATAGTATGTTTCAGTCTGCATTCAGACTCCACAGTTCTTTCTCTGGATGTGGATTGCATTTTCCATCATGAATCTTTTGGAATTGTCTTAGATTACTGCATTGCTGAGAAGAACTAGATCTATCAAAGTTGGTCATCACACAATGTTGCTGTTATTGTGTACAATATTCTCCTGGTTCTATTCACTTCACTCAGCATCATTTCATGCAAGTCTTTCCAGGTTTTTCTGAAGTCTGCCTTCTCATCATTTCTTATGGAACAATAGTATTCCATTACATTCATATGCCGCAAGTTGTTCAGCCACTCCCCAATTGATGGCATCCACTCAGTTTCCAATTCTTTGCCACCACAAAAAGAGCTGCTATAAATATTTTTGTACATGTGGGTCCTTTCCCCTTTTTTATGATCTCTTATGGAAACAGACCTAGTAGTAACATTGATGGATCAAAGAGTATACACAGTTTTATAGCTCTTTGGACAGAGTTCCAAATTGTTCTCCAGAATGGTTGGATCAGTTCACTCCACCAGCAATGCATTAGTGTTCTAGTTTTCCCACATCTTCTACAACATTTATCATTTCCCTGTTTTATCACATTAGCCAAACTGATAGGTGTGATGTGGTACCTCAGAGTTGTTTTAATTTGCATTTCTCTAATCAATTGTGATTTACAGCATTTTTTCATGTGGCTATAGATAGCTTTATTTTCTTCATCTGAAAACTGCCTGTTCATATCCTTTGAGCATTTATCAATTGGGAAACAAGTTGTATTCTTATAGATTTGGCTCAGTTCTCTATATATTTTGGGAATTAGGTCTTTATCAGAGACACTGGCTATAAATAGAATAACGGTTCTTGATGTGTTGTTTGGGCATCACCAAGATCCTTTTAGGGGATCCTCAGGGTCAAAAACATTTTTATAATAATACTAAGATGTTTAAATTTCTGATGTAATAAATATTGATAGAGGTAATCCACATAAACAAAATTTGGGGGGAGTCTTCAGTTTTTAAGAATATGAAAGAAAGAGTTCTAACACCAAAAAGTTTGAGAACTGCTAGATTAGATAGCCATTAATAATGTACCTTCCAGCTTAAATTTTGTTTCTGTCTTTTTTAAAGTACCTTGTGAGAATTTCTGGGCATCTATCTCTTCATTTGTAAAATGATGGGATAAGATAGATGATCTCCAAGCATCTAAATATATGATCCTACAATCCCAGGTCATTATGAAATCACTTATTGTCATGGAACAGATTTCTCATTCAATCCTTTCTCCATTTTCTTTTTCTTAAATTGATCATGGTTATGCAACTAGAAAAGATAGTTTGAGGTTGAGTAGCATGGTGTGGTTCTTTCCTGTAGAAAGGACCACAGCTGTCTGTGGTCTGGTCTGATAAAAGCCATATTCTTTCAACTGGAAGACATACTGCCAAAATCACTGGACAAACCTTCACTGAACAGATGTTAGTAAACAATGACAGTTGTGGGGAGTCCAAGGGGAAGGCCTTCGGAACAAAGAGAAGGGAAAGTAGATCAAATATAGAAAAGAAGATGATTTAGAATCTAGTTGTAACCACATTCCAGATTGGATTGCCCATTCCTGTGAATATGCTGTTTCAGGTCTGGGACTATGTTAAATGCAATTTCTGCACAATTGTATTGATGGGCAACTACTCCAGTTGGCCCCAAATATTTTCATTTGTATGAAATTCACCATGCCACACACCATTGTTTTTTATCCAGATGAGGTATAGACAACCCACAACCCAAATCCAATGCCAATGATTCATTATGGTGTGGTTAGAACTTCATGGCCCTGGTTCTCCAAAGCCATAGAAGAATGGCACCATCTCACCATGATCCTAATGGCCTGGAATGACTTCAAACGTGGACCCAAAAAAACATTATAGATGTGTCTGTTGATCCCAGGATTGTAGTTTCATTCTGGAAGGGTCGATGTAGGCCACTGAGTAAACTTCTTCATTTTACAGATGAGAAAATTGAGATGGGAAGATATTAAATGACTTGTCCAGGGTCACATAACTAGTGTCTAGGCAGGATTTGACTCAGATCTTTCTGACTCCAAATCCAAAACTCTACCCACCATGCCATCTTGCTGCCTCTAAGTCTAGCTAAGAGGAGAGATGCTCATCACCTTAGGCAGTGATTTTTTTGGACACAGTCATACATGATAAAGATCATAGTAAAACTTGATCCTCAACTTATAGAGTAAGCTCAGATCCCTACTTTCCTTCACAATATCAAAATAGTTGATGTTTATAGCTATGTCTCTCCCTTCATTATCCCTCAAACTGTTGTAGTTAACACCTGACACCATCTCTTTCTAGGAATGAGGGCATAAAGGAACATTTAAGGAAATATATCTTTCAGTTAAGGAGGTAATTTTCCATTATTGAATGTGGCAGGACCTTTCCACTGGCAGAACTTTCAGTTGAAGGATTGGTCATACTTGGGGATGTAACTGAGGAATAGCCTTTGGTCCTTGAAGAAGTATATAAATTGAAAACTTGGTTTGGGGAGGGTTGAGTAATAGGCAGGACCTTTTAACGTCTGACTCTTGACCTTCCCTCCCATCTTTCTCTTTCTCCTAAATGGTAACCGGAATTGTGGTGTTCTAGGACTGTTCTTATCTCCTCTTTTCCTTTCAGTTGCCAAGGAAACTGGAAGTCACATGAGTCTTCCCCACACACACACACACACCTTGTCTTCTTTCCTCCAGGGTTTATTCTGAAGAGCCTAGGTTTAGTTTTGCTTTCATGCTATACCTTTCTTTCTTTAGTCTAGGGGTAGAAGAACCCTTACCCTTCCCTTTCCCTTTTCACAAATAAGCAGCATTTTGGTGCTGCCCTCACCCTTCCTTTTCTTTTGTTGGGGCAAGGGAGGAGACTTCTCATGTCATTCCTTTTCTTTACTTTTCCTTAGCGTCAGCCAAGAATTGATGGCTTGGCCCCTTCTCTTTATGCTCTTCTACCTTTTTCCCCTTCTCTTTTTTTTCATTCTTTTAAAGAGTTGGAAAGTCAACATGACTTCATATCAAGGGAAGCTACATTGGGTTAAGGAAAGGTATTCATCTATTAATAATTGTGTGTTTTATATGTTTCAGGTTGTTAAAGCTTTTACCTTCATTACAAAGGAGTTGTTTTTGACCAACTGATATTCTTGTTATTAGCTAAGAATTTCCCTACCATCTATATACTGATGATTCCCATAAAATGCTCACTCTCTCTCTCCTCCCCCCCTCTCTTTCTCTCTTCTTTCTCTTCCTCTTCCTCTCTCTCTCTCCCTTTCTCTCTCTCCCTCCCTCCCTGTCTCTCTGTCTCTGTCTGTCTGTCTGTCTGTGTGTTTCTCTCAAAAGTATAATAATTTTGTGAGGTTTGACTTTGAGGAGGTATGTGACCAAGGCCTAAAACTTCCACAAGAGTCCTAGAACCTCCAAAGGGGTGACAATTTAAACCAACTAGTGGGAGTTAGAGGTTTTCTCTCTTCCAGCAGACTGTTTGACTTTAATTCCAGTGTAGTTTCCTTCTACTTACACCATAATAATGGCAGAACAGTGAAACATGGATAGAGAGTTCTAAGAATTATTACATTTAGTCCATTTACAAGTAGAATCTAATCATTCCAATCCAGTAAGTATCTATTAAACCCTTATTATATGCTAGATACTGATGATACAAAAACAAACTGAATCTTGGTTCCTACCCTCAAAGAGTTTACGTACTACTGGGGGAAACTGTTGATACCCCAAATGTACAATCCTTTTCCAACCACCAATGAAGGAATACACTGCCAGAGAAAATGAATCTTATCTATACTTACATTTTCATTGAAAGTGAAACCAAAAGACAAAGCATTTAAATGTGGCTATTTCTGGAAAAACGTTGTGTGGGTTCTATCAGACCCCAGAATATTCCAAGGCCTTCTTCAGCAGATTCCTCCATGAAAGAAAATCATCATAGACATACGTACAAGAAAACCAAAGTAAATGTTGAATGTCTATGGCATGTAATGGATGGGAAACCCTCTGAATTAGTCCTTCCACATCTGCATATCATGGACAGGTGCTACAGGTAGACAGTGAATTTGGTTCAGAGCTAATAAGATTGGAATGGATTACATCTGAGAAATGGAGCTCTTCCAGTAATCCCAATGGCTTCATGATGCTAAACCCCCATTTTTTAACACCAAGATCTTCCCAATGAGCTTACGTGGCTATGGATTTCTAAATACCATGATCTCAGAGCAGAAAAGTTCAGACCACCCAAAAGACAATGGACAATCATGAGCAGGCTGGTTAAAACATCTTACCAATGACTATTTAGGCAAAAGGTGCCATAAAGAATTAGTTAGATAAATATATGCCTGGAAAAGGAGATGGACAAATCACAGAGCAAGACTGAGAAACAACCAATGGAAAGTCCGCATTCAAGAACCAAAAAAAGTCTTTTCATGTTATGGATGGATGTGCAACTGAGGATTTGTGCAAACATGTGAACAAGAATTGCACAGCCAGACAAGGTACAGATACCCTATTAGAAGGCAGATCTATACTTGTAAGATTCATGATCCTTTGAAGTGCTATAAACAGGATCCCATTCTTTAGTTTCAGATCCTCCATTATGGAGAATTTAATCTTTTTGGGTGCCAGATCTTTTCTATTTCCTAACTTTTCCAACTCAAGTATGTAGTAAGCTTCCTGATGGTAAGAACTATGTCTTTTACTTCTTTTTCCTTTCAAATCAATCAATCCATCAATCAATAAGCATTTATTAAGTGCCCTCTATATGCAACGCACTGTGCTAAGTGATGGGGATACAAAAAGAAGCAAAAGATAGTCCCTGACCTCAAGGTTCTCATAATCTAATAGGAAAAACAACAAGGAAATAAAGTTATCGTGACTTTCCCCATCACGGTTTCAATATATCATGAGTCAACATAAGAAATTAAATGGGGATTTTGGGGGAGTTTCCCAGAAGCCACAGACGATGTGCAAAGGCTAGCAGACAACACAGAAAAATACTTACTCCCAAATTTTACAATAAGGTACTGTAAACACCTCATAAAAGAAAAAAAAATCAGATATTTTTCTCTTGTACAAAGGGAGGGCTGAAAAATTTTACACATTTACCAGATTGTGGGGGTACAGTGCCGCTAACTCCCACTGTGTGAAAGGGTTAACTGTATGTAGAAACCAGCTATATGCAGGATAGATAGGAAATAATTAACAATGGAAAGGCACTAGAATTAAGAGGGGTTGGGAAAGGCTTCCTGTAGAAAATGAGATTTTAGCTGGAACTTGAAAAAAGCCAGGGAAGAGTAGGCAAAGATGAAAAGGCAGAACATTCCAGACATGGAGAACAAGCAGACAAAATACTCAGACTCAAGAAACGGAGAGCTTTGCTTGTGAAACAACCAGGAGACCAGTGTTATTGGATAGAAGAGTATGTGTTGGGGGGGTAAGGCGTAAGACAGCATCCTTGCCCATCAGTACCTTAGGAAGGAGGGGGGTGTGTGTGTGTGTATTTATTTATATATATGCATGTATATATGTGTATGTATGTATGTATGTATACATATACACATATACAGAGATATACATGTGTATATACATATACACACATATATGTACATATACGCACGCATATATACATATACACACACATTTATGTATGTGTGTGTGTATATATATCTCCTTCCTAAGGATTTGTAAATAAAATATAAGAATTTAGAGGTATGACCTTTAGAATTTTTTTTAAGCAGGAAGGGCATGCAATTTAAAATGCTTGGCAACTATGTATACCAGTGCACTAAAGTTTTGTGCTTACAACATTCTACCCTAAAAGCATCTGGCTTCTTTTCAAGAACAGAATTTGTATATATATATATATATGTGTGTGTGTGTGTGTGTGTGTGTGTGTGTGTGTGTGTGTGTGTGTATGAAATAAACATTTACAATCACCTTAAAAAAATAAAGAAGAAAACTGGAAAGGTAGGAGGGGGCCAGGATACAAAGGGCTTTGAAAGTTACAGGATTTTGTATTTGATCCTGAAATTGACAAGAATATCACAGAGGGATATGATTCAACCTGCACTTTAAGAAAATCACTTTGGTGGCTGAATAGATGAATAGAGACTAGAGGCAGGAAGACCCACCCTCAGACTATTGCAATAATCCAGGCATGAGGTAATAAGGGTTTGCACTAGAATGGTGGCAGTGTCCGGGGAGAAAAGAAGATATATTTGTGTCATACACAAGTAAAACCAATAGCCTTGACAAGAGCTTGGATCTGGGGGTGAGAGGTGAGAGAGAGTGAGGAGTCCAGGGTGACTCCTGGGTTGTGAGCCTGAGGGATTGGGAAAATGGTGTTGTCCTCTACAATAATAGGGAATGTAGAAAGAAAGGGGAAATAATGGATTCTGTTTTGGACATCTTGAGGAGAATGTCTACTGGCCATCCAGTCTGACATATCTGAAAGACAGTTGGAGATATGAGATGGGAGAGATTGGGACAGGAAATGTGTATTGGAGAATCATTAGGCTTGGAGATGGTAATTAAATCCAGAAAATCTACTGAAGAACTAGGTGCTTACAATGAATACTTAACAAATAAATACTCTATTGATTTGACCCATTTAAAAGAGATGGTGATAGACCAAAGATGCTGGCCAGCTTTAGCCCTACTCACTACCCCCATCCCAATCCCTAGAGTGGTTGTACATTTCGTTGATACAATCCTACAGTCTGAAGGGGCCTTAGATCCCATCCACCTATCCCATCCACCCACCTCCCACCTTGGGCAGGCATCCACTTCACCACATTCCTGATGATGGGACACTGAGCCTCTTGCTTGAATCGCTCAGCTCTAAATGTGCAGTCAGAGGGATTCCATTCTCTTTTATCTAAAACATGCAGATGGGTGGTGGTGTTTTTCTAATAGCACTTTCTGCTATAATTTGCAGCATCCCCTCAGCTGTAGCCTATTAAGTAGGGATTGCTGCCTCGCAAATGAAAAGATATTATGGATGCTAAAACTAATAACCCCACTTTCAGTCTGAATTCCTATTACTTAATTTTATTCATCTCATGATTATATTTAATATATTTCCATATATTAATTACGCTCTGGCCGATGTGCTAAAATCCTTGCAGCCAAGTTCATTATATGTTTTGATGGAAAGGCACTTAAAACTAAATGGTCATTTTGCGCTTACCTTTCCAAAATAGATTTATAATGACCATTAAGGACCCTTTTCTAAATAGGCTGTGATTTTTAAATTGTAAATGATTTTTATTTTATGGCCCACAAAAAATAAGCACATTGCTATTTGTATTGGAACTATAGGGGGAAAATCTCACCTGAATATTCATGCCTTGGGAGCAGACTAAGTTAAGGCTCCTTATCTCTTTGGCAAAGACTTTGAAAGAGTGTTTTTGCCCCACCCCAGGGACAGCTTCTGACCCTGAATATTACTGGGGGCGGGGGGGGGGGGGGGGACATAGAACACTCTGAGCATTGCATAAATGACTGAGTTAGCAAAAAATATTTAATATAAGAAGCAACCAAGTCCCACACTACTATGAGCTCATTCCCTGCCCACCACACTCATTCCAGTAAATGCAGAGGTCTGTGTCCCAGGGTACTTAGATTTGACCCCTCCTTATGAGGATGGCATTCCTCTGCCCCCAACACCTTAAGCCAGGTCCTATTGTGGGTTACTTGACCTAGATACAGTCTGTAGTATTAGCCCCAGGCTGAAAAATGCCTAGGTATAGCCCTGGGCTTCTGAGTTTGCCCAAAGTTGTACCTTACTAGGTGCACACAGTGTATAATTCAGATTAAACACCATTTCACTGCTCTCTTCTCATCCCCAACACCAAATACAATGTACTATACGTCACAGCTGCTTAAGAAGGATTGTGATTGAATTCCCCTCCTATTCCTCCACTTTGGCTATCAACACTGCCTGATTGGGAAAGCCTCCCTTCTCCCTACCATAACTACTTTAACTTGCTGCCAGGCAGACCATTTGAAATCCAGTGGCTATATGGTACAGCAGAGAGAGAGACAGAGAGACAGAGACAGAGAGAAGAGAAGAGAAGAGAAGAGAAGAGAAGAGAAGAGAAGAGAAGAGAAGAGAAGAGAAGAGAAGAGAAGAGAAGAGAAGAGAAGAGAAGAGAAGAGAAGAGAAGAGAAGAGGGAAATGGAAAGAGGAAGAGGAGAGAGAACATTGAATCTGGATCCAGAGATTCTAGTCTCAAATCAGGGTCTGCCATTTACTAGCTATCTAACCTTGGACAAGTCTCTAGATTTGCTTGGCCTCAGTTTCCACATCTGTAAAATGGAAATTATAATGTCCCATCTATCTGGGGTGGGGGGAAGGGAGCTATTGAAAGAGTTTGAGCTGAGGAGTAAATTATCTGCTTAGATTATGCATAAAGACTCCAATCTAATCCGATAAGCATTTATCAAACTCTTACTATATGTAAGGCACTGTGTTAGTGTTAGAGATAGAGGAACAAAATTAAAAAGCAATTTCCTAATGATCTTACATTCTACCACAGGATGCAATATTTAAACAGGTAAACATAGACATGCTAATTTGAAGGAAAGAGTGCTAACAACTAGGGGACTTCCTGTAATAGAAGACAAAGCAGCAAGTGTATTGCAGGTGTGGAGGACAGACTGCAAAGGCATAAAGACAGAAGACGCAATGCCATATTCTGGCAATGGCAGATAGATCAGTTTGGCTGGACATTAAGTTCTTGATGTGAAATGTCTTGAAAGATTAGATGGAGACAAACTGTGAAGGGCTTTAAATGCTATGCCCCGCTGAGGAGATGATATTTTATCCTAGGCACAAGGAAGAGACACTGAAGATCTGACTTTTTTTGCCCCAGAAGACCCTTCATCAATGGAGTGACATGATAAGAGTTCTATGTTAGGAAGAAGATTTGGGCAGCTTTATGGAAGATGAATTGGAGAGCGGAGAGACTGAGATCCCAGAAAGCAAACAGAAGACTCTAGCAAGAAGCAATCAGGGCCTAAACTTGGCTTCGTCAATAGAAAGAGAAAATGGATGATTTATCATGGAGGTAGAGTCACTTGGAGGTGAGGAAGAGGGAAGCATTAAGGATAACTTGGATGTCAGACCTGAGTAACTGGAAAGGTAGTGTTACTCTTGACATAAATAGGAATGTTTGGAGGAAGGATAGATTTTTAGTGGGGAAGATGAGTCTAGCAGCATCAGTAAAGATGGAGAGAAAGTGGGAGAGAACCTGGGGAGGGGATGGAGAGTGGAGATGGGACATTAGAACTGTCTTCAGGAATTTGAAGGGTTGTCTTGTACAAAGAGAAATTATCTTTATTCTGCTTGGCCCCAGAAAGCAGGATTATGAACAATGAATTACAGTTTCAAAGAAGCAAATTTAGGCGCAAGGTCAAGAAGAAGTTGTTGACGATTAGAACTTTCTCAGAGTGGAATCAGCTTCCTTGGCAGGTAGTGAATTCTTCCGCATTGGAAATCCTCAATGAATTCTGGGTGATCTCTAACTAGAAATGTTATAAGCGGGGATCACTATATGAGAGGAAGCTCAGGAAAGTGAGGGGGAAAACCACCTGAGTGGAATAAGAAGACCCCAGCTCTACTTCTTCCTATCTGTATAACCTTGGACAAATCACACCTCCCCCCACTTTGGGCCTGTTTCCTCAGCTGTAAAATGAGGGTAATTGGACTGGATGTCCTCTGAGGCTCTGTGCTATTTCTAATTCTTTAATTTTAAATCATCACTGTTAACTGGAAGCACCAACTGGCAGCCTTAATCAATGGCTCTGGAACCAGTTTTCATAGTCCCTCCCTTGGGAAAGAAGAAAAATGTAATTATCAACATGGAATCCTGAACAATGTAAGACATAATGGGCTATGAGATCATTTAATTCATCACGGGTCTTACTGCACAGAGGACCCTGGACTATGTTCTAAGATCCTTTGTCCATGCTAACACAATGGCACATTTCTTTCCCTCGAGAGGGCTCCAATTGTTTTCATTGTTAAGATACCTTTCCTGAAATTAAGCCTACACTTTCCTTCCCTGTCCTATTACTTTTGGCAGCATCCTCTCTAAATAATAGGTTCACATTTGCCACACTTTCAGCTCCAAGGAAGTGCTGGCTCACAGATCACTTGTTTTCACCAGGGACTCAAAGGGAAGGGCAGAATTGGAGAAGATGAAATGGGGGGGGGGGTGGACTAGCAATGTTGTCTTGCATTTGCTATCTGGGCTCATCTGTTAGAGCTAAGAAAAAGCAAATTCAGTTTCCCATCCCATGAAACTCCCAGGGAATTCTCCAAATGTAGTAATACAGGATGTGACGTGGGCTCTCCTGATCTCTGGAAAGGGCAGCTCAATTTTGTAACTTCCCAGAAGAATTGACTTGAATTGTTCTTTACTGTTTGGGAACCAGCCTTTTTTTAAAAAAAATATAACAAAGTTTACAAATGACCACAATATTCATCCTGTGGATTAGGCAGTATTTGTAGGTTAATTAACAGCGGGGAAGACGCCTCTCCATTACAGTTGTTTCCTGACCTTCAATAAAGATTCCAAAAGTCCCAGAAAGAGCATGGAATTTTTGACCATTCAAAGTCCTGGTATTGTCTCTTTCTTCTACAACCAGCCCACTATACCTAACTGTCCCCAGACCAGACCAGATTTCATTTCTCATGCAGCCACTCACCTTAGCTTTCTTGTCAACACCCTCACCCCCATACATCACTCTGGGTGCAGTAATGAAACCAATAGTATCATTGCTTCTAGAAAGAATGCCAGCTGATTATCTTATGAATCAACTCACCATCCTTGTGAGTCGCCAAGCATTCTCTTCTCTGGCTACCAATACAATAAGTGTTATCTTAGTTTGAATGTAAGCTCCTTGAGAGCAAGGCTTTTCGGTCTTAGTTTTACCTTTATGACCTTTTAGATCCCTCAAGAATAGTGGAATCTAGTATCTGATACCCTTCAGCCAATTTTGCTACTACAAAGCTGTAGTCTGCCATAGAATATCATGTGTAAAAATGTGCCTGCTCCCTCTTCCTCATATTTTGTCAATGATACCCTTAAGACAGTTTAACATTATTCTTGTAAAGTTTTTTTTAAGCAATGAGAAAGAAAACTTATGGATTGGTAGTTATTGATACCTTCTTAATCTCCTTCTCCCCCACCCACCCAGTGGCAATGCCCCTGATTCCAATACCCTTTTGACTGTCTTAAGAATTAATTCCTCAATAATCTCAATCTTGTTTTACTTCCAGCACAAGGCTTTTCCTGTATCTACCTACTGCAGTCTCCTAATGGTCTTTTCTAGTCTTCCTGTAGCACATTTGGGGCAGAATCATTACAGTCTACATGTCATTGGCACCTAATTGGCACTATATTCATATAGCACCATCTTCTGCATGAACCCTTTCTGATACTCCCACATGCTAGCACCCTCCTCCCAAATTACATTTGATTTTACATTTATGCTATATGCATTTGTATACATGTGTACACATACTATGTGAAGTATATGTACATATATTTTCTATTGCATGTGTTTGTATGTACCTGTATGTACTACATAATACACGTGCACATATTAACACATGTTTGTGTACTGTGTATGCATGTATATTTGTGCGCATATGTATGTTCAGATATGCTTATATATACATATATATACACATACATATATGTATGTTTATGTTTGTTGTCTCCTCCATTTAAATGCAAACCTTAAGAATAGGGAATTTTTTTAACTAGTATCCCCAAGTGCCTAGTACAGTGCCTGGCACATAGTAGGCACTTAATACTTGATTGATTGATTGATCTGGGGTCTGAATTTCAGGCCAATATCTCTCTCATCAGATTTATTTGTTGAAATGCCTTACTTTCAGGTGTTTAAAACAATGCAATAAGAGTCCCTCCGTAGCTCCTCAGTGAATGATTGCTGGGTCCTGAGAAATTCTTCATAAATAACACATTGATGATTTAAGCATAAAAGAATCTGGCTCTTCTGAATTAAATTTCCCTGGAATGCACCTGAGTTTCAAGATGAAATGGCAAAGTGCTAGGCCAAGACGTTCTCTGATTTTTCTTGAATAAGTGTGCCCATGGTTTGAAACCCATGATGAACCCCAAATAACAGCTGGATTTAGTTACTGTTGATTATTACTCATTTTACATACCCGAGAATTCCTGACCATCCTCTAAATGGAACCTTTTTTTAAAGCCTCTCTTTGATCTGACCCGTAAGCGATTGTTCAAGAGATACACCCAACAGGAAGAAAGCCACAAAACTAGAGACAGATGCTTTCCTGATGAGCTATTTTGGGCACCTACAAGATGATAATGAGAAGTCGCTAAAGGGTAATGTTATCTTTGAGTTGTAGCATCCGCCTCCTTCTTCTTTTAAAAATTAACAGTGCAGTGCAGTTTAAATGAAATCTAGGTACTCTCAGAATCTAAAACAGCCTTGGACATGGAAGAGAGAGATACAAATTGGTCTGTCCGCAGATGATTTATTTCATTTGAATACAATTTGTTTCAAAGTCCAAGTAATGAGATGCACTCATCCTCAAAAGTCACAAATCCATGAATTCTCCAAACTGTCAACTCAAAACTCTGGAGTTTCCTGATAAAGAGAAAAGAATACTGGGGAGGAGGTTCAAAAATAACACGATTAAAATGTCTGTATCATAATGGAAAGGGTATTGTTGGAGGGGGAGGGAGAATGAGTTGTCTTCAAATAAACACAAATATTGTCTACATAGGTAGATGTTTCACCAATAGAACTTTAGGAAATAATCAAGAAGTCCAGGACATTGAAAGGAGGGAAAGACCAGCAAAGAAGTCAAGAATGGGCTAGGTGTGGAGGAGGGCACATGCGTCATCCCTACTGCTGGTGGATCGCTTGACTTCCAGAGTTCTGTAGGTCCCGAAGGCCATTTGCAGCAACCCCAGGAATGAGGGGCCTTCAGGTTGCCTAGAGAAAAGAAAAGTCATCCAGGTCAGAAACAGAGGAGTTTGAAGCTTCCATGCCTAGGTCCATGACTGGCCTAAGTGAAACAGGGAAGCACAGCCTCAAAAAAAAAATGGAATTCAGAAATAATGAATTAAAAGGAGCTGGCAGTAAGTGCACTTTCTTTGACTATTAGAGCCTAAGTCAGTCAAAACTTTGCCTCCTCACAATTATATGTTCCCTATAAACTAAGAGATTTTAAACCTGCTGAGGGCAGGGGTTGAGCCATCTTTCTCCTGCTGCAGCCTCAGTACTTTACATAGTGCCCTGTAGATAACAACAGCATTTATGAAGTGCTTTCCAAGTTTCTATCATGTCATTTGAGCTTCAGAAGCACCCTGTGAGTGGGTATCGTGGGTGGTATTATCGGTATTATTTTATAGATGATAAATCTGAGAAGCCACCCAGCTCGTGAATGGTCTGTGGTGGGATATTAACCCAGAGTTTTCTGAAATCCAGCACTGTGTTTTGTCTACTTCATCAGTATATGCTAGATGCTTGGATTAGTCAGATTGCAAGGAGGTATTCGTATCACATGGGAGTGTGTGGGTACTGTCTGTCTCCATGATAAGAAATATGAAGGCTGAATGGAAAGACCACTCTTCTCTACTGAAAAGGAAGAGCTGTGTTCCAGCAGTTGGTCTACCATTGGCCAACTCTACCAACAGCAACAATAGCGTACATTTATATAGTGCTTTAAGACGTGAGAAGTATTATACATCTGTTATACATACATACATATATATATATAAAATAATATATATATATATATATATATATATATATAATATATATATGGTATATTTTATCCTCATAACAACCCTGGGAGGTAGATACTATTATTATCTCCATTTTACAAATGAGGAAACTGAAGCCAACAGAGGTTAAATGACTTGGCCCAAAGTCACACAGCTAATAAGTGTCTGACGCCTGATTTGAACTGAGGTTTTCCTGACATCAGGTCCAGTGCTCTATCCACTGGGCCTCCTTGCCTCCTAACCCTAGAAGAGACCTTAGAGATGACCAAATCTAACACCTTCATTTTACAGATGAGGAAACTGAGGCACAGAGATGTTAAATGCCTTGCCTGGGGTCACAAAACTAGCAATTATCTGAGGCAGGATTTGAACTCTGGGCTTCCTGACTCTTAGTCCAGTGACTTATCCACAGGTGTCAAACTCCAGCTGATTAGGGGTGGGGAACCAGATTAAAACGGGATTGGGAAACATTTCACCAAATAAATAAAAATGCAGTACAACATGGAAAATGTTTGCAATTTTCTAAGTCACTATGTGGCCTTTGGGGATTCAGCACCACTGCGAGTCTGTGCCCTGTTGTTCCTCGTGGATAGATCTGAAAGCACACAGGTTTCCTTCTAAGAATTATTGGCTTAGGACTCATGGCCAGGTTATCAAGTTAGCAAAATGTTCCCTCTACGTTTGGAATGACTCACTGATTTGTTTCTGCAACCGATCTGTTTAGGCCCCTAGGTGGCGCCATAGGGTACAGAGCGCTGAGCTTGGAATCAGTTCAGACCTCAGTTCAAATACGGCCTCAGACACTTACTAGCCACGTGACTCTGAGCAAGTCACTTAACCCTGTTTGCCTCAGTTTCCTCATCTGTAAAATAAACGAAAAAATGGCTAACCACTCCAGTGTTTCTGCCAAGAACATCTCAAATGGGGTAACAAAGAGACAGAAACGATTGGAAAAAAACAATGAACGACAAGTAGGTGCCAGATCCCATTAGTTGAACATTGATGAGTTGTGTGACTGTCATTTAATCTCTGGATTCCTCCGTTTTCTTATCTGCAGGCAGGGATATTACGACCTACCTCAGAAGGTTCTTGTGAGACTCAAAAGAAATAATTTATATAAAAAACTGTGTAAATTACAAAGCGCCATATAAATTTCAGATAATATTTGTAATAGCAATAATAATAATAACTAACATGTATATAGGACCTACTATTTGCCAGGCACTGAGCTAAGAACTTTTTTTGAAGGGGCAGCTAGGGGGCACAGTGGATAGAGCACCAGCCCTGAAGTCAGGAGGACCTGAGTTCAAATCCAGCCTCAAACCAAACACTTAACACTTACTAGCTGTGTGACCCTGGGCAAATCACTTAACCCGATTACCTAAAAAAAAAAAAAAAGTTAAGAACTTTTTTTTTAAGTGAGGCAATTGGGGTTAAGTGACTTGCCTAAGTTCACACAGCTAGTACATGTCAAGTGTTTGGTCTGAGGCCGGATTTGAAGTCAGGTCCGGTGCTCTATCCACTGTGCCACCTCACTGCCCCAAAAAAGAACTTTTTTACAAGTATTATATCATTTTATCCTCACAACAACTCTGTTGTTGTGTTGTTATCATCCTGATTTTACAGAGAAGGAAGCTGAGGCAGACAGAGGTTAAGTGACTTTACCCACAGTCTCACAGCTAGTAAGCGTCTGTAGTCAGCCTTGAACTCAGATCTTCTTGACTCCAAGTCTAACATTCTATTCATTGTACCACCTAGCAGCTTGTAGTAAAAAAAATAATAATAATGTGTAGAATCTGTTTTGGGGTCTTTAGATGAAAAGGTAATTAGAGACATAAAGTGTTTCTCTTATGACTAGCTATGTTGACATTTTTTATTGTAGAATTATGACACAGAGGGAAGAACATTTATTTATTAGATGCTTATCATGTGCCAGGCATTATGGTAAGCTGTGGGAGTACAAATTATTGTTCATTCTAAGAGGAGCAATGATATCATGGCTGATATGTTGACTTGTGTATGAGTTGAAGTGAGACAGAGTTACATAGAGTCATTAGCCTTACTCTCTCTTCCTGAGTCATCGAAGTCCAGCGGCAAGACAAGGTCCAGGGTGCAGTGGATGACCTTGGAATCCTCCATGGCTGACCAAGCCCTAAGCACTCCACAGCGCCGACATCAGTCACCTTCACGGCCATTGGAACATATCACTCCTATTCTCCAAATCTGCTGGGGGAAATCTTCACATGCTTAGGGTAGGCATCCTCCTAACTCGTTGATGGGTTTGTGACCTGAGTACAAATACAACCAGAAGGAAAGAAAAGATCTCAGAAAGAAGTGAAATTGTGAATGTGACCAGCATGGGAACTCATTCTGAAAACTGAAGTTTTGGAAGGAATAGATCAGAGGAAGGGATGGCAGAGGCTGAGCGATCATCAGCTGCAAGACATCCCATGGGTCATGGTAGAGCAAGAAGTATGCAGAGTTGGGAGCAGAGCCTATAAAAGAACATGGAGTGGGGTGAAAAGAACCCTAGCTTTGGAGCTGAGACGTGTTTGAGTCTGTGCCTCAGCCATTTACCAGTTTGTGTGACCCTGGAAAAGTCGATTTCCCCTTTATAGGTCCAGTTTCCTGACCCAATCCTCTTTCTGTGTGAGGTCCCATCATGGGCCCCAGAGTCACAAAACTAGTTAAGGACGGAGCTCTTCCCACTTCTCGAGGATTACCATTTCCCCGTCTGTCAGTGTTTAAGTGATCAAGTGCCATGGCTGTATAAAGAAGCCTCTGCATGGCAACCTTGCCTGTGAATTACAACCTAAGCGATTAAAGATGCTGAAAACAGCTTGAGCATTAAGGGGAAAAGACAAACCACCACTCCCCTCCCCACTTCCACGCTCTGCTGAGTGGACAAAAACACATCATCTCAGCCACTAACTTCACCACTTAATTATAAAGAGAGCCACAACTTAATTAAAGGGAGAAAGAAGTGAACTAGCTAAAATAGGAGACTTTTGCTCTAGGAAAATAACAACTCTGCTGCCTCTCTTTAACCATAATCAAGTTCATGTGACCTAGCAATGGAGGTTCTGGTCTGACTGCTCTCATCGGACACAACCTGTCTCCTGACAGGTTTTTTTCCCCCCCTAATTCTTACAGGTTGATTCAGGCCTTTTAAATATACCCAACTCCACCAGGTCTGGCTATAAATATTTGAACAGAGGAGTGAGAGGCTTTATGTGTTGAATAAATCATAAAAATCAGAGCCTGAGCAGCTCTAGGGCCTTTCACAACGGGACAATCTTTGTTATGCCAGGGCTTACAGCCTTTTGCTCCTCTCCCGGATTGTTTCGTGGTGCCAGCTTAGAAAACAAAGGCAGCCTGTTTCTGTTGTGATCCTTAATGACTTCAATAGGATTAGTCTTTAGCCCTCAAATGGAGAGCACGAGGAACTTCAATCATCTCTTTATGGGGCCAAGGAATCAACCATTTCTTCATTGATCAAAATAAAGAATGTGATCCTTGACCAGCCAATGAGCCTGGGTAAATCGAGTGTTCTCTTCATGATGACGAGGGATACTTCATGGGAAAGAAGAGCAGTGCTGCTAAGTGGTGTTAATAAGCCTTCCCACTCCCACTAACTTTGTGTTTATTTATATTTGTTCTTTTTATATATTTTCATATTTATTCTGTATGATTTTTACCTACATCTGCATCTCCCCCACTAGGAAAATAAACTCCCTGCAAGTAGGAATTGTTTCATTTATTGCATTTTTATCCCCATGCTCAAATATAAAAACGTATATAAAAGTACACAAAAATCTCTGTATTTGTAGCCCCAAGCCCCCCACCTCCCCATATAGCCACCTCAAGCCTCCTACTCTGGGCACTCCCAAATTGTCAGATAACCCACTGGCCATGACCCCCAACCATTACAGTACCACAACAAACATGTTTCCTGACAATCAAGTGTCTGGAATCAAGTTGAAGCCTTCTGCTGGTTTTGCTTACTTCACCCTGCATACAAGTCCTTCTAGGCTTCTCTGAAACCATTCTTTTCATCATTTCTTATAACACAATAGTATGACATGATACGTATATCTCATGAGTCATTCGTACATTCTCTAATTGATAGGCACCTCTTCCTTAATTTCTAATTCTTTGCCATCATAAAAAGAGCTGCTATATTTTTGTGCAGATAGGTCCTCTTTCTCTTTCTTTTATCTCTTTGGGGTATAGACTTATGAGCACTATCACCAGGTCAAAGGGCATACATGGTTCCAAATTGCTTTCCACAATGGCTAGACCAGTTCACAGCTCTACCCAGGATGCATTAATGTAACTGTTTCCTCCAGCCCCTCCAGCATTTGTCAGAAATGGTGTTCTGATGGATGTGAGGTAGAACTTCAGAAGAGTTTTAATTTTTATTTCTTTTATTATTAGTGATTCAGAGTATTTTTAATATAGCTATTGATAGCTTAGTTTCATCCTTTTAAAAGTGTCTATGTTCTTTAACCATTTATCAATTGGGTAATCTCCTATTATAATAGGAGAGACAACATGCGAACAACCTTGTACATACCAGATGTGGGAGCTAACAGGGTAGGAACCCAGGTATTCTTCTGCAGAAGATAGGACCTTGCGAATGTGAATTCACTTCTCCCTGCCTCAGTTTCCCTACCTATATAATTAGAGAGTTGAACTCAATGGTGCCTTAGGTTCCTTCAGGCTTTAAATCTATAATTTACTATAATACTATAATAAATGCTATAATACCATAATAAAACTATAATTTACTAATCCAGGACCTATTAGAATGCTAGATAAAACCCATTTTTATAGGTGTTGGCCAAGGATGGACTTATAAATGTTTAATAGTAGCTGGATCTCTGGAGGAAAACAATGTAGAATCACCCACTTGTCTGTTAAATTTTCATTATTGACATTTTCTCCATCATTTTCTTATTTCTAGATAATGAACAAAACAATAACCAAGCCCTCATTTGTCAAGGTTGCAGATTTCCAAGGCATTTATACCTGAGCACACTGACAAGCTATGCTTTGAGCTAGCCTGCCTCCTTGAGGATTTTCAGCCTTAACCCATGAAGACACATTGGCTCAATTTTCTTTGACCTCTTAGACCTAGAACCTTGGCTTGCTCTTGGAAGCTCTGGCTCCCTCAGTTAGGTCAATGATATCCCCTAGGTGACAAGCCCTCTGACTCCTGGCTGGCCACCAGGCTTTCACTTACTTCAAAAGGTTACTTTTTTTTTTTTTAAAGTATCACTTGCTGTCTAACTTTGCCTTAGTGAGACAACCACATGGTACAGAGGGAAGAAGGCTGAAAGACGTGAAGCCAAGACTTGAGTTCAAATCCTAATTCTATCATTTATTCTGTCTATGTGACCTTGGGTAACTTTCCGTTGTTTTCATCTCTCCACAGCTAAGGCAAATAGTAGGTGGAGTATTGGCCTTGGAGTCAAGAATTTGGTGGTGGTGTCATTCAGTCATTTTTAGTTGTGTCCTACTCTTCATCACCCCCTTTGGGGTTTTCTTGGCAGAGACACTGGAGAGATTGCCATTTTCTTCTCCAGCTCATTTTACAGATGAGGAAACTGAGGCAAACAGAGTGAAGTGACTTGCCCAGGATCATAGAGCTAATAAGTGTCTGAGGCTACCTAGCTGCCTAGAGTGAAGAATACTGAATTCAAATCCTGTTTCTGGTACTCACCAGCTCTATGAACCTGCTAGACAAACTACTTAACCTTTCTCAGCCTCAGTTTCCTTATCTGTCAGGCAAGTAGATGGTACTGCCAGAAACCAGGAAGACTTAAGTTCAAATCTTGCCTCAGAACACTTACTTGCTATATGACCCTGAGCAAGTCACTTAACATCTGTTTGCCTCAGTTTCCTCAACTATGAAGTGGAAATAGTTATACTACTACCTCCCAGGATTGTTGTAAGGATCAAGCAAGATAACATTTGTAACGTTCTTAGTACAGTGCCTGGCACTAAAAAATGTTTGTTCTCTTCCTCATCTGTAAAATTAGGGTAATAATTAACATATACCCTCCCAGGGTTGTTGTTAGGAATGAATGAGATAGCAGGTGCAGCCCTCTGCAAACCTTAAAGTGCTATATGAATGCTAGCTATTGTTGTTACGCCCAATAGTGGGGAGATGGGACCAGGTGACCTCTAGCGTCTCTTCCAACTTTAGAATTTTTATGCCTCTGCTAAGTGACACATACACATACTTTACGCACACCATCTTAAGCTTACCCTTTTCTTGGGGGGGAACATGGGGTGGGGCAATCAGGGTTAAGTGACTTGCCCAGAGTCACACAGCTAGTGAGTGTTATGCGTCTGAGGCTGGATTTGAACTCAGGTCCTCCTTACTCCGGGGCCGGTGCTCTATCCACTGTGCCACCTAGCTGCCCCAATGCACACCATCTTATTTGAATGTCACAGTAACTATATCATTAGCCCCATTTTACAGATGAGAAAGCTGAGGCTCAGAGAGATAGGCACACACATCCAGTAAGGTACAGAGCTAGGATTTGAATCCCTATGTTCCTGGCTCAAAGGCCAACTATCCCTTTGATAATTAGACAGTTCTGGCTTCAACTCCAAACTTCACATACCTATTCCTCACCTGGTATTGCTTCTTCTCAATGTTGAAAGGCAGAAGGAGGAAATTGCCATGTCCAGCCCTCACCCTGCGAGTTCAGCCCATCAACCTGATATCAACAGAAATGGGTCCACTCCCAGCACCCTTTGGGGGAGCAGGATGGCCTTACAGGGAGGTGACCACCATTTACTCTGCCCATCATGAAGCTGTTCAATGATTTTCCCCCATCTTTAATCAGATCAGCTCCTTTTGTAAAAAAACTATTTCTTTGGTGGATTTGAACCACTATACATGAACCAAATGCTTGTGCCATTATCTGCTATTACTCTTCAAGGAAGAGAGCAAGATCAAAGGTACCCTGAGTAATATGGTTGCTCTGCGTCTGCCCAGCCTCAGGATCTGAGCAGTCTGTTCATGCCATCCCTACTGGGGTTCTAGGTCTGTTTCATGGTGTTCCCAAACTCTTCCTTATGTTGTCAGTTCTCAGTAGGTCATGAGTCTCTAGAGGAAGCTCCTTGGAGAACATCCAAGCCAACCCCTTCTTTTTATCTTTTGACTGTCCCTTTTCTATAAAAGACCCAAGCCCGTGAAGTCGTTTTGAGGCAGTGGGGGGCAGAAGGGCCACGTGATGAACACGGAATCAGGAGAACACAGTGACAACCTGGGTGACCTTGAGCAAATCACTGAAATGCCTGGGCCTTTGTTTCCTCATCTGAGAAGTGAGGGGGTTGGGCTGGATCATCTCTAAGGATTCTTCCAGACCTTCCTCTATTGAGGCCTTCATGTTGTTATTCAGCCTTCATTTTCAAAGAAGACCCCAGTGACATCACAGGGTGATTCTTGACCCACACACGAGCTGGGGATGCAAGATGTCGTCAGCCTTTCCTCCAGAGTCATTGAAGTCCAGTGGCAGGACAAAAGTCAGGACGGCCCAGGATGCAATGAATGCCTTTGGCCTTCAATGTCTGCCCAAGCTCTAAGCGCTCCATAGCACCTGCTTCAGCCACCTTCACGGCCATTGGAACAAATTGTTCTCATCCACCCATTCCACCTGGGGAAAATCTTCACTTGTTTGGGATAGCTACCCCCTCACTCCCTGATAGGTTTGACGAGTTACCCTCAGCCTGGTTCACCCGTCTGCTGAGAGGGTTTTACCAGGTTGTGGCCACTGGGCGTGCTACAGCTTCTTGGAGTTACAGGTGAGAGTCAGGTGATGGGTGGACATCAGGGGTGGATGAGCAGCCCTTCCCTGCAAACTACCTTATATTTACTGTGTATATATTTATATGTGTTCGCTTTACAGTTATGCTATATATTTGATATTTATGCTATATTTTTTCAGTGAATAAGGATTTATTTTCACCTTTTCAACTATTACATTGGGAAAGAGAAAAAGAAAAACAAAACCCTTGTAAATATATGTGTGGTCCAGTAAAGCCAACTGCCATCTTGGCCATGTCCAGTGATACATATTTCATTGTGCATATTGAATCTGCTCAGGTAGTGAGCAATGTTTTTCCTTTATATGGACTTAAACTTCAAAAATCTTGCAAATAGAGCTTGCTTTCTTTTTTGTACTGGTATGGCCAATGCCTGGTATGCAATAGATGCTTCAAAATACTAATCTGTTGATCAAACCATTAATCTTGATAACTAGAAGCCAAGCTAAGTTATTCCTACCTGTGGAGAAGTAGGAGGGCTATCAGTGCCCTCTAGAATTCTGCACCATGGAGCAAAGCCCCAGTTTCCATAGCCTGGTTCTATCTCTGCCTGGTGAAGTACAATTTTACATAATATGTGTTTAATAAATGTTTGATTAATTGAATTGAATTGAAAGTTCGGTCAAAAGACTCAACACTTTCACCCAGTAAATGCTTGGCTTCTTCCCTGTCTTCTAAAAGGAGAGGACAATACATTATCTCATGCTTCTACCTGTAATTCCAAACTTTTCAAGTGAGCTCCTGGTCCATCTGCTAAGCTTGATTCAGGCATCTGGTGCTGCCACCAAGGAACATTGCCAAGACCTGGCAGGCTGCCAGTTACTCTTCCCTGGGTAGCTTGCTTTGCATTTTTTCTCCAGTTCATCAGCACACCTGTGAGAGTGAAGCATGACGGACACGGTTACCTTGCAAAGGGCCAGCAGTTATTTTACAAAATGGGCAGGGGGAGCAGGGGACAGAAAACTCCAACCTGAAAAAGATAACTTTATGCTTATTAAACTTCAGCTAAGATATTTCTAATTTATCTTATTCCTCTCTTGATGAAGATTACTGTCCGGTAGGTGCAGGGGCATTCAAAAGCCTGGACCTGAAATCGGACAGTTGTGGATTCTGTAAGACAGCTGTTACCAGTTCCTAGAGATCCCTCCAACTCCATGATTCCACTACTCAATTAGTGAATCAGTCAACAATCATTGTGCCAGTACTCTGGGCCAGGTACCAAGGCAGGAACTAGGAATACAAAAACAAAAATTAAGCAGCTCCTGACTTTGAGTGACTAATTCTTCAGGATGCCGCTGCCTACACTAAAGGAAATTATGAACAGAGAGCTGTATTTCTGATTCATTGACTTTCTCTTCACCATAAAATAAGGTGCATCAGACAATCACAGAGTTTGAGTTTTGGAAGGGACCTCAGGAATTTCACAGTCCAACCCATATACAAAAGTAATCCTCACTCATAAGTGACCATCCCACCTCTGTTTGGAGACCGCCAAGGAAAAGACATCACCTACCTCCTGAGACAGGTCACTCCACATTATTTTTTTTTAATTTCAGAGTTTCTAATTTTTTCCTCTGAGGACTACTTCAGCTGTGTTGCATAGATCTGAATATGACATCTCATTGTTATCATCATCTTTAAAATAATTTTTCCATGATTTAACCTTTGCACGACTATGTATTTAGAATGCTTTTAGTCTCCATTTTGACCAGTATCTTTTTCTTAGGTTTACTTGACTAATAACCGTTTTTACTATGTTATTATCTATATTGTTTATTGTTTCTGCATTTTTATGCTCATTTATGATGACTTTATGCCCTGGTATATGATCAGTTTTTGTCAAGGAATGATGTGATGTTGAGAAATTAAAATGTTCTTTAATATTGCCATCCAGAAATTACCAAACACCTTTCAAATATAATTTTTCCAAAAATCTTTTCAGCTTTACATTTTCCTTCTTGGTTCTCTTTCTATTAGATTTATTTAGCTCTAAAAAGGGAATATTAAATATTCCTACTATTATTGTATTACTACCAATATCTTTTTTATAAATCACTTAGCTCCTCCTTTGAGAACTTAGATATTACTTCATTTCAGAAATATATATATATTTAATAATTACATTGCTTCATTGTCTGCAGTGTTTTGAATAAAGTCATTGTTTGTCACTCTTTCAATCACTACAGCAGGGGGCAGCTAGGTGGCGTAGTGCATAGAGCTCCAGCCTTGGAGTCAGGAGGACCTGAGTTCAAATGTGGCTTCAGACACTTGACACTTAACTAGCTGTGTGACCCTGGGCAAGTCACTTAACCCTAATTGCCTCACCAAAAAGCAAAAAACAAACAAACAATCAATCAATTACTACAGCAAACTTTCTCAACTTGTCGTAATGCCCAATCCCAACTCTTCTCATTCATTTTTATTATTTTTGTACTTATGAATTTGATTGTTTTCATTTTGTCTAACAAAAAGCTTCACTTTTTGGGTTTTTTTTAAACTAGTCAGCCAAAACCTGGAAACTTTATTAGTAGTAATGGTTATTCACATGTGAAGCTCAAATAAACGAGATTGGGGTAAGAAACCAGGTTTGAAATAGGATGACGGTTAAGAGGCTTTAGACAGTGGGCTTCCTGTAGGTCGGCTGTTTAACATTCTGAATAGCTCTTGTCTATGCTCAGTTTACAACACCCTTTCCCTGTGCACATGCACACATTCAAACGTACACAGACACACATACACAGACACACACACGCATGCATACACATACACACATGCACACATACACATATACATACACACATACACATGCATGCACACATACACACAAGCACACACATGCATACACACATGCACACACATACACACATGCACACACATACACATACACACATACACACACATACACACATACACATACAAACATGCACACCTATACATACACACATACACATGCATGCACACATACACACAAGCACACACATGCATACACACATGCACACACATACACACATGCACACACATACACATACACACATACACACATATACACACATACACATACAAACATGCACACATAACATACACACATACACATGCATGCACACATACACACAAGCACACACATGCATACACACATGCGCACACATACACACATGCACACACATACACACATACACACACATACACATACAAACATGCACACCTATACATACACACATACACATGCATGCACACATACACACAAGCACACACATGCATACACACATACACACATGCACACACATACACATACACACATACACACATATACACACATACACATACAAACATGCACACATACACATACACACATACACATGCATGCACACATACACACAAGCACACACATGCATACACACATGCGCACACATACACACATGCACACACATACACGTACACGTACACACATGCACACACATGCACATACATACACATACACACGCACACACACACACACGCACACACACATACACACATACACACATACACATACACACATACACACACACATACACACACACACACACACCAAATCAAATTTATTCATGTGATTAATGCAGGAAAATCTCAGCATTCAAATCCAAGAGCATCCTCCACCATATTTCATTGCTTGTATCATATATCCCAAGTTTTCCTTTTCGTTCATTTAAAATGAAAAAAAAAATGCAATCAGTTCAAACTAAATTTAGCTCACATTAATAATGAGGAAGCATCTTGTATGTATTAAGCACTTAGTACACCTTTGTTGGTTTGGATGTAATTGAACTTGGAGTTGCAGAAACTTACTATCTTATTTCCAAGGAGGAGTTATTGTAGATTTGACTTATAGAGGCAATACCAGCTTTGTGACTTTCTTCATCAGGACTCATCTTAGTGAGTTCAAATCTGGCCTCAAATATTTACTAGCTGCATGACCCTGGACAAGTCACTTAACTTTGTTGGCCTCGTTTCCTCATCTGTAAAATGAATTGGGAAAGGGAATGCAAATCACTCCAGTCTTTGCCAAGAAAACCCCCAAATGGGGTCACTAAGTCGGAAATGGCTGAAAAATGACTAAAAATGACAACAATCTGAAACCAGTGAAGGAAGCGTTTATGAACATGTAATGAAGCTTTTCTTTAGGCCAAATGGCTTGTTTCCACACCGCAATGTCTCACAATGTGCCTTAGCAAAGCATTAGTGTAATTGATGGATTGGCAATAGGCCTGCAAAGATTGCACCTAACTAATCAGGCAAATATCCTACCTCCTTGCATCCTCTGAAAGGATGCTATTGTCCACCTTTGATCCACGGGCACAATGGATCACCTACACACCACACACCTACTGTTTTTAGCACCAGCAAAGCCTAGGTCTCTGCTCACTGGTGCCCCCTTCAGGCTCCCAGCTACCATCACATTCCCTACTGTGTAAGGTTGGCTAAACCTCAGGTCCCCAGCAGGAGACTGCGAAACTTTGTATCCAAAGCCAGAGAGAACAGAGAATCTACCACAGGACGCAGGAGGCTGCCTCTAGAATTCCGAGAAACGTCCATGCTCCTGAAGGGAGGCAGAAGGCCATGAATCATGAATCAACAGCATTTATTAAGTGCTCACTATGGGCCAGGCAGTTTGCTAAGCAGTGAAGATACAAGAACAAAGAATAACTCAATCCCTTTCTCCTGAGGAGCTTCTATTCAGTATGGGCATAGAGAACCCAGGGGAAGAATGGTACTTTGGGAATCTGGCTGCCAAAGGAGGAGGAAGCAAAGTCTAGCACCGACGCTGTCCCTCCACAAGCACCTGGACCATGAGAGGAAGTTTACCCTGCTGAGTGCTTGTGAAATTCTCCAAATCGCCCACCCTGAGCAAAGGTCCATGACCTCGCCCTCGTTATGGCCCTGGGACAATTGTAGGGTTTCTTCACTCCCCTCATCCACCTTGCTCCCCAGTTATTAGTTCGGGGAGCCTCCGGCATAGAAAACCCTATTTTTGATATCATCTTTGTGGGACCCAAATTTTAATACGTTAGTAGCAAATAAATACCAAGACATGCTTTGTGATTCCCCATTATAGTCCTAAGAGCAAAGATGGCATCATCAAAACACAACTTAGCCTTGTTTTACAGCTTTGAGTAATTGGCATTGCTCTACCAAACAGCCCCACTAGGCAGCTGCTGTCCCTTCCCATCTTTGTTCATTCCATTAACACTCCAAGGGGCCATTTTGGCTGTGATGGTAGTCAGATCATTACCCAGCAGTTTTTGGCCTTTGTAATCCCTCTTAAACAAAGTTAGATGAGACCTTTACATGGAGTAATTACAGATAGGAATGCACACTGTTCCAATCAAACCAACATAAGGCCTTTTTTGTAGGTTTCCCCCTCAGTATTTCAAAAAAAGAACACAATTTGGGGAACATCCCATACACTGGCTAAAAGCTAGCTCTGATTTTCACGCAGTTTGGTTTTTGAATCAATCTTCTCATCACTATTTGTGGAGATACCCAGGTCCAACTTTTAGGCAGCAGCACATGGTCTGGTGATTAAAGAAATGGAATTCAGTCCCAGACTCATCTGATAGTTCCCTTCATCCCAATAGATTAGAACAAAAGGTCCAGATAAATTGGAATCCCATCAAGATCTGAGGATGAATATGTAGCCTGAGGAAAAGTTTGGCCAGAAAATTTCCTAATTTGTTCTCAGACTTGAATGCACATGCATTTTAAACATGCTGAATCCTTTGTCAATAGCGACAACAAAAGAAAATAAATTTAATGGGGGGTAGTCAGGCACATATTACGGTTCAATCAAATAGACCTAATTATTTCCAAAAGAGTGAGATAATGTTGATCATAAAAAGCCTCTGAATTTGTAAAACTACATTGATCAGTGCCTATGCCACTCTCACAGAATTTTAAAAGAGAAAAGCCGTGAAACAGGCTTCCTTCCCCTTGAATTTTCAGCAGTGGTAACAAAAGAGGGGCTCCACAGACTTGAGAAGAGCAATAGAATTTTTGTAAATGACCCTGCTTGCTCAAAGTGTTGGGAAGAGGGCTTAACATTACTAACATATCTTGAGTTGCTCTTACCAGAAGTCAGAGGAAAAGAAATCAGAAAATGTAACATAGGTGGCAGCATCAGAAGTCCCATAGTCCCCAGGGATCAACTGTTCAGCAATGCCAGTGTAAATAACTTACCAACCTACATTAACTCACCTGACCCCTTCACCTTCGATTTTAGGACTAATTGCTGTTGTTTTCCACGGGGACCAATGACATCACAGGATGATGTCTTGACTTGGGCAGGATTTAAGTGAGGCAGAGTTGCACAAAGTCTTCAGCCTCACTCTCTCTCCCTGAGTCATCGAAGTCCAGTGGCAAGATGAAAGTCAAGATGACTGGCAGCGGCCCAGGGTGCACTGAATGACCTTGGTGTCTTCGATGTCTGACCAAGCTCTAAGTGCTCCACAGTGCCTGCCTCAGCTGCCTTCACAATGGCTCGAACAAATCGTTCTCATCCACCCATTCTACCAGGGGAACATGCTTGGGGTAGACATTCCCTAACTCACCAAAGGGTATGAGGCCTGTCAGTTTTCCTCAACGTGGTTTAGCCCATTGGCCAAGATGGTTTACTGGGTCTGACTACTACTTCTTGGAGCCACAGGTGAGAGTTGAGTGGCGGGTGGACACAAAGGTGGATGAGCAGCCCCAAAAAAGCCTCAACAAGCCCTCCCACCAGAGGTGCTGGTCCTCTACATAGCCCATTCTATGAAGGAGGAGACTGAGGTAGACCAAGTGATTTGCCCAGGGTCACATAGTGTCTCGGAGGTGCAATTCAAACTGACATCTCTCTGATTCCTAGGGCGGCTCTTTGTCTACTATGCCGAGCATCCTTTCTGTGGCTTAACGACCACTCTCTACCTTAATGGGAAATCTTTGTGAGTTGTTGTACCTGAAAAATCCACCACCCACGTTCTGGTGATGGGCCTCTTTGAACAAAGCTGAGCTGGGCTGCAGATACTCACTATGAACAGGCCATTGGCAGGCCCACACTCAATATCTTTCCAGTTTGACAAGACCCAACAGAGTTGTCCTCTGCTGCTGTGCCTTTGAATAACCCTGGGTCATATCCATGCCAAGCTGAGAGATTAGAGGAGGTTTTTGGTGAAGGACTTTCTTACTTGATTCAATTACATGTAGTAAGTGGACAATTGAGTGTATTTGCTTAGGCTGTCTAGTCCATGTGGAATACACTCCCTCCTTCCCTTTACCTCACTTTCCTTCCAAGCTCAGCTCCCGTGACACCCTCTACACAAGGATCTGCCCTCCCTCCAACAGTATTTTTTTCCTTGAAATTAATTGTACATACTTTGTATTATTCCTTACTTGTTGTATCGCCCTAGCAGAATATAAGCTCCTTGAGGGGAGGCACTGTTTCATGTTTGTCTCTGTTTGCGTGGCACCATTATTCAGGGAGGACTAGCACCTCGGGGATGAGGGCTTACCAAGTTCTTTTCAGGGCTGCACATTCATTTGGTGTCCACCTGGCACTCAATTCTCACCTGTGGCTCCAAGAAACTGAAGCATGTGCAGTGGCCACACCCCAGCAAACTATCCCACAGACAGGCTAAACCAGGTTGAGGGTCACCAGCTGAGCTCAAACTTTCAGTGAGTTAGGGGGATGTCTACTCTGAGCATGAGAAGACTTCCCCTGGCGGAGTGAGTGGATGAGAACAATGTGTTCCGACAGCCATGAAAGTGGCTGAAGCAGACACTGTGGAGCACACAGAGGTTGGTCAGACATTGAAGACACCAAGGTCATTCACTGCATCCTGGGCCATCACCAGTTGTCCTGACTTTTGCCCAGCCAGTGGACTTCGATGACTCTGGAAGAAAGAGTGAGGCCAACGGCTTTGTGCAGCTCTGCCTCACTTAAATCCAATTCACACTCAAATCAAGACATCCCTCATGATGTCATTGGTCCTCTTTGAAAGCAAAGGACAAACAAGATGCCTGGTGCCTGGCATGTAGCAGGCGCTTCATAAATATTTATGGGATTAAATTGAAAGTCAATGGAAATCCCTTTCAAACTTCCTCCCTGATTATAACTTTTAGGTAGAGATGCAAATAAAGGCAAACAATGGCTATTATCTCACTAAATGAGACAATAATTGTAGAGAAGCAAATAAGCAGGAATATGGTTAAAAGGCTGGCAGTGAAAGAAGAAGCTTTGACTCACCGAGAATCCAGCTGAATTGGATATTTTGTTGTGTGTCTACATAAAATTCTTTAAAGAAAAAAAGTGATTTAATCAATGTGAGTACTCTATCCCCCCCTGTAGACTAATTCCAAACCTTCCATACCTCAGAAGACAGAAAATGACTGTCAGTGACACAGAGGGGGACTTGAAGTGGGGTGAGAACAATTTGGAGGGGAAAGGTATTGAAACAGCCCCTGAGAGAAGAGATTAGGGCCTGATCATATCCAATAGGCAGACTGAGGGTTTTGGGGATCGAGAAGAGCTAGGTCACCTGGTCTAACCTTCTCATTTTACAGATGAAAAAACCAAGGCTCAGAGAGCTTAAATGACTTGGCCATGGGTCACACAGCTAGTCGGTGACAGAGAAAGGATTTGAACTTGGCTGTTCCTCATTCCAAATCCAGCCTGCTAGCCACTACAAAAGAATTACTTGGGAAAGGAATCAGTTCATAGTAACTTCCTTTCTGCTGTGGAAATGCGAACCGCATGGGAATGCAGAAGTTTGGACGTATTTTTGATTTTTAATATATGTCTTTTTATTCTTTTTGCTATTTCTCCCTGGAGAAATGCCATGTAGAAGACTTGTGAGCTGAACCATGGAAATTAGAGAAGGGCTTTTAGGTCACTTATTTCAAATCTCGCCAAGGTAGAATTGCTCCCCTTGGTACACTGGGAGACATTTGACAGGATGAATATTCACATCTATACTTCTGCAATTGCTGAAATCCCCAGTGTCACTACCAGAGATTCAGCATCAGGAGAAATGAATGTGACTTAATAAATTCTGAAATTTAAAAGGTGAAATTAAAGGACTAGAGACCTTTGTTTAAATTTTGAGACATTTTACTATAACAAAATAAAAGCCAGTCCTTGAGGGGACTCACTCTCCCAAGAGCTCCTGATCTTCCCTAAAACAGATTTTATTCCAACACATCTGTGATTTCTTTGGTGTGGTCACTCCCTTCACTGATGAAGATTGCAACCCATCTATGCTAGCCCATCCTGTGCATTCTTGACTTGATCTTCCTATCAGTCTACTACAGGGAGTGCACCCAAAAGATGGGAGCCTTCCTCTGCATCTCTTAATGTTTCATAGACACCAATGGAGCACACAGAGTTTCCATTAACTAGCCTTTGCTCGCACTTTGTGACTGGCACATCTGTTTTTCTCCAGTCACACATTTCTTGCACGGTCACCCTCATATCGCATTTCCTACATAACTCCTCAGGTGCCATGTGTAGAAGCTTGCACTCACCATGCATCTCTTCGTTGCCCTTTGGACAATCCTTGGCTTTAATTGTTCAGAGGCTGTGGTATTCTGTCGCTAACAACCATCAAACATCACTAGCAAAAGATACTCAAAAGACAGGCCTTTGTTTAAGGCAGAATCTTGGGGGTTTGGCAAAAATGACACTCTACAAATCCCCAAAGGTTTTACAATCCACCTTTCTATCCATGTTCAGTTCTGGACCCAACTCATTCTCTATTTTTAGCATCTGTCCAAACTATATGGGCTAACGAATGAGTTCTATAAGTTTTCTATCAGATGCATCTCAGACAAGACTTAAAGGCCTTTTTCATCCACGTGGTTTTTCCAGTGTGCGTAGCTAGGCCAAATGCTTCTGAGTGACTATAGGTCTCATTTAGGAGACTCTGCAGTGGGCTAGCAGAGTATGCAATCAAGACAAGACCATATACAGATAGGACCTTCTGAAGGACCTCCCCCCATTTTTGTGTGTAAATAACCCCTTTTACAGGCAGCTAGGTGGTACAGTAGATAGAGTGCCAGGTCTGACTCATCCTCTTGAGTTCAAATACAGCTTCAGATACTTATCAGCTGTGTGACCCTGGGTAAGTCACTTAATCCTGTTCACCTCAGTTTCCTTAACTATAAATGAGCTGGAGAAGGAAATGGCAAACCACTCCAGCATCTTTGCCAAGAAAATCCCAAATGGGGTCATGGAGAGTCAGACATGACTGAAAACAACCGAACAACAACCTTTTATATTTAGACTCTAATTTCCCTCACAGTGACAAACACCTTTAGCAAATACATATGTCCTTGCTTCATGTCTTACTTGATATTAATAATGCCTTTATTCTGTTTTAAAAAAATTTTCTTCAATTTTCTTACCATTTTATGTCCAGAAGGTTAAGATTTGAGGACAGAGTAATTCTATTGAGACTGACCAATAACTTTCTATTTAAAAATAAAGATATAATGAGAGATGTTAGTGAAATTTGTATTCCCTTTTCTAAAACCAAAAGGTGTTCAGGAAATCAGAGATGTCTGAATGGAAAGATTTTTTCAGAAGGCAGCACTAGAATATTCCCTTTCTTTCCCTAGTTCCCCAATTTTCCTTTAGGGAATGATTTAGAAACAAACGAGCAGCCCTGCATTTAGCTGCAGCTAAAGTTCATCCTCCTGTCCTCTGGCCTGCTGAGATCACAGAAGCTTAAGCTCATGAGTTATCAGGAGAAAGGGATGTGGGTGGCAGGCCAGCAGAGCTCATTTTTGTCCTGCTCTTCTCAGATCTGGCCTCTTATTGGAGTCTACCATCCCAGGTCTTTTCTCAAATTCGGAAGCTCTCTGGAGCAGTTCCTTTGAAGCCTAGAAATGCCTCTTCAATGATGGAGTGAACAAACCTTGATTACCTGTTCTCCAGGCTCCTGCCCAAATGGCCTTCACACTGGTCATGAAGCCTCTTTTCGTCTTATGACTTGAACACTATTAGCTGACAATAGCAGTGACATTTTCTTCTCCACCAACCAAGCCCTTCAAGGGCAGTAATTCACCTCTCCTCAGGAACAGCCAACTCTTCAACTGGATGATGATGGACTTGAAAAAATACAGGGCTAGTTCACAGCCGTGAAAAGCCAATTTCCAAAACCTGTAATCCCATTGCATTGCACAGAGATGCCAGGGGCTGGAGAGTTATCATCAAACCAGAGGCCAGAGCCTTCTGTGGTATTGAAAGCAGTGTAGCTGAAATGTGCACATATGCACGCTCTCTCTCTCTCTCTCTCTCTCTCTCTCTCTCTCTCTCTCTCTGTGTGCATGTCTGTCTCTCTGTCTGTCCCTCTCTCTCTCTTCCTCTCCTTCTCTCTCTCCCTCAGTCCCCCTTTATCTCTTCCTCTGTCTCCCCTTCTGTCTTCTTCCTCCTCACCCCTCCGCTTCTCCTCTCTTTCACTCCCTCTCCTTCTCTCTCCCCTGTTTTCTTCTCTCTCTCTCTCTCTCTCTCTCTCTCTCTCTCTCTCTCTCTCTCTCTCTCTCTCTCTCTCTCTCTCTCTCTCTATCTCCTCAAACACTTTCAGTGAAGTGACCCCATATCTGCTGTGCTGCACTCTTCCTTCTTTTGTTACCATGTGCTATCAGTTCCAGACTGACCCAATATGAAACCTCAGTACAATTAAACACAAACAAACAGCAACAGCTAAAGACCACCTGTATCTCTAGACAGACACTACCTGTATGAACTTGGGCAAGTCACTTAATGCTACCCCCTCCCAAGCCTCAGTTTCCTCATCTGTGAAATCAGAGACTTTATATTTGAAGAGCCTTAAGGTCCTTCCTAGCTCTAAATCTATGATTCTCCACCATGTTTATCTATTAAAAGCTGGCATCTGGATGTACTGCCAAGCTAGCCTTCCAATATATAATTCAAAGAACACCAGACATGGAGTCAGGGGGAATCTTACTTTTTGAATTCTGCTCCTGACACTTTGACTAGCTGTCTGACCACGGGCAAATCACTTAAGCTCTCTGAGGTTCAATGTTTTCATCTGTAAAATATTCATAATAATACCTCCATGATTTCTGTAAGTTTTAAATGAAACAAGTCAAGAATTTGGAGTCAGAAGAGGACTTGGGGTCACCTAGTCCAGCCCATTCCAGGAAAAAGCAATCCATCTACACTATACGAGACGGTGTTCATCCAGTCTTTACTTGAAGATCTCTGGTGAGGGCCCATTGAGCCTCAGTGTCCTCAGCTGTAAAATAGGAGACATCTGGAACTGCAATCCTCAAGCAGTTCATGCCTTTCTTGGGCAGCCCTAAGCATTCAAAACTTGTACCTGACCTCAAGCCTGCATTTCTGTCTGTTGTTTCTAGTTCTCATCACTGGGGCCAAGAAGAGGCCTGGGGTCTTCCTCAGATAAGGGGTGGCCTAGGAGGACTGTGTGATTTCATTGGTACGGGAAGTTCTCTGGACCAATGCAGATCTGTACCTTCTCTTCAGCTTCTCATCTTAGAGGGCTGCCTGAGAGGTCAACTTATTTGTCCAAGGTCAAACAGCCAGTATGAGTCGGAAGTAGGACTTGAACCCAGATCTTCCAGACTTCAAAGCTAGAAACCACAATTAAGCCTTTCAGGCTGTCATGTCCTCCTTCCCTGCCTACCGTGTCTTCTCTAGGCTAAAAGTATATAAAACACTTCACCCTGTTTGCTTCAGTTTCCTCATCTGTAAAATGAGCTGGAGAATGAAATGGGAAACCACTCCAGTTATCTTTTCCAAGAAAACCCCAAATGGGGTCACACAGAAACAGACATGACTGAAATGACTGAACAGCAACATGAACCAGGAGCTCTGCTAGATTGTACGGATGCAAAAATAAAACCGACTAATCCCCACCTTTGGTGAGCTTACATTCAACTAAAGGAAATATGCTTGCTTTGACCAGTTAATCCTTACATGACCTTGGGGAAATCACTTAAGTTCTCCAGGGCTTAGGTAACTAAGGTTGCCTTCCATCTGCTCCATGTCTTGTGTACTTCTGTTGATGGCCACATTATCCCTCCAGTTAGAGTTCACTCTCCTTGAGGGTAAGAACTGTTTTGGCTTTTTATTTGTATCCCCAGTCCTTAACACACTTAATAAGTGTGTGATGGATGACTGACATAGCTATTAAGGACCACAGCAAGGACCAGATACTAGATCCCCAATTCTTGTGTGTGTATGTATGTATATGTACATGTACATGTATATGTGTGTGTGTATCTCTCTCTCTCTCTCTCTCTCTCTCTCTCTCTCTCTCTCTCTCTCTCTCTATATATATATATATATATATATATATATATATATATATATATATATCCCATCTATCTCTCTGTCTGTCTTTCTATCATTTATTTATCTACCCAGGTATTATTATTGATGTGTTAAAGGAGATTTAAATATTTTTTTTTACAACTCCCAGGTCAGTGCAATGGTGCCAAAACACTTTTAAATGTTTTTATTCTGTTCAAACAAAAACAGTATCAATGCAAAATGAGATTACTTACTTCGCTGCCACTTGTCTTAAAGAAAGGAACTAGTTGAAGGCTTTCAGAAAAAAAAAAAAAAGGAAACTGACACAAGAATACCCTGCCCCTAACTTCCAGTGGGCTGTAGTTTTATAAATCGATCGTGAGGAATGAAGCCCAAATGGATGACTTCCAAACTTCCATTCTAAGAAAAGATGATAACGTAAGAGAAAACAACTTTTGCTGCCCAACCAGAAAGGTGGCCCTTCCCAGGAGCCCACAGTGGGGTGGAAGAGATTGATTCCAAATCTCTAATAGGTCATTACTCTGAAATCCTTGAGAATGGAAATTAGTATAACAAGTGCCTTGACACCAGGTAGGATGGCCGGAATATTTCCAGTCCAGTGTCTCTGAATGATGCCTCTGAGTTAGGATGAACCGTGCAGATATGCAAGACCTACACTACCTCTGGGAGCAGTCAAACTAGAGGAAAAGCAACTCTGTCTGGAGACTGGGAAGTTAAATAAATATTTAATGGGCGTTCATCAGTATAAAAGCAGAGTAACCACTCCTTAGCTTTGCCATCTTTCTTTCTCTGTACACACTCCCACACAAAAACATCCAAGTGCCCAGACGTTATCAATCAGAAGGAGAAAATCATTCTCCAGGGGTTGCCCCAGCCACCACGCTCTTTCCTCTGGGCATGTATCCTACCGAGAGGCAGTGACAGGAGAGAAGTAAAATGCATAATTAGCCTTTGGGCCAATTCCTAGATTTTTTAGCTATAGGGGGAGACTGATGGTTATGCAGAAGGCAGATATCTCTCTTAATAGGTGCAACATGCAGAATTTGAGACTTAAGGAACTGATCAGGGGAACGGCTTAATTTTATGTAGCCAAAGCCTAGGCCCTAGAACAATTGCAGTGACACCTGCTGTACTGAAGTGTGGTCATAGGTGAATGGATTTTAAGCTGGAAGGGTTATCTGGTTCATCCCCCTCATTTTGTAGATAATGAAACTGAGCCCCAGAGAAGTTATGTGACTTGTCCAAGGTCACACGATTATATATTTAGAGCCTGGAAATCCATCAGAGGTTGTCCAGTTCCACCTCTTTGTTTTACAGATGAGGAAACTGAGGCCCAAAAAAGTTAAATGAGTTTTATCATAGAGGTAGTAAGTAGAATAACCAGATTTGAACCCGTGTCCCCTGACTCCAAATCTAGTGTTCACCCTGCTTAGTTCATTGCTGTTAAACACTGAAAGCGTCCAGAGAGAGAGACAGGAGAACATAAAGCAAAGCCCATGCTGATCATGAATTGCTCAGAGACTACAGAAACGCTCCAGGAAGGATGCATTCATAAAGAAACTGCTTAGAAGTAAGGTAAATGCATTTTAGACCATGCAAGACTCTTCCTTCTCCTCTCCTTCTCCTTCTCCTTCTTCTCCTCTTTCTCTTCCTCCTCCCTCTTCTCTTTCTCCTTCTCCTAAATTCCTTTTTAGAGAGAACACGAGATGTGAAAATGAAGCTGAGTAGGACAAGATTGCTCAAAGGAAATCAGTGAGTAAATCAATTAATCAATAACCACTAGTGTTCCAGCCTCAATGAAAAACACTATAGATACAAAGAAAAAAGTAAAAATCATCCCTGCCCTCTAAGTGGTTACATTCTAACAGGGGACACAACTCATACATATCCAGATTTATACAAGATACCTCTGAGGCAGATATAAAGTAACCTTTGAAAGGAAGGCTCTCATTGACGGGAGGACTGGAAAAGTGTTCCAATAGCAGATGTTTCTTGAGCTAAATCTTGAAGGAAGCCAGGCATGCATTTCACACATGGGGAACAGTCAGTACAAAGGCTCAGAGATGGGGGATGGAGCTTTAGGTGTGAGGGTCTGCAAGGAGACCAGTATGGCTGGATTGTAGGATATTTGGATGATGGTAATGAATAAGAAAATTGGAAAGAGAAGAAAGGGCCAGATTGTGAAAAGTTTTAAATGCCCCAAAGGAACATTTTACATTTGATCTTGGAGACGAAAGGGAGCTACTGCAGTTTATTGGTTATGGGGTTGATATGGTCAGATCTATATACTTCAGGCAGATTACTTTTGACAGCCAACTGAAGGATGGGGTGGGATGGGGAAAGACCCCAGGCAGGGAAGCCAATTGGGAAGCTATTATAATAGTCCAAGTGAGGTGATGTTAGAATTGGAAAGAGTCTCACAGGCCATCCACCTACTCCAACCTTTGTATCTGACCAGGGATCCTAAAGACCTATTTCTTCCCAATATAGCCATTCAACTTTTGGATAGGTCTCAATATCAGGAAGGATTTTTTTTGGATTTTGGTTTTTATTTGTTCATTTTCTTATTTCTGGCCAAACTCTGACACCATGTATCTTCCCCCATCACTTTCAGTTCTGCACTCTGGGGCCAAACCAACCAAGTTTAATCTATTTTGCATGTGATAGCCCTTGAAGTGCTCAGAGAGGGGAATCACAAAGACTGATCAAATTCCCCCTAAATCTTCTCTTCAGACTAAGCACTCCCAGTTCCTGAAGTCAGCAACTAGAGGATCTTATGAAAATTGTTCTCTTTCATATATACTCAGAGAAGTTTTCATCTCTGTACAACAACCAAAAAAAGAATTGTAAAATAAATTATCCTTTGCCTTCTTGTGGTGCTAGGAATATGGTCTATGCCAAGACAGAGAATTTTTCTTCTATTTCCGAGCAAAGTAAGTATACTCAAAAGCTTTTTCTCAAAGTCTTGAATTCACAGAGCATTCACAACCAGTTTAGCCTGGGTTCTCATTATTTCACCCTTGCCTCCATTTTATTCTCCTCCTTGCTCTTTCCCAAAATATTTCCGCTAAAGATGGTGCCAGAACCTTTAGTCACTGCTAGAGATCATCTCATTAAAAGGGGAAAAAAAGAAAAAGAAAACTCAGGAGGGCAACAGCTCATTTTTTTAAACAGCACATACTTTTTAATGAGATGAGCTCAAAGAAATACCCAAATAAGGCAGACTTTCACTGTCCCATTTTTCTTGTCTGACTTGTTCATGGAACTGACTTCTCTCCAAATCAATTACTAAATAAGTAAATAGACAAACAAATTCTTAGGCCCATCCTAGCACCCTAAGCCTGGTGTCAGCTGACAGCAATCTTTTGTTAGGTATCTTAGTTTCTGACTCCTGTAAGGGAAAGCCTATAATTAGCCATAAAACAGCTGAGTTTCCCCACTATCAACAACGTATTTTTTTTTGCTCGAGGCTTGACTTTTTATTTTCATGCTGTATTGTAGCATTTTCATGCTATTTCCTTCCTGTCTCTACCCCCACCACCAAATCCAAGCTCTCTAAGAGGACTTTGTGTCTATAGAGACAATGAGATGGGCTTAGAATTTGAGACCATCCCTATCCTTGTGAGCAATGGGATTTCTGCAATTAGGCACTTCTCCACTGGGAGGGCTCAAGCACATCTCATTAGTCTTTCCAAGGCTACACTCATCGAAGTCACTTTGCACCTGAAAGTGGAGTTGATGGCATGGGGTGGGAAAGGTGTAATAAATGAAGGATGGAGTGTGAAACAGACACACAGGGGCAAAGATGGCTGTAGGCAGTGTCCTGTTGTGAGAAGGAAGTTAGGAGTAACAGATCATATTGTCCTTGAGCTGCAAGGAACCTCATCATACTCTTTTCCATGAATTTTTCTTCCTAGGAAAGGAAAACATGTTTGTTCACAGAAGGACCCTCAGAGTGAGACCTGGGAGATATAGATACGGAGAGATAGAGAGAGAGAGAAGAGAAAAAGAGAGAGAATCATCTGGGCCTCACAACAATCTATTTGTGTGTGTTGTATGTATACATACATACATATACATATATATACACTCTGTGTTGCATACATACACATGTGTAAATACATATATATATACTCTGTATGTGTATATATACATTATATATATACGTAATATGTTTGTATATGTATGTGTGTATACATATGTATATGTATGTATGTATATGTATGCATGTGTATACATATATGTCATGCTTTGCAAACCTTAAAGCACCATCTGGATGCCAGTTATTGATATTAAGTCAAATATAAGTTTAAAAATTTTTAAAATGCAAGTTTTAAAAAATACCTGGCATCATAGGTCAGCTTGGTAAGCTTCTGATGGCCTTTTTAGCTAGCTAATAGTTATTTGAGCCTCATACAGAAATGGAGAGTATGCTAATTTGGGTCTGTGGACTATGGAAACTTATATCTATTAGTCTGATGGGAAAATAAAACATGAAATAAAAAAAACACTTATTAAATGACAAGGTTATTGGTTTGTTTTGTTTTTTTTAATGTGTTGGATTGTATTACCAGATAACAGACCAAGAGGAAAAAAGAGCCTAGGCTCAGGGAACTTAGACCAGAGGGGACATGAACGATCACGTGATACAACCCATTATTTAACAGATGAGGAAACTGAGAACCAGAGAGGTTAAGTTGCTTGCACAAGGTCACACAGCTAACAGGCAGCTTTGAAGGAAAAAAGATGGAAAAGGAGAAGAGAAAGAGTCATGCAGCAAGGGCTGGTATATCAGGAAAGCACTGAACCTGGAGGCACAGGACTTGAGTAAGAATCCTGGCCACTGCTACTTGTAATCTAAGTGACCTTAGACAAGCCATTTGTCTAGACCTTAATTTCCTTAACTGTCTTCAAGTAGGTGAAGGGTGGTCTTGGTGAAAGATAATAGACTAGCTCTGGCTAGTCCCAGAAGATAACCAGGAGCAATGACTGAAAGTCCCAAAGAAGGACATTTCAGGCTTGCTATAAGGGGGGGGGAGGAACCTTCTTAAGCAGAACTATCCAAAAGTGGGATGGGTTGCTTCCTGCAAGGAGTCTCAAAAAAAAAAGTTTCAAACACACTAGCTCTGTCATGCTGGGGTTTCCTTTTCAGTATGGGCTGCACTAAATGGATGCTACAGTCCTTCCTACTTGTATAGGAGAGGATTCTGTGCTGTTTCTTTTATCCTAGGAAACCTCTTAAACTCTTCCCAATTCACAGCATTGTTTGGAGGGAGAACATTTAATGAGGAAGTCCCTCATATACCCTCTAAATCTTTAATCCCTTCTGACACAAAGTCCTTAATCCCAGGACTTTATCACAACCAAACAAATCCATGCATAGGAATTTGTCAACTTTGGTACCTCTAACAATAAGGAAACCCAGTCTGTATCTGACTTAGTAAAGAGACAGATTTAAAGGGAGGAGAACAGGGCAGAAAATTAAACTTCCACCATTTTAAGAGCTTAGAGACCAATTCCCCAAAGTGTCTTTTTCCCCCTTTTCTCTTGCTATCTGGATCTTCAGACTTCCTACCTCACTGTCACAAGAGTGAAAAGTAAGCTGTTTAAACAAGACCTTGAGCTTCGATGTGTGGACATCTTTTCAAGCAATTTCAAAAGTAATTAACACGAAGTCAGAAGAAAGAATAAGTGGTGGGAAGTTCACCCCCACTTGTCAGGAAAATTGCATTCACTTTTATTATACACCGACTTTTAAATCATCAGAGAATTTTTATCAGGCTATGTTCCATTCTAGGTAGAAGTCTGCTACTCAATTTCTATTTAATTTAGCTTTAAAAAAAATCACTTCCTATGAGAGAGGGGGAAAAATGCATTTTCCCTTAATCTGTAGCATAGGAAAGAGAGGAACAGTTGTCCCTGGGGAAAAAGGAAGAACAGAATTGTCAACACCGGAAGCCTTATAGCAGAGAAGAACAGCTCCCTGCCACGCAGATTAGAGACAGACTAGAAATTAGCATCATTTATTTTGGGAACAACCATGAGAACTTCACTGAAGTTCCAGCCTTTTAACAGGGGGCTTGGGAGTCGGGATGGGGGGGTAGTGGTAGCCAAATCGCAGGAAAGGATACACCAATCTTAGCATAATCTCCCAACCAGCTTCTAAAATATGCCATAACAAGCCATCAGTGACTGTAATCTGCCAAAGTGAACCTGCACTCAAGTTATGGGTCCAGGTTCACTTTGGCAAGTCGAAGTCATTGATGGTGTATATGTGTATGTGTGTGTGTGCATGTATACATATACATGTATCCGTACGTGTAAGTATGTATCATGTGTATATGTACATATATACACACATGTATGTGTGTGTATGTTGCTCTTTGGTGTTCAGTCATTCGATTGTTGTGTCTGACTCTTCATGACCCCATGGACTTGTCCATGGTGTTTTCTTGGCCAAGATGGTGGAGTGGTTTCTGGAGCTAGCTGCCTTCTCCCTCTACCCCAGATTGAAGCCTTCCTTATAATTAAGAAAAACAAGTATAAACATACAATATAGGGGACCTCCAACTAACAACGCATATCACATTCTACCTTTGTAGTTCCTTTACTCTGCCATGATGAGGGAAATATACTTTATTGTCTATTCTTCAGGACCATTATTATTTTTTTCAATTAATCAGAATTCAGCTTTTCTTTTTAGTGATTTTTAAAAAATTTACATTATCATCATGGTTTTTTCCTGCAGAACAGTACATTTTAAAAGGAAGTTGACATGGCTTTTTCTATAAAGAAAATCTTATTAAGATATGTGATCACCCTCTTGTTTTTATTTTTCTAAATAAATCTAACGAATCTCAACAAAAATCTAAACTAAATAACTTCCCAATTTAAAACAACTAGAAATCATGTCATACTTAAATCTTACACATATTAAAACAAAAATACAGTCTGACAAGTAAAATCAACCATACAGTTGCTTCAAGCAACCATGAAAGCAAAATGTTTTCCTTTGTTGGAATCGATGGAGGATCTTGTAAACATGTTTATTTTTTTTAAACTAGAACTCAACAAATTTGTTTTGGATGTAGGAACCAGATGAATTTTTCAGATTTCAGGAAAGCAAAGCAGGAGGGGTAGGGGGAAAGAATCACAGTGCTGGAGAGCATTGGTTCTCAGTCTCAGTTGGAACTCAAATCAAGGTCAATGGAAGAATCTTGAAGAATTCTCTATGAAGACTGAAAGAAAAAGTTCAGTACATCTGGCCAGAACACTGCTTGGGCCATATCCCAAGCAACTGGAAATCTTGGTTGGCAGCCTTCACTGCGTCTTCTGTCCCTCTCGCCACTCTTGGGGATCAAACTCCAAGCTAAAGCTAAAGTGGGGATAACAGTCATGAAGAAAAAGCCAAGGAACCCTTGGGAGGCCACGTTAAGTGTTTATGTCCAGGAAACCAGGGCTACAGACTTCTTATTTCCAAATAATCTTGGTATTAAAAAGAGAACCCATAATTTGGAGCAAAAAAAACTGGGTGCCATGGCAACCTGGTACCCAGGATTTGCAGAGTCTTATTTAAAACTAATAAATTGCTAAGTTCTCGAGGTCAAAGAGTCCTGTGCTGTGACATTATCTTTCTCATTTATTCTGGAAAATCTGTCATTTCTTTCAGTGGGTCGCCACTGCTGTACTATGTAACCTTGAGATGAACAGGAAATTGAGGGAAAACTTTGGCTTTCCAGAGTCTGCTTTTGATAGTTCAGCCATTTCTTTACCATCTCCTCATTAGTGTCTCAAGATTAATTTTGAGTGGGAGGCTTGCCAAAGGTCAGGTTTCCGGATAGGTAAGAATGTGCTTGGGAGCTACTTACCAGAAATTTTGAATATTGTGTAATGAAAGACAAACCATCACTACTTTGAAGGGAAAGTGATAGCCACAGTTCTTTAGACAGACAACAAATAAATGCAAAGTAGGACAGATTTGCCAATATTTTAATAGTAAACTAGTCTCATCATTGAAGACAATGGAACCATCAGATTTGGACACTAAAACCCCACTATTTCATATACTATGTGAGGAAGGATAAATGGCATTAAAAAAGATACATAAGGAAGTAAGTCTGAACCAGACCAAGTATACACTGAGGAAATCTGTGCTGAAGACCCCACAATCTTTTTACTTTTATTGATACCCCAAATTTCAATGTCAAAAATTTGCTTAACTATTGGAGCGGTTGAAATTATATCCAATATCACCTACTGGAGTTCCTCTTCCCCCTCTTCTCCATTTCTTATTTATTAAGATGTCATCAAAAAGGGATGGAAATGGACATAAAAAAAGGAAAATGCCAAATGTTTGTATCTGAAACAACTGTGTAGCATTGGAGGTAAAACACTGGACCTGATGTCAGGAAGAATCAAGTTCAAGTACGTCCTCAGACACTTAATAGCTATGTGACTTAGGCAAACCACTTAACCTTTTTTAGCCTCAGTTTCCTCAACTGTAAAATGGAAGTAATAATCACCGGCCTCCCAGGATGGGCATCTAGGTGGCACAGTGGACAGAGTACCAGGCTTAGGGTCAGGAAGACCTGAGGTCAAATCTGGCCTCAGACACTTACTGGCAAGTCATGTAACCTTGTTTACCTCAGTGTCATCTTCTTTAAAAGGGGCTGGAGAAGGAAATGCAAACAACTCCAGTATCTTTCCCAAGAAAACCCCAAAGGGGGTCACAAAAATTCAGAACAACTGAAACAACTGAACAACCACCTCCCGGGGCTGTTAGGAGGCAAAATGTGATAATATGTGTGAAGCATTCTGCAAACCTTAAAGCATTATATAAATGATAAGTATCATTGTTGTTATTGTTATTATTACCAAACTCAGCTCCAGGGTAGAGTTGAGAAACTGCATCTCTCCGCTATAGCCACAGTGGAGAAGGACTCTCCCATCCAGTGACATTGGCCTCCTGGCTTTTCCACAAACAGGATTTCCATCTCTTGGCTCCAGGCATCTTCTCTGGCTGCCCCCCACTCCTGGAATGCTCTTTCTCCTCACAGCCACTTCCTGGCTTCCCCAGCTTCCTTCCAGTCCCAACCAAAATCCTACTTTCTATAATAAGCCTCTCTCAAGCCTTCTCAATTTTCGTGCCTTCCCTGTCATAACTATGTACTACTCATCCTGCATCTTGCCTGTTATGGCTTGTTTAAGTTTTGCCTCCCCCATTAGACTGTGAGCTCCTCGAGGACGTGTCTTTTGCCTCTTTTTGAATCCTAAGGCTTAGTACAGTGCCTGACACATAGTAGACACTTAATAAATGTTTATTGACTACTGACATCGCTTCAGAATGCCATGTTCTAGGAATGAAGGCCTCTTTTGCATTTGTCTTCACTTCATGGGTTGCCACAAACAAAGAATTCATCACCTACTGGCTTCCTGTGGTAATGAAACTCAACATAGTAAGCAGGGCTGGTCCTTGGACAGAAGATGCAATCTGCCACTGGGAATATACTTGAGGCCTTTCAAGTTTGATGCCAGCCAGGTATCTGAGTTTTGTCTCTATGCTGGATAAGAGTCACTGAGGGCATAGGGCACAGAATGCTGGAATTGGAGTCAGGCAGACCCAAGTTCAAGGACATCGAGAATCAGAGGACCTCAGTCAAAATCCTATCTTACGACTACACTTACTAACTGTGACCTCAGCAAAATCACTTAACTTCCGTAGGTTTCAGTCTGGTCATTTGTAAAATGAGAGGGTTGGATATGAAGTCTCTTCTATTTATGAGTCACCTTACCATGGGTCTCTGAGCCTCAGACAATGGTCCAAGACCACTGACTAAGTTACAGATGGGTTGCAGTCAGCATTCATGGAAAGAATGCCTACAACAGTGAAACCATTGACCATAGAATCATTGATAGTAGTAATGAGATCAAAGATTTAGAGCTGGAAGAGACGTCAGAAGCCATTTAGTCAAATGTCCTTATTATATAGATGAAGAAACTGAGTTCTGGAGAGACTGCCCAAGATGACATAGCTCTTGAGAGGCAGAGCCCACTTTGAACTTGGGTTCCATGACTCTCAGTTTACCATTCTTTCCCCAAAATATTCCCAGAGGAAAAGAAACTCAAAGAGAAAGTATTATTCTATTCTATTCTGTTCTTCACATGCTAGGTTGAGGGGAAGAAGGAGAGGAGAGGGCCAGAGCAGCAATATTGTTATTTCATTAAATTTGTAATTATGTTACATGTGCTACAATGTTGAATGAGATAACCAGCTCTGGATTATGAAGACCCACAATTCATTGATCCTTGTACCCTATATGTGTGGGCAAATACCTAAATCACACAGAGTCGCAGAATCTCAGAGCAGGGAAGGGAGTCCTCTGAAGAGAAGCCATATCGTCCAAGAACCTACTCTCCTCACACCCAACAAACAGGCATCCAGACTCTGGTTGAAGACCTGCAGTGAAGGACACACTAGCTCCTGAGAAAGCCAACAACTGTAACTGTTTAGAAGCTTTGTTTGTTCTTCCCCAATTCTTCATCACCTAAGGTAGGTAACATAGTTTATCCATATATTGTGAAAGGCAGCATGGCATAGTGCATTGTGGGCCATATTCAAGGTCAGACGGACTTGGATTCAAACTTACCTCTTACACATACTGGCTGTGTGGCCCTAGGCAAACCACTTGAGTATTCAGTGCACAAGATAATTCTTCAAGACCAGTAGATATATAGCAGCCTTCACTTTGCACTGGTTGACAAAATTTTCTCATTGGGATTTCTTACATCATGGAAATTATAGATATTGACAAAAAAGTTTAATATTTATTAAATGACAACATTAAATGATAGATTGACATGTACTTTCTGGTATTGTGTGCCATTCATGTGCATGATGACATAATACAAAACAGACCTTGAAAGGGATCCATTACTTGAATTTTGAAAGGGTTCTCTTTTTTCGATCAGAGAGAGAGAGAGAGAGAGAGAGAGAGAGAGAGAGAGAGAGAGAGAGAGAGAATATGAATCTGGGGATCATAAGAGTATCTTCTAATTTGGAATTATCTTTGGTTGTTATGAGAACCAGAAAACAAAATTCCCAACCTTATTGCTCAGAGACAGATGGCAAGAAATAAACAGTAAGTGTTGCAATGTTCTCCCACTCCCTACAAAGTATTGTCCATTCCTTGAATCTCTTTCTCCCTCTCTGGGGAACAGAACTCTCTACAATTCACCATCCAACTATTCCTGGTTACACATTTAGAGTCAAGTCTGATTTTTTGACCCAAGCAGAGGGCTTGCAAGCATACCCTACATTATTAAGGCCTTCCTTCCCCTGTGAACTTTTCCTATTGCCAAGCATCTACAGAATCCTCCTTTTCCCAGGGAAGCCCAGCCCAGGTACAAAGATCCTTTGACCTTCTCTTCACTCTCACAAATTCAGTAGCACAGCAGGTCAGCTCTCATTTTAAGGTGAGGTGACAGAGGCTCAGAGAAATGAGATGACTTACCCAAAGTCAGGCAGTCAACAGCAGGGACAGGATTTGAACCACTATCTTCTGACCTCAGACACAAGCATTCTTTCCACTGGACCACACCCCTGCTTTCTTATCATTCCTGGGAACATAGTGTCCTAATGACATTTCTCAATCTTGGTTGTTGTCTTTGACTCTTGGGGGATTTGGGAACATCTCTGAGATTTGGACTAGACTGAGATATGGCTTTTATGAGGTGAGGAGTTCTTGCTCTCAAATTTTGTACCAGGAGGCTGGGTTCTCATTAATTTGTTGTGGGAAAAATGAGCAGTTCTCATGGATAAGGGTCTGGGCATTCATCGATGTGACAACCCAGGGACATTTTTGTTTAGAAACCTAGAATTCCTCTGCAGAGGCCACTTACCCCATTGGACCACAAGGGTAAAGCATTTCTGGAAGCAATTTGTATGACAGTCAGGTTGGTGCCATAGAAAAAAGCCTTGTCAGGAGGCCAGGTTCTAGGATCTGCATCTAGGACACAGAGCTAGCAGAGACCTTAGAGATTATCAGATGTAATCTTTGATTTTATAAATGAGGAGATTGAGACAGAGAGGGAAAAGGGACTTGCCCAAGTGTGGTACTTGTGCCAGACAACTGTGATGTCCTGAAGAAATCCACCAATCTCTCTGTACTTCAGTTTGGTCATTTACATAATGATGGGCTTGGATTAAAGTGTTTCCTAAGATCCCCTCCAGCAGAGAAATTATTTAATTCTGTCTTTTAGATTGGATTCCATGTCCCACCCCCATCCAAGGGAGACAGCAATATATAGTGGTAAGAACATTGGCTCTGGAGTCAAAAACTGGGTTCAAATCTAACTCCAATAATTATCATTGGTGGGACCTTTGGCAAGTCAATTTACTTTATTAGGTTTTGCTCTCTCTAAAAATGATTAGGTTGGATTACATGACTTCTGAACCCTTTTCATCTCTAGAATTATGCCCAATCATTTCAGCAAAGAAAGATTTTTCTTATTCCTAAAATGTCTGACTTGGGCTAGGAAGGTTCAGTACTGCTCTTTCCTGTATCACTACCTTGGAATTTGGAGAGATGATTTTCTATCCTTAATAGCTATCAGACTTAGGGTATTACATGATAAGTATTAGGCACTCTTTTCCAGGGAAAAGAAATTGGGAATAAGTCCATTTGGTAGTTAAGAAGAAAATGCCCAAGAGTAGGATTTGTATTTGCTGATCAAAGCATAAAATGTAGGCAAGCCAGGCTCCTGACCAGGGATGGAGTGTACTAAACCAGGGCTTATAAAAATGTATTTTCCTAGAGACTTGAAAATCTAATCAAAGGCTTTAAATGACTTCTTGTTTTGACCAACAGATGGAGGCTTGGACACTTTCTTTGAGCTTCATGATTTCTCAAAGCTCTTCAAAATTGGAATTATGCCCAAAATAATGTCATTTAGCCATTTCCACGTTCTATAACTCCAAGGACCCTGAGGTGAAAACCCAATCAACTAACAGCAGAAAAGGCTAATCCTTAATCCATAATACCTCCTTTAGGACCCCATCCACCACCAGCTGCCACGTTCTAGCAGGATGGCAAAAGCCAAATTACAAGCTTGCAATAGAACCCAATTCTGCCTCACTCTTTCCCTCCTCCTTCCAGTGCCATAGAAAGCCAAAAAACAGAAGCTTGCTCTGGTTGAGACTGCAGCATGGCAGTTCTCTGTGCTTTAACAATACTTAGCTAGAAAACTAAGGAACAGAGGACAGGACTCCAATGTATGTGGCATGGGTGACAATCTGCTATCCTTGAGTGAGAGGGGAAAGGCATACAGTTGGGACCAGTTCTGTCCCTCCAGAAGTCACTTGAGGCAGAGACTGAGGCCAGTGAAACATGAATTGACCAGCACAGAGGGAGACTGAGACAGTTTTGAGGCCCAGCTCCTAGGCAAAACACAATCTAAGGAGAAGGAGTCAGAAAACAATCAATAGCAAAGATAAGGGAAAAAGACAAATTACAAAAGACCTCAAGTAGAAGAAAACTCAGTTAAAGACCTGAACATAAGCAGATAACCAACAAGGAAGATATAAAAAAACATAAGAAATTATATTATCCAAATCAACTGATTCTAGACATCTATGAATAAACATTTTAAGACAAAGACAAATGAATTGACTTCTGGCAAGGCACAGGATCTTATGGATTCCCAAGAGAGCATAACCATAGCAGGATGTTACCAAATGGCTTAAAGAGAAACAAAAATTGCAAAAGTAGATTTATGGCCTACATAGCAGAAATGATCAACAGAGCAGAAAAATTTGAAAACACAGTGGCAAACCTCAATGAGAGAGAGAGAGGGGGAGAGAGAGAGAGAGAGAGAGGGAGAGAGAGAGAGAGAGAGAGAGAGAGAGAGAGAGAGAAGAGAGAGAGAGGGGAGAGAGAGAGAAGGGGGGAGAGAGAGAGAGAGAGAGAGGGGGAGAGAACTGATTGGGCATGTAAATATAGAGAAGTAAAGGACAATCTGGAAGAAGAGAATCCAACAGCAAAAATGCCAAGAGAAAATGTGTTCTCCATAGAAGCAAAACATATTCAAGTCAATGACAAGATGAGTAAAAAGGACTTAAGGATTATATATCTCCCAGAAGAACACATGTCAAAAAATCTGAATACCATAATGCAAAAAATAATGCAAGAAAACTGTGCAGAATTTTTTAACACAGAAAACAAAGTGCCGGTTGAAAGAATCCACAGATCACCTCCAGAAAGAAAAGGAAAAAAAACCCAGCTCTGCTGCAAACTCCAAAAAATGGTCATTAAATTTAATAATTCCACTGACAACAATTTCAGAAATTAACCAGGAGGAAAACTATCAAACATAAAGGAAAAGAAATTCTAGTGATTCAAAACTATTCTTCACCCACCAGAAACCTCAGGAAGGGGCGGAATAACATGTACTGAAGAGTAACGGTGCTTAAAATGCAATCCAAAGTGACCTGCCTCGCAACCCTGAGCCTACCTGTTATTAATGACAAAAAAGATGGAGATTCAATGAAAAAGAAGAGTTTGAAGCATTCCTAGAAAAGGGCTTTAAATGGAAAAGAGAGAAAATAGGGACTCACGAGGAAGGACAAGACTTATTCTGTTTGGTCCTAGAAGATAGGACCAAATAAGAGTGATAATAGAAGCTCAAGACAAGAAGATAGGACCAAATAGGAGTGATAATAGAAGCTCAAGACAAATCAAGATTTATACTTGATTTAGGGAGTGGGGGGAATTCTTTCTAATTAGCACTATTCAAAAGTGAAATGGACTTCCTTGGTAGGCAGCAGATTTCCCCCTCATTGGACATTTTCAACCAAACTCTTCCACCAACCTTTGTTGGGGATGTTTCTTGTCTTCTGTTTTTTTTTCCAGATAAAAGTTGAACTACATGGTGCCCAAGGTCCCTTCTAGACTTGGGATTCTGCTCAAATTCAGTAAGGTAGCATTAGGTGGGATCTGATCCATAGTTTTATCCTTGCTTACTTCACTAATGCTGGAGTACTCACTGCATGTGAGACCTGGAGAAGCAGGAGCCATATCCCTTGGAGAACATAGACAGAGGTGAACAATCCCACAGACCATGATGACAATGAAAAAGAAATTGATCTCGAGCCAAGCTCCACAGATCCAGCAGTTCTATCACACATCCTCCCCTTAACGGTTTCTTGCCCCAGTTCTTCCGCTATTGACTCTCTCACTATCATGTGTAGGCCAATTTAATTTAAGATGCATCTGCCTCTCCCAGGATCTGACTTTTGCCAGTGTGAGTATCTGGGGGACTCCCTTTGCTCAGTGCAAGGCACCACCTATGCTCTTTAGACTGGCAGAGACAGTAAACTTTTTGACTACACTGACAACAGATTAGCTAAATGTCCAGGGTGTTGTGACAGATTTGGGGTCTGGGGATTGTAGAAGAGGGGATTACACAAAGCAGTAGACTGGAAATACAAAATGATGGATTACCAGCTAGGCCACATGCCTGCTTTGCTGGACTCCCATTTTGAGTGTTTCTCCTGTAGCTTAATTTCTGGGTTCTGGTTCCTAGTCTCACTTTCTGGATCCCCAGTATTGAACACCCTGACCCAGGCCCTTTTTTCCAGCTACCACAATGTTCTCTGGGCCTGGCTTTCACAGACTTGTAGATTTAGAACTGACAGGCATTTTAGAGATCATCTCATCCTGGGATTCTTAATTGTTTTTGTCTGTGTCATAGGCCTTTTTTTTGGCAGTCTAGTGAAGCCTAGACAACACTTCTCAGAGTAATGTTTTAAATGACTGTTACAAAGGTAACCAAAGGTTTGTTAAAATAACACTCTTTTTCCCCAACCAAATTCAGCAATCCATTAAAATCTATGCACTGGGCCTAAGTTAAGAATTCCTAATGTAGTTCAAACCCCCCATTTTACAGTTCAAGAAACTGAATCTCAGGTAAGCAAAGTGAATTGTCTGAGATTACTTAAGTAGGTAGAGCAGAGCTGGATTTGAACTGAGGTCATCTGATGCCAAGTCTAGCATTCTTTTCCCTATATCTTGTGACCTGTGTTCCAATTCTCTTTCATGCTTTATGGATCTCCTTTATTGGATGCTCTGATTCACTGGCTGCTTTCTGTGTCTTTAAATGAAAAGCTTCTTTCCCCAGGAAGGCATCATCCTGCTGTATTGGCCAATGCCCTCTGAACCATGGTGCAAAAAGCACTGGATGTGACGTCAGAAGATCTGGGTGTGAATCCTGACTCTGCCACTTACTATCTACCTACCTATGTGACCCTGAGACAGTTTCTCACCTAAAAAATCAATGAGCCGGACTAGATGGCCTCAAAGGTCTCCTCCACCTCCAGGTCCTCTAACTCTATTAGCTTCCCCTTCGGGGAGCAGCCATATTGCTGCCAGTCAGCAAGGAAGGGGGAAATCAAGTGAAACAAAGAGTCCTCTGAGAGAACCTTTCCTTGCACTGACCCTAACATTCCATTTACTCAGTCCTTGATTTATTCGTCGATCTCACTAACAATTCCTGGAACAAGAAACACTGATTCTCCCTTTATTTAATTAGAGGACTGTTTTCTCATGGGCAATCCTGCTCATTTATGAATACCTATTGTTCCCAATTTAATTGCACATTCAGCTTTGTACAATGGAAGATATACACAGTTTGGGCTTCACTGGTGAGTTTGCTTTACGTTTTCAAAATCTGAGCCTCAGCGTACATAATTCACTTCTTGTCTGAGCATATGTAATCCAAGATCTCTGAGGAACACACATATGCACACATGTACACACACATACACACACATGCACACACATACGCACGCGCACACACACACACACACACACACACACACACACACACACACACCCCACACACACTTTGGTATCAGAAATTCCTGGATGAAGAAACTCTTTCTACCTGGATGCAGGTCAGCACCTTCCTGGTAACTTACAGTCTAGAGACTAACCTGGATCACTGGGGGCTTAAATGACTGCCAGCATCAAAGAGCTTGTATATTTCAGAGGAAGAATTTGAACCCAGATCTTCCTAACTCCAAGGCCACCGCTCTATTCTCTATTCCATGCTGCCTCTCACATGCGTACATGTGTATTTGCATATTGTCATATATTCGTGCATGTGTTTATTTGTATATGTGCATACACATGTTTGTATTCATGTGTGCTGTGTATGTCTGCACAAATATGTATGATCTTATGTGTACATAAACATATAGCATGCATGTATAATGTCCGTGCATATACATATATGCATATAAATGCCAACTAGTTTGTATAACAATAACTGAACAAAGCCATAATGTTGCTTTTGTCCAAACTAGAGCGGATGTAGTGAGAGTGGCTTTCAAAGAAGGTAAGTGACCTTTGAAGGCCAAGAAATCTGAACAGAGACCCAGTGGAACCTTTGACACTTGGTACTCTGCATGTCTATTCTCCATTTCTACAAGATGTAACAACAGCCAGATGCAAAGGGAAAAAAGGACAGATGCTTGTTAGATAGGGGAGGAAATGAGCCAGGAATCAAACTATTTAGGCTTCATGATATCCAACAATCAAATGTTGTGATGTTGTGTTGCGTAAACTCTTCTGGTTGTTTGGAATGTCTTGAGAGGCAGTTGGCTATAATGGAAAGAGTGCCTGATTAAGAGTCAGAGGACCTGGGTTCAAAACCTGCCTATTCTATTTACTACCTGTGTGGCCTTAGGCAAGCCCGATTCCTCATTCTGTCCTATTGCTGTCATTCTGCAGACCTGGCACCAATCCAGATGGGAGACTAAGCTGAGGGCAAATATGTGCCTTAGCTATGACCAAATGAGTCACCATGTAGGAATCTGCTCATCTGCTAAGTGGATGGAAACCCTACCCCAGTGATTACATTGGATGGACTTCCCAGTGTCCTCCTATCCCCAGCTTTCTACACCTGTAGCTATTGTAATAATCATTATTACATTTATGGCTGCCTACAACACCCTAGGCTGATGTACAGAAAGGTTGGCTACTCTTAACTGATGGTGGTGGTAAAAGTATTACTGATGGTAGCAGCAGTTTGACTTAGTATTCCTGCCCTGGCATCTTATTTAAATGTTTCATAAGGACATGGAAGTGATGCTGGCAGGTCTTGCCAACTGGAAGACTTTCCAAGTATCTCCAACTGCTAGTGCCTTCCACTTTGAGATTGCCTTCCATGTGCTCCATGTATGTGTGTAGCTATTTGCATGTTGTATTACTCTCCTTACCCCCCTCCCTTAGAATATGAACTTCTCAGAGGGCAGGGGCTTTGTCTTTCTTTATATCTTTACAATACTTAGCACATAGTAAACACTTAATAAATGCTCGTTTTTTGAGTCAGACTGACTGGATAAATATGGAGCCAGCAACCAATCATATGTTTATTATTCAAGGACCAGCCTTAGCTCACAGATTCAACAAGCATTTATTAAGCACCCACCATGTACAAGGCATGGAGACAAGGTGCTAGGAGACAAGAACCCAAAGACAGATATAACTGCGCTTCCAAGTAGCTCATAAGCTAAGGTCGAAGACGTTCATTTACAGAGGGCTGGCCATGACGTGTTGTATCTTTTTGGACCAATGTGGTAGTGAACCTGTTGAAAAACTTGGTACAGTGTAAAGAGCAATGAATTTAGAATCAGAAGACCTGGGTTCAATAGCCCTCTGGGTCTCAGCTCTTTACCTGTAAAATGAGGCAGTATAATAAGATGGCCTCTGGTGTCTTTTCAAGTACTCCCTCTAGGGTGCTGTGATCTCTTGATCACAACAGTTCCTGAAGATGTCAACTAAGGCCATTTGTGTCAGCAGAGAGGGCAGCCCCATCAATGAACTCATGGGTATGAGAGAGTAACATGGAAGGGTTGGAGATTTTGACTTGGAGAACCTAGCCCTATTACTTGTTATTGTATAATATTGGACAAGTTATGCAATAATAACAATAATAATAATAATAATAATAGATTACACTTGTGTAGTGACAATAGCATAGCAAGAGGCAGCGTGGTATAGTAGGTAGAGAGGCAACCTTAAAGCCAGGAAGACCTATGTTCAATCCCTACTTCTGCCACACTAACTGTGTGATCCTGGGCAAGTCACTTAATCTCTAGGTGGCTCTAGGTCACCTAGTGAGGTCAAACTCAAGTAGAAATGAAGCCACTAATTCATGCATACGATGCCTACAACTCATATGAACTGATGCCGAGTGAAGTGAGCAGAACCAGGAGAACATTGTACACAGCAACGGCAACATTGTTCAATGACCAGCTTTGACAGACTTAGCTCTTCTCAGCAATGCGAGGATCTAAGACAATTCCAAAAGACTCATGATGGAAAATGCTATCCATATCCAGAGAAAGAATTAAGGAGTCTGAATGCAAATTGAAGCATACTGCTTTCACTTTTTTTGTTTTTTCTTTCCTTTGTTTTTTCCCTTTTGTTCTGATTCTTCTTTCACAACATGACTAACATGGAAACATGTTTAACATAATTGTACATATATAACCTATAACAAATTGCTTGCTGTTTTGGGGAGATGGGAGGGGGAAAGAAGGGAAAGAGGGAAAATTTTTTGAACTCAAAATCTTACAAAAATGAATGTTGAAAACTATCTTTACATGTAATTGGGAAAAAATACTATTAAGTACAAAAAAATAAGGATGCCTGCAGGACACATATTGACTTAGGTTTAAAATGTAATCTCTGCTTTATTGTATCTATTTATTTTGTTAAATATTTCCCAGTTACATTTTAATCTGGCTATGGCTGCACCAGGGGGCACTGTGGGCAAGATGCATGCCACTGGCCTGTTGAATGTTTCCATTCTAGGTAACTTTATAGGACTATAAGTTGTAGAGAAGATGTCAACCTGCATTAATAAAGGGAGTTTCTCCTCCCCTGTGAGTTCCCAAGACCAATGAAATCACATCAGTCCTTATCTTTGAAGTTTACAAAGCAGCTTGCCATCATTGCCTCATTTGAGCCTCATAAGAAACCCACGAGGGAGGTGCAATCAGGCTTATTATTGCCATTTTACAGATGAGGAAACTGAGGCTCAGGGAGGTTGTGACTTTCCCATAGTCACATTGCCAGTAAATGTCAGCACAGACTCATGCTCAAGTCTTTCTGACTTTATGTCACTTACCATCTCTCAGCCTCATTGTCCTCATTTATAAAATGAGAGGGTTGGGGAAAAGGACCTATGAAGTCCTTTCTGCCTCTAAATTTAGGCTCCCTTAGGATTGTTTCGATGCTGCCCTGAGTATTAGGCATATGTCTCTACCCTCTGCCATGCTAGAGGTAATTTTGTGTTTTCCACCTTAGACTATGGGCACGGTAGAGCCATCAGAAGAGCCAAGGAGAGGACACCCAGTGATCTGGCTCTCTGCCCTGGGTTTTGGACCTCACCAAACATCTTTATGAAGAATCCTCCTGTGGAGTCAGTAGTGATAACTTCCTACAAAACCAGAACTTAACTGTGTTTGACTATATTTAGAGTTCATCAATCCTGGGAAAATACAAAAAATCTGATCCTCTCCGGAAAGAATGAGGTATGTCATCAGTGCTTTTACCTTCCCCCTTGCACCATGAAAAAACAAATAGGAGGACCTGTTTCATTGTTACGCTTGTTATGAAATGTTTCCTGATTTCCCTGCCACTATTCACTCTAACGTAAGCAATAGCACCAACAATAAAAGGTTTACACTATTGAAATTCCTTCCTTAAAATTCGTATTTCAATATTTAAAAAAAAACCTGTGATTTCATCGATAAAAAATACTTCCTCTCCCTTCTCTGGAGAAAATGGATGAGGTATCAGGGGAACCATTTAGTAGAGCATCTAGAAAAAAAAAATCTTCATGGAATGATGAATATCAAAATACAGCCTAGGCAGAAGGTATGGCTTGGGAATACCACCAGGTGAATACTCACTTACAATGAGCACTAGTAGGCAGGATAGGAAAAGCATTCTTTAGAACTATTATGTTGCAGTGGATGGCATGCTAGATTTGAAGTCAGGAAGACCTGATTTCAAATCCTGTCTCAGATAGCAGTGACCTTGGGCAAGACACCTCTCTTGGACTCAATGTCCTCATCTGTTAAATGTGAATAATAATAGAACCTTCTTCACAGAGTTGTAATGGTTAAGTGAGATTTTACAACCTCATTTATATACACACACACACACACACACACACATATATATATATATATGTACACATGCATACGTGTGCATAAGACATATGTGTATATGTATTTTATATATATATATACATATATATATGTATATATATATATATATATATATATATATATAGAGAGAGAGAGAGAGAGAGAGAAGAGAGAGAGAGAGAGAGAGAGAAAGAGATGACATCTGTTGTTTCATTCTAATTCCATAGCCAGTCCACCTTCTTTTCTACTCCTTTTCTCCCATTTCTGGCTTTCAAACCATTGGTAACATGATGCTGTCTTCCCTTCTATTAGAGTACTTTGAGGTCAGGAAGTGGATTTGTCTGTTTTGGTTTTGACTTGGTTATTTGTCTGCATTTCTTTGTTTCCCCAGCACAGTGCCTATAGTAAGTACTTAATAAATGCTGTTTATGGGGGCAGCTAGGTGGTGCAGTAGATAGAGCACTGGCCCTGAAGTCAGGAGGACCTGAGTTCAAATCTGGCCTCAGACCAAACTCTTGACAACTTACTGGCTATGTAACCCTGGGCAAGTCACTTAACCCCAGCTGCCTAAAAAAAAAAAAAATTATGGGGGCAGCTAGGTGGCGCAGTGGATAGAGCACCGGCCCTGGATTCAGGAGGACATGAGTTCAAATCCGACCTCAGACACATAACACTTATTAGCTGTGTGACCCTGGGCAAGTCACCTAACCCCATTGCCTAAGCAAAAAAAGAAAAAGAAAAAGAAATAAATAAATGCTGTTTATATGACTTGGACCCACCATGCAGAAGCCCTTTTGCCTATGCATAATTTTTACTTTTCTCAGAATATGTTGGCCTATGATTTATAGCCATTTAACCCCAGAGGAAAAACCTTCTTATGAAGATCATCCTTTGCAACAGGGATTAGTTTGGGCTCATTGAACATTCAGCACCTTTCCCCAAGCACAATCTATCCCATTCTTTTCCCCCAATGGCTATGATACAAACACTTAAGTACACAAGAAAGTTATAAAGCAAGTTTTAGATCTTGTCCTATACTCCCTTGTCTCTAACCAGTCATAGGTTGCCCTTCATTCCTGTCATGTGTTCCTTCCAGATCTAAGGCTACAGAAATCATTCTTTTCCTTCCAAGCCCAGCTCACATGCCCCTTTTTCTAGGAAGCCATCCTTGATCCACAGGACCCTAGATCTTGGGCTAGAAAGTACCTCAAAGACCATCTAGTCCCATCTCCCTATTTACAGATTAGAAAACAGAGTCCCCTATATGTTGAGCCAAAGATCACACATGGGATCCTGGATCTAGAACTGGAAGAGACTTCAAAGGACATCTAGTACAACCTTCTAATTTTACAAATCAGGAAACTGAGGCCCAGGGAGATTAAGTAACTCTGACTCCAGAGCTGGAAATGACTGTCCTTCCTGATATTTTTTTAGAAGCACTTAGTCTGTTTTTTTTTCCTTTGCTTTAACATATTTGATCTCATTTTATCTTATACCTTTCTATAAACATGTTGAATCTACCAAGGGGACATCATAAATAATTCAATAGACTTATGCATCGTGACCTAAAGTAGGCTTCAACCCATTAGCAGTGGCACTGGTATGGAGGAAGAACATTTACAAGCTAGAGAATGTCTAGAAACGAGCAACCAGGATAGTGAGGAGTGTTGAAATTATTCCATACGAGAATTTTTTTTTTTAACTGGGGATGGTTAAACTGGAAAAGAAAAAAAAAACTTGGAGTGGGGAGTGGGGAGAGAAAGTGAAGAGCTCTCTCCAAGGAATGGAAAGACTATTATATGGAAGAAAGATTAAACTTATTGTTAATTTCTCCAGCGGTAAAGTTGTGATTACGAATACTGGTCACACTAAGGCAAATACAGCTAGCAAGAAGCTAGATAGTTTATTTCTAAGTCAACAGCTAATAAAGGAAATGATTGACCATGGTTTAGGTTCCATTTTTCTAGCCCTAAAATTTTATCTGTTGTACCAAAAAAAAAAATACTTTCAGTTGTACCATGTAACTATTTCTATTCAATGAATTCAAAATAAATTGGACAGAATCCATTTAAAAGATGCCAAAGATATACTCATCCAGAATGTCGATTTTTAAAACTTCATAGACTGCAAAATGTTCTTCTCAAGGTGATCCCAAAAGTTTGAGGCTCTCTATATACCCAATCAACTCATGAAGGGTAAAAACAATAAATCTGTTTTAGTTTGGCAAATAAGCCTAAGCCTAAGTTATAAATGTAGTCTTTATCACAGAGGCAACATGCTGATTCAATCTGATTTATTAGCCTACAAGCCATATGGGGCACATATTCTGTATATTTCATAGCTAGAGAGGTGAATCATGCCCGTTAACATCTAGATTTATTAGAAGATGCCAACTTTTCATTGACAGTAGTACAGAAATTAATCCCAAGTCTCTTGTGGCTCCATTTTCCTATAATAACAATGGCAAGCCTAACCTTAAATTAAAAAAAAATAAAATGGATAGCCATTGTTTCATTAACGTGTATAGTCAAATGAATTCAGAGAGTTTTACATCTACTTTTTCCCACCTTTGACACTTGGAAGCTTAGAAATGAAAGTGACTCATTCTTCTTAAGAAATGATATCCATATAAAAATTCAGTTACTCAAAGGTTTCTTGAATTATTTGCTACTAATGTTGGAAGAGACATCAGGAGCAATTAAATGCAATTAATGACTGTAAAGGAATCCCTCCTACAATAACCCCAACAAGTAGCAGTCCAGCCACTTGAATGCTTTATATGAAGAGGAATCCATTTTCTTCTAAGGCAGTAGTAGTATCACTGTGTCATAAAGTTAAAACTAGAAGGGACCTTAGAGATAAGCTATAGTGGTCCAATCCACTCACCCCAGGTTGTTTTTGTACAGATCTATTTTAAAAGATTTTTTTACATGAAACCTAAACTTGCCTCCCTGCTATTTCTGTTAACTGCCTCTAGTTTTGCCCTCAGAGGCCAAGCAGAATAAATCTAGACTTTCATCCACTCAATAATCCTTCAGATAGTTGAAAAAGTTATCATGCCCCCCCCCCCCAATCTTCTCCAGGCTAACAGTCCCTAAATGCTCCTTGAACCAGCACTTCTATTGTTTAGTCTCAAGTCCCCTTTACCATTCTAATAACCTTTCTCTGGATATCCTCTAGTTGGCAAATGTCCTTCCTGAAAGGTGGCTCCCACAACTAAACCCAATCTGCCAGATGTCATGTAACTAAAGCATAGCAGAATGGGATTGTCACCTCCTTCCTGGAGACTATGTTACGCCTCATTATTCTCTTACATGCTCTGGCTCTCTAAATCACTACAATCAACCTATTATATTTAGATCTGGGTAAGCGTCTCTGGGCACACTTCCACATTCCTATTGCTATGTTGTTTTTATTCACTATTCTTAGAGTACTATACTAGTCATTTTCTCAAATGAAGTAACAACTGTTGCTTGTCTGTTCTGTGTTCTAGTAAGTAGCAGTCAAGTAAATTTAAGGAGTCCATTCAATTCACCATGGAAGTTATCCTGTTCTCGATAACTTGGCTTTAATGAGCACCTGCTCAAACTGTGTGCTGTGCTCTGTGTGTGTGTGTGTGTGTGTGTGTGTGTGTGTGTGTGTGGTGTGCATTTACATCTTTCTAGGATAAGCCATTTCTCGACAATGTTATATTTGGTGGGACTGTTCCAGCCAAATGGCTTTTTTCCAAGTTGGCATCTAGTAAAGGACAGAATGCAATATATTCCATCCTAAATCATGGTACAAAGAACTTGGAAGAGGGGCAGGTAGGTGGTGCAGTAGATACAGCATCTGAAAGTAGGAAGACCTGAATTCAAATCTTGCCTCAGACACATAACACTCACTAGCTGTGTGACTCTGGGCAAGTCACTTAACCCTGATTGCCTAAAGAAAAAGAAAGAAAAAAGAACTTGGACAAGTACTCCAGGTGTGATGTGACTAGTCTTAAGAGAAGATCAAATCCTATACGCTTTGCCTCCTGTAATGCAGCCAAGTATCAGCATCGTAGGTTCTCATATCACACTGTTGACTCATATTGAGCTAAGAATCTCCTGCCAAAGGTCCCCAGATCTTTTTCATATGAGTTATTACCAAACTATATTGCCCCCATCATGTACTTGTAAAGCTGATTTTATCTAGATTAAAATCACAGTGACTAAGTTAATTAAATTAACAAGATGTGGTATGATATAGCACATAGAAAGTTGGCCTGAGAGTCTAGAAGACCTGGTTCCAAGTTCCCCATCTGATGTCTACAGGCTTTGTGACCCTAGACAAGTCATATGACTTTTCAGTGTTTCATTCAGTCACTTCTTCAAGATAATAAAATTGTAGGGTAGGGCTTGACCTGAATTAGTAGAGAGAGTTTTCTCATCCATGTAGTTTCCTAAACCAATAAAAGTACAGGTCCAGTCCCAGTTGTCCAACATCCCTATTGAGATTCCCAGTACGTTGAGAAAGCAGTTAATCTCCCTGATCTCATTCAACCCTCACAATAGCCAGGTGAGGTGGTGTGTAGAACCCTTGGAGGGTCCACTTCAACAACAAGGAGACTGAAACTCAGGTTAAGTGATTTAGCTCAGCTGCCACAGCAGGTAGGGAGCTTGTACTCAAGCTCAGTTCTTCAGACCCCCATTCTGGCCCCCTCTCCAAACCTTGCTGCTTCCCCTTCTGCAAACTGGCAAGGCTCAAGAATGGTCATTTATCCTGGCAGATCCTGCCTCAGGAAGATTGATGGCAGGTGTCACTGGGGTTGAGAAAAGATGACACTACAACTGTCCCATAATCTCTGAATCCACAGACCCGTAGATCTTGCCATCCTATTAAGAGCAGTGGGGATTATTTCTTTCTACCATTTAGAACTCAAACTAGAGATGCGTGTATATTCATGCAGCAAATTTCCTTTTAAAAGAAAAGCCAAAGACCAGGGTTTTGGAGATCTTCCTGGTGGGGTGCTAGACAGTATTGGGGATGGGGTAGGAGCCCAGAGAATGCAAGCACAAGGGAAATTCAATTCAATAAGCACATTTCAGTCAATCCACCAGCAAGCATTTATCAGAACCTACTATATACCAGGCACAATGCTAGACTCTCAGAAAATAAAGGCCAAATTGAAGTAGTCCTTCCCTTAAAAGAGTTTACATTCCATTGGGGAGACGACATAGGTATACACACGCATAAATGTATGTATGTGTGTATATGCATATATGTGTATGTATATATATATGTATACATATGTAGGTATGTACATGGATATGTGTGTATTGTGTATACATACATGTAAATATGGAGATGGGGGGCATTCATGGTGCTGGGGAATCCTTAAGCAGTCATCTCTTAGGACTAAGAGATGACAGTGAGAATGCTGGAGAGAACATCCCCAACTTGCCCCTTCGTGGAGGTGGGGCATCCACACGTCTTACACATTGCACAGGTTTTCAGACTTTGTCAGTTTCTCAATCAATGGTTCTGACTTTCTTTACCTCTCTTAAAAAATGTTATTTATCGTATAGGGTGGTTCTTAGGGAGGAGGAGGGGGAGGAGTGCATAGGATACTGTGGTGATATAAGAAAAATATCAATTAAAATGATTAAAAGAGAGTATTAGAGGAAGAAGTTTCCCAGAGGGACAAAGCCCCAAGAATCTGAACACAGTTCTCAAACCTAGGTTCTAGACACTCAGTCCAAAGCCCATGGGAGAATAGCTCCCCTGACTCTCCTTCATGCATTCCCTGTGCCAGCCCAACCGGCCTCGTTGCTCATTCCACAATTCAGCATTGCATGCCTCGATGCAGGCTGCCCTTCACGTACAGCCGCTCAGAATCCTGACCTTCCTTCAAGTGGCCGTATCCCACCCACGTCTGCTGTTTTCCAGGCTGAACACCCCACGTCCTTCAGTCGTTCCCTAGGTGTCATGGTTAAGTCCTTTCACCACTCTGTCCATCTTCCTCGTAATGCCCTCAGGTTGTTCAGTCTCGGGCACCCACTGAACACAATCCTCCAGGTATGGTCTGACCAGCACAAACAATAGCAGGATTATTGCCACTCTTTTATAATGCACAGTAGGCAAATACCAAATAGTATGTGTTTCCCAGCTCAGAGTACAGTAATACAAGTGGCAGATTCGGAATAAGAAGACCTGACTTTCCAATACTGACTCTGCCACTCACCACCTATTGTAACCTTGACAATTTATTTTCTCCGGCTCTCAGCCTCTCCCTCTAGAAATGATGAAATGGCTCCTTTCAGCTCTAAATTTATCATCTGCTGGGCTCCTGAGCATCACCTTAAAGCTCCTTGTTATGCTCTTTCTACAGAGCAGGTCAAAGCTTGGAGATGGAACACAGAGATCTCGCATCGTAATGTTTTGATGTTCTACATTGCAAAATAGAGTCCTCAAGCAAAGCCTTGCTTGTTGATTCCATTTGGATATAGGTTAGACTAGCTGGTCACGGAGGTCACAGAGGTCACGGCCAACTCTAAAACTCAGTGGCAATCAGATGGATGGAAATCAAAAGCCAATGTGTTTTAGCTGTTAGAAATGCTGAACTCTCACTAACCAAATGAAGAAGAACAAAGAAGGAAAAATAAGCATTCATCTCCCTACCCTCTGAAAGTGTGATTGTCCTTCCTCCAGGACTCTTTTTTGATTCTGGTGTTCCTCCCATTCTCCTCAGTCTCCCCTACTTGCTGGATGCCACCCTTCTACAGATGTTATTCTTTCTTAACAAAGGAATGGCTGACACAATTTGTCCTCCTTTCTGTATAATTACATTCCCTCTGTTATTACTGATTTTGTTGCTAGGGTATGATCTATGGTTGTTTCAGTAGTGATTTATGACTGTGAAAGGTGGACTACAAAAAAGCTGAGCACTGCAGAATTGCTGCTTTAAACGTGCTGCTAAAGAAGACTTTTGAGAGTCCCTTGGACAGCAAAAAGATCAAATCAGTCAATACTTTAAAGAGATTACTTCAGACTATTCACTGGAAGAACAAATACTGAAGCTGAAGCTTAAATACTTTGGCCGCATAATGAGAAGATGGGACTCATTGGAAGAGACGCTAATGTTGGGATTGATGGAAGGCAAAAGGAGAAGGGGACAGCAGAGGATGAGATGGAGAGATGGCATCATGGAAGCAATGAGCATGAGCTTGGACAGACTTTGGGAGACAATGGAGGAGAGAAGGGCCTGGTGTGCTATGAGCCATGAGGTCATGAAGGGTCAGGATGAACAACAACTCAATGGGCTGGTGGCATTTCTCTGGAGCATAAGAAGAGGGGTCCTCTTTGAGAACAAATGACAGACAGCAGCAATAAGAAGGAAAGGGAAGAAGACAACAATGGCTTCCGATATTTTCCCCATAAAAAGGATATTTTTTATTCTTAAATCTTTAAAAACTACTTCCTCCCAAGGGATTTTTTTTAAATGAAAGAAGTTCAGGGTATCCATTGTCATTTTCTCAGTGTATCACATAAGCACTCCTAGACAGCTTCGTCTTGGGATTCAATATATGTGAGAATATGTGCTATAAAAAGTTCAGTTATCATAGAGTTTTAGAGTTGAAACTTAACTGGAGCTGTCCATGCTCATTAATACCTTAAGGTTTGCAAAATAATTTACATATATTGTCTCATTGATCCTCACAACAACTCTATGAGGTAGGTACTATTATCATCCCCATTTTACGAATGAGGAAACAGAGACTTAAATTCACAATTAAAGTCTGAATCCTCATTATAAGCATTCCTTTAGTCTTTCAACAAATATTTATTAAACATCTACCAGGAGTAGGTAGTGTGCTGGGCACTGAGAAGAAAATGACAAAAATTAAGCATTCTATTCCCTCATGAAGATTCCATTCCACTCATGAAGGATGAGATGTAAACTAGAGAGTAAACACAAATTGTTTACAATAGAAACAGTACCTAACAAGTGGCCATTCATTCTCTATTTGAAAAAGCCAGTGATGGGGAACCTGCTAATTCCCTAGATAGTCTATTCCATTTGGAGAGAGCTCTAACTCAACCATCCAAAGGTGAAATTTTTCTTTATACTGAGCTAAAATTGACTTTCCAGTCACTTCTCTCCAGGAGTTTGCCTTTGCCTTCTACCATCATTCAGGTCAGATCAAGTGCTCTTCCCCATGATAGCCCTTCACGTATTTGAAGATGGCCGTTCCTCACTGCACACACACACACACACACACACACACACACACACACACACACACACACACTTCTTCTCCAGGTGAAATATCTTCCGTTCTTTCAATCAATCCTCATTTGGCATGGTTTTGATTCCCTCACCATCTTGACTTGCCACATCTGGACACGTTTGAAACTCAACATCATTTCTCCAATGGGGAGCCCAGCGCTGGACTTCATGTGGAGTCTGGCCGGGATATGATTGCTTTCTGTTTCAGTGTTGTTTAGTTGCCCCATGGGGCAGTTGTTCTCTAACAATGGGAGCTCTTCTGAGAACAATCCACAGTCAAGAACCAGTGTTGAAACTGGGGACACTCATGGTTTCACCATAATGGAAACATTCTTCTACAGCTCATATCCTCAGGTATTTTCATGAGCACCAATATGATATGGTGGAAAGTGTACTGAACTGGGCCGGAGTCAGACAATCTGAGGTCAATTCTAATTCTGCCACTTACTAGCATTGACTTGGAACATTTCATCTCTGTGGACTTGCTTCCTCATCTGTAAAATGAAGATCTTGGACTAGATCAGGTACTCTTAACCTGGGGTCTGTGAAATTATTTTTAGGTCTGAAAACTGTATTTCAACAAATTTGGTTTCCCTTGTAATCCTATGAATTTTGTATTATGTGTTTTAAAACATCCATTTTGAGAAGGGGTGCATAGGCTACACCAGTCTGGACCAAAAGGGTCCTTGATACAAAAAAGGTTAACAACCCCTGGTCTATATCATCACTGCAGTCTCTTTGAGCTCTAAATCCTAGAATTTGGGTTTTTACAAGAATCTGCTTTTCCCATTTCTGGACTGCTACTCTAAAGGCCTCCCCCTATGCTTAATTGGGTTTCAGAGGCAACTTTTGATTCACCAAAACCAGAATAGAAAGATAGAAACCTGATTAGGTCCTAATAAGCTAGAAAGGCTTTGAGTAGAGACCCAATGCCCGAATTCATGTCTGTTGCCCAAAGAGCCATCCCTACCTAGGTTAGGAGAGGCTTGTTACTGAAGAGAGGCTTATGAAGTAGCAGATTTTTCTGTCTACAACCACTCCAAGATGCCAGCTACTAAAACAAGAAAGGACCCCCAATCTGTATCATTGGTAGTACCTGCAGTCACAATCATGGATTTTAAAGTCAAGAATCATTGCCATGTCCCATTAGACCCATAATCCAGAAATTATTTGCCCACAAGGCAATCCCATGCCTAGAGGTCTTTCCTGTGAGGTTCATAAACCTTGTTGCTATGAGGAATGCTAGATGTCCTGGCTAGCTTTACCTTTGGTGTAAAGCACCCCTAAGTCAACAGAATTTCTTTGTTATCCAAGAACTTCCCCTCTCAGATTTCCTCCTGTCTATTCTGTATATATCTTATATCTACCTAGTTATTTACATGTGTTCTTCCCCCTTAGAATGTGAGCTATTTTTAGCTCACATTCTGGAGCTGGTTTTGCTCCCTTTTGTATCCCTAGTGGGGCTCAATGGATAGATCACTGGGCCCAGAGTCAGTAGGACCTGAGTTCAAATCTGGCCTCGGACATTTACTAAGGCACTTAAACCAGCTTGCCTCAGTTTCCTCATCTTTTAAATGATCTGGGAAAGGAAATGGCAAACCATTCTAGTATTTTTGCCAAGAAAACCCCAAATGGGGCCACAAAGACTCAGACACAACTGAACAACAACACTGTATCCCCAGTGGTTAGCATAGTGCCTAGCACACAGCAAGTGCTTAATAAATGCTCATTGACTATTAAATGTTTATTTCCAATACATTAAGTCCATAGCCACTGAAACTTTGTTCATTTTGAAGGGGAAAATATGTAAGGCAGAGGAAAGGAAAGTATGTTAATTTTTGCCAACCAAGAATGACTGATTAACCATCTTAGCCCTCCTTGTGTCATTTAATTTGGTTGTTTCTAGATCAGCCTGACAGAATGACTAAATCTGTTCCCTGATCCTTTAATGTGTTCCTTTAATCAAGTCCCCTGAAGCAGGCCCTGCTCCCCAAACCATCTTAGTTGCAGACCCATTACTGCTAACAGCTTAATCCACACTCAAAGATGAGAACAGTCACAAAACAGCTCTACAATATGAAATTTATACCTTCAGTAATCCACTAAAAGCATTTGGTGGTGGTGGTAGGAACGTGATTATAGCTTTCTTAATTCTCTTCTGTTTTCTGGAGAAGCTTCAAGCAGCGATGAAGGAATTAGGCTTTGCATCTTGCATAGAAGCTTCATTTAAATCCAGAAAGGCTGTTTGGTCATTCTAGTCCTTTCTGGTGGTCTGGGTTTAAGTTCAGACTGTACCCAGGCCTTTGAAATAGCTGGTGACTGATGTTATTCAGCTGTTACAAGAAGGAAATGTAAGACAGGCCATCATTAGGCAGCAAGGGAGTTACTGTTCTGAGCTTTCAGAATGGAGCCTTAGTCATGATCTGAGCAAATGATGGAAGCCATACTTCTTTTCACATTCCTTAATGCTTTTTGATGTGGTAGCACCAATGACTGGCAATTTGAGCTGTCCAAAGAGTGGAACATGCTGCCTGAAGGTTTGGGAGGGGGACAATGGTGATGGACACTCCCCCTTATAGAATTATAAAATCTCCAAGTTGGAAAGCACCTCAATAGCCATGTAGCCCAATTCATACCTGAACAATAAGCCCCTCAGTAGCATCCCCAGTAAGTATTCTCCAGCCTTTGTTTGAAGACCTCCAAAGAAGGGGAACCCTCCTCCCAAGGTAGTGCATCCTACTTTGGGATGGCTCTAAATTGTTAGAATGTTTTTCATTTGCATGGAGCTGAAACTTGCTGCTTTTGCAATTCCAATGAAGCCAGCTAAGACAAATCTGAACAACGCTTAACCATCTTCCGTGTGTCAGCACTTCAGATACTTGGAGGCAGCCAGCCTGTGCCACTGGAGGGCTTTAAGGGACAGCTGGATGACCGTTTGTTGATATGTGGTGGAGAAAATCCCTGTTTGGTTGGAAGTTGGGCTAAATGACTCTGGGATCTCTTTCAATGCTCTGATTCTCTGACTCAGATTCTGCTGTAAGATAGTTCTTTAACTGGTTCCCTCAATTCTCCTTTATTCTGCTGCTGGTGTCTCCGTGACACCCACTGCACATCTTTCCTCTTCAAGCACACTTCAGCTTATTGACTTACGGATGCATAAATAGTGAACTGGATGGAAGGAACCCATTTCAACCTGGAGCACTGACCTCTTGTTTATAAGGGATAGCAATACAGATCTTTACCTGAATCGAGTTACTGGGGGTTTCAAACATGACAATGAATTTGGGGGGGTAACTGAGACTAAAAAAAAACACTCTTCCCTACGCCCCTTTGCTGTTTGTGCTCTTTCCCTCTTCAAATTCTTCCAATTAACTTTTCTTTGTACATGTTGGGACCTTCAAGTATCAAGTAACCTCTGAGGGTTAGGACTGACTTTCACTTCACCTTTATATACCCAAATACTAATCACAATGTTTTGTACCTGTGTATGTTCAGTCATTTTCAGTCGTGTCCTACTCTCTGTGATCCCATTTGGGGTTTTCTTGGCAAAGATACTGGAGTGATTTGCTGTTTCCTTCTCCAGCTCATTTTACTGATGAGGAAACTGAGGAAAACAGGGTTCAGTGACTTGCCCAGGGTCACAGATCTGGTAGTGTCTGAGACCAGATTTGAACTCATGAAGATGAGTCTTTCTAACTCCAAACCCAGCACTCTATCTACTGTGCCATCTGGCTACCCCTTTGTACAAAGATACCTTTGCATCTTAATAGATGCTTGTTGAATTGAATGTATTTTCTAAAAAAAAAAACACTTTCCTTTCATTTCATATTATCAAAGTTTTACATATTAATAATATGAATACTCTCCTTAAAATGGCCATTTCACCACTGCTTGTGTAGACAAAATGAAGGGTTTGTCAGTGTTGCTTCCCTTGTTTCTCATGTTATTCAAACAAGCCATTTCCATACAAATAAGCCATTTCCACTTACCCTCACCACCTCCCTTTGGCATGTTTATCAAATGAACCATGGGTCAGAGGCGCACTTCCTGTCATGGACTGGTCCTGTATTGGCCACAGGATAAGAGCTGTTTCCTGCCATGCTCAACATATCCATGAAATCTCTAGATCTAACCCCAAGGCCAAACGTCCATCCATCATCTGCAAAACCCCATTGACTTTGCCTCTCTGTAAGGTTTTAAAACAATCACATCTCTCCAGGGTGTGAGAAAAGTTTCTTCCAGGGCCAACATACTCCAAGAAAAAAAAATATGTGAGTCAGGGGTTACTTAGTGTCATTCTCAATCCAAATGACTTAGTCAATTGGCAAATCCCTTCATCTCTGACTTAGCCTGTTGTGCTCGACACAAGATACACACCCAACAGCTGGGCCAGGTCAGAGACTAAAGTAACTTTCGGGATCCACACTCTGTGGTGGGAGCTAAACATAAGCCTCGTCTTAACTGAGACAGAGAATTCACTTTCCTGGATGTATGTCTCTTTCCTTGGCCAAAAGATGTTCACCAATGCACATAGGATAAGTAATCATAGATGGGAAAATGCCTGGGAGGTCATGCATCTCATATAGGCTCAATTAGATTACACAAATATGCACAAAATATTCCCATGGGGTCCAAACACATGGAAAACAGAATAAGAGAAGAAAGAAAATTAACAAGCATTTATTAAGCACTACTATATTTCAGGCACTATGCTAGGTTCTGAAGATAAAAATGCAGAAATGAAGAAATCCCCACTCTGAAGGAGTTTACAGTTTTATGTGAATTACTTGGGACAATGTGGGTAATTAAATTTATTGATTTCAATAAATCTTACAACTTTTTATGTCTTTAAACAACTTTTAATATGCAATATCATTTTTGCACTTGTTTGTTTTATACAATTTGACATTGACCTCACAGGATTTGACCAATTTTCTTTAATTCTCTCCCATGAAACTTTTATAACATTGGATATTAAATGTACCTTTAAAGAACAGGCTATTTTTCCAAGTCAAGCCTTGATTATAGCCCACAAGTTTTCAATGGGATTTAATTCAGGCAAATTCCCAGGCCATTGAGGGATATTTCTTTCCATGTCGTTAATAACATTCTTGACCTTACATGGCATGTAGCAATGGTACAAATCCAGCTTTCAGGCTTCCCTTTCCATTTGGGAATTTCTGCAATTCTGGGACAATTCTGTGCTCAGTATATTGATGTGTTTATCAGAATTCATCATTTCCTCATTGAGAATAAAACTTCTTGAACACTAGAAATTAAAAAATCCCAAAATGTTTTTGGAGGGTGAATGTTTTGGCCTGATGAAAATGCCCAGAATTTATAGACTCACCTAGATTTCTTTTGACAATTGTATTAGTATAGCCTTGAAAGAAAAAGCAACTTTCATCAGTAAAAATTACCTTTCTCCAGTTTTCTTTATCTCAGGCTTTATATTGTCTTCTCCCTGACAAGTGTGTTTTCTTCGTACAAACAAACAATTAACATCTGTTGGCTTTTAATTGTTCTTCACACTGTTCTTCCAATTTTCAAAAGCCTATGCTGAACTATGAATAGCAATTCTTCCAGCTGTCCAATGACTCTCAAGGCCTTTGCTGATTTTCTGGGGATTATAGGCTTTGGTCTGGACCGTGATTTCATCAGTGTAGGGAGGTACAGGTGTGAAAACTCCCCGTTTCTCTGCCTTCTCCCCATTCAAATCAGCACTTGTACTCTCAGAGAAGTAACAAGGGCACTGAGAAGATGTGACTTGCTTAGAGTTGCTTGCATAGAGCTAGTATGCCTGAAAGACAGGAATTGAATTCAGACGTTTTGCATTCAGAAGCCAGCCTTCCATCCTCTGCATTACGCTACTTCTCTCTTTTGAAGTGTATCATTATCTCATGAAAATAATTACAGACTATGCTATCTTCTTCTGAGCTCTTATTTTCCCATTAGTAGCTTTCTTAACATGGGGCACACTTGTACTACACGTTTGAATTTTGTTTTCAATTGGAGGAAGTAGGGCCTTTCCAGACAAAAGCCTACAGAGGGGTTGTCAGGGGAGCTGTGTTCCACATTCCCATCCCCATTACCTTTAGCACCCTTTTTGTGTGTGGACAGATGTGAAAGAGAAATATTTCAGGCAAGTCACTTAACTTCGCTGGGCCCTAGTTTCCTCTTCTGTAAAATCAGGAAATTGGACTAACATGACCTTTGAGGCCCCTTTCAGCTCCAGAGTTAGGATATCATGGTATTGAGGTCAAACATACACATTTAAGGAAATGCTTGCCTCATCTAGGCCACCCAAAATGTCTGATTTTGAAAGGATAGTTTTTCCTTCCAGAAAAAAAAAAAGATAACGCAATCTTAGGCTGCATTAAAAGAGGTCTAGTTCATAGGAATAGGATGGAGGTAGTCTTACTGCTCCTTGCTCAGATCACACTTGGAATATTGTGTTCACTTATAGCGACTACAATTTAGTAGAGACATTGATAAGTCAGAATGTGATCAGAGAAGAGCAACCAAGATGGTGACAGGACTATGAGGACTGGTTGAAGAAACTGGGGATGTTTAGCCTACATACAGAGAAGAAAAGACTTACGGTTCATGGCAGTTGTGTTCAAGTATTTGAATTGCTATCACTGTTGAAAAGGGTTTAGGTTTGTTCTTCGTGGCCCCAGAGAAAAGAACTGGGAGCCATGAATAGAAGCTACAAAGAAGTAAATTGAGGTAAGAGGTCAAGAAAAACTTCCTAACAATTTCAACTTGCTGAAAGTGAGCTTGGCTGCCTTGGGATGGGGAGCTTCCCCTCCTTGGAGAGCTTCAAACAAAGTCTGAATGACTATTTGTCAGTTCTATGGTAATGAGGATATGATTCTTGGATGGACCAGATGGTTCCAATCTTGAAATTCTGTGATTTTGTAAATTGGAGCCAATTGAGGGAGGTAATTTACCTCTGTGGGGTGGAACTTAGGGAAAAAATTTTCTTTTTTAAAACTGACAGTGGTGACTTACTAGAATTGCAGTAATATTATGTGGACACCTTGCAAAAGTCAAAGTCTATTTAAAATAAAACATTGGTTATTCTTCCCCTACTTTCTTGACTTTTGCTATTTCAGTTGTCACTTTGCATTGGTTGGAAGGTTTGGCTGGTAGACCCTCAATAGCATGACATGCATTAATATCATTTACCATATGCTCTGTATTCATCGCACTGTGTGAAAGTGGATTTGTTCATCCTATATTCATTTTCAAGCTCCACTAACTGGAAAAAGATTTCTTTTCTCCTTTATTTCGCTTGGTTTCACTCAAAAGTCCCTGTCTAGTCAGGAAGCCTTCCACAAGCACCTCTATCAAGTTTTGCCCGTGCCTCATCTTCCTTCACCACAAGAATGACTCAGACTTGACTGGCCTGGCGACTAGACCAAAAAAGACTATTTATGTTCATCTTTACCTATTTGCACTGCTTGTTGGTTTGGGCTCAGCCATAAAAAATACTCATTTGCAGCAAAACCTCAGCTTTGATTCTAAAAAGGCTATAGATTTGTGGGTAAGGGGAAGAATGAGCAGGAATGAAGTTTGGATGGAGAAAAGAGGTGGGTTTTTTTTTTTGTCCTTTCTACCTTGGGAGACTGTCAATATAGGTTGACCACCTGTTGTGGGTAGAGAACTAAATTAGATGCCAAGAGAAGTAATTAGAAAGGATATGACCCATTGGCCCAGTCCTTAAGGAACTTACAGTCTAATGGAGAATGGAGTAAATAGAAATAGTGAAACTAGTTTATACTGAATCTTTTTCCCCTCTAAGGAGCTTAAATTGTGTTTAAAACATTTCGTGAGAAAGGATTGATTCTCCTCAAGAAAACAGCTTGGAAAACCCTTGTGGCTAAGGGACTAAGCTTCAGCCAATTGCCATTTAAGTTACTAATGGAGATCTGCCATTTGTGAATTTCAAGTCAGACTCATTTGCCTAATGGATAGATGTGGAGAGAGGGGAAGGTTTTTGCTCCTTTATTGTTAAAGTGGAAAATAACTTCCTCCTGACTGGAGAAAACCCAGTCGTTAGCCTAGAGAGGAGAAGACGATTCATGGCACCAATGATAACCGTCTGTAAGTATTTGAAGGATTGCTGTGTGGAAGGCATGTTAGCCTAGTTCTCTTAGGCCCTAGAAGGTGAATTTAAGAACAATGGATCAAAGTTGGAGAGACCCATTTAGCTTCAACGTCAGAAAAAGAAGCTTTCTAAAAATTCAAACTATTCATAAGTCGAATGAGCTGGCAGACTCCTCCTCCTCAGACGTTTTCAATTAGAAGCTAGATGACTTGGTGGTGGTTTTATGGTGGGGATTCTTTTGGTGTATGGGCTGCCCTAGACGGTTGCTACGTTCTATTCTTCTAATTCTCAAATTATGTCAAATTATACTCTCGGTATTTTGAAAAGCTTTTATTTTCTTTTTTTTCCTCCTCTTTTTACTTCATAGAAGGAAAGGATTCCAGGACCTCCTAAGTAATTGAGAGAGGTAGATGAATGAAAAGACTCCCTTTGGATGGACCAGATGGTCACCTTCTACTTTACTATAATGAATGAGGCCTCTAGATGTCATACTCTCTGAGGGTAGGGACAATGTTATTAAGGTTTGCATCTCCCTTAGGGCCTAGCATAGTGCCTGTTATATGGTGGTCTCTTCACACATATCAGTTGAATGATTTCCCAAGGAAGCCATTGGAGAACAGATTCACTCTCACTGGGAGAATTAATGCCAACTAAGGAGAGATAACAAAATCTGGAAGAGCTTCGCTGTCAAGAGTATTAAAACTTAAGACAATTTGGTGAGAAAGGCTCGTGGCTGGAGGCTCTGATCTCGGATTGTCAGCAGACAACCTCACCTTCTACCTTACTATGATGACTAAGGCCGCCCCACGTGAGATGCTTCATTTGACTTCCTCTATACCTTAAACCCCCTTTTATGACAGTTTCCCTGTCCTCTTGGCTTTACCTCTGGATAATGGCAGCTAGGTAGTGCAGTGAATAGAGTGCCAGGCCTGGAGCCAGGAAGAACTGAGTTCAAATCCAGCCTCAGATACTTACTAGCTATGTGGCCTTGGGAAAGTCACTTAATCCTATTTGCCTCAGTTTCCTCATCTGTAAAATTAGCTGGAGAAGGAAATAACAAATTACTCCAGTATCTTTGCCAAGAAAACCGCAAATGAGGTTACAGAGTCAGACACAACTGAACAGCAAGAGGAAATGGCTAAGGGTGGGGGGAGGGTGGCTTTATATCTGCCCTGCCTTGATGATACTTCCTGAGCCCTTCCCTATGAATCTAGGCATGTCTCTACCAGCAGTTTGGGGACCTTACAGTGAAAGGCTGTGGGATGCTAGCACTATTCTACAGAGCTCCTTCTTTCCAAAATCTCTAGTAACTTCTAAACAGTCACATCTATGAGGCTTTTCTTATTTCTCCACCTTCTCCCTGCTTCTGTAACACCACAGAAAATTTTCCTTGCTATTCGATCTTGGATTCCATGACACTATTCTCCTGCCCACCTAAGTGTGCTTGCCATGTCTCCTTCATTGGCTCATCTTCCTGCTTTCCCCAAATGAAGATACTCTTTGTCCCTCTTTCCTCATCCTTCTTTATTCTCTCCCTCAACAATCTTTCCCCTTTGCAGAATTATAGAATCAGAGTTAGAAGGTGCTCTATAGGCCATCTAGTTCAACCCTAACTTTTACAGACAAAAAAACTGAGGCTAAGACAAATTAAGTGATTTGCCCACAATCACTCATACAGTTAAGTAGCAGAGCAGAGCCAGCAATGAACTGTAGCTCCATTGAATTTAAACCTGGCCATCTTCCATGGGACTACCTGGCTTCCATTAGCACCTCTATGCAAAGACTCCTAAATCTGAATTTCTACCCTTATTGTTTCCTTGGGGTTCCAGTTCAACATTTCCAACTGGGCATTTCCACTTCAGTGTTCTACAGGAACCTCAAATTTAGTGTCTCAAACCAAACTCATCTTCTTTTTCCTCTTCCCAATCCTATCGCCACCTACTTTACATTTGTTGTTGTTGTTCAGTCATGTCTGACTTCATGACTCCATGGACCACGGCACATCAGGCTCTTCTACCCTCCACCATCTCCTGAAGTCTGTCCAGGTTCACATTTGTTGCTTCCATGACGCCATCTATCCATCTCATCCTCTGTCATCCCCTTTTCCTCTTGCCTTCAATCTTTCCCAACATCAAGATTTTTTCCAATGAGTCCCATCTTCTCATTGTATGGCCAAAGTATTTAAGCTTCAGCTTCAGTATTTGACCTTCTAGTGAATAGTCTGAATTAATTTCTTTAACTATTGACTGATTTGATCTCCTTGCTGTCCAGAGGATTCTCAAAAGTCTTCTCCAGCATCACAATTCGAGAGTGTTCATTTTGCAACATTCAGTACAACTCTCAAAGCCATACATTGCACTGGAAAAACCATAGCTTTGACTTACACACCTTTGTCAGCAAGGAGATATCTCTGCTTTTTATGTAGCCAGGCTCAAAATGCAAATCTCTTCAATTATACAGTGGAAGCCTTCTATGTGTAGGAGCTTTTCCTATCAGAATGCAAAGGTCATGAGAACATCAACTATCTCTTTTCTCCTAGTAATCCCCATGACTTAATAAAGGGGTTGGCAGAGAGTGAGGTGTTTTTTCTTTTCATTTGACTTTCACTTCTTTCTGACCTCCTGTATCCAGTCAGTTGCCAATTCCCCTCAATTCTGCCTCCAACATATCTTTTGTATGTTTCTTCTCCATTTATGCTATTACTAACCCAGCTCAGGTCCTCATTACCTCTCACCTGGATTATTGCAAAAGCCCTGCCCCCAATCAGTCTCCCTGTCTTTAGCCTCTTATCCTTTTGTAATCAATCTTTCACGTAGGCACAAAGATAATTTAGCTGCTGTGTAGGTCTGCCCACATTACTCCCACACTCAAGAGTCTTCATTGGCATCTCAGGATTTATCCAGGGATTTCTTCCACTTATGTCATTCTGATGGCTCTTCATGATGTGGAGGTTATCCTGGGTTTTCAAAAGTCATGCTAGTGGATTCCAGCAAAAAGGATTTCATAAGGATTTCATAAGCCTTACAAATGGGTTGTACTTCAAAAATGTAACTATATAAACAATGGCTTGCATTATCCCTCATTTATGCATGATTTTTTTAAAAAAATGTGCACATACACCCAGAGCTAAAATCCATTTTTGATCTTCAATTGAATTATGTGAACATATATGTTCACCTGTGTGTGCCCACACATATATCCCTTTTAGTGAAAAGGGGCTATTTTCTGAGCTTCGTTTTGAGAGAACAGGTCTTCAAAATGGGTTTGGTGATAGACTATATTCTGTTACCCAAAGGCCAAGCTAGCTAAATTGGGAGAGGTTGACAGGTTGATGAATTTTCCAGCTGTAGCACCTTTTTAAGAATATTTATTAAGCTTTAATGGGGTCACAATCTGTGGTGGTAGAGAGAATGCCCATATCAATGAAATCACAGATAGTAATAATACCTAACATGTATGTAGCACTTACTATGTGCCAGTTACCATGATAAGGGCTTTACAATTATCTCGTTTGATCCTCACAACAGCCCTGCAGGGGTGTGTGCTGTTATTATCCCTCTTTTAGAGATGAGGAAACTGAAACAAACAGAGGTTAAGTGACTTGCCCAGAGTCAGCTGGGGTGTTTCCAAGGCTACTTTTGAACTCAGGTCTTCCTGACTCCAAAATCCTCAAAGTATCCTAGCATTCAAGGCCCTTTTCAATCTGACTTAATCTGCCTTTTACTTACCCTAAGCCAAAGTGGACAACTAACTTTTACCTGTTTTCAATGTTGCCCTCTTCCAAATTCGGTGCATTCACCCCGGGGGATTTCCTCCCCATTTGAAATGCATTCATTGCCCATCTCTGGTTGTTGAAGTCCATTTCCTTAAGGCCCAGTTCAGGTCTCTCTTCTTCCATAGATCCTTTTCTGACTTCCTGCCTTACTCTGAAGGCCGGGTGTCTTTCCATGTTGGGACCTTTAGTTAATGGACAATATGATCCTTGGTGGACTGAACACTCTCAAATACATAAAAAAAAAAAAACATTGCTGGAAAGAGAGTTATTTAATGATCATCATAAGCACATTGCCCATTGAAAAGACTACCAACCCGATTCAATTCAACACAAGTTTTTTGGGGGTTTTTTTGATGAAGCACCTACTATGTGCAAAGCAATATAATTCAATACCTAATTATAAGCCCGTCGACATTACTTCTGCAAGTTGAGATTCCAATCCTCAAAAATAATTCCTAACAGTGAGACAGGATGAGACATCCTGAAAGGAGGATAGAAATGAGTTACTAATCAATATTCATCTTAAGTGCAATTAGGCTGTCCATCTAGTGGCCAGAGAAGAGTAGAACCCAGCAGCAAGAAAAAAGAGCAAAGTTCTTCAGAACTTGCCTTGGCTCTACCTGCCACTACTTCTGTTCTAGTCAGGTGAGGGTTAGAGGTTAACATTCCACCTTCTTTTCTATATTCCAAGCCCTGCCAAATGGGAAAGTCAACAAGTGTCCCCTTTTAACAACAAAAGGGTCTCTGCCCCAATCCAGTCAACAAAAACTCACTGTGGCTAACTATTGTTTTGAATGTGGCTGGAGTGAGTCATAACATCCCATCCCATTCCAAATAGCTCAAATGTAACTTGGTCATCTGGTGTTAGGATATTTCTAAAGATGATTAACCAAGTAGACTCACCACCAGTTTCTTACAGCATTTATCTGGACATTTCCTTTGCCATTATCACATTCTCCTCTATATTCTTGTTCCTCACCCCTATTAGGTCACAAAATAGCAAATATTTGTTGAATAGAAAGTTGTTGGGTGGGGGTTAAGCCTACCTAACAAAAATGGTTTCACTTTCTAATGGTTGCTGAGTTTCATTTTTAATTATATAGCAGCGATGGTCCGGATAGAAGCAGGGTCTTTTCTCCAATGCAGTCAGGCTGCCCCCACGTGTGTTTCTAGAGCATCCTGAGCTTTGTAAAGGGCTTTCTCCACTGATGCCCTGTGAAGTACATGTCATGAGTCTCACTGTGCTCATTTTACAAATGAAGAAACTAAGGCTTAAAGATACTAAATGACTTGCCCAAAATCCTACAGCTAAAAAGTAACAGAGCCAAATACTTGAGTCCAAACCTTCAGGCAACTAGATGATGTGGTGGGTAGAATGTTAGACCTGGAGTCTGGAAGGAAGACCAGAGTTCAAATCCAGTTTCAGACATTTACAAGCTGTCTGACACCAGGCAAGTCACTTAGCCTCTGTCTCTATGTCTTCAACCAAATATAATCAAAGCTCTCCTAATCCCCCTCCAGTGTCTGATACATAGTTGGAGCTTAATAAATGCTCATTTTGTCCGTCTGACTCCAGCTTCAGCGGGTCTTCCATTACACCACACTGCCCTCCTCCTCCACCTCCATATTCTGCATTTCCATTACACTGCCCCTACCCCAGAGCGTTCAGCTTATGCTAGAGCAAGGGTTCCTAACCTGGGGTCTGTGGATGTGTTTTTCACATTTTATAACTGAATTTCAATATAATTGGTTTCAAAACACCTTTCTGAGAAAGGGTTCACATACTCTACCTGACTGGCCAAGGGGTCACTGCTGAAGGGTCCCAAACACCAGCGTTTTAGATCATTTTTTTCATTTTCCTGGCTTTCCTGAGATCTCCCCTTAGAGCAGCCCCGCTATTTCACTTTTTGTTCTTACAAGCCCCTTGTCTTGGCTCTGTAGGGTATCTGTATCCAACTTCCCATAGTCTATCACTGCCCCCACCACCCTCAAGGCTAACGACCATATTGAGAACGTAAACAAAACCCTGGAAGAATAGCTCAGCAGTCGGATAAGGCTGAAACCAGACCTAGCTCCCTGCACCACTGGGCTGTTATCTCTGACCCCGCCCCGAGGCTAGACCCTGTGAGGCTACGGGCTCAGACCTAGACTCCCTGGAAGCATAAGCCTGGACCTTGACAAGATGAACCTCAGACTCTCCGCTTTAAGCCCCCACTTTTCAGGCTCAGAAGCTTAAGTGAATCACTCTGACTCTTCAGCTGCCTTCGTTCTAGTCACAGCTACAGAGTGTAGAAGCTCTGCATTTGCCTGCCCAGACCCAGGCCGGGGGCAGGGCGGAGGGGGAGATTTGTTTAGCTCAATTTCTGGCGTGCTTGGTGTGATATTTTCCAGTCCTGCCCTCTCTAGCCAATCCTTTTCTATAGCTCCCTATGTCCTTACATAATAAACTAGGTAAATGCACCTCAATCTGAATCATAGGATCGCAGGTGTAGCAGGAGGAGGGACTGCAGAGGCCATTGAATCCAAATGCTCTCATTTTACAGAAGGGGAAGCTGAAGACCAATGAGGTTAGGTGACTTTCTCAAGGCCACAAAGCTATAAATGCCAGAAGATTCTGGTTGTCTGAAGCCCTCTGCAGCCTGCCCTGATGGGTAGACATGGGAGATTTTGGCTGCAATGTTTAAAAAAAAAAAAAAAGGAAGGAAGAGGATGCTGCGGGAGGGTGGGGAAGGCAAGAATATTAATGCAGTTAATTATGAGACAAGATGCACCGCTCTCAGCCAGAGAACGTAATCAGCACCGTTTGCTACTTGGAGCTCCCGCCACTCAGAATTGGCAGGCAGGCTGATCGCAGTCACGACTCAGAATGTTTATCAACCACTCTCGCTTGGTGGTCTGCTTCCTTCCATAAGGTGACTGGAAGACCTGTTCTCTCAAAACAAAGCCCAGAAAATAGCCCCTTTTCACTAAAAGGGATACATGTGTAGACACATAGATATGTGTAAACATATATGTTCGCATAACTCAATTGAAGATCAAAAGTAGATTTTAACTCTGGGTGTATCTGCACATTTTTTAAAATCCTGCATAAATGAGGGATAATGCAAGCCAAACTTATGGTTAAGGAGACCTGAGTTCAAGTCTCACCTCTTGACAGCTACTGGCTGCATGACCAGTCATTTAGCACCTCAGTGCCCCACCCCCATCTCCTACTTATTAAAGAACTGCCACGCATGAGTTCCTAAGACCATCTCACTGAAAGTTCTCTACGCCAGTGAAACCACAGGGTCTGGACAAAAAAGAGAACAGAGAAGGAGTTGACAAATCGAAATCACAAATTTAGAATTGGAAGAAACCATGGAGGCCATTGAATCAACCCCAATCCCCAATAATATAGATGGAGAAACAATCACAAAGCAGGTAAGTGACATGTCCAGGGTCATACAGCTAATAAACGTCTGACTCAGAATTTGAATCCAGATCTTCTTGACTCCAAGTCTAGTGGTCTGGCTATGTGAGGTTTTATACCAAGGTAGATAAGGGAGCTGTAACCTTTTACAGATGAGTCAGCCTAGGTGGAGCAGAGCCCAGGTACTTTCAAATACACCAAATATGTATAAGTCAGTTAAGGACAGACACAGAAGTTGGGAGAATTCCTTTGGGGTCAGTAGCTGTACTTATGGACTTATCATTCATTCTAGCAATGTCTGTCTACCAGGTGCCCCCATCCTCCCTCTGAGGGAAAGGACCTTGTTCAACCTGCTAGAAATGATATCCTTACAGAGATGGGAGGTCATGGATATGGAACATTGCATATTCTATTAGACTTAATAAATTAAATATTTATATACCATTGATAAATAACATGACCTTGAATGTAGTAGATGCTTAATGTTTAATTTGAAGGGAGAATTTGTCTCATTTGTCTTTAAAGTATTTTGTCTTTTTCCTCTTGCATTCCCATTTTGTTACATTCTTGGCCTGGGCAGCCCTCCCCCTTCAGATCTGTTTCTTATCTCTCCCTTCCTTAAAATGTATTCTACAGAAGTATTTCCTTTTACTCTCCTCTTTTCCGATTCTTTGTTATAAGGAATGGCCCTCTGGGGTAGTGAGGGGACGAGGGATGGGGGACTGGATCCATAATTTGATTAGGATAGGGAATGTCAGAATGAGTTAACTCTCCTACCAACGCAGGATTGGCACCTTTCTTGCATCTCATGGTCAGAGAGTTGCTCAAAGAAGTGAGGGGTTAAGAGTTGGGTCCAATGTCACATAACCAGTGCTATGCACCACATGTAGGCTTTGAACCCAGATCTTCCTGGATCTAAGGCCTATGAGATGCTACTTGGAAATGATGATGATATAAAAACGAGTATCAGTGATGATTATTTTTTTAAAGAAACACCACCCAGTGAAAAGTGCAGCAAGTCAGGGAGTGGCCATAGCAGGCCCTCCCAGAGCCACAACAGAGAGAGCACATGATAGGCACCAGCTGGCTATTCTGGAGGGGCCAGCCTGCCTTTGGGGCCATGCATTCTCCTTTCTTGTGCCAGTATATCCTGCTTTACAATGCAGGCCCACGCTCCTTATTGGGAAATGGGCAGGAGGGCAGAAAAGCAAGGAAATGAGATTTCTCATTTGGTTCATCATTTCCAGTTCTGGCAAAAGGGAGATGATTAAAATTGCCTGTGAAAATGAAGATGCTCTCTGGATTTTAATGATCTGCTCTCCCTCTCCCTCCATAATCAAGATTCTGCTACATAATCATCCAGGAAGCCCTAGGCAACACTGGAAAGCGGCTGCTTCATCTTCAGCATCGCTGCTCCCCACACTCACAGCCCGGTGTCCTTGTGTGCTCTCTATCCTTTCCTCCCCCCTCCCCCTCCCCCAGGAAACCCTCTCATTCACCTGTTGCTGCAAAGTCTTCCCAAAAACAAGGACTCACCAAGGCAGGGGTGGGGGACCTGCAGCCTCAAGGCCTCATGTGGCCCACTGGGTCCTCAAGTTCGGCCCTTTGACTGAATCCACACTTCACAGAACAAATCCCCTTCATAAAAGGAAAAACAAAGTCAGAAGACTGCACCTGAGGACCTAGAGGGCCAGGCAAGGCCTCAAGGCCGCAGATTCCCCACCCCTGCTAAGGTATAAAGGACTATTTTAAAAGAGAATACCCTTTGAAAGTGAATGAATAAGTATGCGTTAAGCATTTTCCATTAGAAATGGCAAGAAGTCATGTAGAGGTCTGTGTCTGTTCAAGATAAGGAGAAAGGTAGCCCTGGGTCCCGAGGGAAGAGACCAGTTTCTGGTGGGAGGCGGATAAAGAGACTGGGGAGGATGACTGGTGTCCAGGTGGCATGATTCAGAAAGGGCCAGGAAGTAGATGTTTTTTCCTAACCCCAAGCAATGAAGAATGAATCAATGTATTAACAGTGGAATTTCAGGCATTGGTTGTTTGTTGGGGAAGGGACTTTGGAGGTCGGAGCTCTTCCCAGAGGTCCTCAAATCTGTGTCACCCCTGCCCAGCCCCCTCCACATGCAGGGCAGGTCAGTTCTATAGTGAGTGTTATCAATTAACTACCATCAAAGAAAGCTGGAAAGAACATGAACTGGAATAAGAGCTGAGCAATCAGAACCCGAGGTGGGGCTTCCTTGCCATAGCTAAGACTCCTGTTGCTTTTGAATCTCTGCTGCTCCCAAGGTACCCAAGCGTTCCACCCTTCCTAACTCCACTTACAGTGGCAGTGTGGGTCTCTCTAGAACTACCAAGTCATGGAAATGAGGGGGGAAACCAGCAGAGGAACAGAATTTGACAGAGCTGCTTCTGTTTCCCAACAAAGAAAACCTGGCCTATTTTTTTTTTAATACGGTTTCTCTACCCTCATCCATCCAAAAGCACAATATGACCTGTGACATCTTTGGATGGTCTTGCCTTCACTAATAGGCTTCTGCCAAAGGCAGCTGGTCTTTTTCCCCACTCCAGCTTGGGTTCTGCATGTTCTCTGAGCCCAGGAAAATTTAGATGCATTTCTAATTTCATCTAAGCATCAATGAAAAAACCAAATGTGTGTGTGCATATATAAGATAGATATAATATAGACATATAAATATGGTGGCCTTTTAAAATCTGTTTGAATTCCTTGGGGTATTCTCCTAGTAATTGGATTGAAGCATATGTGTGTGTGTGTGTGCATATATAAGATAGATATAATATAGATATATAAATATGGTGGCTTTTTCAAATCTATTTGAACTTCCTTGGGGTGTTCTCCTAGTAATGGGATTGCAAGGTCAAAGAGTAGAAATGTTACAGTCCCCCTTCTTTCCCAGAAATCTCCTTGTTTTATTAAATATTCATGTGCCCTTGATAAATAACAGTGCACTTAATGTTTGAATTGAATAGAAAATTGGTCTCCCAAGCCTTTTGTGTCTTGTCTTGTTTCCTTTTACACGGCCATTTTATTTCATTCTTGGACTCAATACCCTGCCCTCCCCCTTTTTCCCATTTCTTTCCTCTCCCTTTCCTTACTCATTCTCCAAGTATCTTCTCGGCCCTCTCTCCCTCTGGCTTCCATGTGGCGTGTTCTCTGGTGTCTCCCTTGCCACGCTTTCAAGAGCTGTGGCAGGGTGGGCAGCATCCAAAGCTCACCATCCCTGGGACAAGAGTCTCCTAGACTTGCTGCGGCAGAAAGGCTCGTCACCTCATAGCCAGCCTGGTGAGAAACCCCTAGAAGGTTAGCCAGGTGAGTCTGTCCATCCCCAGCTCTATCCTCCAAGCCTTTCTAGCTCAACAGAGCACAACCTTTGAGAATCCAGGTCCATGACATGAGGAAGCTCCATTCTGTACTGTAATTAAATTAATGAGGTAATCCCACGAGCCCAAATGTAGTATAGTCTAGTACCACACATGTTTAGCTGCATCACTCCCTCTCTCAATAAACTCTGATGACTCCCTATTGACTTTCAGAGCAAATTCAAATTCCTCTGGTTCACACTCAAAGCCCTCTCTAATGTGGCCCTAATCTCCCTTTCCAGGTTTGTTATATATTCCTCTACTCCATGAGTTCTACCATCTAGCCAAACAGACCTTCTTGCTATTCCACAGGAAATATCCCATCTCCCACCACCACATCTGTGCACAGGCTCCCCCATGCCCGCAGTGAACTCTTCCTTCACCTCTGTCTCTTAAAAGCTCAGCTCACACACCACCTCTTCATTGAAGCTTTTCTTGATTTCCTCGAAGCTGCTAACACTCCCCCAATTACCTTGTATTTTGTATATATTTCATATATGCTCATGAGTACACACATATGTATCCAAGTGCATATACATATAATACATCCATATATTTACAAAATCCCTTTGAGGAAAAGGATTGATTTTAATTTTTGTCTTTTTCTAGTATGGTTCTTGGCACACTGTAGGCATTTACTAAATGTTTGTTGATTGATTTACACTGTTCTTAAATAATTCCCCAGTCCAGGACAGAATTCCCAATGTCTCCCTCTCCTCGCTCTCCCTAGCTTTGTGTTCCTTGACTCTTACTACTCCAAGAGAAGAAGGGCTCCCTAGAAGCTGGAGTTACAAAAGCTCTAAAACAGAAAAATTCAAGTTATTTTTTCTAATTGTGCCCATCATCTTTCTCGAGCCAGAGAAAAGGCATGAGCACCCAACATCTGTGGTCCAAAATGTTGTTGGCGTGTTAGAAGCCAAGCAACCAGAAAAGCCAGGTTTGCCTTTTTCTAACTGGACTCGGGAGGGATTTAAAAGCGTAAACATTTCCATTTGGCGGACTGCTTTCAGCAAAACCCGCCACTTCCACCTCAGGCCCAAAGACCCCGAGAGGCGAAAAACCATCCAGCAATAAGTGAAAACACGTGGGATGGAGAGAAATTTGTGCATTTTACCACCTGGAATAAGAAAGTGTTTTCCTCTTGAGGCTCTCAGGGCTTTGGGGCCCATGCAGAAATAACAGAGTCTATCAATTGAATCAACACTCATTACATTTGCTAGGAGAAATTAGGTTAGGAAAAGAGCCTCAGTGGAAAATAAACTCCTCGTTCCTATTTAGTTTTACAACAGGGAACACTAGATGTTTTCAAATATTAAGATATTAGGGATGTAAACTAAAGCAGCCGATTTTCAGTGGGTTTGACACTGGGTGAGGCTAAGCCTTTCCAACGTTCATTTAAGATGGCAGGTCAAGGCCAAGGTTAGAGGGACATGGAAGGTAAATAGACTTTTTTTTATTTCTTACAAAGTCTCAAATAGTAACCATGACTCCCCTTTTGGCTGTTGCCTTCCTCCATCAGAATGTAAACTCCCTGAGGGGATGGGTGTCTTTCTTTATGCTTGTCTTAATTTTCCTAGAACTTAGTACCAATTCCTGACATGTTGTTCAGTTATTTTTCAGTCACGTCTGACTCTTCATGACCCCATTTGGGGTTTTCTTGGCAAAGATACTAGAGTGGTTTGCCATTTCTTTCTCCAGATCATTTTACAGATGGGAAAATAGAGGCAAACAGAGTTAAATGACTTGCCCAGGGTCACACAGTTTATAAGGATCTGAAGCTGGATTTGATCTCAGGAAGATGAGCAGTCAATCCACCGGGCCAACCAGCTGTCCCGACGTAGGAAGAACTAAATAAATGCTTGTTGACTTCCCACCACCAGAGCTTTACTCTGAAAACAATTCCATTACTTGCCTGGGTGTCCTTCAGCACCTTCAAGCCTCCAGTAGCTACTCAGTTTATTCTCCCAAACTCTTCAGATTCAAAGCCTAATGACAAGGTCAGACTCCGATGTGTTTGTTGGTTGGCATTCAGCAGGAAGCCAGTCAGCTTTCTGCTACAAGGAATCCTCATCTGGGCATCACTAATCACTGCAAATCATCGTTAGAGAAAGGGGCAGCGTGTTGCAAATGGAAAGACCATTGATATTAGAGTCAGAAGTTCAGGATTCAAATCTCACCTCTGACACTACTACTTGTGTGACCTTGGACCAGTCTTTGGGCTTCAGTTTGCTCATCTGCCAAATGCAAGGTTAGTTCCCTTCCATCTACGAGACTAGGTACTTTGCTGCTCTCCTCTGGGAAAGCCAAGCCCTTTTTTCTGCAGTATATTATATTAAAGGGCCCAAGGGAAGGAACAGGTATTTGCTTGGAAAGGAGGCCCAGAGAGGCAGTGCCTTGCTAATTAGTGACAAAGCAGTGCTTAAATCTATAATCCTGTGATCTCATGAGGTCCATTCTGACTTGAGCATTTTATGATTCACTATACATAGTATTTAGGCAACCAGGTCACTGTAGTATATATAGGACTGGATCTGGAGTCAGGAAGACCTGAATTCCAACCTCAACCCAGATATTTCCCTGCTGTTGTGACCCTGGGCAAATCACTTAACTTCCCTCAGCTTCACTTTTCTTTATCTGCAAAAAGTGAGATTCAAGTAATAACATCGACCTCAGAGGGTGATTGTGAGAATCAAGTGAGATAACAAATGTGAATAATATGTCTGAAAAGGATTTTGCAAGCTTTAAAGTAATCCATAACTGTTAACCACCATTATTTCTTTCTTTTTTTTTTTTGCAAAAGTCTTAATCAAATACCAATTAACTCCCTGTAAAATATTGCCAGAACTGGACTGTTTCATATCTGTTCTTGTATTCCCAGTTCTCAACACATGGCAGGCACTCAATAAATACTTGGTGATAGATTTTAACTGCTGTTTTTCCTTGTCTTCCAAAATCTTCTAATAACTCATCATGGTATAAGATGGGCCTGTGGGTTCTCAAAGGCCATACCATTGGAATGCTAGTCCTGGAAGACTCCCAAACTTGGAAAAGCTTCATGACAAAATGGATTAGGAAACTGGGGCAAAACTATGATCCAAAGATCATCCCGGCTAAGGGCAGAGAGGCTCATCCCCATGAGGCTGACCATCATGTGATTGATTTTGAGGTGGGAGGAGGGATTTTAATAGTTCATTTAAGCATGATTGACATCAGCGAAAGGAGCAGCCTACGTATAAAGGCAAGGAATGCATTGTTCTTCACCGGCCCCTGCCCACAAAATTTCCCCCAACATCAATCTTTTCAGAAACCCATTTAACCAGAAGGCCCGTGAAACATACTGTATTCACTGTTATTTATTGTGCGATAGGAAACTTCTTCTGGCTGATGTGCCCCTTTCCTAACGAACCGCATTTCCCAGACAATAAAGTCCATCAGGAATGAAAAGTCAGTTTTGTAGCATTCAACTCCAATTTGTTTTCTGGTTCGTGGACTGATGCCATAGAACCTTTTCCAAGCTCCTTGACCACAGCCGAGACTTTGAGCAAGTCTTTCTAATAGACCAATCTCTAATAGCCCTTCTAATAGACTTATTTTGCTTATGAAATGGACCGGGCTAATCCTGGTTCAGCAACCCAGTCATTTCCCTGGAATGCCAACAGCTAAGACTCCAGCTGGATGACGAGAGAGAGAGGGCACCAGCATCAGTGCAGGCAAAAGTTTGCCTCTTGTCTGAAGTGTTTCCAAAAATTGGTACCCTCAAGGCAAAGACAGCAGCCACTGTTTTTCTTTTTTAGAATAGAATTCACTGGGCATGCCTGTAGCAAACAGATGGATTTTGAGAATAGTGATTCTATGATCCCAGAAAGTCGAAAGGCCAGTGGTGTTAAGCTGATAACATGTCCCTAAAATTTAATGGAGTAATATCATAGTTCTACTGAAGGACAAAAAAAATTTTCATCTCCCGAAGGTAATGGTGTTCCTCTGTCCAAAGAAGTTTTAGTAACACACACACACACACACACACACAAAATAACCCAGACATAGACCAAGTTGTCTTCCCTGGTGAAAAACCATGTGGCCCCTCTCCATTACTTCTCTGTTCCCACCACACAGCCAGCATGAGATCTGAATGGCCATCATCTCCACAGTGTGGCTGATTCTCCCATATGTTCCTCAGCATTTCATTACAATAGGCAGTTACAGACAATACCAGGAACATCTGCTTAATGATTTTTTTTCTTGCATGAAAGTCAAAATGAAAATGCAGAAGATAAATGTATCCACTGTTTCTGGTGGCTGAGATTGGGTTTTGTTTTGTGTTGTTTTAAACCCAGGAAACCCCAGTGTCGTTGCAGCATCTGGTCTTTCTATGTAGGACTTATTTGGATCCAGTTTTCTAACAAAAACAATGAAGATTACAAGGAGGCTAAGGCTTTCTTCAAGGCCAAAAGCTTGCCATCACTCCAATAGCATCAAATCTGTCTTAGGGATCAAATGAAAATGTGATTGGGGAGTACCAATTAATCACAGCAGAAGCCATTTGTGACCTCTTACTGAATTTAATACTTCAGAAGCATGTTCTCTTCATCACGCAAGTAGAGGTCTCTCCAATCATTGCCAACACTACACATTAGAATAATTAAGCTGTATTCCTGTTTTTATTTGCCATTGAGAATGGGATCTCTAAGTAATGGTAATCTATCATGGGATTTATTTATTCATTCATTTATTTTTCGTTTTAAGAGATAAGAAACTCATTGTTTGCAGAAGAGATGACTGAGTTATTACAGGGTCTTCTGATGCTATTTTTTTAAACCACAGACACTATCCATTTTGTCCTCAGAAAAGAATCTCTGAAATGAAGTTAGAGCCCAAATAGATAAACACTCCCCTTCCCCCATTCCTCACCAATGCTACCTCTATCTTCCAATTCAACTACACTGATAATTGACACTTTATCTCACTATGGAGTCAGGGAACAGACTCAATGAAAGGAAAAACAGATGTACCAAAAACATAATAGCAAATAATGGGTAATGGGAAAGAAAAATGGAACCATCCCAAAGATTAGAAACGGAACTCGAGAATTTCTCAGTGTCCTTCAACTGACGGTTGTGAAGGTTATAATTCCAGATTCCATTTATTCTCTTCCCTTAAGGAAGATGATCTACAGAAGAAGAAAAAAAGTCATCTTCATTATAACCAACTTCTTCTGAACGACCCACTCTGTACGTTCATACACGTGTGCAAAATAAACATCTGCTTAGATGTTGAGCCTGAGCAGGACTTCAATGCATCAGGCATCTTAGAAAATGCTAAGACATGCATTCTTCAGTGGCATGAGGAAATGCAGAATCTGGTGTTCTTTCATATTTCTTCAAGAGACCCACATGGAGGATGGATTTCTACAAAGTGTCCTGTTCTTCTATGAATGCAGAGGATGCATGAACATCGGTGTATTTCTTTGCATACCAAGACACTTATGGACTAATGGGGATGCCCTTAAACTGGCATCTCTCTGTACCAAGATTCACTTTTCAATCATGAACGATCATCAACATCAGATATTAGTGAAATAACTGCTGTGCATATACATTATGCCAAAGCTACTATATAAATTGGATTTAAAAGTCTTTTCTTAACCCTGTTGAAATCAGTCTGTAATCTAACTATGACAGAAATGGACAAGACAGATCTAGATGGGAAAACCTGACCAGGCTACAATGAGTATTGAAATACCACCCTACCCCCTACCCTGCCCTTGCTACTGAATACACAGCATAATGATGATTCAGAGGAGCAAGGCAGAGAGAGACAGACCTGTTATTTCATCAGTGTAGGGAGCTTCCAATGTGACAACTCCCTTCATCAAAGCAAATCGCAGCTCATCTGAAACTCGGAACTTTAAAGAGTTCTTTTGAGGCACCATGAAGTTAGGTTCGCTTACCCAAAGTCAGAAGCAGTACTTGAACCCATGACTTTGTCACTTAAATGCAAGCCCTCTATCCACTAATAATTGATGTTATCTAGATGGGGCTTTAAGGTTTGTAAAGCACTTAACAGATATTCTCTGTTGATTCCCATAATACTGGGAGAAAGGTTCTACTATTATTATCCTAATTTTATAGATGAGGAAACCAAAGCTGAGGCAGAGTGAGTGACTGGCCTGGTGGCATATAGCTAGACTGTTCTCAAAATTAATAATAATAGCAATAACAACAAAAATTAACAAATAGCTCCTAACATATGCCAGACATCGTGCTAAGTGTTTTACATATATTGCCCCATCTAATTCCAGATTTTGCTTATTGCCTTCCCCTAAGAAAGATGATCTAGAGAAGAAGAAAAAAATAACTCTCCCTGAATAGCCCACTCTGTGTCTCTAAGTGTTTTGAGTCAGAATTTGAACTTGGCTTTTCCCAGCTCCAAATCCATAACTCTACCCACTGTACCACTTATCTACCTAAAATAAAAGTCAATACCGATAGGGAAAAGCATTTTGACTTCATTATTATCATTGAAATCTAGATACAGTCTATGGTTCCATGATAGAAAGCCTCACATGTTTTATTTCCAAGCCTGTCACTGTAATGATCTGGAACCTGATCCAGAGACTTGAATTCTGCTCGGACCTCAAACACCTCCAGATCAGCAGAGACTCTTTTCCTTCAAGGACGTAGGTTTCACCTTTCAGAGACTGAATGTTCTACACTATTCTCATTAAAAGTCCGGTTTCTTCTAGATGTCTGGAAGAATTGCTAACAATGAAAGCTGTCCCACAGTGGAGCAGGCTGCCTCAGGAGGTGGCATGCTCCCCCTTCCTGAAGCTCTTCAAGTACAGGCAGAGTGAGCGCCTCTCAGGAATGCTAAATAGGAGGATCTGCTCAGATACAGTCTGGATGAGATGACCTTGAGCTCCCCTTCAGCTCTGAGATGCTAGGATTCTCTAAAGCTTTTTTTTCCAGACATGTAGGCTTAAAGGTACATGACCTTTGCGGATGGATGAATGACTGGCCCAAATATCCCAATCTCACCACAGGAAAGATGTAATTAGTCAAGAGTCCCAGAGGTGAGATGGAAGCCTTTTACCTCTTAGTCCTTTTTCTTTTTCCTTTCTTTCTATTTTAATTACCATCTGCCAAAAAGATTGTTCTGTAATGGCAAAAAGGCAAACATCCATGGAGAAGGGACCCAGCAACAGCCAGATGAGAAAAGTCCATCAATCAATCAAAATACATGAAATGGACCATGTGTCATGTATGCTACATGCCAGGACAAAAAAAAAAAAACAGGCAAAAATGGTGGTCCCTGCTCTCAAGGAGCTTACGTAGGGGAAATATATGAGTACATATACACATATTTTTAATTGGCAGTTTTAAGTGGGGACAGCACTTTCTGTAGGTGACCTAATTGATCCTCATAGAAACCCTGAGAGATAGATGCTGTTATTATTATCTCTATCTTACAGATGGGACAGCTAAGTGGTACAGTGGATAGGCTGTCAGACCTAGAGTCAGAAAGACAACTTCCTGAGTTCAAATCTGGCCTCAGACACTTGCTAGCTGTGTGTCCCTGGGCAAGTCACTTAACCCTGTTTGCCTCAGTTTCCTTATCTGCAAAATGAGCTAGAGAAGGAAATGTCAAACCACTCTAGTATCTTTGCTGAGAAAATCCAAATGGGGTCATGAAGAATTGAACATGACTGAACAACAGCTGATCCACAGTAAATAAATATAAAAGTGTAAGGAGCACGTCAGTTGTTTTTCAGTTGTGTTTGATTCTTCTCAGAAGACTCTAACTTGGTTCATGGAACTTCCATGAATATTATTGGAAACCTTAAAAAAATCTTCTAGCAATGGCTTCAGAGAACTATGTCAGGGCTTAATTGAGTGGGATTATCTACAGCTTTCTGAGAAGTCCAGGTATTGAGTAATTGCCAGTTATGGGCACAGCCATAAGCTCTGCCGCAAGGGGCCCCTCCTGAGATCCCCAAAAGTAGACAATTTTAAGGGTAACTGAAGAATAGTCTAAAAGGGGATGGGAATGACAGATTCAGCCTATGGAGTGCCTCCTATTAAAAAACATATTTTCAGGTTCAGTTTCGTGTGTGAAACTCAATTCTCCTAAGTTCTCCTCTTCTCTTGAATTGTCAGGGCTCCATCTTTGAAGAGAGAGTTAGTCTAGTGAAACTGTTGCTTCCCAAAGTTGCTGACTTATAGCCTTGGGTCTTTCAGGGAGGCCCAGCCCTGCCCTGTCCTCTTCCCACAGAAGAGAAGCAGTGAACTTGAAATCCCTGGGAATTGGGAGTATATCCTCTTATTTACAATGCTCATTTTGTATCATCAGCCAGTAATTTCTCAGCCTGGATCTCATTAAAAACTCTCCCCAAAGCTCTTATCTGGCTTCTGGGCCTTGGAGCACCATGGTTACCCAATGCCTTGACCCCAGAGGTTTAGAGAAGCCTGGAAACCCTTTGTCTTCTTCAGCTGACTTGGGAAAATGAAAAGAGGTGATGAGAGAGGGACCCCTGAATTTTCTCTTCTACTTCCTTATGGCATTTCCAAGTCCAAGCCTTGAAAAAGCTTTTGTTCTCTACTATAGGCTAAGTCTCTTCTTTTCTATGAAGACTCTTCTGCCAGTTTTGTCCTCCAATACTCTCTGTCCTCATAACTCACAGTATATGTTGGCCTTATTATTCATGTGGCATGTAGCATGGAGGGCCTGGAGCATGGTTTGCCTTATTACTTAAATCTTGTGTTGGCCTTACCTCTCAGGTAGCATATATCACAAGATCCTTGGTGATGTGACTTCCCTTGTCATTTACATTTTGTATGTCTCCAAAGAACTTCTAGGATGATAGAATTGATACGGATCTCAGAATCCATCTAGACCAACCTCCTTGTTTTTCATATAAGAAATGCTGATTCCTGTCTCAGGATCTCAGTTTCCTTATCTAATAAAACACATGAGCAGAAATAGACCAAGGGATCCTAATATGAGATCCATAAACTACTTTTAAAAAAATATTTTGAGAATGGTATTTCCATATAATCAGTTACCTTTGTAATCTTGGGTATTTTATGTATTTAAAAGCATAATTCTGAGGAGTCCACAGGCTTCGCCAGGAGCCCATGATATAAAAATGTCTGTGAAGCCCTTGACTATAATAACGTCTGTGAAGCCCTTGACTAGATCATCTCGAAGGGCCCCTCCGTCTCCCATATTCTATTTCTGATTCCTTGGGTAGGTTTTATTGCACCACCTAGGTGGGAAACTCCTTGATGGCAGGGGTCATGTCTTATACTACTTCACTATATTTCCTTCATTGGATCTACCCTATGAATGTAGTCGGCATTTGATAAAGGTTTCTTGAATGCATAAATGACTGTCAGTGATGTTGAATTTTACATCATTCAATGTCTCTGGCTCCTTACCATGAGTTGGTGAAGTGCTCACATGGACATTGGGGCAGTAAACCTGAGATTGTGGCCTTTTCTGCAGCCCCTCAAGCTTACTGTTTCCCATTCATTCAGTCTGTCCTTTTGATAATTATCATGCCACTGACTTGGGCTTCTTTGCAGAGAGCCAGACAGCTCTGGCTGTGTTTGGCAGATGGCTCCCAACAATCCATCTTCACTTGGTCTATTCCAAAATGAATTAGATCAATAGATTTGCAACTGGAATTCCCTGCATGGAACATTAACTGCTAATACAGTCTAGCCAACTTATTTGGTGTTTTAATTAACAAAGAGTTATGTGAGCTACTTACCCAGCTGCCAGTTGCTGAAAGACTCAACAGGCAATTCTTTGTCATGCCATTGGGACAAGTGCCCTCACCTCAAAGAGCAGAGTGTAGCCTCTGTGGCTGAAAGAACTGCCCAACCACCGGAACCCATGTGGAATGTGGCAGGGATGAAGGGCCAGGCCAGAGGAAGGCCTGTGTGCTCTCCTGCCATTGAGCCTGAAAGATGCCTGTGTCTCGACCACCCAGACTTCAAGAAGTTGACTCAACAGTTTCACACAAAGCTATACTTGGTGAACATGGTCTTATTTTGCAAATGCTTTCATGGTTCCATTCATTCCCATCCTGTCTAATGTTGAGTGGGAGAAGCATGAAAAGCACCTTCAAGCACATCCAGATTGAATCAGATGGTTTCCTGGGACAGAGCAGAGACTAGAGATCAAATGAGGTAACATGTAAAGCATTTTGCAAATCTTAAATATGTATGTATATATGTACATGTGTCTGTGTATATGTATATGTGTCTGTGTATGTGTATATGTACATACATGCACATATAATTGTTATTGCCATAGAGCAATAATGCCCCCAATTTTTTTTTACCTAAAGACCACTTTGACCAAGCCAGAATGCTTAGCTGTTTCCAGTAACTACCACAAACCAATCAAGCCCCTCAAACTTGATTGCAACTGACAGCAACTTAAAAAAACACCAACGCAAGGGTGAATAAGTAAAAAGATGCTTCTCCGGAGAAGACACCAGAGCGAAATGAACAAAGAAAGCAGGCTTGCTCATATTCTATGCTTCACTGTTTTTGGAACTGCAAGGCTCATTCTTCCTCCATGAAAGAACTTGAGGTAGAAATGGGAAAAGCTCTCTGTGCTGAATTCTCAAGGGAAGACATCAGTGGAAGCCTGTAGCAAAGTTGGAAAGACTTATCCTTTGTCTACAGCAAAACTGAGGGAATGCTCCATTGCTGAAAGGAATTCAATGCAAGCTTTTTTTTTCCAAAACAAAAGGCAAGTTGGCCAAGTTTAAACTCACTGGAAAATACTCTTCTATAACAGAGCCAGCAAGTGGTCGTCCATTCTCTCCTTAAAGGCCTCTAGTGAAGAAAAGCCTCTGAAATCAGCCCATTTTACAGCTCTGCTTGTTAAGGAACTTCTCCTAACATCGAAATTAAACCTACCCGGCAATTTCTACTCACTACATTGTATTCTGCCCTCTGGGGCTAAGTAGCACAAATCTAGCCTCTTTCTCATTGAGGAGTGGGGGAAAGGAATAAGCATTTAAATAGCACCTACTATGTGCTATGCACTGTGTTAAATACTTTACAAATATTATCTCATTGGATAACCCTTCATATACTTGAAGACAGTTGTCTGTGCCCCACCACAACCACTACCACCGAGTCTTCTTTCATCCAAGCTATCTATACCCAATTCCTTCAACCGAACCCCTTAAAGCATGATCTCAAGGCAAGGGCCACCATGTTGCCTGCCCTCGTCTAGATGTTCATCAACTTCACAATGTCCTGGTGGCCAAGTCCAAATACAAAACCCTACCAGAATACAGCAGGGTTGTCATCTCCTTGGTCTTGGACTCTGTCTCTCTTGATGCAACTCCTAGATCACTTTAGCTTTTTCAATTCTCACATCAATCTCTAGACTCATGCTGAGCTTGGAGTTCACTGAGACCACCAGATATCTTTCTTTTTTTTTTTTCAGGTGAGCTACCATCTGGCCATACCACCTGAATTTCAGACTTATCAAATTCAGTTTTTGAAGCTAAGTTAAGGCTTTGTTTATTCCTGTTAAATTTCATCCTATCCTCGATTTGGCCCAACATTCCTGCCAGTCAAGCTCTTTTTGTATCTTATTATGTGACCATGTTAGCTATCTCTTCCAACTTATTGTCAACTATACACTTGATAAACATATCTATCCCTTCTGTGCATATCATCTCAAATTTCACTCTATCGATAATATTTTAAGTGCCCCAAATAGGTGCCCCAACAGACAGTTTAAAAGACTGCTAGTAACCACATGAAGTTGAGATCAGTCAACCAACAAGCATCATTCTGTGCCAGGCTCTGTGCCAGCCTTTGGGAATACAAAAACAAAACAAAATGAATCAAGCAGCTCCTGCTCTCAAGAAGATTACGTCCTAGAAAAGGAGACAACACTTACATTAAATGAATGCAAGGTAATTTTGCCCAAGGTGATGGTGGAGGCTCAAGCAAAAGGGGAGATGAGAGAAGATGTCATGTGGGCGGTGATGTCTAAGAGGAGCTTTGAAAGAGACTGTAAGGATTCCAAGAGGTGGAGATGAAAGGACAGTGCGCTGTGGGACAGCCAGTGCAAAGGTGCCAAGGAGAGAGATGGAGTGCCACAGGAGGAAAAGCAAGATTAGTCCAACTGGATGTTAGAGCCCAAGGGACTAATGAGTAATAAGATTGAAAAGGTAGGTGGGGGTCAGGTTGTGGAGGGCTTTAACTGCTAAATGGCTTCAGGAATGCTGAAATAGGCCTAATCTCTCTCTACCTCTGTCTCTGTCACTCTGTCTCTTTCTCTGTCTCTCTCTGTGTCTCTCTCTTTCTCTCTCTCTCTTTCTCTCTCTGTCTCTATCTGTCTCTGTCTCTGTCTGTCTCTGTGTGTGTGTGTCTCACTCTCTCTCACTCTCTCACTCTCTCTGTCTCTGTCTGCCTCTCTCCATATGTGTGTATGTGTATGTATATGTATATATGTATATGTATATATATGATGTGTATAATTTTATGTGTATGTATATAATTATATATATATATATCTTTGTCTGTCTGTTTCTCTCTGTCTTTGTCTCTCTTCCTGTCTTTCTCTGTCTCTCTGTTTCTCTGTGTCTCTCTCTGTCTCTCTGTCTCTTTCTCCTTCAGACTAGAACCCAGATGTCCTGATTCCCCATCCACTATACTGATATTTTAACAGACCTCCAGAAGGACCATTATCTCTTTCAGTTGGCTCATCATTTAGCTACATAAGCTAATGACCTTTGAATCTTTTGTTGCGATCCTATGTACTCATCAGAATGTTCTCCCAACATAAAACATACATTTGCATGGGAACAGGTATTAAAGGTATAGGGGACCCTTCAGACTAGGAATCTCTAGAAGATTAAAGCAAACAAACATTAATTCCCCAGGATACGAAGAAGCAGAAGGGTTACTATGTGGTGTCGAGTGTACCTACTCAGACGAAACAATATTTTAATATCTAATCCTCTCCTAGTAGGAATGATTTGTAGTGAGCATATTAGGTGTGGTTGATGCTGAGTTCATCACCAAGGATTTCAAGATCATCTTTGAATTTTACCAAAAGTAGCCCAGTGTCCATTAACCTACTCAAGAAGTCATCAAGCCCTCCTGGACCTCCTAATTCTCAATCTCATATGCTAGCCACCAGCTTTAGACTTGAGCTGGAACTAGGATGGAATGAATGAGGCTTTGTCCCAGGGTGTCAAACGCAGGATGTTAACACACTTGCTATTCAGTAGCATAGGAACAGCAGAGCTTAGCACTAATTTAAACAAGATTTTTTTAAACTGAACTGGTATAGGGAAACCCCACTAAGCTACCAGTTAATGTAAGCTCCTCATATTCTTCTAGCTTTATCCCCAGCACTTAGCATAATGTCTGTCCCATAATAGACATTTAACAAATAATTGTTAATTGACCAATTGACAGTTTTAAGACTCTCATTACCAGTATAGGTACCTTACAATTTTAGAGAGTAGAGTGGCCCAAGATTCCAAATCTAGTATGTGTCAGCAGCACTTGAACCCATGACTCCAAGGCTCTCTCTCTCTCTCTCTGTGTCTGTGTCTGTCTCTCTGTCTCTCTGTGTCTGTGTCTATCTCTCTGTCTCTGTCTCTGTGTGTGTCTCCCCATCATGCTATGTATTTCTACTTAACAAAAATAATTAGCCAAACTAGGAAACTGAACGGGGGTCTGGGGTGAGCTTCCATTCCCCTCCTTATTTCCCCTCTATGAAACCAATGAATCGTCCCAGGGTCTCTGTCTCCCCCTACCACGGGACTGTGTCCACCATCATCCCTTCCATCAAGCACCTGTGCTATGCCACTTATCCTGCGCTCTATTGGGAATGGTTGCCCCCGGTATAAACATTCCTGGCTAAGGCTCTGCTTTCAATGTTAAATCTCTCAAGGGCAGGGGCTTGCTCTCTGCAGAAGTCCGGTAAGCCCTTTTGAATGATGACGCAGAGGCAAGAGAACCAGTGAAGGCTGCCCATCCAGGAAAGGAAGAGAGGAGGCCAGATCACCTCCCACACACCCCAAGGATCTCTCTGCCACCTTTTATGGAGAATATTTTTCAGTGGTTGCCACTGAGTGAAAAGTCAGTTAAAAAAATGCAAGAGCAATCTGTACATAATCCTTAAATACAGTCGTTCATCTCCTCTCTCAGGCTTGGAAGATATTAAAAATCATATTTGCCCAGTCCACCCTGAAGGGAGGTAATTTCTCTGTGATTCCCTAGAGTGGCTAAAAGGGTAATAATAAGAACTAGAGCGCCAAAAAAATAGCTTGAAGGTAATTAACAAACGTGGCAGAACCTGCTTTTGTTACCAAAGGTGCCCAGGGGTCAGAGAGAAATAATTGATTAACATGGTCTCTGTTTCCAGTATATGGTGGCTCTGATAGTTGCGATCCTTTTAGGATGGAAAGGATAATATAGGGGGAAAAAAACTATTTGCTGTCTTCAATTATCAGAATACCTTCCCCCAGGGTCTTCTTTGGGGTCCCCTTCAAGTCAACTACCATGAGTCTGCTTCTGTTATTTTCATGTGATATTAACGATTCCCTCAGCCAATAGGACCTTTCTTCATGCCACAATTACCTTAAATTTCCACAATTAGGTGACCCGGTACATGGAGTGCTGGACTTAGAATCAGGAAGACCAGAGTTCTAAATCTACCTCAGATGCTTACTAGCTACATGACCCTAACCTCTTCTGGCCTCAGTTTCCTCATCTATAAAATGAGGATAGTAATAGCACCAACTGGCCGGGTTGTTGTGGGGCTCAAAGGAGAAGTCGTAAAGCACTTTGCAGACCTTAGAGTGCTATATACATAAATTACTGCATTTATTTATCTATGTATCCATCAATTGGATAAATATGCATTGTCTACCATGTTCCAAGCACTGTGCTAGGCACTGGGGACACAAATAAAATTGACAGTCCCTGACGACAAGGAGCTTACAATGTCATAGGGGAAGACAACACATAGAAGGACGTTGGAAAGAAGACTGGGTAATTGGGTTGGGGCAAGGACTATGTGTTGCTTTTGTCTTTCTTATCTCCATCACCTAGAACAGTTAACACATGTTGGCAGGTGTTTTAGAAATGCTTACTGAATTAAATTGTCTGTCATTTTCTTTCTAGAGTTGAGACTCAGGCCTTCATGAAAAGTGTTTAGCAAGGAGTAGCACTGGTCCCACTTCCCACAGGGTGGGAGGTATAAGGATTGCTTCTAGAAGAGGATACGTATGAAGGAAAAATCCAAACAACTTATAAATCTCAGTCCTGATATTTCCATTTGCTAATGAAAATTTGTTCTGGGGAAGAATACCAAAGATGTGTATTCTAGAATTTAGGAGCAGCCTGTGGTTTGTAGGATCACGGCATTTCTGAGATGAAAGAATCTGAGGCCACCCAGTTCGACAAGCACCTGACCAAGGACTCCCTTTACAAATCACCCAAGTGGTCATCCAGATTTTGCTCGAAGATTTCTGAGGAGAAGCAGCCCTCCACCTCCCTTTTACTCTTCAGAGGACCCCAGAATCTCAATGTGATTAGGTACGGGCATCACTCAGACAATTGCTCATAAAATGAAGAAAAGTTTAAGAATAGAAGAAGGTCCTCTGCTATGGAATAATTCTTCCAGAATTACTTTTCCCCATCCCCATGCCCACTGCTACTCCCTACAAGGGTGGGGAGCCTGTGGCCTCGAGGCCACATGTGGTCCTCTAGGTCCTCAGGTGTGGCCCTTTGACTGAATCCAAACTTCACAGAACAAATCCCCTTAATAAAAGGATTTGTTCTGTAAAACTTGGACTCAATCCAAACTCTGCACTCAAGGACTTAGAAGGCCACAGGTTCCCTACCCCTGGAAGACAATCTTTACATATAATATACAATAATGGTAGAGGAGGTAGTCCCAAAAAGTTAGGGAGAAAATCTTTAGTCATGTACAGAAGCAGTGGAAGAATTACTGGATTTAGGGTGAGGAAAGGCTTGGGTTCAAATCCTACATCTCATATTTATAATCTGGGTGACAATGGCCAGTCACCTAATATCTCTGAGCCTCAATTTCCTTATTTGTAAAGTGAAGATAATAAAACTTATAATACTTACCTTTCTGAATTATCATGAGGCTTCCATGAGATGATGCATGGAAACAGCTTTGTAAACCTTAAAAGGCTTTATATGAATGTCACCTATCACTTTCTCTGGGTCTATAGAGAACAACTAAATGGAGCAGCAGCTAACTTATAGCCACCAAATTTGTAAATTTTTATTGATGCTTTTTTATTTTTCTATCACAGTCATCTCTTGGTATGCCTGAACTCCCTACGCAGTGAACCTTCCCTTGTGAAAAAGAAAAAGAAAAAAAAACAAGCAAAACCAAAAATGCAAGTTCCTGAGCAATGCTCTTACAAATCCCAGTCTGTCAGGGTTACCTGTAGGATTCCAGCACTAAACACAGTGCCTGGCACATAGCAGGTGCTTTATAATACATGTTGATCGTTTGCGTAGTCCCTATCCCTCCAGAGACCCAGAAGACAGAGACCCAGAGACCCAGGAGTGAGTGGGGTTTGCAAGAAAAAGCCCAGGGAGAATGCTGTAATTCTATAGGAGATGGAGGCAATATGGACATGCAAAGGAGAGAGACATAGTATTTTGCAATAGCAAGAACACTGGGCTTGAAATCAGAGGACCAGAGTTCAGGTCTCAGTGCTAATACCAGCTGCGTTTGTGATCTTGGGCCTCAGTTTCCTCACCTGTAAAATGAGGGGGTCAGACCAAATGGCCTCTGAGGGGCCTTCTATCTCTAGATCTATAATCCTCTAGCTTGATGATCTCAAGGGTCCCTTCCACCCCCACATCTATGATTTTAAACACAAAGTAATTGGGAGAGGGGGATCACCAAGTATTTCAAAGACCAAGAGTGATTTATGTAAGAGCTACCCACTCCAAGGATTCTGGGAAGGAGACATGAGGGAGGCTAGAGACATCTCTAGGCTGAGAAGATGATTCCAAATCTAGACTCATTTCTAGAGAAGGGCAGTTCAGCCAGGCATTGGGACAACAACCCCTCCCCCAGCTATTTTGTGACCACCCCAATTCACTCTCCTGACAAGGTAAGAATTCTTTGCTAATTAATTCCTACAATTTAGAAGTTCAGCTCCCAAAATAATACCCATTTATAGACCAAGAACTGAACCTAGCAAGACCCAGCTGCCCAGGAATGATCCTTCTCCTTCCCGCTCCCTACTCAACTCATACAAAAATAGTGAGCATCACGTTTCTTTGGGACCTGAAGGATTGGGAGGTGGAAGTGAAGCACTAGAGAGAGGAGAGCTTGGCCTTTCATAGCTATTGTGTAGAAGTCAAACGAAGCACAAAGGGCAATGAAGATAAACAAGGACAAACCTGAGAGGATTATTTTTAGTTTGGAAGAGAACAAAAGGCCACAGATGCTGTCTGAAGGCAGTTATCATCAGGCAGCTTGTTCTTCCATCTGAAGCCTGGTTTGGGTGTAAGGGGCTCTTGGACCTACTGACCTCTAAGCCCCTTTCATCTCCAAATCTCTTCACCTATGAGTCATCCCAGCTGTGGGGAGCTGGCCTTCTCCTGAGGCTGCCCTCTCTGAGTTTTGGATGATTCAGAAGCTCCTCCCTTACATTGGCTTTAACTAACCTGCCTCTGTTTGTTACACCCACTTCACTCTAACTCTTCCTGCTAGGGGCAAGCAAAGCAAATCAAAGTCTTTATCCACCGGACAGATTTGGAAGACTTGGACGGAGTTATCAGCACTTCCCTTCCCAATTCCAGTCTTCTCTCCTCCAGGTTAAATGTCCCCAGTTCCTTCAATCAGTCCTCATTTGGCATGGTTTCCAGCCCCATCATCTTCCTTGGCACCTGCCTCTTGTCTGACTTCAGTTTGCCAATGTCTTTCCTGTGCTGCCCAGGACTCAACCCGATACTCTGGATATGATCCAATCAGGATGGAGGATACAGAAAGATTATGCCCTCCCCTGTTCCGAGTATGATGCCTCTCTTACTACACCTAAGAAAGCCTGGTTTGGGGGGGCAAGACTTCTGCAGTGCAAGTCTATGGACTCAAGCCAGACCATTAAGGTCTAGAAGAGATTACCCAGTCCAATTAATCCTATATGCATTTATTGAAGTCCGACTGTATGTCAGGCACTGTGCTAGGTGATGGGCCACAAAGACAGTAATGAAACAGGCCCTAACCTCCAGGACCTCACATTCTATCAATTCAATAAATATTTTTTAAGCACCTACTACGTGCCAGGCACTGTGTTAAGTGCCGGGGATATAAAATGAGGCAAAAGACAGTCCCTGCCCTCAAAGAGTTTACATTCTATCAGGAGAGACATGTGCACATATCTCTGCATTCTACAAATCAGAACTTTAAAGCCAGATGTACTGAGACCCTTGTCACTGAGACTCCCGTGTCCTCACAGGTTACAGCTGCTACCGTGATGCAAATAGATGGACCTGATGTGAAACCACCGATTTTAAAAACAACAAACAAAACAATCATGAAATAGAAACCTAGGATGCAGCTGCTCACTCATGCTTTCTCCCTTCTGAAGCTCTTAAAAAGTAAATATGCAAATCCAGTGGAATTCTGCTGGTTTGGGGTCTGGACATTTCTCTTTTGCTGTTTGTTCACCTTTCTGACAGTAGGTGGCAGTAAAGAGTCTTTGTTTCCGCAGCCCCAAAGATCTCGTTTCTGGTATTTGTCTTTGCCAGCTCCTAGCAATCCCGGGACCATTGGTTCCCCACCCTGCGTGAAAAGAACATGATTAAACCGAGATGCCTCACACTCTTCCCTTATGGCTATTATGGTGCGCCCTGTATGTAATTGAGGCCAGGTTCAGTGCTCTGGGTGCAGCTAATAATATTCCCCAGGATTTACTAAGTCCAACTTAGATATGAATAAGGACTAAATATAGCCCTTATCCTTACTGACCACACTTATCACGCGCTGCCTGGCAAAACCAGATTGTGGAGGAGGGCTGAAAAACACTTTGTATCTCAGCAAAATATTTAATATCTTCAGCATGTTTAAAACACGCCCAGCCTGCTAATATTGTTCCTACATTCCAGGAAGACAAGTCTTCCTTCCCCGGTAGACCTAAGGGTTGTAGCTCAGTCTTACCACCTGCTAAGTAGGAATAGGGGTAGCTGGGTGGTGCAGTGGTTAGAGGAGTCAGGAAGACTCATCTTTCTGAGTTCAAATCTGGCGTCAGACTTCCTAGCTGTGTGACCCTGGGCAAGTCACTTAACCCTGTTTGCCTCAGTTTCCTCACCTGTAAAATAGGCTGAGAAGGAAATGGCAAACCACTCCAGTATCTTTGCCAAGAAAACCCCATATGAGGTCATGAAGAGTTGGACATGACTGAAACAACTGAACAAAAATAAGTCCCTCTTTGTTCTGCCCTGCTCGGTTCCTATCTACTGTGTATCATGTTCAGTTCTAGGTACCACATTTTGGGGAAGACATAGAAAAAATGGAGGGCATCCAGAGGAGGGCAACCATGATGACAAAGGAGGACCAGAATCAGTGCAAGTTACAAAAAGGCGAACTAAGTCTTAATATCAGGAGTGAAAAACCCTTCAACTGGAGGTGGCTAAAAATAGAACAGCCTGCCTGTGGAAGAGAGTGGGCTCTTGCACACCCATTTGTCATGTGTCTTCCCTTCCCAAATGGTTTTCTGCTTTCCCAGGTGGAATGTGAGCTCCTGAGTGCACTGGGAACTATTCCATTGTGCGCCTCCATAGTCCCATCACAGTAATGAGGTGTATAGAGAGTTCAGGGGTGCACAGGATGTTCAAGGGTGCATGGTATGTTCAAAAAGGACTAGCACCTCTGGCGTGAGGTCTTGCCAAGCCCTTTTCATGGCTTCTTATCCACCTTGACTATCCACCTGGCACTCACCTCTCACCTGTGGTTCCAAGAAGCTGTAGCACACACAGTGGCCATACCCCTGTAAAACCATCTCAGCAGACAGATCAAACCTGGTTGATGGTAACTGACAGGCCTCAAATCCATCAGTAAGTTAAGAGGATGTCTACTCCAAGCATGTGAAAACTTCCCCAGCAAAATAGATGGATAAGAACAATTTGTTCCAACAGTCATGAAGGCCACTGAAGCAGGTGCTGTGGAGTATTTAGATATTCTCAGACATTGAAGATGCCAAGGCTGCATCCCGAGCCATCGCCAGCCATCTTGACTTTTGTCCTACCACTGGACTTTGATGACTCTTGAAGACAGAGTGAGACTGATGACTTTGCACAGCTTTGCCTCACTCAAATCCAATTCATGCACAAGTCAAGATGTGTGTCTTAGTCCTCTTTGAAAACGAAGGACAAGCAGCAATGATACCATCACAGTGACGATATTTGTCTCTCAATGGCTGCATTACTGTTACCTGCATGCTGTTTTCTCAGAATGCCTCCATGGGCTTCTGAATTTGCAATCAGAAAACCTGGGTCCAAGTCCTATCTTTGCCAAGTATAACCTCCATGGCCTTAGGCCAGTCATTTAACTACAGTGGGCCTCAGTTTCTTCATCTATTAGATGAGGGAATTGGACAAGATAAGCTCTAATGTTTCTTCAGCTCTCAATCGATGACCCAATGAGGGTCCTGTTTCATGCACCATATTTTTGTATATACTAACTAAATTGTCAATTTCCCTTCCATATTCTTCAAAGATGGCAAATGTGGAAGGAAGCCATTTCCCACAAAGAAAAGAAAAAAGAAAACCCAGTCATTGATGCTTCTCTCAACATCAAAAGTAAATGGCAAGCTGGCCATGGTTAATACGCTTTCTAAATACTCATGAAACACATTTAGCCGAATGTAGACTAACTCTCCTTCTGAAGCAGGAAGACTCTATTCAAACTGATCATGCTCGCCCTGGTTTTCCCTTGACAAACCCTGGCAGTCCTTGACCTTGTGCCTGAGCTGATTGCAAAGACCACACAGTTTTGGTTTGCAGGGTTCGAATTTTTCAGTAATCATTGTAAAGTTTGGCTCACGTGTGGCAAGTCCAAGCATAATGAGATCAGCATCTGGTCAACATAAGCCATGATGAGTATTTGGGTCATAGTGAGGTTGAGCTCTTTATCTTCTGACATAATCCATGATCTTATGTTCTCCTTTACCAGGAGCACTAGCAGTAGATAAAATAGCTGTCAAATGTTCCCAACCAGGGTCATTATTCAAACGATCAGCAGTGTAATATCGAAGGCATTTAGCAGGATTGTCCATGAACTCAGTCCCTGGGGTGATATAACTGCTGTCAAATCTTTCTTTGATCTCTTCTGGGGAAAGAAAGCCACCTTTTGAAAGTAGCTCTTCCCTGAATCATTGCTTCTCTATAGTTGCTTCCACTCCTTCCTTCGATGCTCTAAACCTTCTGGAATGCTGCTGGTTCATTTTAGCACGTGGCGCTACTCCATCTCTTGCCATGTAGAGAAGTTGCCTTGGTCTTACTATACTGGAGAGACTATCGATATGCTCAAAAATGGCAGCTATCATTCTATCTTCCTTTTTTGGTGCTGGTTTATCTTCAGGATGCGTACAAGAATGGGTGATTCCATTCATATCCAAATATGGATTATCAAACTCTGCTTCACTTGGATTAGGTTTCCTGCTATCAACTGAGATCTTGATGCCGTTGTATTTTGAGGGGCTTTTCCTTCTCTGTTTCGACCTCAGTTTCCTTCTTCATCTGTAAAATGGGAATAATGGTACTACCTACCTTCTTCATAAGTCTGTTACATGGAAAGAACTTCATGAAATCTAAAGCTCTCTACCAGTGTGATGTATTACCCTCATTCATTATCCCATTTGGCCCTAAACCCCAGTTGGGTATTTTTCCTTTATCACCTCCAGAGGTGGGATCTTTAATTCAGCACACTAAAATTTAAGAAAAATTGAAAAATAATAGTAAAAAGTTTTAGGGAGGGATTTGAGTATGACTCTCCCTACCATACAACAAACACCCTCCTCCCCCTCCCACCAAAAAAAAAAAAACATTGAGAGAAACTGCTACTGAGAAATCATCAAGTGTCATGAATGGGTCTTAGACTTCTTTCTATTAGACTAGGTCACATACCATCACAGATGAAGAATAAATATCTGATGATTGAGTAATGGGATAATCTATTTGGAGTAACCATGGCATAATTAGAATACTACTTCAATTGGAAATGCTATTAGCTAAATGGGGAAAATATGAAAAGTTTTATTTCCTTTCTGAGTTTTTTTAAGGCCTTTTTGGTACCTCACCTATGTTTTAACTCACTGGAACTCCCAACAAGGAAACTCCTCCTACCAATGCATACTAACTCATCTGTAATTTTTATACTTCTTGGGAGTTGAGGGTGGGGAGTGACTAGCCCAGAGTTACATTGCCAATATGTGATAGGAGTAATACTTGGACCCAGGAAGCATAGCCTCCCCACCCCCTGCCCCACTACTTCACAAGGCCTCTCTCCTTTCGGTTTTAAAGGAGGGTCCCATTTCCTTACTAAGCAGAACATGCCAACTTAGGTAAGATAAAATTATTAATCTAATCAGGAGAAAATGACTCCATGCAAATGAACAATAATTATCATTCAATGAAGGTATCCTTGATAGGAAATATAATTAGGGTATTGAATAGCAGAACATATTAGGGAATCTTCTCAGCAGCCAGGTCTTTAGAATTGGTTATCCTCTCATCATGGAAGCTGGAGAATCTGAAGCTGAACTTCTCATGGTATGCAAACGAGGTTTTCTCTTCATTGCTTTGCATGGTTTAGTGTGGGAGTAGACAGTAAAAACGACTTGATTTACTGAAAATCTGTAAATTCCTGCACCCCCTTGAAACTCTGAACATGAAATCCATCACACTGAAAAAAAAAAACCCACTCTTGGCAAGGACCATTACCATTCCGTCCTACAAACTTATCAAAATAACTTATGCCAAGACACTCAGTAGGCTGTACACCAAATCACTAGCTGATACATACTAAACCAGCCCTGGAATGTCTCATTACCATTACGAAATTTTGAGATTTTATATTGGCTATTAGGGAGTATTAGAAACCTCCAACCGGGCAAAAGTATGTTATAGCTGGAGGGGTCTGGGAGATACTTAGAGTCTTGAAGGGGTTCTTTATGAGACAAGACCTTCTTGGCTTGACAGCTGTCGGGCACACTCTGTGATAGCCTTCCAAATTATTCCAAGCTGCAGATTAGTTGCACAGTTTCATTGCTAAATGCTGGCTTTTCTAATCAACCATGGTTTGAATGCCCATGGAATTTGCCCTGATCCTCTGGTAAATGTTAAGTCTTGGTTGGCAAGGGACAAGCAAGGGATTGCTCTGAAGTCTGAAGGGCCAAAGAAAATCTATATAAAACAAAGATAGATTTTCCTCCCTTCTTTAATGCAGAAAAAAATGCTGATGCAAATATCCGATGGGCATTAATGCCATTTCCCTAACCTCAAGGGAATGTTCTGCAGAAAAGATACTTTTTCAGCTACTAGACTGTCTTCTTGTCAGTCTTTACAAAGCCATGTTTCCAAGTCTGATGAATGCATTCTTGCTGGTTTATATATAACTCTGATTCTTGGAGAGAGGCTTTTGGAGGGCAACAATAACATTGTTGTTTTAAAGAATCAAAGGATCTCTTCATGAGAAAGTCACTTGCTAGAGCTTAAATGTCAAGGAGAAAAGTCCCATAAACTGTGCTGAAACAACCATTCATCAAGTCTTAAGTCTTGTAAGATCATCCCTCATCCATGTGAAGAAGACAGGGAAGGTCTTCTTCCATTACCCTTCCCTGAGTCCAGAGGTTGGCAAAAACTATGGGTCACAAAAAGTTAGGGGTAAAGTTAGAGAAAATACTAGCACGGCAACTCTGTGTGATGGATGCTAACAATCTACAAGGATTGTTGGTTTCTTACTGACGTCATGTGAAAACTGCTTTCTGCCACCAAAGCCCCTGTTTTCAAAGACTAACACTCTCTCAGTGATGCTCTGTGGCTGTAGGTCATGGCACACCAAGATCTCAGCAGAATCCAAACCGCAGGTGAGCCAGTGGCCAATGCAGTGTTCATGGTATGAATGAAAGCAGGCTGCTGCATCTCACCATTGAGAAGAAGCAGAAAAGATGTGTATGATCAGGTAAACATAGGGCAAGAGAGAGAAAGCCTGACTGTCAGGCAGGAAGATCTGCTTTTGAGTCCTGCCTTTGGCACATACTAGCCGCGTGATACTGCAAAAATTACTTCATCTCTCAACAACTTTTTTGAGATTTTTAGCTGCAGAAGAGACCCTGACCCAAACGGATAAAGGAAATTTTCTCATCAGAAATTCGCTATGATGATGAAATCACAGGTCTATCAAAAACAAACCAAGTGGAAAAAGGAATGAGCCAATCACATGGGCAGAATGAAAGGTAACAAGTGGGTGGTCTGTGGGCTGCCTTGACATTTTTATCTGTTTCATGGGTCACTATGCCCAAAGAGTTCATTACCTGGTGACTCAAATTTTGGAGATGAATTTCTCCAACTTTGACTGGGCTGCTCTTCACCCAAAGCAGAGGCATTCCATTACCAGAGCTACTCAAAGCTTTTCTAGATTATAAGAGGCTGCCAGAGTTACAATCCATTAGCCTTTAAAAAATAATTTTAATCTTAAAGGAAGACCTCAATTTTGTTGGATATTTATGGAGACTTTATGGAAATACATAGGCAGAAATCACTCAGGAAGAAATGACTGCGTTGCCATCTACAACAACACAGTAGGTGCTTAATAAATGCTTTTGAATTGTACAAATGCTTTGGAATGCTTTTGAACAAATAAAATGAAGCAAGCTGGACTTTAAAAAAAAAGCAGTAAATTAAGGGGAGGGAGGGCTCTCAGAAACATTCCTTGTAGATTCTTACCATCCATCACACCCAGTTGCAGCACTAGTATTTTCTCTAACTTCACTCCTAACCCACTGTGAACCATAATTCAAATTATGTGAAATTGAAAAGCTTTTGTACAAATAAAATCAATACAGTTCAATTTAAAAGAAAAGTAGAAAACGTGGGGAGGGGTGTCTTTATAGTAAATACCTCTCATAAATATCTGATATCCAAGATGCAGAAAACTAACACAAATACATAGTACCAATATTTGTCCCTCAATGAACAATGGATCAAAGGATAAAATACACATTTCATAAAAGAAGTACAAATTATTAACAACCATACGAAAAGTTTCTTTTCCAAATCACGAATTATGCAAATTAAATAACTCTAAGGTTTGATCCCACACTCCACAAATTAGCTAAGACGGGAATAGTTGGTATTGGAAAGGGTAAGGAAGACAGTCACGCTAATATATTGCTAAGGTGCTATGCATTTCTCAAATAACTCTAAGAAACAACTTAAAAGCATACCCCCCCCAAAAGTGATTAAACTGTTTATACAATGAAAACAATAGCCTTAGATAAAACACAACCAAAAAATTCTCAGCCTGGCACTTGATGCTACCTCCCTGTGCTGCTAGAAGAACAGTGCTTTTTAAAGCTCAAAGTGCTATATAAAGATGAGTTGTTACTGCTTTGGACTAACCTTGACATTCTCAAAGAGGGTAAGGTATAATCACCCCTTTGCCTGCTGCTGCCCGGAGGCTAGGAAGGAAGCCCTCCAGCTACTGAGTGTGCTCATTAGAGGTATTTGTAACTTGATAGATGGCCTCAAAATAACTCAGAGATTATGGCTTTATAACAGAATTGTGTTTCTCAGTATATTCTAATTTTGTAGATGGGCTGAAGCAGACATTCCCTTGGTGACAGGATACCATTGTAATGAAAATAGAATCCATTCAGAAAGTTTGACCTTGTTCGAAGATTCAAAATGTGGGATTTGAAGAGTTGGAAGGTACCTCATAGAGTATCTGGTCTAAACTCCTAATTTTCTAGATTAGAAAATAGAAGGCAGGAAGCAGAAAGGATTTGCATAGCCAAGGTCACCCAGGTAATAACAAGAAAAGGTGGGGATTCAAAACAGGGGCCATAACTACAAATTTACCACTTTCACAACTACACCACACTTACTCCACTATTGTCTCCTAGCCTAAAAATGTCTCCTCGTCCAGACCGCACTAACAAAGCCTCCCCCATTATTTGACCCTTCATCCCACCTTGTCCCTAACGCAATACCTGACCCAACAAGGTATGGAGTGGTATAAAACTTTATTTTAAAATGTAAAAACTATTCTTAGCTCAAGGGCCCTACAAAAACAGACTATCTGACTTATGTGCCATAGTTTGCTAATCGTGGTCCAGAGACCTGATTCAAGCTGGCTCCAGCAGACCCAGCTTCATAATGATGCCCACAGTTCAGGACAGCTAAGCTTATTCTTGGCCCCTCCCATTCTTAATAAAGTATCTTCTCAAAAGTCTCTTTGGAAGCATGGCCAGCTTTGAAAGCTATAGTTAGGGGACATCAGAGACTTAGTTGGGGGCCATCAGAGACTCCAAGAGCCTTCTTGCCCCTGTCCAGCTCTGCTCTTCTCTTTCACGCAATAATCCAAGATGTATGACTGAATAAGCAAGCCAGCCATCTTTCAGAAACAATGCGTAAAGGTGCCACCTGGAGGGAGGGGGGTGGTTAAACAAAGAAGCCTCCCCCTTCAATCTTTGCTCCTCAATATCTCTCTACTTTATGGGCAGAGTGCTGAGCCTGGAGTCAGGAAGACTCATCCTATCCTCCTAAGTTCAAATCCAGCCTCAGACACTTATTAGCTGTGTGACCCTGGGCAAGTCACTTCACCCTGTTTGCCTCAGTTTCTCATCCTGTAAAATGATCTGAGGAAGGAAATGACAAGCCACTCCAGTATTTTCCAAGAAAACCCCAAATGGGGTCATAAAGAGTTGGGTATGAGTAAAACTACTCCACAACAACAGCCTCCCGACACGGACACACACATTCTACAAGTCCTATCCATTTGGGTTACAGAACTGTTTTCTCAAAATACAAACAACCACAGACAGAACAGAAAGCCCATCACTCATTTATGATGACTCTGACTAACATTAAATTGATTGCTGTCTGCCCAACACCATGCTGTGATGTGCTCCATATATGCATTTTTGTTTGGGAGAAGGGAGAGGAAGACCTGAGGGATAATTGTGGAATGGGGGGGGGGGGATAGAGAGAGCAACCTGGGATGGGCACTCAATTAAGAGGCTAATAACAATAATGATATTAATAGCAATAATAACTTTCATGTGTTTACATGTTGTTTGTCCTTCATTCTTGAAGGGGACCAGTGATATCAGGAAGGTGACAGAATGACTTGCAAGTGAATTAGATTTTTAAGCTCACTTCAATCTGTGACTGCGCAAAGTCACCAGCCTCACTTTCTCTTCCCGAGCCATCTGGGTCCAGTGGTAAGACATAGGTTAGGATAACTGGTGATGGCCCCGGAGGCAGTGGGAGACCCTGGCCTTTTTAAGCTAGGTTGTTCCCGGGTTTCAGTTTGTCTGACAATCCAAACAAACAGAGAAAGGAAGAGGCTTATAGAGCAAAGTGTACTTTCAGTGTGAGAAGTCCACAAATAGAGTGAATGTCTAGGATGAGGAGGCTTCTGTGGAATGGTAGAAAGACTCAAGAGTCAGGAGAGGAATGTGCCTCTGACACATACCATCTGTATGACCCTGGGCAAGTCACTTAACTTGGTGTTCTAGGTAGCTCTCTAAGATTATACTTTTCTGACCTGCTTTGGCACCTGGCTAATTGATACCAACTGATAGTCAATGGGAGGAGCACATTGGTGGGTGCTTAAGAGAAATAGCATTAGAAAGACACTCTTAATCCCTCAGGGCTATCTGTAGAATCCTGAGGGGAGAAGAAGCCAGCCTCTGTCTGGGGACCTAGCCTGCTAGTACCTAAGGGGGTTGGAGAAAGTAACCTTGGCAATGTACTCCACTAATATTTCATGATCCATGGTATGGAAAGAATGCTAGAGTCACATTTTGAGGACCAGGGATCCCATCTTGGATCTCACCCTATATGACTGTTTTGCCTTGGACAAGTAACTTCTTTTGGGCCTTAATTTCCTCATCCATAAAATGAAAGGATAGGACTGGATGATTTCTAAGATATTTTCCTGCTCAAGACCTAGGATCCTAAGGTTCTAGTGACCAGAGGTAAACCTCTCTGCTCCTCCAATTTCGTTCATTAGCAGATTTCTGCCATTTCTGCACTCCCTGTGATGTTTCCCCTCCACAGCCCAAAGCAGCAGAAGCAGGTGGAGAAAATCCCTTCACCCTACTCCCCACTCCTGTCCCCCCTACATCTGAGTCTAGTCTTCAGAAAAGGCAGCATCCTTCCCCAATCTGCCACGTCCTCCACCTCTCCAGCACTGTCTCCCACTGCTTCCCTTCCTGAATCCCCAATTTCAATTTAACTGGATAACCAGCTGTTCTGAGATGCTCTGTCTTCTGCCTCCTCGAATTTGGGCAAACCATCTCCCTGCTTGGAATGTACTCCCCCTTCATCTCTGTTTTCAAATCTTTGTTTTCTTCCCAGATACCTTCAAGCCTCCCCGCCCAAAGTGTTGTCTCTCGCTCCCTACTCAACTTTCCTCTGATAAGTCTATAATATTTCAGAGTCTATAATAATTCTATAATATTTCATAGGTCTGTGATCTCTATGAGAGGTAACTGGTGGCTAGGTAGATAGAGTGCTAGGCCTGGAGTCAGGAAGACCTGAGTTCAAATCTGGCTTCATACTGTTACTAATTGCGTGACCCCTAAATCATTTAACCTTTATTTTCCTCAATATTCTCAACTGTAAAATGGGGATAATTACCTCTCCAGTGTTGTACTGAGGATCAAATACAATAATATTTGTTAAGCACTTAGCATAGTGCCTGCAATTCAGTAGGTGCTATATAAACATTTGTTGCCTTTCCCCTATCCATCATGATGGTCTAGAACAGTGATGTCAAACTCAAATAGAAACAGGCCACATTTTGACTTAGAAAACCATAAATTCACATTATCTATGTTGTATTCTATTTTTACTTATTTTTAAACATTTCCCAATTACATTTTAGTTTAGTTTGACCCCCATTCAGAACTGCCTCTTTGACACCTCTGGTCTAGAAGACAGACTGTGATCTGGGAAAATAGGGAAGATCACCATGGCAGAGTTTTGGGATGGGTTGAAGGGGGTGCAGAAGGAAAGCAGCAAGGCAGTATATATGTGTGTGTATACACATACATAATGTTTTGTTTGGTAGTTATTAAATTTATAATAAAATACATTATTTTATATTATATTATATATTACATATGTATATTATATGTATATAATACATATTATATTGTATATATTATATACATTATATATTAATAAATTTGTAATAAAATGCATTAAGTTCTTAATAAAAATACATTACATATAATCACATATGTATACATACATATACATGTATGTGTATGTGTGTGTGTATATATATGTGTATATATATGCAAACTATCTGGACCAGGTATGGCAGCATCTGTGGCTATGCCTGGCAGAGGCCAAGCATTGCTTGGGTCTGCTGACCCCCGATAAACAGATTAAAGAGAGGAGACAGGCCGCAAGACCAGCTCAAGAGGGGAAACCTTTCCCTCCACAACAGAATGGCCCATGCCCACACTTTTGGCCATTGCCATCTGAAAGCCACAGGCATGACTGATCTGAGTACTGCATCTTGCAGCATTGGAGACAATACAGATCTGATCATTTTCTTAAGAAGGCATATGGTCTGCTCTTACCAAAGCTTACCATTAGGGTCTCTTGACATCTGATTTTGCCACAGAACACACCAGGTCAACCTTCCTACCTTGGGTTTCACCTATTTCCAACCTGTCCAGCTGATCATAGTGGGGAAGCATTGCTTTTCCTGGCTCCAGGATCTCTATAGGACCTGGAGCACCTCCATGGGTCTAGGATGCCATCCCCTTCCAGGGAATGAAGGGGACGACAGGCACCCTGGCCAGCCTTCTCTTTGAAGGAGACCATGAAAGAACTTGACAAGATTGTGACAGAAAGAGCAAGACCTGGGCAGCTCTTTATCATCACGAAGCAGACTTCTACTTGAAAAACAGATATAGAGGCAAAGCAGGGCAGGATAACTCTACTGGTCTATATATCATAGAGCTAGAGCAAAGGTTCTTAACTTGGAATCCCCAAGAGGTTTGTGGAGAGATTTTGGGGGTTCTATGGACCTGGATGATAAAAAAAAATCACAGCTTTATTCCTACTTTCGAAATTTAGCTTTTCCTTCAGGTATGCATGTAGGCAACAAGCCTTGTTCTGAGAAGGGAATCCATAAGCTTCACTAGACTGCCAAAGGAATCCATAATGCAGTAATAACAGCTAGTGCTTCACATATGTTATCTCATTTGATCCTTACAACATACCTGTAAGGCAGGTGTTATTATTATTCCCATTTTACAGATGAGGATACTGAGGCTGAGAGCAGTTAACTGGCTGAGGGTCACACAGACAAGAAAACTTCCAAGATTTCCAAATCCAGCTCTTTGTCCACTTACTTCACCACTATTTGCCTCAACCATCCCAAACATGCATAAAACTTCTGAGAGGTTAGTGGTATACCCTAGTATAACTGATTTCCCAACTCTAAACCTCCCCCACTACTCCTCTCTGCTTATCCAAACTGGAAAGAAGTTGGAGAACCAGGAACCAGACAGTGGAGAGACTGAAAGCAAATGCAGGGGAAAGTCTAGACACACTTAGGAACTGCCATTCATAGCTGCAAATTGGACTTTATTTCCAATGTTTGAATACCGATTGATTATGAATGAATGGCTTTTTGTCTCATTTTGTTAGTTACCTACATATCCTATTTATCAGACACTTTTCAGAGATATTTGCTACCAATCAGTATAATTTTGAAGGTTTCTCTTTATACCTAGAAACTGGCAAAGGTGACATGAGATGGGAATACTCCATATTGGAGGGCTGTTCAAAGACAGGCTCACTAAAGCACCATTGGCTGAGTTATGCATTGGTCTAATTATTCTGTAAAAAAAAATTGTCAAATTATGCTAAAAATGGGATTCAAATATCCACGGCCTTTAACCCAGAAATCTCATTGCTAGGCATATACTCCAAGGATGTTAATGATAAAAAGAAATATTTACAGCAGCACATTTTGTGATAGCAAAGGACAGGAAACAAAGCAGATGTCCATCAAATCAGGAAGTCCTAAATAAGGCGTACATAAACAATATGGAGCTTTGAGAAACAATGACTATGATGAATACAGAGAAATGCGAGCAGCTGAGATGAACTGATGCAAAGTGAGGAAAGCAGAACCAGGAAAACAACTTACACAGTGACTACACTGATGCAAACGAAAAGAACAAGAGAAACAAAATAACTGAAACAATGCTATGCAATTTGGTTCTAAACTGGTTCATTCTAAGAAGAGATCTGAGAAGGCATTTCCCTTTCTTCTTTCAGAGATGTGCAGCTATGGATGGAAATGCTGAATACAGTCACATTTTTTTTTTCTGATGTTAAGATTGGGTGACTTTGCGAGACTCCTTTTCTCTTTTTTTATTCTTTCTCATAAGGATGGATAGGAGGGGAAGGATACACTAGGAGATGTCTGTGAAGCAAGAACAAAATATATCTAAAAATATTTTAAACTAATGGATATTTTCATTAGTATCATTATTTGGGAGGTGAGGGAAATGAGAACTTCATGTTTTCTAATAGCAGAAATATCAACTCAGGAGTCAACGTGGCCCAGTGGGTAGAGGGCCAGCCTTGGAAACAGGAAAACCTGATTTCATGTCTTGCCTCTGACACATTGACTGTCATAGCTTTTCAGGGCTCCCCTACCCGCACCCCCAAGCTACTTTCCAAAACTGTAAGTTGAAAACTATTTGAGACTCTTCTCCAGGAAGACGAAGTCATAGGTTTAGACCAAAAGACAAAATAACATTTTGAAAGTCTAACTATATTCTGAGTTTCCCACAAATTAGAAATCTGAACCTCTGCTTCCTCCCCACAACAGACAGATGTGTCGCTGCCACTTCGATGGTCTATGACTCCTCCTCACCCACTTCTGGCCGGCTAGGGAGCCCGGGGAGTTTTCTATCCATGGACAATCCTGTAGTGTGGATGTCATTCGCTACAGTTTACAGCAGGGCAGCTGAGGAGAGGCCAAGGGCCACGTCTGCTGGATTCCAGTCCTAGAAATACAGAGGTCTCTCTCCCGAGCTACGTGACTGCCTGAACAGGTCCGTCCTCCAGGCTTCAGTTTACCATGTCTGTGGCTTGGGTGCCCCCCCCTTCAATGCAAGGCGTCATTGTCCCTGACTTCCTGCCAGTGGGCAAAGAGGGAACAGGGTGTCAGAAGCCCAGTCTGGTAGACAGGTTTGTTTGTTTTTTTCAGTCAGCCATCTGCTCCGCTCATTTCAGAGGAGGTCTCTGTGAAACTTAAGGCTTTGAATTCTGGCCTGATCCCACAGTTTAAATCGACTTATTACCATACCAATAGTTTAACACAAATATTCAATTCTCCTACTGATGCTTCTTCTTCACTTGACAATACCTCAAAATAAATGTCTTTAAAGGTGATTTTAATAACCAGGACATTCCAGTTATACTTTACGGTTTGTAAAATACTTTGTCTTCTACAAGGACCCCATCTGCAAGCTCCTGGCCATAGGCATTTCTTTTTTTTCTTTTCCTAAACCAGTCATTTCAGTGCTAGAGGACACTTAGAGTAAAGGGACTTTCTCCCAATGCAGGTCAGCACCTGCTTTGCAACTGGTAGGCTTAGAAAGTACCCTGGGGCTTGAGGACTTAAGTGGCTGGCCCAGGGTCACACAGCTTATTGGTATGTAGGAGAGACAGATGAGTCAAGGTCTTCCAGATTCTGATGCTGGTTACCAGTCACCGTTCATTCCACCATTCCTCTCTCTATAGGATCATGGGAACATTAAGAATTGTGACTTGATCCACGTGCTTCATTTATAGAAAATGAAGTGACTTTCCCCATTATGTCACACATGTAAGTAAGTAGAAGTTAGGGTTCAAATCCAAGTCCTTGGTACTCTTTTTTTTTCCAATTACATGGAAAAGCAATTTTTTTACATTTGGGTTTTTTTTTAATTTTGAGTTTTAAATTCTCTCCCTTCTTCTCCTCTCCTCTCATTGATAAGGAAAGTAATTTTATATAGGGTATACACCTTCAGTCATGTAAAACATATTTCCCTATTAGTCATGCTATGAAAGAAAACAGGCCAAAAAAAACAAGAAAAATAAAGATTTTTTTTACAGTATGCTTTGATCTGCATTCAGATGTCAACAGTTCTCTCTCTGGAGGAGGCTGACATTTTTCATTTTAAGTCCTTCAGAGCTGTCCTGGATCATTGTATTGCTGAGAGTAGCTAAGTCATTCCTAGTTAAGCATCATGATAATAGTGTTACTATGTCCTCCTGGTTCTGCTCACTTCACTTTGCATCAGTTCATATAAATCTTTCCAGGTTTTTCTGAGTTAATCTTGCTCATCATTTGTTATAGCACAACAGCATTCCATAATAACCATATAACACGACTTATTGAATTGTTGCCCAATTGATGAGCCTCATCAATTTCCACTTCTCTTCTACTACAAAAAAAGAGCTGCCATACATATATTTGTTGAAGTATGTGCTTCTCCTCTTTTTTAATCTCTTTGGGCCACAGATTTAGTAGTGGTGTTGCTGAATCAAACGGTATACACGTTTGATAGCCCTTTGAGCATAGTTCCATATTAGTCTTCAGAATGGTTGGATCAGTTCACAACTCCACCAACAATGTTTTAGTATCCCAGTTTTCCTACATCCCTTCCAACACTTGTCAGTCTTTTTTCTGTCATATTAGCCAATCTGATAGGTGTGAGGTGGTACCTCAGAGTTGCTTTAATTTGCATTTCTCTGATCAATGGTGATTTAGAGCATTTTTTCGTATGACTATAAATAGCTTTGGTTTCTTCATCTGAAAACTGCCTGTTCATATCATTTGACCATTTATCCATTTTATTTTTTATAAATTTGACTCAGTTCTTTATATATTTGAGAAATGAGACCTTATCAGAATACCTGTTGTAATTTCTTCTTCCAGTTTTCTGCTTTCCTTCTAATGTTGGTTGCATTGTTTTTGTTTGTATAAAACCTTTTTAATCTAATGTAATCAAGATTATCCATTTTATATCCTGTTATGCTCTCTGTCTCTCATTTGGTCCTAAAGTCTTCCCTTATCCATAGATCTGACAGGTCAGCTATTCCATGCTCCCCAAATTTGCTTATGGTATCACCCTTTATGTCTAAATCACATAACCTATTCTGCTATCTGCTCTCATTTTATGAGTGAGTTCATGCCGTTCACATTCACAGTTATGATTACTATGTATTTCCCTCTATCCTACTTTTCCCCCTTATTTATCCTTCTTTCTCTCTCCTTTCATCCCGTCCCTCCTCAAAAGTGTTTTGCTTCTGAATTCCACCTTCCTCAATCTGCCTTCCCTTCTATTAGCCTCCTTCTTTTATTCCTTCCCCTTCTACTTCCCTGTAGGGTAAGATAGATTTCTATACCCAACTGAGTGTGTATGTTATTCCTTCTTTGAGCCAATTCTGATGAGAATAAAATTCAACTGTTGTACCCCAACCCCCATCTTCCCTTCCACTTTAAAAGTTCTTTAATGCCTCTTTTAGGTGAAATAATTTACACCCATTTTACTTCTCCCCTTCTCTTAGTGTATCCCTCTTTTTCAGCCCTTAATTATAAAATGACAATGACACCTGTGAGACCTATCTGACAAGGCTCTGGTGAAATCCTGGATGTCTCTTTGCAAACTTTAATTCAGCATATAGCTCCTGATTATGTTCATTACTGGTGCTCAGCAGCCCTACTTCAAACATGCTCAGGGGTTGGGGATAAGGCACGAAGCCCAAGATTATCATAGTGCTTGGCCCGTAATGAGTACTTATTACTAAATGCTCGATGGTTGAGTCATTGATATGACCATTGTTCACTCACTGCCGAGATTCGTGCAGTGCCAGGGGCGACTAGGAGCACCCTGTGAAAGCCAAAGAAGGATCCTGAGCAAATTTCAACTAGCAATGTGTTCGCAGGCAATGGAAGTTATTTGGTTACTGGAACTAAAATGATTTCATGGTCTGGTGGCTTCTGCAGCAGCAGACAGTCAGTCTTAGGAAAAGGACAGAAAACATCTGTTGTGCTGCTGGCCACCAGCCATTAGAAGGGAGCATCTTGGCCATCTTTTTGGTAATTTAACTCGACAAACATTACCCAATCCGGTGCAAGTGTAAAGCATAGTCATAAGGAAGCCCAGGAACATGAATATCTTCCTTTAAGGAAAAACTAGTAATAGCAGTTCATATCCATGATATTGACAAAGTGCTATTAAAGTACCACTTTAAAGTATGCAAAAGGCCTTCCTTATAATCTCCCTGTGAGGTAGGTAATGCACCATGCAAACCAGTCTGTTTACCACCTCTCTGCCCCCACGTCTGGTAAGAACTCTCTCTTCACTTCCACTTCTTAGAATCCTTGCCTTCCCTCAAAGTGATGCTCAGCAGCACCTCCCCCAGGAGGCCTCCTCTGATCCCCACCCTCACTAGCCCTGAGTAATTGCTGCTTTCTTCCTCTTGAATGACTTTGTGGTATTTTTGTTAATATTTTGTGTTTATATATCAATGTGTATATACTATCCTTACACAGTGAGATGGACAGCCACTGGTATTTGAATCCCAGCACCCACCTAGTGCCTTAAACATGGCAGATGCACAACAAAAATGTTATTGAATCGAATTTTCCCCGTTTCATAGACAAGAAAATTGACGCTCAGAGAGGGAAGAGGAGGAATGAAGAAGTACCAGATCATAGAGTATTCCAGCTAGAAGAAACCTTAGAACAGGAGTTCTTACCCCATTTCTGCAAAGCCTATAGTCTCCTCAGATAAATATTTTTAAATGCATAGGATAGAATGGGATTAAATTGAAACAGTAATCAAAATTGAAACAGTTATCAAAACCCTAAAAATGTAACAAAAGTTCAGACTCCCAAGCTAAGAACCCTGCCTCGGAGATTATCATGCCCAATCCCTTTATTTGACAGATGAGCGTCAGTGAGGAGATGCAATTTATCCAAAGTCCCACAGAGGCTAGAAACCAGGTCTCTGAACTCCTTCCCCAGTGCCTTTTTTCCTCTTTCCTGCCGTTCTCAGCTACGAACTCTGGATCATTTGTATTGATGGAGTTAGGAGATCAAATCTGATGAGCAAAAAGCCTCCTAGGAAGCGGTAGCTTCAATACAAATGATGATTTTTAAAAGGATCAGCTGAACCACTTGCAGCTTCTTGGATTCAAAGATTTGGAGCTGGAAGGGAATTTCAAGGTCATCTCATACAATTCAACTGATAGTTGGGGAAACAAGTCCAGAGGCATGAAATTATTTATCCAATATAGATAATAAGTGGCAGAGTTAGCACTCGAATCCAGAGCCTCTGACAAATCCAGAATACGTTTCACTGTACCACACCTTCTTCTTTTAGTACTAATTCACAAAAACACTGGAAAATAGCCACGGGAATGTTCAATTATCTCCATTTTATAGATAAGGAAGGTGAGATTCTGAGAACTACTTGGCCACAGTCTCACAGCAAGGAAGCGTCAGAGGCAGTATTTGAACCCAGGTCTTGTGACTCCAAGTCTAAAATTCTTCTGGGGAGTATAAAGGAGTGGCAGCTAGATGGCACAGTGGATAAAGCCTTAGAGTTAGGAAGACCTGAGTTCAAATCTGCCCTCAGACACTTGACACTTACTAAAGCTGTGTGACCCTGGGCAAGTCATTTAACCCTGATTGCCTCACCAAAAAAAAAAAAAAGGAGTATAAAGGAACAATAACTGAAATTTGTGTATAGCCATCAGGTTTTCAGATTACTTATGTTGTCGCCTAATAATGCCTATGATAAAATTTAGTCTCTGATGCTCCCTGCCTTCCTTTAGTGCCTGAGCTCCTCGGAAAGTGTCAGACCTCTTTTTCCTCATCAAAACTTACCTATCCTGTAACCCATCATAGAGCATTGTTCTTCACTGAGTAGTGTGGCAAAACAAGGCTAGAATTTCCCAAACTAGGGTTCCCCATCTCTTTGTGGACTAGATGGACCTCAGGTTACTTCTTTGTTTCTTCTATCCAAATGCTAAAAAGAAAAGGGGAAGGGGAGAGAGCAAAGGAAAAAAAAATAAAGTCATTTATCTCTTTGTAAACTAAATTATCTTATCACTCATCCTTTAAAATGGGAGCTTCAGGAAAATACAAGGGGATAAGAGAAGGAGGGAGATAGAATGGAGGGCAGATTAGGGGAAGGGGTATTCAGAATGCATGCCATCTTGGGGTGAGGGAAGGGATGAGATGGGGAGAAAATTTGGAACTCAAAATCATATGGAAGTGAATGCTGAATACTAAAAATAAAATACAAAAAAAATGGGAGCCTCCTGGGAAGAATATAGATTCAGAAATACTTAGTAGCTTTTGCATTAAAAAAAAAATCAGTTTAAGTAGGAGAAGAGATTCTATCAAATGAAAAATCTTTTTTTATCTTATCTAGAAATGTTTGCATCAAACATTTCTGAATAAGAATATGATATTGAAAATATCTAGGGAACTAATACAAATATGAAAGAATGAAAATTAAAAAATAAATGAAGAAGCACTTATTAAGTAAATTTATTTACTGTGGTCAAACACTCTGCTGAGTGCTGGGGATATGAATGCAAAGATGAGACAGTCCCAGCCTTCAAGGAGCTTAAGTTCAAATAGGGGAAGATAAAACATTTAGGAGAGATTGATACAAAAATTGGGAGGGGAATGCCAGAGGAGGCCAACATGGAAATGTTAGAAAATGATTTCATTGCCCAGTAACTGGGCAGAAGATGAAAGCTCCCCTTTCTGAGCCCACCGTCTCCAGAACAGGAATCCAAGTTCCAGTGATAGGTCAGAGTTTGGCAGCCAGGGTTTGGAAAGGGCCACAATATAACTAAGCCATTCCCTAATAAGTAAATGGTCAAAATATATGAAGGGTTTAAAAAAAAACAACAAAACTTAAGTTATCAACAAAGATTTGGGGGGAAATGTTCCAAAGACTAGGACAAATGTAACAATGATTTTACCTCACTCATCAAAATGAAAGAGAAAACCTGTCAATGTTGGAGGGATTGGGGGAAAAGAGGCAAACATTCACAGTAGGCAAAGCAGTAAATTGATCTAAAGTTCATTCTGGGAAACAATTTCAAATTATGTCAGAAGTCCGTGAACTGTTTGTACCCTTTGACCCAGTCACCTCCCCCCATCTCTAACTTGCCCAGTGGCACTGCCGATCATCTGTGCCCTAACTTATCATCCACTGTATTCTATCAGGTGAAAGGTTTGGGTGTACCATGAAACATTACTATAATCATGAATTTCTTCCCAGACACTTTTTAGTTTTAATTCCTACAGGGTTCCTCCAGCTCTTCATTCTTTCCAAACATACCTCTTTTGCAATTCAATGCAAATATTAAACAAAGACACACTACTTAATACAATAATCTGAGGCTAAATAAACAATACAAAATATATTTCCTCATGCCAAGCGGTTCCTTCTTGGCCCCCATGGCCAAATACCTTCACAATCTTAAGAATCTGAGTTACACAACCAGTCTGTCTTTTGGTATAAAGTTAGTCAACATCATTGTGTTCTTTAGGAAATGTGGCTATTTAGTACACCCCAGGCTATCAAAAGTCATTCTGATTTTTGTCCCGCCAGTGGACTTTGATGACTGTGGAAGAGATAATGAAGTTGATGATGACTGTGCAGCTCTGCCTCGCTTAAATCCAATTCACAAGCAAGTCAAGACATCACTTCATGATGTCATTGGGCCTCTTCGAAAATGAAGTACTGGAAACAACATTTTTTCTAGGAAATCGCCCCTTTCCATTATTTTTTTTCAGTGAGTCCTGTGACACAATGTATCCCAGTGCTCTGAGTTTTCATTCACTGGGCTTAGCCTTGGAAACTTTCAAATGATAATTCTATAGCTCCATTTTTCCCCACCCAAGATTCTCTGTTGAAACCTCACAATCTGACTCTTGTTTCTCCAGGACCTTAAAAAAAACATATGCTACCAAATTATTAAAATAGTGAAGATTTATTTAAAAGGCATTTAAAAGAGAGAGAAGAGACCTACAACCTAGCCTGTTTACCAAGAGAAGAGGTAGGGTTCACCATTCAAGAAATGCTGTTCTTTCCCCTCCACCAACATGTTGAATTCCAGCAAGAGGTACATGGTATACGGGCCCCATCATACTTATGGTACTAACTAGTCAAGATTTTTCCTTGTACATTGCTTTTGTGGGTTTGGCTTTGTCCGATGTCAGCTGTCCTCTCCTTTCTGGAGTGTGAACTTCCTTTACTCATGATTCTGTCTCCCAGAGGCTGCCACCAATGCCTGTTCACTGTCCTCTTTCAACCCAGCTCTGCTAATTCCCCAGACCCAAATCTGAGATTTTCCTTATTTGTAATTTAATCTACCATCATGGACCCACCATGAAACTCATGAGTCCTTTTCCAAAACTTTTTTTTTTAAGACTGGGTGTCCCAAGCTCTCTCAGGCTAGAAGGGCAAGGGCTACTCATGCCCTATCCAACTACTGATTCGCTCATGAAAGAAATGGAAGAGCAGGGCAAAGTTCACGTGCCAATTTAGGCATCTTGCCAACCCCCATCACCCAGGAATTCTCCATATTGGTACCTGACATGGTATAGAAACCCAATCAACTTCGCTCATTTGCAGCTCAAACTCTTGAGCTCAAGAGATCCGCCAGCCTCAGCCTCCCAGGTATGGGGATTACAGGTGTGTACCACCAACTTGTTAATGCTGATCCTTGGGTCCCAGCCCCTTGGATTGTAGACCTAGTGGGCATTAAGAAATGTGATCTGATGATGGAATGAATGAAAACTTCAAACGGCAAGGTCGGTTCATTAGTTTTCTTTCCATTCTGTTTTTTCATGTAGCAACAATGCCAAATGGCTGGGAGGCACCATGGAAAGAAGTTCACATTCTCAGGGCCTCAAAGAAATTGGTAAAGTGGATCCATAGTAAACAAATATAAAAGTGTAAGGACCATTTAAGCTGTTTTTCAGTCATGTCCTACTCTTCATGACCCCATTTGGGGTTTTCTTGGCAGAGATAACCATTTCCTTCTCCGGCTCATGTTACAGCTGAGGCAAACAGGATCAAGTGATTTGCCCAGGGTCACACAGCTGGTAAGTTTCTGAGGCCAGATTTGAATTCAGGAAGATGAATTTTCCTGACTCCAGGCCTGGCACTCTAACCACTACACCACCTACCCACCCCAAAGTGAGAAATAGCCACCGCATTGCATGGTTTTAGAGATGATCTCATTGGAGAGATGCACTTCTAATATAAGCTTGCATGAGAAAAGGCAAGGTGAGAAGGACAGAGCCTATAGGAGAGAGGAAACTGATGTAGGATGTAGAAGAGGGAAATGGACTGGTAGCCAGGGGGATTCTACCACCCCTTCCACCATCTCTTCCTGACAGAGTTTCCAAACACCAAAGCTTTCTCCCCCTCAACTGTAGTTTCCTAGTAGAGAATCTTATTCTCAGCCCCCCAGCTTCTCTGTTCCAATGCCAAAACGCCTGGTGCCCCCAAGACCTGCAGCATCCATGAGAGACCAAGCTATACTCTCTCACTGTAGGTTGGGGAAATAAAATATCTGGGGGTGGAGGAGGTGGTGAAACTTCCTAGGTCCATCTCCCATTGTGTGAAGAGCCAAGAGTAGAATTCTGAGGGACCTAACTCATAACCGGAAGCTTGAGAGTTGGTTTGCTTTGGGAAATGGTTATTGAGAGTGTTTTCTACTGTTTTCATATTTACCTTCCTTGAAGTTTTCTCCAAACTGTCCTCCAGGCTGTATGGGGTGTTCAAGGGTATATGGGCTTTCAGGAGGACTAACACCTCTGGTGGGAGGGTTTGCCAAGCCTTTTTCAGGGCTGCTCACCCACCTTTGGTGTCCACTTTCACCCAATTCTCACCTGTGACTCCAAGAAGCTGTAGCATGCCCAGTGGTCACATGCAGGTAAACCATCTCAGCAGACAGGTTAAACCAGGTTGAAGGTAAACAGCAGGCCTCAAACCCATTGGTGAGTTAGAGGGATGTCCACCCCAAACACGTGAAGACTTCCCCCTGTGGAATGGGTAGATGAGAACAACTTGTTCCAATGGCCATGACGGTGACTGAAGCAGGCTCTGGTCAAACATCAGATACTCCACGGTCATCTACTACATCCTGGGCAGTCTCCTTTCTTCTTGACTTTTGTCTTGACTCTGGACTCTGATGACTCAGGAAGAGAAGGTGAGGCTAACTCTGTGTGACTCTGCCTCACTTAAATCTAAGTCATGCACAAGTCAAGATTTCATCCTATGATGTCATTGGTCCTCTTTGAAGCGAAAGACAAACATCAATAGCAACAACGTAGTATTGTGTGATTCGTAGTAGGTGGTCATGGAAAGAAAGGGTAGGAATGGGGACTTAGAGCGAGAATCGGCAGCTACCAGCCCAAACTGAGGACAATCACCCAGACAGAGCTCATTTATGTTGCTTTTTCTTTCAGCTTTCTGGAAAAATCTGTATGGGGAGTGAGGCGATTGCCCTTTGGGGAAGAGGTAGACAGAGAAGGAGCTATTCAGCAGGAAGTGGTAGTCCTAACTAGCAGTAAGCAGGACAAAAGCAAATATCGTGAGCCAGTTGAGAGTTTTGCAGCCAAATTCTTGTTCCAAAGCCAAAATTATAGCGATGCTGCTGAATTCAGTGTATGCTAGGTTAGTGATCTCAGCTCTTCTGCTGAGAAAGAATCTGGAAGATGTGTCTATCCTCATTTTATATTCTTTTAAGCTAAGGAATCCAGGGATTGAATCACTTTCCCAAAGTAATTAGGAAGTTTATATTAGATCCAGGAACACATTCAAGTTCACTATAAATATTTATGGGGTTTTTTTTCTTCACTAAAGAAAAAGCAATGGCAAGTGGTTTGGGGTTGTAAGACGGGTTCAGATCCAACCTGTGGTGCTTCTTACCTATGTGACCTTCGCAAGTCACTTCACCTAAATGTGCCTCAGTTTTTTCATCTGTAAGGTTTGACTAGGCAGCATGGCACAGTTAAAAAAAAAAAAGCACTGAATTATGTCAGAAGAGCTCATCTCCACCTGTGTGACCCTGAACAAGTCAAAGTTTCCACGGTTAGCTTCCTCACTTACATAATGAGAAGTAAGATCTGAGGTCCCTACCAGCTCTCCATCTTTGCTGCTATCACTGAGATTTGAATCCTGGCTCTGCTATTAACTATCTCTGTGTGATCTTGGACAAGTCACATCCCCTTTAAGGCTTTAATTGTCTATAAATGATGGAGAGGAGACAATTGCTAGTTTGGGGTACAACATTTTAGGAAGGTGGATGATAAGCCAGAAAGTATGGGGGAAAGGGTGGGCAGGGTAATTCAGGAAACTGAAGGTTCTTGAATTCATGTCATTTAAGAACCTTTAACTGGGGATGTTTAGCCAGAAGAGACAGCTTAGTAGGGGACATCATCAATTTGTCTTCAAGTATATCTTCAAGGGCTATCACCTGGAGCAGAGATTAGCCTCATTCTGCTTGGCCACAGAAAGCAGACCAGAGAGGAACGGGTGGAAGCTACAAAGAGGCAAATTTGAAATTGAAATAAGTAAAAATGGCCAAAGAAATAGTTCTCTAAAATTGGAAAGGACAGTGAAGTCTTCATCCACAGCATTCTTCAAGCAAAGGTTCAAGGGATAGTTGTCTGAAATGTTGGAGAGGGGCTCCTTTTCTGGGTGGGAGTTGGGTTAGCTGCCTCTGGGCCCCTCTCTGGATTCTAAAATTCTGCGGTCTGTAACTCCACGACCTCTCATCAGCATTTGTAAAAGAAGTGTTAGAAGACTTATAGATGTGGGGCAGCTAGGTGGTGCAGTGGATGGAGCACCGGCCCTGGAGACAGGAGGACCTGAGCTCAAATCTAAACTCAGACACTTGACACTTACTAGCTGTGTGACATTGGGCAAGTCACTTAACCCCAACTGCCTCACAAAAACAAGAAGACCTGTAAACCTGAAATAATTGTTACAGTAAAGCCAAATGACAGAGTGAGACTGTGATGACCACTAAGGTCCCTTCTTCCCACCCTAAATTCCATGACCCTCTGATCCTCAGCGGATGCCCTGATGATACCATCTGCTGAACATGCACATTTCTGTCCTGGCTCTCGTGACCCATCTACCACATGTGAGCAATGATGGTGAGCCCCCACTGGTGCTTCTGCCAGAGGCAAACAGTCAAGGATGGTTTTCATTCAGAGAGCTGCCATACTTGCCAGTGGTTCGTTCTGCAAATGGCCCGCCATGCTTTCCTGTACTATCTGTTCCGGGGAGCACATGAGCACTGAGTGGGCCAGGGCACACCCTGAGCACTGATGCGTCCCATACTGGGGGCAAGGTGAGGGGGAGGCTCATCTTCATTTGAATAACCGACTTTGAGCTCACCCTTCCAAAGCTAAGAGCGGACAGAAGCAGGCAAGTAGAGGCACAGGGTCAGGTGATGAGCTGACCTCTTTTACCACTTTGTTGCAGTAACAGAAAGCTCACGATTGCTAACATTTTGAATAACATGAAACAATGAGAGTTTAAGTACTGAGAAAAGTGCAATTGGGAAATGGGTCAGTTTTGTCTAGAGCACTCTCTACTGCTCCTTCCTTTATACCTCTGTGAGCACTCCCCCTTCCACGACCTCCTCTCACTTCAGACCTCTTTCTCCACTCTACTCTGGCATCTTTCTTTCCCTGGAAGATCCTTCCACGCTGGACTGGTCAGTTTCTCCTAGAATCTCCATTTTTAAAAAGGTTGTGCCATGTCTACTCGTTCCTCTGTGGATTCTGCTGCTGACTCAAGACTTCTTTATCTGATTTCCCCAGACATGCCCCCCTGATTTTTCAGCTCACCCATGAGAATGTGAGCTCCTTGAGGGCAGGGACTGTCCTTTCTACTTCTTTTTGCACTGTACTTTTGTACATAGTAAGCACTTTATAAATAATTATTGACTTTTTATTGTTCAGTGGAGTAATTTAAAATCCAAGCTCTGTCCCTTACTCCCTGTGTGCCTTTAGGCAAATCACTTGATCTCTCTTGGGCTCATTTGTCTGATCAGTTTTTTAAAAGGGGGTGGGGAGGGGAGTGGGTTCTTCCAGATGGGCTTTAGAGACCCTGTCAGCTCTGAATTTCTGCTCCTACAATCTATCTGCTCTATCTATCCCCTTTCTTCATTTCATAGCTCACTTCTTCATGCAAAAAGCAGCTATTAAGTCTATACTACCCTAGGCTCTGGGCATATGAAGGAAACAAAAGACCCTGCCTTCAAGGAGTTTCCAGTCTAAGGAGGAAATAAAACCTGTACACGGATAAGAAAGTACAAGATAATTTGAGAAAGCAAGCCTGGGAAGATTAAGGGGATCCAAAAATACTTCCCAAATAGGTGGCATTGGAGGTGAGCTCTGAAGAAAGCCAAGAATCCTGAGATCCCATCCTGGATCACTTCCTGGTGATGGCCCTGAGCTATGGACAGGTTCAGACAAAAGGTGAGCCACTGGAGAAGGACAAGGCAAACCATGCCAGTATTTGTGCCAAGAAAACCCCGTGGGCAGTATTAAGCAACAAACACGAGCCTGGAAAGACTTCAGAAATAGTAGAGGACAGAAAGGCTGGGTGTGCTGTGGCTAACAGCATCACAAAGAGGTGGACACAGCTGAACAACACAACAACAACAACAACAACAACAAGGACCCTAAGAAGTAAAGACAAAACCAGGATACATTCCAGGCACAGGGCACAGACAGTGCAAAAGCATGGTGGTGGGAGATTCGAGGCTGAGTTGAAGGAACAGTAAATAGACCAGCTTCTCTGGGGCAGGAAATGCGAAAGGGAGTGGTGGACCATAAGCCTGGTCAGCTGAGGTCCAACCATGAAGGATCTGAGGAGGTTTCTGGTATCCTCATCTCTGAAGGTGCTTATTAAGAACGAGCTATGTTCACTTCGTTATGTTAAGCAGTCAAGGGTTATACCAACATGGACAAAGATGGTGACATTATTTTCCCAAACAAAATGTCACACAACTGGCATTTATCAAGCACCTACTATGTTCTAGGTGCTGCACTAAATGCCAGGGATGTAAAGAAAGACACAAAAAAAGTTTCCCTTTAGAAATAATACATTTTTTTCTTCTTGAAACTAAGACTGTCCCAGAAAATTATGAATATATGTGTGTTGAAACATTACAAATACCTATTGAGAAAGAGAGACAGGGGCAGGGAGAGAGGGAGGGAGAAAGAAAGAAAGAAAGAAAGAAAGAAAGAAAGAAAGAAAGAAAGAAAGAAAGAAAGAAAGAAAGAAAGAAAGGAAGGAAGGAAGGAAGGAAGGAAGGAAGGAAGGAAGGAAGGAAGGAAGGAAGGAAAGAAAGAAAGAAAGAAAGAAAGAAAGAAAGAAAGAAAGAAAGAAAGAAAGAAGAAAGAAAGAAAGAAAGAAAGGAAGGAAGGAAGGAAGGAAGGAAGGAAGGAAGGAAGGAAGGAAGGAAGGAAGGAAGGAAGGAAGGAAGGAAGGAAGGAAGGAAGGAAGAAATAGAAAGGAAGGAAGGAAGGAGGAAAGAAAAAAGAAAAGAAGAAAGGAAGGAAGGAAGAGAAAGAGAGAGAGAGAGAGAAAGAGAGAGAGAGAGAGAGAGAGAGAGAGAGAGAGAGAGAGAGAGAGAGAGAGAGAGAGAGAGAGAGAGAGAGAGAGAATGTGTCTGGCAACAGCTGACTCCAGGCATAGGAAATAACTGCATTCTCTGGCCCTTCCTTCCATCCATCAACTAACTAGCATTTTCCTAGAGCACTTTCTGTTTGTCAGGCATTCTGTTAACTGTTAATTCCTGATATACAAAGAAAGGGACAGCTAGCTGGAAAAGTGAATGAGTCCCAGGCCTGGAGTCAGGAAGACCTAAGTTCAAATCTAACCTGAGACACTTATTAACTGGGTGACCCTGGACAAGTTCCTTAACACTGGCCTCAATTTCCTCATCTATAAAATGAAATCGAGAAGGAAATGGCAAACCACTCCACTACCATCACCACGAAAACCCAAATTGGGTCATGAAGAGTCAGACGCAACTGAAACAACAGAATACAAAGAAAAAGCAAAAACAGTCCCTGCTCTCAAGATGCTTACATTCTAAAAGGAAAGACAACTTACACATAAATAGATGCATTCAAGGTAACTACAGTTGATGGAAGGTCGTGTTTTCTGAAACCTGTACTGGTCCTAAACCAAACTCCAGATTGGTTCTGGGTGGTCCTGGAACCTCCTTAGGATCAGGGTAGTCTTTAGTATTTTTTGACAATGGAGTAAAGGGGTGCTGAGGACTTTTCAATGAGCTGTGATTCCTTTGTGTGGGAATTCCATGAATAACTTAGTCAATAAGTCTGGGAGAGTTGCCTAAAGTTCAATAATACTGTCAGTCAGTTAGTAAACATTCACCACCTAGCATGGGCCAGACCCTGGACTAGTACGCTGGGGATCAAAGGAGAAGGTGGGGAAGAGAAGTCAGCCCCTGCCCTCAAGGAGCTCCCAGTCTAATGGAAGAGACAACATGCAAACAGCTATGTACAAACAACTTTTACACAGGATAAATTAGAGATAATCCACAAAGAAGAGGCACTAGAATTAAGTGGGAGAGGAGGGAGAATTTTAGCTTGGATGTGAAGGAAGCCAGGGGGTGGAGATGAGGAAGGGGCTCATTCCAGGCAAAGAGGGACTTGCGCAGGATTATGCCGATGCTGTCGTTTGTCCTCAATGCAGGGGGAAAAGTTGGCATTTTTAAGCTAAAGGCTTTACTCAGCTAGTAAATGTCCCAAGGAGCAGCTAACCCTAACCCTCCGACTCTGTCGTAGCACATGGAGCACCAGGCCTGGAGTCAAGAAGACTTATCTTCAGGAGTTCAAATCTGTCCTCAGACACTTACCAGCTGTGAGACCCTGGGCAGGTCATTTAACCCTGTTTGCCTCACTTTTCTCTTCTGTAAAATGAGCTGGAGAAGGAAATAGTAAATCACTCCAGTATCTCTGCAAGAAAACCTCAAATGGGATCACGGAGAGTAGGATACAACTGAACGACAAGCACGTAGGTCATAGCCTTCCACAATTTAAGAAAATGTTGACGTGTCCTTACAGTCACAATGTACAGGAATAGTTTCCATAACCTAAGGTATCACCCATTGTACAAATGATGCATGTCTTCTTCTTCTTTCTCTCATCCATTAATACAGTTAAAGGTCATTATGATCTGCTGTGTTGATCACTTTGCTTTTCCTGGCCCCAGAAGGCAAATTTAGGCTTAATGTTAGGAAAAACTTCCTAATGACTGGAGCTGTCCCAGTGTGAAAAAAGCCACCTCCAATGTTAGGGACCTGTTCCCAAGGAAGCCTTCAAGCAAATGTATGTCCACTTACAGAGAAGATTCTTGATCAAGGTCTGGGCTCAAGTCCAACAAATGCCTCACCCTACATGAAGCCTTCCATTATCACCCCACCCTCCAAATTAACTGGTGTTTACTTTGTATGTATTTTGTTCTTCTCCAGGGGTTCTTAACCTTTTTTTATTTAATTTCCTAGGCCTCTTTGACAATCAAATGCACAAAATAAAACACAGAGGATTAATTCCAAAGGAAACCAAGAATATTGAAATACAGGGATCAAAACCTTTTTAAAATGCATGCCCAGTAACTGGTCAGTTTGTGCTTCACAAACACTTAATGACTGAATAAATCAATCCATCAATAAATATTGATTAAGCTCCTACTATGTGCCAGGCACTGTGCTAAGCACTAAGGGATATGAAGAAAGGCCAAAGATGGTCCCCCACCCTCAAGAAACTTATGTCTAATGGATGTGGGGAGCAAAACACAAAAAATATATATATATACATATATATATAAATATATATTATATATATATATATATGCAAAGTAAGCTATACACAAGATGAATAGGAAATGATTGACAGAGGGAAGGCACAGGAATTCAGAGGGGCTGGGAAAAGCTTCCTGTAGAAGGCAGGGTTTTAGTTGGGACATAAGGGAAGCCATGGAGGTCGGTAGTTGGAGTGGAGGAAGGGGAGTGTTCCAGGCATGGGAAGCAGCCAGAGAAGATGCCCAGAGCCAAGAGATGGAGGGTCTTGTTCATGGAACAGCCAGGAGGCCGCGCCACTGGATCGAAGAGAACGGATCAGTCTGGAAAGGGAAGAGGGGGCCAGGTTAGGAGCTGTGAGGGCCATCCAACCCTGATATTCTGTGATGCCCCAATGTCCTCTTGTCAAGAGGAGAGAATGAAACAAACTAATTAACAATAATCCTGAGGAAGTAGAGAGTTCATCCACTACCCCCTTGAGGGCAGTTTATACTTTTAAAAGGTGAGTAGAAGAACAGGGAATGTTTAACCTAAAGCAATGAGCGACTACTAGCAGACTTTCAATCAACAGCCATGACCCTATTTCAGTAGGAGAGGGAGAGGAGGAATGAGGAGGTGAGAGAAAAGGGGAAAGGGGAGGAGGAAGGTGCCAGGAAGCAGCACCATTTAGCGCTAGGCTTGGTGACAAAGGATGTGGGCTAGAATCCTGCCAAATGCTCCCTGTGTGACTCTGAGCAAGGCCCTGGACATCTGTGGGCCTCAGTTTCCTCATCTGCAGTATGGTGAAGTTAGACTGCCATGGCCTCTAGGGTGTCTTTCAAGTCTGAATCTACAATCTGGTACAACATTGCCCACCCCCCTTGAAGGGAAATGCTCTCTGCTTTGCCTGTAAATTGGAGGTGTGAGCTCTGGATCTAGACGCTGGCTCAGCCCAGGCCTTTCCCAGAGCAGCTCTGTTCTCACATGAGGAATTCTTAGTGTTACTTTTTAATAGGCACGTAGAACAGCAGCTGTTCAGTTATTGAGTAAAAGGGCTTTGGAAAGGGAGGGACTCTGGGAAACTGCTTTCCACTCTGGCTCAAATGAAATAGTTTTCTTTTTAACAGAACAAGTGTTTATAAAGAGTGTCAACTTTCCTGCCCCTGAGAGGATGAAATCTCAGGCCCAGCCCCTACTTGGCCCTAAGAAGTCCATTAGTAACTTGCTCACAGCTGGATTCTTTCATATTTCCCAGCATCGAACACATCTGGGAAGGCCCACCTCCCCTCCCAGCCCACCTACTGACACACACATGCATTCATTCAGTCACCAACCTACCATGTGCGAGGAGGAAGGATGCTCACAAGAACAAGGCTGGTTAATTAAGATCCAAGTACCCTCTTTGGGTTACTCTCTAGGGCAGCTAGGTGGCGCCATAGTGCGCAGAGTGGGAGCGAGGAGAGGGACGTGGAGTCAGAAGACTTATCTTCATGAGTTCCAATCCAGTCTCAGACACTTATTAGCTATGTGATCCGGGCCAGCTCACTTAATCCTGTGCACCTCAGTTTCCTCAACTATAAAATGACCTGGAGGGCAGCTAGGTGGCACAGTGGATAGAGCACTGGCCCTGAAGTCAGGAGGACCTGAGTTCAAATCCAGCCTCAGACCACTTACTAGCTGCGTGACCCTGGGCAAGTCACATAACCCCAATTGTTTAAAAAAAAAAAAACTAAAATGAGCAGGAGAAAGAAATGCAAACCACTCCAGGATCTTTGCCAAGGAAACCCCAAAAGGCGTCATGAAGAGTCAGACACAACTGAAAAACAATTTAAATGGCCCTCACACTTTTATATTTGTTTACTATGGATCCAATTAACCAAGTCTTTCTCAGCCCTGAGAACGTGAACTTCTTTCCATGTGGCCTCCTAGCCATTTGGAATTGTTACATGAAAAAAACAGAATGGAAAGAGAAAACTAATGAAGAAACCTTGCCGTTTTAAGTTTTCACTCATTCCATCATCAGATCACATTTCCTAAGTGCCCACTGGGCACACAATCCCAGGGGCTGGGTCCCAAGGATCAGCATTAACAAGGTGGTGGTACACACCTGTAATCCCCATACCTGGGAGGCCGAGACTGGTGGATCTCTTGAGCTCAAGAGTTTTGAGCTGCAAGTGAGCTAAGACACAATTGAAAAACATCTGAACAACAACCTCTCTGAGCCTCCAGGTGGACTGACCCCATTCTTCTACCACTCTCTTCTCTAATGTTGTATCCTTTTCAGCAGTGACCACAATATGGGATAGCAAGGGGGGGGGGAGAGGTGAGCCGCAGTCCTCAAATTCCCAACTCAATACTTTTTCAGGTCCTAGCTCTGAGACTATCTATGAGCCCTTGGACAAGACAATTTGTCTCAGTTTCTTCATTTATTAAAGGAGGAGGCATAGCTTAGTGGATACAAAGTGTGACTTGGAGTCCTGTTTCAGATAGTTTCTAGTGTTACGGTCCTGGGCAAGTCATTTAACATCTCTCAGCCTCAGTTTTTCTTTAATCTGTAAAATGGGGGTAATAATAGCACCTAGCTCACCACAGTTGTTGTAAAGAACAAATGAGATAAATATGCCAAAGTGCTTTGCCAAGCTCAAAACCCTGCTGTCCGTTATTATGATGAGGAAGTTGATATCCAAGGTCCCTTCCAGTTCTATCCCTATGATCCCAGTGTAAGAGGAGGAAAACATAGCAAGGCAGATATAACTAACAAGATCCTTTGCCCTGATGTTTTCATCAGGTGAGAATCCCTCTTTCATTGGATTATAAATTCAATAAAATACACAGCATGAACTAGGTCCCTCTGTTGAATGCTATAAATTAGATTTGAATAGTGAAATAAGGGGAGCTTCTTCAGGAATCCACAAAGGGGAGAAAAGGAGGCTTCCAATCACCATGAGGCTTCAGTTACCTTTTGGCTACTTGTGCCTTCTAAGCTTCTACTTTCCCTGGGTTCAGTATGAGAAAGGACTTGTGTGAGAGTGTGTCCCAGATTATTTTGGGAGGAAGAGCAGAATATTTTTTTTTTGCATTAGCTGTTCAAACTATGTCTGGCTGGCTGGGGAGCACAGATGGGTGGGGACTTTCTAGCAACAGTACTAGAAAGAAAGAAAAAACCCTCAGAGCCACCCCTAGAACACCCCTAGAGCAGCAGCCACCTCCCCCCACCCCAGTATGAGTGAGATGGAGGAAAGTAGCCCCAGAAGGCATAATACACTATGAAGATATTTCCCCTCCTCCATTCAGAATCAGAAATTTATCCTCCCAGCTGCTACCCAAGCTTCTTTTGTATCTGATAAATTGCTAGACTCAAAGTGATAGAGAGAAATGACAATGAATCCATTCTTTTTTAAAACCTCAGCCTAGGGGGAGGACAAACCAAAGGCCTGATCCATGTCCTGCCTCTTTGCTTCTTATTGACCCCAAAATGAGAGGGATCGGGTTTTATGGCTTACAAAGGGCTTTCAAATGCATGATCTCATCTGGGCTTCACAACACACCAGTGAATCGGGCCCAGAGAGGTCAAGAGCCTTGCCCAAAGCCACACTGCTAGGCAGGGCCAGAGCAGGACTAGAAAGAAGCCAGGTTTTTGACTCTAAGGCTCTCTCCACTGCTTATTAACAAGCCATCAGGACCAGGTCATCTGCATCTTTAGAGGACACTTTTCAATGAATTTAGTGCGTTATAAATGCCAGCTATTATTATTCATGGATGGATTTGGAATTAGAAGACTGGTTCAAATCTGGGTACTGATTGACCCCAGGCAAATTATTTCCTCCCCTCTTCCCCAAGTTCCTTTTTCTTATAATGATCGATTGGACAATAGTCACTAAAGTCCCTTTTAATTCTAAATCTTATAATCCCAAGGTGATACTCTTGGGCTCACACAGTGCATTGCACCTAGCAGGCATGGAGCAGATCATTATTTGCATACCCATACTTACTATTAACCTCTCACCTCTTCAGTATCTTAATTCTCTGGGTTTGTGCTTTCTTCAAAGGACTCATATTGTGCCGAGAAAGAGGGAAACACAGAATGGAGGTGGCCTGGGAAGCAGATTGTGGAAGCAAGAGAGAGGGACAGAAGTGAAAAAATGAAAGGTGGGGGATGAGCAGTGACAAAGATACAGGCTGGACTCAAAGGAGGGGAAGGAGGGATACTGGGAAGAAAACCCGGGAGCTATGATAGAGCCGGCAAATTCATGTATCCATCCATTCATTCAACATCCATCTCACCATGTTTGGTTTTAATGTTTTCAAAGGCCATGCCTTTGGAGAGAAGCTGGGATTATTTGTCTCCAGTCATGAGACCTTCCAATTCCCAGGAAGCAGGAGGAGGTTCTTGGATTGATTCTATACTCTCAGAGAGCTCTGAATGGTTCCTCTCACCATCAGCATTTGGGCTCCATGTGGTTAAGCCATTGGCTAAGTTAGCCCTACTCTATCAGATAATTCCACGTTCTTTTCTATGACAACAACATGAATCACTGGTTATTTGATCTCTCCAAAGCCTGGGCAGGGAAGCCAGAGAAACCCTCTTTAGAACACAATTCATGGAGTAGCAGAAGTAACCACTCCCCAGTATTAAATTCCTCAAAGCATGAGCTCACTCATAATCTCCCCTCTGTCCTGGGGCCCTTACCAACTGGGCTCTCCCAAACAGGTCAAAACTCACCCCAAACACAAGTCTGTGGTTTCAAAGAAGGTTGGCCATCCACAGAAAACAGCAGAAGCCTATCATTCATTTTCAAATACATCTAAGATGAGCAACCTGAATCCTGAGCTAAGAAGTGTGAAATATAAGAGATCATTCTCTTCTTGGAGATCCACAATGGGTCTAACAGTGAATATATTAGTATACTGCTATAAGGTCAATGGTCAGGGCACCCTTTCTGGAGTCAAGGGACCTGAGTTCAAATCCTTATTTTTCCATATTATATTATATTTATATTTATTTTGTTAATTATTTCCCAATTATATTTTAATCTGGTTCCTGCCACAAGCAGGAGTTTTGCAGGCCGCTTGGGGCCCACTCCATCCATGAGTATGAAGAAAGTTAAGGCAGGAGAAGGCTGCAAGGTGGCACCGTGGATAGAGCACTGGACCTGAAGTCAGGAAGACCTGAGTTCAAAACTGCCCTCAAATACACACTAGCCATGTGACCCTGGACAAATCACTTTCACTCTGTTTTTTCATCTGTAAAATGGGCTGGAGAAGGAAATGGCAAACCACTCCAGCATCTTTGTCACGAAAACCCCAAATGGGGTCACTACGAGTCGAACTGGACTGGAACAACTGAACAACAAGTGATCTCTCTCCCCCACCACACAATTGTTTTCATCCCCAGATTAAAGAATTTCTGGCTGGGGCTCACTCAGAACAATTTTCAACAGTTAATCAACAGCTCCTGCAGCTTTATGCCTTGCTCAGCTCTTCTTCCCTCTAACGGTGGCCAAGGTCCAGCTACGATGCAGTGGGGACGTGGCTGGTCTTCCTCCACGATCTACTGGCAGAGAAATGATCAAAGACTGATTGTCCACCAAATAATGTATGTGCCTTGATGTTCAATAAGCTAATTAACATAATTAAAGTAATGGGGGGATGTTTCTGGGATAGAGTCTTTCATAGAAAGCTGAGACATGGTAAAGAAGAGACTGTTGCTGATGGAACTTTGAAAAAAAATGCCTCCTGGACTCTCCCCCCTTTGTCCTATTTGTCATTGGGAGGAAAAAGTAAACAAGAAAGCCCCGTGAAGTGTCCCAATTGTTGTTTAGCTCCATAATTATAGAGATCTAGAAACTCCTATTTCTTTTCTCAATGACTTACCAATGCAGACCCCATCGGCAGCCAAAGAAAAGCAATTTCAGCTTTCCCTGTGGGACATAATTGGTTGCCAGGGAGTGGGAAGATATGAATATTTTTTTTTCTTGTTCTTTCGTCTCGTTTGTCATTCATTCTCATTTCCCATTTCTAAATGCCAGTGAGCTTTGCATCCAATTCAGGGCTGAGGTATTGTTTTCAGGTGCTGGAGCCCTGTAACGGCACTTTCTCATAAGGATGAGGGGCTGATTTAAATTAAACTCTGGAGAAGCACGGACATGTGGAAAAGGTTTGGTTTTCAATATTGTATGTGTCTTATTCATCATTTGGTGCTATTTCCACATCTTATGAGGAGTGTGTGTGTGTGTGTGTTGATTCTGTCTGTCACCAGTCACTCAAACACCGTTAAGAAAAGTTTGTACCTCCTCCCCTCAATCTTGGTCAGATTCCCTTTGGCAAATAGAGCTTCAACGAAGTTTTATACTGGAATAAACATAGGTGCAATTCACTCAGCAAATATTACAAAGAAAATGGCCTCGACGCCAGTCTTCAAATTTTCAAAACGGCTATAAAAGAAAAAGGCTGTGGGATTGGTTTGCAGCAAGATTGGACAATAATTTATATTGAACCTGGAGTCAGAAAGCCTTGAGTTCAAATCCTGTCTCAGTGACTTAGAGATTGTGTGACTCTCACAAGTCATTTTACTTCTGTATGCCTCAGTTTCCTCAACCGTAAAATGGAGATTATAACAGTAACACCTACCTCCCAGGGTTGTTGTGAGGACCAAATGTGATAATCTTTGCAAAGCCTTTAGCACAGTGCTTGCCATGTAGTAGGCACTTAATAAATGTTTTCATTCCAAGGGCTGTCCCCTCACAAGTGGCATAGAGGTGTCATTGTGTGGTTTGAAAGGAGGCAGAACAGACATCTCTAGCCTCTACTTCTCCCTCCACCTATCTCCAAGGGAGGTTTTCCTCCTGCCAGGAGGGAAAACAGGAGGTTGAGGCCAACACCTTGGTCATTCTGCTTTCCTCAGAGAAAGGGGCTACCAAGCTGGAATTATATCTTCTGTTCTCTCAAATATTATTAGTCTAGGGGATGTGGTTTTCAGATTCAATCTAACTTCTGATCACTAGCTCATTGGTGAGGGAAGCAGGACCCCAAGCTTTATATCCAAGGCTTGACTCCTTTCCCATTAAGTATCAGTTTTACAATGAAGACGCGTAGCAGGAAGCCAAGAAATCCATTTACCCAAATTGATGGCAAAAAAAACAAAATCAGAGAAAGTATACATAGGCTGATGTATACCAGACAATACAGAGTAAAGGTGCCCTACTGCTGGGAATGAAGCAATTTAGCTTAACCAAGAGAGAATCCTCGATCTCACCCAAGGGGATTCTCCCCAGTGTCTCTAAATTGGCAAGCTGGGAATAGGAACACGATAGAGACTGCCAGCCCCGATTGTGCCAGGTTCTTCCTGAGACCCTTCTCTCCCTTCAACAACCTGAAGGGAAACTGGCTCCTTCCATGTCCTCTCTTGAAGCTGGCACCCAGAAATGACCAAAACCTGAAGAAACTTCAGATTCCCAAGGATGAAGAGCGAAAACTCGCTTCTTTTTCTCTCTTGCCGATTCTGCCCCACCCCCATGCAAGAACAGGGCGTTGATCTCCAACAATGAGTCCCATATTAGTAGGCTTTGGATCTGGGCTTATATTTGTCCCTTCCTTCTTTTGGACTCCAATATGGCACAGTGGGAAAACTAGGGATTTGGAGTTACCTGGGCTTGAATCCTGGCTCTGCCACTTACCATCTGGGTGACCCGGCACCTATAACATGAGGTGGCTGGGCTGCTTCTGGCTCTAAATCTTTGGCCTACCATGATCCATCCCGACCTGGGGGAGGGGATTTCTCAATCTTTCTGGAATATTTCCTGTTAGCCCAGATGATACCATCAGCTCAGCTGCTCTATCAGAGCAAATAATAATGACTCAAAACAACAGCCCCATTGCCAGTAGTGCCTCAAGCTTCATAAAGCACAACCTTAGGAAGTAGGTATTATAAGGCAGCAGGTGTCCATCATAAGAAAAGAGCCAGACATGGAGTCAGGAAGACTCAGGTTCGAATCCTACCTCAGGAACTTATGTGCTCTGTGACCACTGACAAGACCTCAGTTTCTTCATCAGTGAAATGAGACTAATAATACTGGTAACACCTCCCTTGAAGAGCTGCTGTGAGGGTCCAGGGAGATCAGACAAACCTTATGGTGCTATAAAAATGTCAACTCTTATTATTAGAATTGTAAATAGAGTTGTGCCCATTTTGCAGATGAGGAAAATGAGGCTTCCAGCTCCAAGTGACTTGTTCAAGGTTTCACAACCAGTAAGCACACGAGCCCGGCCTTGAATCTAGTTCTTCTGACTCCAAAACTGATGTTCTTTCTGTCACACATACTACATTCCATCTCAGCTCTAGGCATTTTCTCTGGCTGTCCCCTATGCCAGGAATGCTCGTTCTCCTCTTCTTCTCCACCTACTGGCTTCCCTGAAGTCCCAACTAAAATCCTACCTTTTACAGGAGGCCTTTGCTGTCCCCTCTCAAGTCCAGTGCCTTCCTTTTCTCAGCTACTTTCTGTTTGTCTTATACACAGCTTTTTGTACCTGGTTGTTTATCTCCCCATTAGACTGTGAGCTCCTTGAGGGCAGAGATTACCTTTTGCCTCTTTTTGTATCCCCAGCACTTAGCACATTGCCTGGCCCACAGTGGTCCCTTCATAAGTGTTTGTTGACTGATTGATTTTTCAAAGCCATGCTTTAGGGATCTTTCTGTCTTTCCCTGTCTAACCTCCTTTCTTACCCCAAGCATTCATGTTATTTCAGAGAAAGGATTAGGCTGTGCTGTTGTCACTGTTCAATAATTTCAGTCATGTCTGACTCTTCATGACCCCATTTGGGGTTTTCTTGGCATTGATACTGGAGCAGTTTGCCTTCTCCAGTCTCATTTTACAGATGAAGAAACTGAGGCAAATGAGGTTAAGTGACTTGCCCAGGGTCACATACTTGCAAGTGCCTGAGGCCAAATTTAAACTCAGATCTCCCTGACTCCAGGCCCTGAGCTCTATCCACTCATGCAACGTAGATGCTAAATAGGGTCCAGAGAACACAATTACCCAGTGTATCTGAGCCTGCACTGATAAGGGTGACTGAATTACAATGTTGCAGATGTTACTCGTGGTATTGCAAGTGGTAAAATACATAACTATGTTTAGAGAAAATGTGTGATTGGCACCTTGTAATAACAAATTCTCTTGGCCCACATATGGCATGGAAAAATACTTAATCTGAAATCTGGTCCACCCCATGACCAGGGGAAAGTGGAATTTCCATCTTTATTTTGAGGAACAAGAAGAGGGGTAGCCAGGGCATGAGGAACGAGATTCAGAACTCTATCTGGGCGATCTCTTTCGTGCTCCTAACTCCAAGAGGGTAACAGGGCTAGAATTATTTGTGTCTACCGTACATCTAAGATCTCATAACTGGGGGTTCAACAGGTTCAGAACAAAAGATACTTTTTCTGGCCTCAAGAGGAGGGTAATACTTAGCTTACAGCTTAGTTCTCTCCCACCAAACTCTGGTTACACAAAACCCCATCAAGAATAGCTAGCAAGTCTCTTTATCAAAACAAGCAGCAAATAGAAATGGAAAGTCATAAAGATCAGAAGAGACCAAAGAATACATCAAGGTAAATGTGTTCTCCAGCTGGAAGTAAGAGAAGATCCTGGCTCCCAAAGAGAAAATGACCTTGGGGAGGCTCCTCAGCACTCTCTGGGATTGTCAGCACCTCACGTCAGGGATATGGTAAAGGCTGACCTCTTCAGACATATATGTCCCCAGGGAAATCTCTGGTCTACCATTCAAAATTCAGAGCTTGCCTCCTCGATGACTTCTCTCAAAGTCTTTCAACAGTATGAAGTCATAATGTGGAAACATTTTATATGATTGCACATGTAAAACCTATATCAGATTGCTCACTGTTTTAGGAAGGGGGAAGTGAATGAGGGTTGGGGAGGGATGGAAGGAGAAAATTTTGGGACTCAAAATCTTATATAAAAATTAGTGTTGAAAATTGTCCTTATATGTAATCAGAAAAAAAAACTATTTAAAAAAACAGTATGAATTCATGTCACTCTTACAAATGCCACACATGGATTCACTGGTCTGTGGGCCAATCAGGAGTCATCACCACATAAAATGTCACAGGGCTGTCCTGCAGGGAAACACCCCAGGCTTCAGTGGAAAGGGAATTAACTATGTAAATACTTCTTGCCTAAAGTGGGCTTTAAGCTGGGGGGTGGGGGTGAAGGAAGCCAGGGAAACCACGTAGAGGTAAGGGCATACTATACATGTGGGTCAACTAGTATAAAGGCACAAGATGGAAGGTGGAAAGTTGGGTGGAGGACAAGTAGGCCAGTGTATTAGAATCATAGAGTTTTGCTTTTCTCTGGGGGAAGGGATGGCAAAGAGGGAGAGAGAGAGAGATACACACACACACACACACACACACACAGAGAGAGAGAGAGAGACAGAGAGACAGAGATTGAGAAAGGAGAGAGAGAGAGAGAGAGACTTCAGATGCTAGGTTAGTAAATGACTTTCTATTTGACTCTGGAGGCAATAGAGTTAAATATAGGTAACATGAACCTCAAAGGAAGAGAAGTTGTGGAGAACATTGGTAGAGAGGGTAGCAATGGGTTACAAGGAGTATCACACCTCCCCACTGAGAATGAGGGGTATGACAGAAACCATATTTAGTACTGGAAAGGGTGGCAAGGGAAACAGTGTCATAAAAAGAGAATGGGGTTTCACTGAGGTCCAGAAGATAGACATGAGAAGGAAGAGGTTTGAGGTGAACATGTTATGGATGAAGAAACTGAGGCCTAGGGAAATAAAGTGACTTGGATAGTAAGTATAAGTGGAATTTGAACCAGGACCTCCGACTGCAGAGTGTTCTTTCCACTGTCCTGATATTTTGTTGTTCAGTTGTTTTTCAGTCATGTCTGACTCTCCGTGACCCCATTTGGAGTTTTCTTGGCAAAGTTACTGGAAGTGGTTTGCCATTTCCTTCTCTGGTGGATTAAGGCAAACAGAGGTTAAATGATTTGCTCAGAGTCACACAGTTATTAAGGGTCTGAGGGCAGATTTGAACTTAAGTGTTCTGAGTCCAGGTCCAACACTTTATCCACTGAGCCATCTAGTTGCCTCTGTCCTCACCTGCCCATGACAAATAGTTTAAATTTCACCAATATTTAAGCACCTACTATGTGCCTGCCAATGTGCTGGGGAATGAAGATAAGAAAATGAAGTGACGTGATCCATAATCTCAAAGCCTTTGCAATCTAAGACCTACTGAGATCATCGAGATGCCCAAGCCCAAACCACCCCAATTACAATGATTTCTAGCTGGATGTCACCATTAATTCCTTTTGGCTCCCTAGTCCTTCAACGAAATTGTAGGAAGAGTAAGGCAATACACTCATTCATGCTACACACCCTTGAAGAGACGGGTATGAATTATATTGGATGCCATGTCAGATAAAGCAGTCTTTATTGTGATGGAGGTTGGTATTGTCTAGTTGGTGTTGTTCTTTGGCCTTCATTCTCCCAGAGGACCATGACATCAGGGAGGTGCTGCCGTGACTTGCAGTGAATTGGATTTAAGCGAGGGAGGGCTGTGCAAAGTCACCAGCCTCCCTTTCTCCTCCAGAGCCATCTGGGTCCAGTGGCCAGATATAGATCAGGATGACTGGAGATGGTCCCCTCTTGCCTAGTGACAAAAAGGATAAGCAGTAGATCATGAGAGGAGCCTCAGAGGTCATCTGATCCAACCCCCTCACTTTCCACATGAGGAAACTGAGGCCCAGAGAGATGCAGTGACCCACCTCACATCCTACAGTGAGTAACCACAAAGCTCTTTTCTCATTAGCTGATTTTCTGAATTTAACATAGTTGGGCATCCCCTTCAAGCATGTGGCCTTTGCTGTCAGCTGAGAACCTCCCTGAGGGCAGGGCAGAGGCCAGTCTTCTTGAATCTTTGTGTCTTCTTTAGTATCTAGCATCTTCTCTTGCATATAGCAGATGATAAAAAATCAGTGTTTATGGGATTGAACCTAGAATCCAACATGCTAACACATGCAGGTCAGTTATTTGTCAACATGTGGTGTGTCCTTGAGTTGAGGCCTCAAGATTTGGCTTAAATCAAATCTGCCCAACCAGACTGGGTTGAGCATTGTTTCTCCTCTTTTCAGCATTCATGAAACATTTCTAAAGGCTCCACTTTCTTCCAGTGCATTAAGCCAAAGCAATAATCTTTCAGCCCTGCTAGGCAGGCATTAGAAGCCATTGAAAGGATAATATGCATTTTGTAAATTTCCTTAGCAAGAGATTTACACAAAAGACTACAGTGACTCATGTTTTCAAAAGTGCCTGAAGATGGATTTTCACCACATGACAGCCACGAACGGCTCATCTGGAGCAGTTACACAGTCTATTGGGTAAATAATGCAAGTTATATAAATTGCAGCAACGATCTGTTTACATAATAGACAGTAACCACTCCAGAGGAGGCCAAACAATCTGATTCTGGAGCGGTTTATAAATAGTGTAAATACAGTGCATGTTTATGTTAATGAAGTGAAACAGCCCGGGAAGAGACAACACTGGTCCCGGGAGGACCTAGACCAGGGGAGGGTGATTAAAACACTGGCTTTTTTTTTTTTGTAAACATCCGGTATACCCCAGCAGGCATGGGGCACCTTTCCACCCCTCAAGCCCACCCTGCAAGGTAAGCAAAGACAATACTAGGCAAGGCTCCCAGGGCAGAGTTGCCCCAGATGTAGCCCCCTTACCTTAGCAGGATCTAGGTAAAGATATAATAGAATTTAGACCAAGACTTCTTAACCCAAGGTCCTCAGACCACCTAAGGGCTTCAAAGGATGGAGAAAAAAAATTACATCTTTATTTTCACTCACCTTTGGTTTCCTTTGTAATTCATTGTATTTTATTTTGTCTTTATCTTTTATCTTTAAAGGCATTATTCTGAGAAAATGTTCATACATTTTACCAGACACGAAAGACCTTTGATTTAGACCATAAGAACTTCTTAGCTATCACCTAAGGGAGGAGCATCTTGCAAAGGGAACCGGCACTGTTGGACAGCTCCTTAACCAATCCAGCCTCAGTTTCCTCATCTATAAAATGAAGTTCATGCATCCATAACTATAAAGCTGGAAGAAACCTCAGAAAATATCTAGTTTACCCTTCTCATTTTACAAATGAGGAAACTGAGACACATAAAGTTTATCTAGCCGTTGCGGTGGGAAAGTTGTTTTCTTGAAGCCAAGTATAAGAATTTACATTTATGTCTAATAACTTTCATTTATTTGACTTAGCCCAGCATTCTAGCCTATTAAAAACTTTATGTTCTTAATTTAGGAAGCTGAGTCTGTCATACTAGCTAGCCCTCTCAGCTTTGTGTCATCTGCAATTTGATAAGCTTGTCATTGACACCTTTACTCATGATTTAAGAAAAAAATTAAGCGGCCAAGTGTTGCTTCTTGGGACATTCCACAAATAAGCAGACTGACAGAGACATCCATGATGACCCTTTGGGGCCATCCTGTATCCCTCTCATTGTGCTGGTCTCTCAAGCTTGTCTACAGAAAGAACATGAAGAGCAGCTTTGCATTTTGTTAATACCAAAGTAAACCTGATCCACTGTGTCCTCCACCCCCACCAGTCTAGCCACCCTGTTCCAAAAATGCAGGTGAGGTTAGGCTGCCGCCATCTGTTCTTTGGGATCCCCATTTCTTTTTCTAGATGTTCCCAGCACCTTAGCTTGACTGAATCCAGCCCATTTTGCAGATGCAGAAAATGAGACCCAGAGCTTTGCCCAAGGTTACAGAGCCAGGTAGGGCACTCTTGCTACAGGACTGTCCTCACCCCCGTACTCTTTCCATGATATCTGGTCCCCCCCCCCAACTTCCCAGCACTAGGGCTCCTGCCCTCCTTTCTGTTGTTGTCACTAATTCATAGTATTTATATAGTACCTACTATGTGCCAGGGTGCTAAGTGCTTTACAAAACATTATCTCATTTAATCCTCACAAAAACTCTGGGAGGTAGGTACTATTATTTCCTCTAGGTTAGAGTTAAGGAAATTGACTACAATAGTGTACACAACACCATACACACACACACACACACACACACACACACACACACACACACACAAGCTGAAGGCAGTAAAATTATAATGATGAATCTTGGCCACTGTTTTGTTAGAAAAGTGGGGACTATGGGTGCAGAATGTTGTATATGCTATTGAACTGGGTGCCACGTCATTGGTTTTGTGTAACTGTTTTTATTTGCTATAATGAAGAAGTAGAAATAGCTTTTTTGTTTCTAAATGACTGCTATAAAAACCAAAAAAAAAGCAACAAACTTTAAAAAAAAAAAAGGAAAGGAAAAGAAACTTAAAAAACCCTGAGTTCACTTTGTGTTGCTGAGGTATCTACAATGGAATTTCGTCACCGCTAGTGAAACCTTTGGAGATTCCAAGCTGAAACATCAGCTGATATCTGGACCTAAGAAACATCTGTGTTTGTGACTGTGCCCTCAGCAGGTAATTAAGAAGGTATCGTCCCACAATAGAACTGGGGCCAATTGGCCGGGGCAGGTGTGGCTGCTGAATAGGAGGCTTTCCTTACAAGAAACTGAACTAAACTAGTGAGTCGGGAGGGGAGAGGGAAAACAAGGGCCTGACCGCAGAAGGAGCCTCGTTTCTTCAGGCTAAATGCTTAGAAGAGAATAATCAGTCCCAGTAAGAGCTCTGTCTTGTTCCAGGATTACACATGCTTCCAAAACTCTCTCTCTGTCTCTCTCTCTGTCTCTCTCTGTCTCTCTGTCTGTCTGTCTCTCTCTCTCTCTCTCTCTCTCTCTCTCTCTCTCTCTCTCTCCCTCCCTCCCTCCCTCTTTCCTCTTTCCTCTCCCCTCTTTTCTCTTCTCTTCTCTTTTCCCTTCTCTTTGTCTCTCTCTATCTCTATGTCTATGTGTGTGTGTCTCTGTCTCTCTCTGTCTCTCTTTCTCTCCCTCACCTTTCCCTTCTCCCCTCTCTTCTCTTCTCTCTCCTCTCTCTATCTGTCTCTGTATCTCTGTGTCTCTATGTCTCTGTGTCTCTGTCTCTGTCTCTGTGTCTCTGTCTCTGTCTCTCTGTCTCACCTTTCAAAGGGACATAAGACACAGAAAAGACAGATATAGAGAAGCAAAGTTTAGAGAAACAGAGATTTGAATGGAGATACTCATAGAAACTTGACCTCATTTCTCTAAGGGAGAAATTTGTGTATTTGTGACACACACCTCCCCACTCCCAACCATTTGGCCCCAGAGATGCTGGTGGTTGGAGGCAGTGGAAGAGTTTTGAGGAGTCCTTGGCCCACCCAGGAGCTACAGGAACATAACCTGGCAGCAAAGGAACCGCAGTGACGAAGGGGGAGATCCTAGATAACCATCAGACAGACAAAGTAACCACAAGAGGAGTTGCTGAACCAAGCATGAGTTATTGCTGAGGACCAGCAAGGGATAGAGCCATATATGAAAGTCCAAGCCTGTCCTTAATGAAGAGGACCATGTGTTAAGCGGACTTTTGGAGTTAGAAGAAAAAGCTTGACCTTGAGCAAGGGGACCTAACCCAAGGTTAGCATTGTAAATGAGGAAGATCATTGAGGTCACTGGAGATGGGGGGAGGGAAGAGAGAGAGAAAAGGCAGAAGGAACTTCTTGGAGAGGGAAGGAAAGGCTTTAGGGATGGGACTTTGGGGTTTTTTCCTGGGTTAAAAAATATCTCTTTTCAGTGCTTTGTTAGACTGAATGATTTTATGAAGGCTGAGGGCTGTGTGTGTGGCAAAGGCAAAAGAGGGAAGCTTCAAAATGCCTCCTCACAATCTTTGTCAGCCACAGTCCCCAAAGAATAAACTTTGGTCCTTGTAAACCCAGAGTTTTGGTTCTGGGCCATAGACAAAACACTAATTGAAAAATGGCTTAAGATTACCCTGTCACAGAGGAGGGGTCAGACCCATGGTGTTCTTATACAACAGTCAGAAGCACATAGTCACAGCATCCCCAAAAGCCAAAATAACACTATGGCAGAGAGAACTCAAAGAGGTAAGCATATCAAATACTTTCTCCATGGGGAATAAATAAAAATATATTAAAAATTAAAGGAGCAGTATGCCCCCCATTCCTTTCCCTCTTCTTTTTCTTCCCCCATTAAATCAATTAATGAGCATTTATTACATGTCTACTATGTGCCAGGCACTGTTCTAAGAATTGGGGGTACAAAGTCAAAAACATAAAATAGGCCCTGCCTAAAAGGCCCTTACATTCTCCTATCCTTTGTCCTTCTCTCCCCAGCCCCTTCCCTACCTTCTTATATACACAGTGTGACAAAAGTAAGCATTTCTCTGTTTTTTTCTCATTTGGAGGGAGAATGAGAGTAGAAAAATAAGCTCCATTGTAAAAGATGCCAAGGGCAGGTTGGCTTCTGCCAACAAAGATTGAGGAAGGTCAAGGGAATACCTGCGAGACTGTCTCGTCAGAAATTGGATTTGGTTTCAACCCAGTAACTCCGTGGGTTGAAGGTGTTTCAAAATGCATAGACTTGTGAAGCTGACCAGAAAGACTGCTCTCTCCCACCACACCCCTTCCAGTCTGGTGACTGATCGTGGTCAGAGCCAGGGGTGGAGAACCTGCGGCTTTGAGGTCATATGTCATCCTCTATATCCTCAAGTGCAGCCCTTTGCCAGAATCCAAACTTCACAGAACAAATCCCTTTAATAAAAGAATTTGTTCTGTAAAACTTGGACTTGGTCAAAAGGCTACTGCCGAGGACCTAGAGGGCCACATGTGACCTTAAGGCCACAGGTTCCCCACCCCTAATCAGAACAGTTGGAGGAAACTCTAAAGTGTCCAAAATACTTGGCGTAAATCGGTCACAAGTCCCAAGAGGGGGGAACAGTCCCCCTTCCCCTCCTCCCAGTTAACTTGGCGCTCACTTTGTAGCAGGTTTTTTTTTCTTTTATTAAATGAACTGTGATTGGCCTTCCAGTACACTTTTCTGAATTCCAATCTACCATTTGGCTGCTTGCCACATAGTTTGCTTGGTTTTTTTTTTCCTCTTAACATTTTGGGCCAATAGAGCCTCTCTTTGCCAAGGGCTCTGGCCAGTCCAATGGCCTTTTCTCAATCATCCCTTTCCTTGACTTCCCTAGAGCCTAAAACAGCCCTAACCACACCCTGCTTTGGGAATCTTTCCCCTCCCTTTGCATGCTGAAGATGAACTGTCCTGGTTCTCACAAAGCAAAAATCATTGGTTCTAGAATCAGAGACTAGGGTTCAATACCATCCCCAATGCTCACCATCTGTGTGACCTTGGGCAAATCACTTCCCTTCTTGGATCTCAGTGTTCTCATCTATAAAATGAGGTGGTTGCTCTAGATGATAGGATGACCTTTCCAACTCTAATTCTATGATCTTATAATGAAGACACTTAGTCTCCCTGGGAGTGTCTCCTTATTTGTAAAATGAGAGAGGTTGGATGCTGGCCTTAATTCCTTTCAGCCCTCCTCCATCTCTAGGGACTTTGTATTTGCTTCCTTAACTACCTTCTTTTTTTTCCTCCAACTTCTGAATACAGCCATTTTGCTAGGGCCTTTCCTTACCTGTATTCTTCTCTACTTGCCTTTTCTTCTTTCCTTACTCTCTATCCCTAAAGATACATCATTAAGGAAATTGATGAATGGAAAGGGAGATTGATCATCAGATCATGAGAGTGAAGGATAAAAGCCAAATATGACAGAGGGTACATATATAAGGTGACTCTTGTGGGATGATAACCTTCCCAAATATAATAACGGGGTTAGAAAGAAGATTGCACTAGGAGAAGAAAGAGAAGGGCTAGAATGGGAATAAATTACCTCTCATAAAAGAGGAATGAAAGAGCTATTATAATGGAGGGGTAAAAGGGGTAGGGGTGGGCAAAGCTTAAACCTTACTTTCATCAAAATTGACTCAAAAAAGGAAGCGACATACACACTCAGTTGGATACAGAAATCTATCTTACCCGGTAAGGAAGTAAAAAAAAGGGACAGAGATGGGGGGGGGGGGACTAATAGAAGGATGGGCATATTGGCAGAGGTGGTGATCAGAAGTAAAACACTTGTGAGGAGGGACAGGTGGGGGGATAAGAGGGGGATAAACAAGGGAAAAATAGCATGTAGAGAAACACACGGTTATCATAACTATAAATGTGAATGGTATGAACTCATCCATAAATGGAAGTGGATAGCAGAATGAATTAAAAACTAGAATTCTACAACATGTTGTTAAAAAAGAAAAACATTTGAAGCAGAGACACACACAGAGTAAAAGTAAGGAGCTGGAGCAGAATATATTATGCTTCAAAAAAGCAGGGGTAGCAATCATGATCTTAGACAAAGCAAAACCATAAATAGATCTAATTAAAAGAGATAAGAAAACTATATCTTGCTGAAAGGTACCATAGACAATGAAGCAATATCAGTACTAAACATATATGTACCAAATGGTATAGCATCTAAATTTTTTAAGAAGTTGAATGAGCTACCGGAGGAAATTGACAGTAAAACTATACTAGCGGGGAAACTCAACTTTCCCCTCTCATAACTAGATAAATCTAACTAAAAAATAAAAAAAAATATCAAGAAAGAAGTTAAGGAGGTAAATAAAATTCTGAAAAAATTAGATATTACAGGTCTCTGGAGAAAACTGAATGGGAATAGAAAGGAGTATACCTTTTTTTCACAGCAGTACACGGCACCTACACAAAAATTGACCGTATATTAGGATATAAAAACCTCACAATCAAATGCAAAAAAAGCAGAAATAGCAAATTCATCCTTTTCAGATGATAATACAATAAAAATTACATTCAATAATGGGCAATGGAAAAAGATTAAAAAGTAATTGGTAACTAAATAATTTAATCCTGAAAAATAAGTGGGCAAAAAAACAAATCATAGACACAATAGATAACTTCATTAAAGAAAATGACAATAAAGGGACAACATACCAAAATTTATGGGATGCAGCCAAAGCAGTACTGAAAAGAAAATGTATCTCTAATTGCTTACATCAATAAAATAGAGGAAGCAGATCAATGAATTGGGCATGCAACTAAAAAAAAAATCAGAAAAAGAACAAATTAAAAATCCCCAATTAACAAATAAATTAGCAAATTAAAGGAGAGATTAATAAAGTTGAAAGTAAAAAAAAATCATTAAACTAATTCATTAAACCAGAAGAGGGTTTTATAAAAACTAAAATAGATAAACTATAGATTAATTTGATTTTAAAAAGCAAAGAAGAAAAAAAATTACTAGTAGCAAAAATGAGAATGGTGAATTCACCACCAATGAAGAGGAAATTAAAGCAATTATTAGGAGCTATTTTGCCCAACTATATTCCAGTAAATCTGACAATCTAAATGAAATGGATGAATATCTACAAAAATATAAATTACCCAGATTCACAGAAGAAGAAATAGAATACACATATAACCCAATCTTGGAAAAAGGAAATTGAACAAGATATCAATGAACTTACTACTAAGGAAAAAAATCCCCATGGCCAGATTGATTCACAAGCAAATTCCACCAAACATTTAAAGAACAATTAATCCTAATACTATGTGAAATATTTGGAAAAATAGGTAAAGAAGGAGTCCTACCAAATTCCTCTTATGACACAAATATGGTGCTGACACCTAAACCATAAAGAGCCAAAACAGAGAAAGTTATAGACCATTTTCCTAATGAATGTTCATGCAAAAAATTTAAATACAATACTAGTAAGGAGATTACAGCAACATATCACAAGGATCATGCCCTATGAGCAGGTGAGATTTATAGCAGGAATGCAGGGCTGGTGCAATATTAGGAAAACTGTCAGCATAATTGACCATAACAACAAAACCAGCAGAAACCATATGATTATCTCAATAGATGCAGAAAAACCTTTGACAAAGTACAACACCTGTTCCTATTAAAAACACTAGACAGCATATAAAAAATGGAGATTACCTTAAAATGATAAGCAATATTTATCTAAAACCATCAGCAAGCATTATCTATAATGGAGATAAGCTATAAGGCTTCCCACTACAATTGCATGAAGCAAGGATGCGTATTATCACCACTATTATTAAATGTAGTACTAGAAATGTTAGCTATAGTAATAAGAAGAAAAGGAAATCGAAGGAATTAGAATAGGCAATGAGGAAACAAAACTATAGCTCTTTGAAGATAATATGATGTTATACTTAGAGAATCCTAGCGAATCAACTGAAAAACTAGAGGAAATAATTAACAACTTGATCAAAGTTGCAGGATATAAAATAAACCCACATAAATCATCAGCATTTCTATATATTACCAACAAAGTCTGGCAGCAAGAGATAGAAAGAGAAACTCTACTTAAAATAACTGTAGCCAATATAAAATACTCGGGATTCTATCTGCCAATACAAACCCAAGAACTGTATGAACACAATTACAAAACACTTTTCACACAAAGTCAGATCTAAACAATTGAGAAAATATTAATTGCTCCAGGGTACGTCAAGCCAATATAATAAATATGACAATTCTACTTAAATTAATCTATTTATTCAGTGCCATACCAATCAAACTACCAAAAATTATTTTATAGGGCTAGAAAAAAATAACAAAATTTATCCAGAAGAACAAAAGCTCAAAGATATCAAGGGAATCAATTTTTTAAAAAGTGTCAAACAAGGAGATCTAGCTAGCTGTACCACATCTCAAACTGTATTATAAAGCAGTAATTATCAAAACAATCTGGTACTGGCTAAGAAATAAAGTAGTGGATCAGTGGGATAGGTTAGGTATATGTTACATTATGGTAAATGACCATAGTAATCTAGTATGTGATAAACCCAAAGATCCAAGGTTTTGGAACAAAAACTCATTATGTTACAAAAACTGCAGGGAAAGCTGGAAAACAGTATGGCAGAAACTAGGTATAGAGCAACTTCTCATACCATATACCAAGATAAGGTCAAAAAGAGGTATGTGATTCATGCTTAAAAAGTGATACCATCATCAAATTAGGAGAGCATGAGTTTGTCTGTCAGATCTATAGATACTGGAAGAATTTAGGACCAAAGAAAACATAGAGAATATTACAAAATGTGAAATAGATCATTTTGATTGTATAAAATTTAAAATTCCTTGCACAAACAAGACCGATGCAATCAAAATAAAAGCAGAAAACTGTGGATGGGGAGAATTTTGCAACAAGTATCTCTGATAAAGGCCTCATTTCTCAAATATATAGAGAGCTGAGTCAAATTTATAAAAATACAAGTCATTATCCAATTGATAAATGGCCAAAAAATATGAACAAGCAGTTTTCTGATAAAGAAATCAAAGTTATAGTCATATGAAAAAATGCTCTAAATCACTTTTTTTTAAGGCAATTGGGGTTAAGTGACTTGCCCAGGGTCACACAGCTAGTAAGTGTCAAGTGTTTGGTCTGAGACCAGATTTAAACTCAGGTCCTCCTGACTTCAGGGTCAGTGCTCTATCCACTGTGCCACCTAGCTGCCCCTTCTAAATCACTTTTGATTAGATAAATGCAAATTAAAATAACTCTGAGGTACCACCACATACTTATCAGATTGACTAACATGACGAAAAAGAGAAATAACAACTGTTGGGGAGATGTGGGAAAACTGGGACACTAATGCATTGTTAGTAGAATTGTGAACTGATCTAACCATTCTGGAGAGCAATTTGGAACAATGCCCAAAGAGCTACCAAAACTGTGTATTCTCTTTGATCCAGCAATACAACTGCTAAGTCTATATTTCAAAGAAATTTTAAAAAGGTGGGGGGAAGAACCTATTTGTACAAAAATATTTACAGCAGCTTTTTTAGTGATGGCTAAGAATTTCAAATTGAGGGGATTCCCATCAATTAGAGAATGGCTGAACAAGTTGTGGTATATGAATGTAATGGAATACTATTGTGCTAAGAAATGATGAACCGGCTGACTTCAGAAAAACCTCGAAAGACTTGTATGGACTCATGCTGAGTGAAGTGAGCAGCACCAAGAAAATGTTGTACACAGTAACAGCCATTTTGTGCAATGACTAACTTTGATAGACTTAGCTCTTGGCAATGCAAGGATCTAAGACAACTCCAAAAGATGCATGATGGAAAATGCTATCCACATCCAGAGAAAGAACTATGGAGTTTGAATGCAGATCAAAGCATACTATTTTCACTTTTGCATATCAAATGAACAGAACCAGGAGAAATTTGTACACAATAACAGCAATATTGTACAATGAAGAACTGTGAATAACATAGTTATTCTCAGCAATACAGTGATTCAAGATAATGCCAAAGAATTCATGATGAAGTATTCTATCTGCCTCCAGGAAAGAACTGGTAGTTTGGATATAGACTGAAGCATGCTATTTTTCATTTTCTTTCTTTCTTTCCTTCTTTCTCTTTCTTTCTTTTTTCTCTTTATTTGAGTTTTCTTATATAAAATGACTAAAATGGAAATGTTTTACATGATTGCCTATGTATAATGTATATCAGATTGCTTACAGTCTCAGGGAGAAGGGAGAGAGGAAAGGGATAGAATTTGTAACTCAAAACAAAAAAAAAATTTAAATTGCTTTATCATGTAGTTGAGGAAAAATAAAATAGATAAAAATAAAATATGAGTATAGATATTTGGTTTATTTTTCTTTTCTATTTCAATTAAGCTTATTATTTCATTGACATAAGAATTCCATCCACTCATATTCATTGGCTACTCCACTGAATCTTACAATCTTAGAGAATTGCCTGGGACACTGAAAACATCAGTGTCTTCCACAACCAGCATGGGCCAGGGGCAGAACTCCAAGCCAGGTCTTCCATGTCCGCTATCATAGGGCAGCTGAAACATGCTGGCGTCCGTGTGGATTTCAGCATGCTGTCGTTCCTCCCTCTGGTCCTGGGGCTCCTCATCATACAGCTACTTCAAGAACATGATCTTCTTTCAGGGACTCAACTTTTTGTTCCAGGTCAAGATGTACCAAAAAAGTGGGGCCAACATCCTGTCTGAAAGACTGCAGAATATCCCCATCTTTCTCTTTTCAAAGTCTTTTTTTTTTTTGCAACTTCTCTCAAAAGTTCATGATGAGCCCAGAAGGGCCAGATCACAAATTCATAAAATGAGCAAGATTGATTTTTCCCCGTGTGCTGAACTTTAGGAAGAACATTGAATCCAGAATCTGGGTTAGACCTGGGTAAGAATTCAGATTTTGTCATTATTGCCTGGGTCACTTTAAGCAAGTCTTTTCCCACCTCTGAACCTCTTTCCTCGTCTACCAAATGAAGGAGATTTAATGAAATGACCTCTGGCTTTCCTTTCAGTTCCGATTCTATTGTGCTATGGATAAGACGGCTGAGCTGGTGTGACCTTACCCATAAACTATTGTTCAGTCATACTCGACTCTTCATGAAACAAATCCATGGAGTTTTCTTGGCATGGAGTGGTTTGCCCTTTTCCTTCTCCAGCTCACTTTACAGATAAGGAAACTGAGGCAAATGTGATTAAGTGACTTGCCCAGGGTCACACATTTAGTAAGTGTCTTGAGGCTAGATTTGAATTCATTCAAATCATCCTGACTCCAGGCCTGGTGCTCTATCCATTATATCAACTAATTGCCCCTTAATAACTTAACCTCTGATTAAGGAAAGGCTTCTTTTCACTTTTCCTAAATAAGCCTTTTTTGCTAAATTTCATTCAAGCATAGCAGAATTAGGCAAATAAGGAGTTATTCATCCTAACCCAGTTCTTGAAGATATAACAGGTTTTTATCTTATTTCCTCTGTCTCTCTGTCTGTCTCTGTCTCTCTCTCTCTCTGTCTCTCCCCATCCCTCTTCACCTCTTTCCTTCCCCTGTTTCTCCCCATCTGTCTTTCTATCTTTGTCTGTCTCCCCCACCTCTATCTCCCCCTCTGTCTGTTTCCCCCTTTTTGTCTCTCTCTCCACCTCCTATCTCTCTCTGTCTCTCTCCCTCCTGTGTATGTGTGTGTGTGTGTGTGTGTGTGTGTGTGTGTGTGTCCTTCTGTCTCTCCCCCACAACCTGCTACCACTTTCTCTGTATGTGTCTGTTCTTCCACCCTGAAGGTTCCCAGGTTTTGGTTTGGGTTTTTAGTTTGTCCTCCTCATTTAGTCCTTTCCCTTCCCTCTGATCCTTTTGAGCTCCACTTTCTCTAGCTCTGTGAGGTCTCTTCCCTGAGAAGCAACAGCCAGAACTCCGCCAGGTGGGATGTTTTCTGTTTCATTGCCAGTACCCTTGCTGACACAGGTAGCATCAAGTCAACAAGCTTTTATTAAGAACCTACTGTGTGCCTGACGTTGTGTTAACCACACAGTGAAGGAAGGAAGGAAACTTCACACAAATAAAGTCAGATCTAAGTAATTGGAAAAATATCAGTTTCTCATGGGTAGGCCAAGCTAATAGAATAAAAATGACAATTCTACCTAAATTAATTTACTTATTCAGCACCATACCAATCAAACTACCAAAAAATTATTTTATAGAGCTAGAAAAAAATGACAAAATTCATCTGGAAGAACAAAAAGTCCAAGATATAGAGGAAACTAATGAAAAGAAATGCAAGGGAAGGTGGCCTAGCGGTACCAGGTCTTAAGTTATATTATAAAGCAGCAATCATCAAAACTACTTGGTACTGGCTAAGAAATAGAGTGTTGGTCAATGGAATAGGTTAGGTATGCAAGACACAACAGTCAATAACTGTACTAATCTACTATTTGATAAATCCAGGACTCCAGCTTCTGGGGTAAGAAATCACTATTTAACAAAAACTGGTGGGAAAACTAGAAAAATATATGGCAGAAACTGGGCATAGACCAACATCTTACACCCTATACTAAGATAAAGTCAAAATGGGTGCAGAATTTAGATATAAAGACTGATACTCTGAGCAAACTAGAAGAATAAGGAATAGTTTACCTTTAAGATCTATGGAGAAGGGAAGAATTTATGACCAAACAAGAGATAGAGAACATTATGAAATGTAAAATGGATAATTTTGATTACATTAAATTGAAAAGTTTTTGCACAAACAAAGCCAATGCATCCAAGATTAGGAGGGAAACAGGAAACTGGGAAAGAATTTTTGCAATCTGTATCTCTGGTAAAGGCCTCGTTTCTAAAATACATAGAGAACTGAGTCAAATTTATAAGAATACAAGTCATTCCCCAATTGATAGATGGTCAAATGACATGAACAGGCAGTTTTCAGAGGAAGAAACTAAAGCTTTCTATAGTCATATGAAAAAAAAGTTCTAAATCACTACTGATTAGAGAAATGTAAATCAAAACAACTCTGAGGTACCGCATCACACCTATCAGATTGTCCAACATGACAAAACAGGAAAATGATAAATGTTGGAGATGTGGGAAAATTGGTACAGTAATGCATTTTTGGTGGAGTTGTGAAATGATCCAACTGTTGTGCAGAGCAATTTGGAACTATGCCCAAAGGGCTATAAAAGTGTGCCTACCCTTTGACCCAGCAATACCATTTTTAGAGCTCTATCTCAAAGAGATCATAAAAATGGGAAAAGGACCCATATGTACAAAAATATTTATAGCAGCTTTTTTTTTGTAGTGGCAAAGAATTGGAAATTGAGGGGATGTCCAACATTTGGGGAATGGCTGAACTTGCGGTACGTCAATGTAATGGAATATTATTGTGCTATAAGAAATGATGAGTAGGAGGACTTCAAAAAACCATGGAAAGACTTACACAAACTAATGCAGAGTGAAATGAGCAGAACCAGGAGAACATTGTACACAGTAACAGCCACATCATGGGATGACTGACTTTGATAGGCTTGGCTCTTCACAGCAACGCAAGAATCTAAGGCAACTTCAAAAGACTCACAGTGGAAAATGCTGTCTACATCCAGAGGAAGAACTATAAAGTCTGAATGTAGATGGAAGCATACTATTTGCTCTCCTTTTCCTTTGTTATTTTGTTTTATTGTTTCATTCTTGCAGTTCCTCCCATTAGTTCTAATTGTTCTTTACATCATGACTAATAAGAAAATATGCTTAATATGAATGTATAAGTAGAGCCTATATCAGATTGCAAGTCATCTTGGGTGAGGGGAGGAGTAGGAGGGGAAGAAAATTTAAAACTCAAAGTCTTATGGAAGTGAGTGTTGAAACTAAAAATAAATTAATTAATTATCAAGGGGAAAAAAAGGAAGGAAGGAAACACTAATTAGGTACCTATGATGTGCCAGGAGTTGTGCTAAAAGCTTTTTACAAATACATTCTCATTTGATCCTCTCAATAACCCTGTGAGCAAGATGCCGTTATTATGCTCATTTTACTGTTGAGGAAACTGAGGCAGCAGAAATTAAGTGATTTGCCCAGGGTCACCTGGCTAGTAAGTATCTGAGGCTAGATTTGAACTCAGATCTTTCTGACTCCAAGTCTAGCACTCTATCCGCTGCACCACAATTACAATCCCTGACCTCAGAAAGAATGCTGAATTTGGGATCATCCTATCTGGGTTTGAATCCAAGCTAGATGACTTGCAACCTACATGACCTTGGACAATTTATTTCATTTTTCTTGTCCTAAATTTCATGGAGAGAGAGAGAGAGAGAGAGAGAGAGAGAGAGAGAGAGAGAGAGAGAGAGAGAGAGAGAGAGAGTTGAACTTGCTGGAACTTGCTGGCTTTTAAGGTCCTTTGTAACTTGAACTCTATGATCCAATAACCAGCAGGCAACAAGACAGGACTGCCAGCTCACCACAACAATTTCAAAAACTTCCACAAGCTTGTCAAGCCCCAAGTCATTTAGTGTTGCTGCTGTTGTCCAGCCTGTCAAATTCTCCCTAGATACTTGAAATTTCTGTACCCTAATACATCTCAAAGTACTGTCTGAGTACTCCAGGGAATCCACAGGATGAAAACTATTTTCATAATACCACTAAGACTTTATTTACCTATTAGAATACTCCTCCCTTTTCCAGTTACACATCTGTGTGAGGCTGGACTCTCTTCAGATACTTCACATATCCCAAAAGATTGATTACAAAAGCAGATAGGAGAATCTTGTGGTCTTCTCTAAAGCCACCCTGAAGAGATGTTCAAAAACATAAAAAGCGATGTCTTTTCACTAACTTTTTTTAAAATTCTTAAATATTTATTTTTAATTAAGACAACTATAATAAACTTATTTACATGAATATGTAATATTTTATGGAAAAATAACTGTTTTCCCAGTTTTCTAATAAGTAAATATCAATAGATATAAACCAAGTAAACAAAAGCTCTTTTGGGTCCTTAATGATATTTAAGAATATAAAGGAGTTTTGAGGCTAAATGGCTTAAGAATGTCTGCTCCAACCCGTACCCAGAGGAACTGAGGACTCTAAGACATCCTCACCCTCTTTTTGCATTAAGGACCTCTTAGAGAGTCTGGTGAAGCGGATGGACCCCTTCCCAGAATAGTATTTTTAAAGGTATTTTTTTAAAATGCATAGGATTACAAAAGAAGCCAAATATCTTGAAATACAGTCATAAGAATATTAAAACAAAAGAAAAAGGTCAGGTACTCCAGGGATGAGGAATCACCCCCATCCCCAGTTCCAAAGTAACCTGAAGATCCAGACCTGATATCTGTCTCATATTTTTTTCTTTTTTCAAAAATAGATTTTTATATATTTTTTTTTGTTTTATGTCCCTTTGATTTCCACTAATAACCTCCCCCCCATCTCCCTGTCCATCATCCCTGTTTCCTCATGGGCTGATGTGTTAGCAGCAAGAGTTCATGTCCTTTCCAAACTTGTCCTCTGCTGATTTACACCCAAATATTTAACCACAAATTCAAAAGTTCTCATTATACACAAGGTTCCATCCTAGATGCTGGCCATACAGACAAAAAGAAAACGATCCCTGCTGTCAAGGAACTTACATTCTAAGGGGGGATTGGAGCTCGTACAAAGTAATTTCAAGAGGGAGAGGAAAGGCCTTGTGGAGAAGATGGCTTCCCTTCTTATTGTTGCTTGGAGGAAAGGCAGGGCTCTAAGAGAAAGTACAAAGGAGTATATCAGATATGGGGAAGGGCTAGCCAAAGGCACAGAAGATCCCAGGCTCTCCCTCAGAGGCCATCTGGCCCAACCTCCTCTTGTTGCAGAGAAGAAAACCAGCTTCTTGTAGATGTCTAGGGGTGTCCAGGAGCTGACACTACCAAGTGCAGCTAGTTGGATGTTCAGTGTGAGCGCTCGTCTACACATCAGATGGTAATCGATGAATGCTAAAAATCAGGGCTCATTTTACTCTTTTGTTGATAGCCTAGGCTTAAGAAAGTCATGGAGAAGTGAAACTTCTGTGCTCAGCACGCGTTTATTTATTTATTTGTTTGTTTGTTTGTTTGTCTTTTTATTTATTTATTTCTTCAGAAATAAATTGTTATACATGTACTGGCACACCACTGCCAGGGTCACACAAATAGTAAGCATTCTCACGTGTGTGTGTGTGTGTGTGTGTGTGTGTGTATAAATTATTTGTGATACCTTGAGTAGAGTAATAAAAGTTAATTGAACAAAATTGAATTGTTAAGACAAACCTGCAGTGGATGTCCTTCTAATATGAACACCCCCCCTAACCCTCAGTCTTTCTGATTTGGTTTTTGAGATTATTAGATATATTTAATTTCCTTAAAGGAGAGCACATCTCTACTTGTAAAAATGGAGGGGTTCTGGGGGTTGAGTTTTGGTTCAGATTTGATCATGAGATTGTGAGCTCCTTGAAGGCAGGGATTACCTTTTATTTCTTTTTGTAATCCCCAGTGCTGAGCACAGTGCCCGGCAAATAGTAGGCACTTAATAAAGGTTGATTAATTAATTGATTAGTGGATTGTTTGTTTTTGGTTTGATTTATTTTTTTTCTTTTGGTTTTTGGTTTTGTTTTAAAATACTTGCAATAACAAGCATATCAAATATCAGTCTGTGATTCAAACTCCTAAATTCCTATGAGGGCAGGAAAAAATGTGTGTGTGTGTGTGTGTGTGTGTGTGTGTGTGTGTGTGTGTGTGTGTGTGTTCCTCCTTCATAGAACTCACTGGGTCTCTGGAGCTCAGGAATGGGAGTGGCAAGGATGTATTGCCTAGGTTTCATAATGCAACCCTAATATGATGCACTCCCCAGCACATCATCCTCAACATTCCTCTAGCTTGGAGTCAATGACCTGGGTTAAGAAATCCTATACAGGGGAAAGCAGGAAAAGGAAAGTTAAATTCTGTAGCAAGGAAAGAAGGGCGTGTGTAAGCAATTTCCGGGCCTGGACTCTATTTGACGGTTGAATACAAAGTTTCTTGAGTGATTAATGTAGGAACTCATCCAGCCTTGAGATCTGGAAGACAGATGTTGGGGGTAACTCCTGAGAGCTGTCTCTTTTTTCTTTTTTCTGCTGCTAGAGCCCTAGCTGACTTTTAATACAGGGAATAAGATGAGAAAAAAATTTTAAAGCTTTTAAGAACTTTAAAACAGTATTTCAGACTTAATAAACAGCACTGTGTTCATCACTAGTGGGTAAACTGAGGCACTGGGATATTTTTAATATTTTATTTCCCCCAGCTACATGTAAAAACAATTTTAACATGTTTTTTTAAGGTTTTAGTTCCAAATTTTATCCTTTTCTCCTTCCCCTCCCCTCTCTCTGAGACAACAAGCAATCTGATACAGGTTGTACATGGAGCATTGAGATAATAAGATTTTCCCTTGGGTTTGAATCATACCTATTACTTAATACCCCCCTGACCTTCAGAGGCAAATCACTTAACCTTCCATGGCCTTTTTAAAGTCCAGTGACCAGTAAAAGGGAGCTCAAGATGAATTCCTTAAGGCAGGAAATACTTCTTCATAAAAATAAGAATTTCTAACTCACCATAAGCTTTGGAGAGGGACCTGGACTGAGGGATCTGGATAACCCAGGCTTGAGACTAGCTTCCCCATTGGCTAACTGCGGGATATTCAAGTACCCAACTCATCTTTGCGGAACTGGAGGTCAGAGAAATGAAGTGATTTACCTAACACTTCTACGACTTGCCTCACCATATTGTTTTAAGAATGAATGAATGAATGAATGAATGAATGAATGAATGAATAGTGAAAGTATTTGTTAAACAATTGCTAAGTACAAAGCACAGTGCTAAAGACTGGGGTTACAAATGGCCTCGCAAGAGATCCCCGTGCTAATGGCAGAGATGACTCATAGTAGAGGTGAGCAGCCCTGTGGCTCTTTGGATACAAGATCAAAGCAGATGGTGATGAATCTTCTTTCTGTCATTTTCGTTGGTAAAAACCATATTTGGTTCTGATGTTGAAGCATTTGAAGGTGCCAGGCAAGGGCTTGCAAACTTGGTTTCCTAGGTCTTGGGGAGTCATGGCTGCATATCCAAAGTAACAGTCGGCAGCTCACAAAGATTGCTTCCCTGGATGATATTTTGGGGAACTGAGCTAGAAGCAGTTTGGGTAGCCTTTGGGGGCACTGCTGTTCCCGAGGCTCTTGGGTTTAGGGTCCCTGATACCCCCTTAAGCTCATCTCTAATATCCACCAGAATGTGAGGGGAGGTAGTAGTCAAAATGGCAGTGTTCATTTGGCCCACCTCTTATATACCAGTCTTTGCCTTGGTGGCCTTACTACTTCCAGGATCAAAGAAGATAACGTATGCTAACTGCTTTCCCAAGGGAAATGCCATTAATTGCCAAGGGGATCATAGGATCCCAGATCCAAAAGAGACTTCAGAAGACATCTAGTCAACCCCGCCCCCATTTTACAAATGAGACAACTGAGGATTAAGTGACTTGCTCACGGTCACAAAGAAAATGATAAGCTTCATTATCATCATAAGATGATCTCAGGGCCCAAGTTCCCAGATTCCAGGCCATGGGACTTCCCCTGATAAAACCTGTCCATCTGTTATCTCCTTGGCCAACACTAAGGCTCTCCGACTGCAGCCCCTCCTGTGGCTTCCATTCATCCTCCACACAGCTGCCAAAGTGATCATTCCTAAAGAACAGGTCTGCCAATGTTACCCCCTTGTTCAAGACACCTCAATGGTTTCCATTCCCTCTAGGACAAAATACAAACTCTTCTCTTTGTCATTCAAAGCCCTGGCTTCAGCCTTTCTTTCTAAACTGATTCAACACAACTGCCTTTAGCTAGCTATATTACAGCCAAATTAATAACTTGCTCTACTGAGTAATTACTTTGTCTCTGTCTTGTATTCACTTATCTGTGTGAACATACAAAACCTGTAGTAGAAGCCCCTAGAGGGCAGGACTCGTTATTTATTTTTTTGTCTTTGAATGCCCAGTGACTTACAGTAAGTGCTTAATACCCTCCCACCTCTCGAGTAAATAATGAAGGCCATGCCTCCTACTTCCCAAAGACTGAGATGATCCCTAAGAACTCCCTCAATTCCCCTCCCATACCTTAAAATTTCTTAAATTCTTACAATTTCTGCCTCACCCATTGTCTTCTTTCTTTCTGTTTCTGTAGAAATATTCTTCCTGCGCTATTTTCTTCTCCACCCATATCTCCATGAAGAGCTGGCCTTTCTTGCCAAGGCAGTTCCCTCTACCTGCACCAGTGATCCCATTCCACCTGTCTCCTCCAGCAGAGTGCTTCTTTTATTGTCCCCAGTCTTTCTCTGTGTCCTGGCTGTTTACCTATTGCTTATAAACGTGTCCACATCTGCCCAATCCTCAAAAACCTCTCACTTGATCCATCCATCCCCACTAACCATCGTCCCATATCTTTCCTGCCTTTTGGGACTAACCTCCTGGAGAAAGCTGTAGGTGTTGCTGTTTCCTCTTCTCTCCTTCTCATCCTAACTGTCTTATGGGCTGGCTTCTGACCTCCTCATTCAACTAAAACTCCTCTCTCCAAGTTCACCAATGATTTCTGAATCACCAAATAGAAGACTTTCCCAAATCTTCATCCTTCTTGACCTTTCTATAACCTCTAATGCTGTTGATCACTCTTTTCTCCTCCGTTCTCTTTCTCTCTAGGTTTTTAGACTATCACTCACTCCTGGTTCTCCTCTCACCCTTCTGATAATCCCTTCTCATCCTCCTTTGCTGGGTTTTTATCCAGGTCACACCCACTAACCATGGGTGTGCCCCAGGGCTCTGCCTTGGGCTTTCTTCTCTTTTCCCTCTACTCTACTTCACTTGGCTATCTTTTCAGTTCTCATAGATTCAACTGACATCTCTACGCTGATGATTCTCTGCTGAACTTATCCATCTCTAACCTTTCTACTCACCTCCAGTCTCACATCTCCGGCTGACTCTTAAGAGTTCTCAAACCAGATTCTAAAACTGAACTCATTATCTTTCTCCCCAAATACTCCCCACTTCCAGTCTTCCCTATTTATGTTGAGTATCACCATCCTCTCAGAGGGAAAAAGGAAGAAGCATTTACATAGTGTGCACTTGGTGCCAGTCACTGAGCTAAGCACTTCTTACAAACAGGTCCACAACCCAGGTGTCATCCAAGTGCAGATGTACCCATGTCACCTCCCCTCTGTTTAGTAAACTCCATTGGGTCCCTACCATCTGTACATTGCCTCCTTAAAAAAGGCCAGGGTGTGTATCTTTACCCAGATATCATGGTCTGACCTCAACAGTACATCATAGGCTCATAGAGCCAAAAGAAGCCTGAGAGGTCATCTTGCCCAACCCTCTCATTTTACAGATAAGGAAACTGAGGCTCTGAAAGGTTAAACTGAGGCTCTGAGAGGTTAAAGACCTTACTTAAAGTTATGCAGTTTATAAATGTGGCAGTCCCAGCATTCAGGCCAATGTCCTTTGTCTCTAGAACCCATATGCTATACAATCCACCACTCTAGAAGTCAGAACAAACATGGCAGGCTGGGGTCATCCACAGAAAGGCATTGTGTCAAAGGGAGGCAACTTATTTCTGTTAATCATTGAAATTTTCCTGGAGTAAGAAGGTTATAGGGAAGACATGGGTTCCTTTTTCCTTTTTCATAACAGATCGTAAACATGTCAGGCCTTTTATGCATGGAAATATCTAAAGTATAAGACATTCTGGGGAAAAGATCCATGAAAAGAATGAGGTTGTGGCCTGAATTCTCAGGGGAAATGTGGGGGTGAGGGTGAGGGTGAGGGAAAGGGAAAGGTCACGTCCAGACTTTTAAGGACAGATTCCTGGCAAAGTCTAGCTAAATGATCTTTCTCCAAGTCCCACTTCCAAAGAAAGGGATCAGTCTCCTGAGTGAATGAGCTGAGCAGATCATGCAGTCTAAGGCAAGCTGTGGAATGCTTAGCAAATGAAATCACCCAGACAGCATTATAGAGAGTTATGTCTCTGTAGTGGAGGGTTGTTTATGGAAAAATGAGCTTCGGAGATCGGCTCCTCTCGGGCACATCCAGTCCTCTTCGAGGCTCAGCCCATCCATTGGTTTTCCTTCCACAAAGTGTCGCTTGTCCTAGAGAGCAAAGGACGTGGTTTAAGGCTGCTGAAGTGAGGCCTGAGGGTTTGGCCTAGGTCCTGCCTTCACTTCCCCATCTCCATTCCTTACTGAGCAGCTTTTCTCAAATATGCCCTAAATCCTCACGGATTCTTGCTGCTCCCCTCTAGGAATAAGCCAGACACCCAGAGGTGTGTGTTGGCTGGAGATAGAAGACAAGGGGGAGGGTGAATGGCCAGAAATGATTTTGCTGCATGAATATTCCACTCCCCAGGCCCATCCAAGAGCATAAGTCAGCCTGAGCCCTGGTAAAGCTTTTCTTTCCCTTCAACATTCAGAAAGAATCGAAAGATTAGAACGATGGAACCATCAGAAGCAGATTATTTGAAAAGCTATTTCCTGTGTTATTTTTTATTTGCATTTCAGTTACTATCGGGAGAAACCAATTAACTCGGGTGCTTTTGTTTTCCCCTGAGTTAACCATTTGCATTCTATGACTAGCACCCAAGACTTACCAGTGGGAGCCGCAGGCCCTCATTTACGGGCTGCATCAAATCACAATTTGGCAGGATGAGAGATGATATGCGCTGGTGGTCTTGGGGCGCGGGGCACATAGAGGAGGAAAGGGAATGTACTCCAGCTGATTTTAACAAACATTGAGAGAACCATAGTAGATGCCAGAATAGAGCGAAGAGAGAAAAATGCAGAGTCCTTCCCCTTACGTGTGTGTCGGGGGATGAGGGGGTGGAGAAGAGAATCAGGTGACATATGGAATAGCCCCAAACAGGAATTCATTAATACTTTGTATTTTCCCCTTGAATGCAGGGTTTCCTCCCTTTTTCAGCATCATGGACCCTTTGAACAGCCTAGAGAAGCCCATGGACTCCTTCTCAGAATGTTTTAAAAAACATAAAATAAAATGCATAGTATTCCAAAGGAAACCAATTATATTGAGACAAATATGTAATTTCTTTTCCTATGAAAGTTCATGGCCACCTTGAAAGCCTGTTCAAGAGCCCCTGGCTGCTGCATGTTGGACCCGTGGGTGTAGGCATCTCTTCTACTTGGAGGGTCCGGAGCTGCCCAGGGTCACACAGCCAATAGATGTAAGAAGCCATTCTTTAAGGCCCATAGGAGGTTCCAAACACACCTGCCTGACAGATTCAGGGACCTAAGCAGGGACCTCAGAGGCCATGTAGGCTAACCCTCCCCCATTTAAAATATAAGATGGAGGCCCAGAGAGAGTGATTTGCCCCAAATCACAGGAAGTGACAAAAGTGAAATTTGAACCCAGGTCCTCTGATATCAAATCCATTTTCTTTTTCCTTCGTGGATCATGCTGGAGGTTGGGGATAAGGATAGGAGTAGAGAGAGGGGCACTAGGAAAGGGATAAAAAGGAGGAAGTTGTACCTTGCCTCAGCAGTGAAATAATAACAATAATAGCCATCACTTATAAGTGCTTTACAAATAGTCCCTCATTTTATCCTTATAACAACCATGAGAGGTAGGCACTATTAGTATTTCCATTTTACAGCTGAGGAAATTGAGATGAGTAGAGGTTAAATGACTTGCCTAGAATCACCTATCTGGTCAGTGTCTGAGGCTGGATTTGAACTCATGTCCTGACTCCAGACCCAGAGCTCCATCCACCGCACCACCTACTAACCTCAAAAGAGAAGAAAGATCCAATAGGCAAAGAGCAGATAGGTGGGGTTTGGGACAGAGGCAAGGGCAGGGCAGAGTTTATCCCAGGCATGGAGGGAAGAGAGGCTAGGATTAGGAGGGTAAGCAGGACAGTCTCCCGTCTATCCTGTCTGTATTTTATTGTTGGGTATTGGCTCTTCCATTAGACTGGGGGCTCTTTGAGAGCATGAACTGTCTTTGCCTTTCTTTCCCTACCTCAGTGCTTATCACAGTGCCTGGCACACAGTAAGTGCCTAATAAATGTTTCTTGGTTTTACTGGACTCCTCATTGGCACCTATAGTGCTTGAAAGGGCCCAGAGTGAAATGAGGCTGGAGAGGTCATTTGGAGCTTATTTGGAAGGGGCAGGGGGTGAATGTTTCTTACTGAGTTGCCACGAAGGATTGAGTAGGCCACTGAAGAGTGTTGAGCTAGTGCCATGGAGTGCCACGGCACAGCTGTGTGTTAGGAAAGTCACTTTGGCAGGTCTTCAATGTCTAAAGGCTTCAGCAGGGATTGGGGTCCAGCAGAAAGATCACATGTTTTGTCGTCAGAGGACCCAGGTTCAAATCTTGCCTCTGTCTGGTACTTCCTGATTGACCATATCACATAACCATTCCAGGCCTTACTTCCTCATCAGTAAAATGAAGGGGTTGAAAAAGATGGTCTTTGAGGTCCCTTCCAGGATCTATGATCCTATTAATTACTGGGTTTCCTTTCCACTTCATGGAACCCCTACGCCTTTTGTGCATGTGGAAGGGGGCAGAAAAAAACCGACAACCTTGTTCTGTCCTCTGCCCTGGAGCTCAGAAGTTTAATTAATTGCACAGGACATTCCTAGGGCTGGGGGCAAGTCAAGAGGAGGGTGGAAGCTGTTATGTAAGCAGCAGGATTCCTGCTTATTCAAGCATTGCCTCCCCTTGCTCCAGCCCCCTTTCAGCAGCTGAGCATGCAACTTGAAGCCGGAGATGGGTGGGGCAGCATGTGAAGAGCCCACTCAGCCCATGTGTGTGGGCAGGAGGGGTGTTCCCTGAGCCCACTGGCAAACACATGGGGAGAGAAAGAGAAGGGGGAGTGGGAGAGCTCATAGCTCAAAGTTCCTCCACCACACGCTGAAGGCCTGGCTGGTGGCCCATCACTGGGCAAGATCCTCGCTCATATTCTTTCCCTTGATGGGATAGTCATCTTTCTATCCATGGGGAAAGGAATCCCTAGCTGGGGGTAAGCCGAGCAAGCTGTTCCACTCACTACCCCATGCTCTAGAGAAAGCTGCTCTTTGGGGAAACAGCCTGGTCATAATCATAACCCACATTTCTACTAGCTTATAAAGTATTTTCCTTACAACCACCCTCTGAGGTGGGCAGAGACTATAGTTAGCTAAAATTAAGCCTGGGCCAACTCAGTTGGGCTCGAGGGAGGGGGAGCAGCTCAGAAAACAATCCTCCCACAAGTGTTCCACCACCACCCCCAAGTTCTGAGAACTCCCTCGGAGGTGCTAATGAAAGATTGCTCTTGATTGATGCCTGTCCTTTCTTTTCTGCCCCCTTCTCCATGAACCAGGACCAAATCAATTTGACCACTGTTAGTGGATGGGGTGTGTCGAGCTACTTCCCCATGGTCCTACTTCCTTTGTAAACGGGAACGGGAGACATATTGCCAGACCACCTAAGATGGTGCCACTGACATGGAAGACTCTGGAGAACGAAAAATTGAAAGCTTGTGGGAACAGGCTACACCAGCATACTGTGTGGTTGGAAACAGACTTTTTCCATTGGCTGCACAGTCAGAACTGCAGGCATTTTAAGACAGCCTGACTCAGCACCTAGTAGGGCCTTTGAGGTATCTGCATCTCTGAGCATGGGGGACTCTTTTACTCACACCACGTGGTAAAGGGTGTAGGAAGGACAGAGATGGGGCCTCTTTCTTAACCTACCTTAGGCCATGTAGGCAGAGTGCTAGGCCTGGAGTTAGGAAGACCTGAATTCAAATGCAGCCTCAGACACTGGCTGTATGGCCCTGGGCAAGTCACTTAACCTGTTTAATCAGCTTCCTCACCTGGAGATAATAGCACCAACCTCTAAGGCTTGTGAGGATGAATAAGAGAATGTCTGTAAAGTGCTTAGCACAGTGTTGGCACATAATAGGTGCTTAAATGTTTGTTGAATGAATGAATGAATGAATGAATGAATGAATGAATGAATGTAGATGTGAGAGAGACCCAGAGGCGCTGTATGTGTCTATGTGCATGTGTTAGGGATGGGGGCCTGGGAAGGGGACAGGTAGATGATCACTAGGGCAGGGACAGCCAGAGATACTACCTTGCTATTCCAGCCATCCCAAGCCTGTGGAAGTTATGGAGGGTCCAGCAGGGACCTTCACCCTGCAGAAGGAGCCACTCTCCTACACCTCTGACACTGTGAGAGCCAAGAGAAAGCTCTCATCTCTCCAACCAGGCTCGAGAAAACAGAGTGTTCTGGATAACCAAATATTCTGGTTAACAGAAGGTTGCCACACATTTCATCTCTGGGTTGACAACTTCTTTTTTTTAAGAACCAAAATGTGATCAGGAGAATCAAGGAAGACCCCCAGGACTTTGGAGGGAGCCTCACCCCAGCCGGTGGCGAATTTATGGAAAGACTTGGGCAACAGCCACGAGAGAAGAGCCAACCCTGGCTCGGCTGCAGTCTGTATCGAGGGCTGGAATTTTCAAATTTCAGACCACAGACCCACTGGAGCATATAGCGCCCGAAAGTCCGCATGCATTTTGTGTACGCGATCTCTTTAGGAGGTAGGGACTGTAACAGCTAGAATTTAAACAGTACTTTAAGGTTTGCAAAGTACTTATGAATTAGTTGTCTCCTCTGCGCCACTTTGTAGGTGGGTGCTATTATCGTTCCCATTTTGTGGAGGAAGAAACTAAGGTTAAGGAAAATTAAGCAACTTGCCCTGAGGTCACAGAGCTAATGAGTGTTGGAGGAAAAACTGCCTCGTGTTATGCCCATTATCCACCGAAACGTGGAGTCTCAGAGAAGTTAAATAATTTGCTTTATTATTACTTAATAATAAAATAATTTGATTTTAATTAAAATTAAATGAGTTCATGTAGTTAAATTAAATAATTTAAATAACTTGCACGATAACAGTTACTAACATTTATGTAGGGCTTTAGGGCTTGCAAAGTACTGTAAAGGGAAATCTATCTTATTTCTAGCCCTATAATAACCCTGTGAGGTAGATATAACTGAGGGGGAGACTGTAGAAACGCCTTGCCCAGAGGCACCCAAGAGGTGTCAGAGGCAGGAGTCAAACCTTGGTCTTCTCAAATACAAGTCTATCACCCTTTCCTCTGTAGCAGGCTGACTCTCAAACTTAAAACAATACTGAACATAATTTTGTCTTTCTTAAGTGATTCAGGAAATAATCAGGAGAGAACATCTCATTGACTCAGGTTCCCTAACTACTTTCCTCACTACTACCTGGAGAGATTGGTGGCACCAAGGAGCAGCCTGTTCTGGAGTCAGGGGACCTGAATGCCTTCAAACCCTCTATCTGCCTCTTTAATTGTCTATGTGACCTTGCAGTGGTCACTTCCCTTCTCTGGGCCTCCATTTTCTTAGCTATGAAATGGAAGAGGTTTGACTGAATGCCTTCTAAGGGCTACAAGTGCTCTAAAAGGCTCCTAAACATCGTGTGGCCCTCAGGTTGGAAACTACTTCCCTGCATTGTACAACGGTCAAGGGATTTCATGGAAGAAGAGGCGGGAGAGCAGGAAAGCATTCTAAGAGTGATGAATTTGACCTCAGAGGACCTGGGTTCCAATCTCTAGAACAAGAACTCCCTAAAGGCTTTTGATTTTCAGTAAGCATCTTATTAGATGCTAGTCGATTAATCTATCTTCTAGGTGGTCTTGGGGCATTTCCTGTTACCAGTCCTCATCAGTATAACAAAGGGATGGCACTGGACCCCTTGGACATCCTCTCTAGTCCTAGACCTGGGAAGGTGGTTATTCGAAAAGGGGGCACAGGGGGGCCTGGGCACATACAAAGGGCAAACAGATGGTGCCAAAGGGCATGTGACCTGTTGGAAAAAAGAAAATGGGAAACATAAAAAGCAAGCTGGGCTCCAGGTCTGGAGAGAAGTGAAGCTTTTGGAGTCCACAGATTTGGGTCCCTAACAGTTTTCTAAGCACTCAAAATAGTACGGGGCTTTTCTTATTGCAATTTTGGAGAACAACACAGTTTCAGGATCTCTATCTGTTTAATCTACTTCTGTTAACTGATGAATCGGACTCTCTTTTCTCAGTAGAGACTGAATCAGCAGCAACTTTCCCCCTGTTGTGGTTAAGTAAAGAAAAAACATACTGTCAATCAATCCTGATCTAATAGATAAACGTGGTATCCACCATCCCACCCCTACTTGTTATGAAGGCAGCCAAGAGTTCACTGGTTCCAAACAGGACAGAAAATACTTATTTGGAAACTTCATCTGCTTCTCTACAGAACTGATTTCATGTTGAGGTTAACTCTAACCAGATGAAATGTGACAGTGACCACAGTCTTCATGTGCTCCATCCACTGCACCACCTAGCTGCCACATAGTAGGCACTTAACAAATGTTTATTGACTGACTGATTTGGTTGATGTGCAAATCAATAAATATTTTTTAAGTGCCTACTATGTGACAGCTAGGTGGTGCATGGATGAAGCATTAGGCTTGGAATCAGAAAGACTCATCCTGAGTTCAGATTTGGCCTCAGACCCTTACTAGCTGTGTGACCCTGGGCAAGTCACTTAACCCTGTTTGCCTCAGTTTCCTCACCTATAAAATGAGTTGGAGAAAGAAATGGCAAACCATTCCAGTATCTGTGCCAAGAAAACCCTAAATAGGGTCACAAAGAGTCAGACAGGACTGAAATGCGTGAACAAGGATGTGTCAGGAACTGTGCTAAACACCGGAAATACAAAGAAAGGCAAAAAACCCATCCCTGCTCTCAAGAAGCTTATGGCCTAATGGAGGAAACAACATGAAAACAACTGTGTGTTATTTATGTTCCGGGTAGCCGGAATGCCCAGTGTATGGAGCACAGGGCCTTGAGTCAGGGAGACCTGAGTTCAAATGTGACCTCAAACACTTATTAACTGTGTGACCATGGGCTGAATTTAACCTCTGCTGTCTCAGTCTCCTCATTTATAAAATAGGGATAATAACAGCACCTGCCTCCCAGGGTTCTAGTAAGAATCAGATGAGAGATTTGTAAACTTCTTAGCACGGTGCCTGGCACACAGTAGGTGCCACACAAATGTCAGCTACCATTATATACAAACAAGGTATAGACAAGACACACTGGAGATAACGGCTATCTATTCCTGAAAGTATTCCCAGAAAATAATAATTGTTATTGGACCCAATCTGTGATTTCATTAGTTTTTGGAACTTCACATGGCAGAATACTCTCCACCAGTGAAGGCTGGTGGCACCTACTCAGAATCGTATGAGTGGTTTGTACCAGAGGCAGAACCTGAACCCAGATCTTGACTCAGAGGCTAGCTCTCATTAGTAATGATGATGGCGGTGATTATAATTCATATTTATACAGCCCCATAGGCTTCATATTCCTTAGCTCTTGCTTGCTCTTCGTAGCCCAGTGAAGTAGCTGCTATTGATTGTCCCCATTTTACAGATAGATAAACAGAGGCTTAGAGAGATTAGATGACTTATTCAGAGGCTGAGGCAGGATCTAAACCTGACCCTTGCTGACTTTCTGCTTTCCTCCCCACCCCCAAGGCTACCTTCTGTCTACTCTGTCTGTATGTGGTATACAGCTCTTTTTGTGCATCTTGTCTCTCCCAGTAGAATGTAAGCTCTTGCGAGGGCAAGAACTGTTTTTGTTTTGTCTTTGAACATTCAGTGAAATACCTGACACATGGTACATAAACGTTTAATAAATGCTGGTTGATTGACTACAACATGAACTCATTCAAGATGACATGAATTTGTTAAGTATTTCTATTTATTTGTATCCTCAGTGCCAAGTACATTGACTGACAAAATCAAAAATGGAAATAATCCCTGCCCACAAGGAGCGTGTATAGTACTAGGAGAACTCATCCTGCTCAAGAAGCCATAGCTAGTCCCCATAACAGATAATAATAGACATGGATCAGGACAACCCAAGAATGCCAATGGCATTCAGCTGTCGGCCTCTTTCCCATCAACCTCTTGGGGTAATTCCTGAAATGGACAGATGTTTTGGGCCAATGTTTTTTATTCCAACATTCGAGTCAAATTAGATCTGCCCTTGGCCCTTGTCTCAGACCCTCCTCTACTGACACATGGCCTTCTCTTCACAGCACAGGGATTATGGTAACTCATTCCTTTGGGGACTTTCCTCATAAGTCATTTGGAAACTGAAAAATGTGCACATGTCACATCCTGAGTATCTTTGCCTTCACAATCTATGGAGACCTGTTGCAATTATGTTGGGGTTCCATCTTTCTGAATCCCCCTTCTTCCTGAAGCTTTCAGGAGTTGGAGAGAAACCTCTGATACTGTGAATATGAGCTGGAATATGAGGCTTTTCCATGAGGGGTCATGGGGGTTGAGAGAAAAAGGTCCCAGGCCAAATAGAGTCTCAGGAGCTATTTTTAAGAACTATTGTGAAACCCACTGGCCTGGAAATTGGAATGTTGCTCTTGCCTTGTCGGTTTGCTGGTGGTGAGTGGGATCGGGTTAAATGCCTGCTTAAAGCCTCCGGACTCATTTGGGGAACAGTGGCTGGGCTGCTTCTCTAAGGTGCATGCCCTGTAGGTGTGAAATAAATTGAAGAAGATGAATTTTAGATCAGTTCATAGGCCAGTGGCTGGTTTTTAAAAGGTGACTTAAAAAGGAAGATATGTAGGACTAGATCTGTCCTTCCACTGATGTAACCCACCCATACCCTCTGAGCAAATTCCATCTACTAATGCAGAGCAGCCATTAGATTGTAAACTCATTAGATTATGAAGTTCCTTGAGGACAGACAAGAGCTGTCTTCTTCCCCTTTTTTACCTCCAGAGCTCAGCACAATATCTGGCACATAGTAGGGAGTTAATACTTGTTTATTGATTGATTAATTGTACTCTTACAGAGTTGCCTGGAGACACTGAAGGGTTAAAGGACTTACCCATGATCTCACAATCTATAAATGTCTGAGAAGAGACTTAACCCAGCTCTTCTTGACTTCAAAGACTGCTCTCTACTCACTACCGCTCAAGGCTGTCCTTTGTCATTTAAGTAACACTTTAAAATTTGTGAATCACTCTGTTATTATCCTACATTGATCATCCCATCAACTCTGGGAGGAAAGCACTTCCAGGATTATTGTCGCCATTGTAGAGTGAGGAAACTGAAGCAGCCTGGTGACATAATGGATAGACTGCTAGAATGGTCTCAGTGTCAGGAAAATAATACTAATAACAACAATAACTAGCATTTCTATAGCTCTTTGAGGTGTACATATGTTGTCTCATTTGCTCAGGAAAACCTGAATTCAAACCTCTGTGAGACACTTATGAGATGTATGATGGTGGTCTCCTCACTTAATCTCTTTCAGCCTCAGTTTCCTCATCTGTGAAATGGGGTTACTGATAGGACCTACCTCACAGTGAAAATTAGATGAGCTTTGAAAATTTAAAGTGCCATATAAAGGCTAGCTATTATTATTTTACTTGCCTGGAGCCACACAATTAGGAAGTTTCAGAGGCAGGCTTCATAACCAGGTCTTCCTGATGTTGACTCCTGCAGTCTCTGTGCTGCTCTGGCTCTCCATGATAGGGAAAGGTGCAATCAACTGCTTTGAAGGGCAGACATTCAAGGGAAAATCTATACCCATCAGGAGTTCTTTCATTAGCTCCTAGCCCCCTGTGTCCCACCACTGAAAAGCCCTTAAGCTCTCAAACATGCTGAGGACCTGAGATAAGAGAGTACAGGAGCAGTGAGACCCCATTTGGGGCATGCCAGGATGGGCTTTGGTCATCTTTCTTGTCAGAGTCCCTGACCCTCAGCCACGGTCTTGACCTGTCCCAAGGCAAGGAAACATCCCAAAGATCACATTTTCAGGGAGACAGCATATGTCTAGTCATCATGGCTTCCCACCATCATCCCAGGTGCAGAAGCCAAGTACTGAGACAATAAGCAACATGGCTGGAAACACCCACAAGGGTCTCAGCTCCCCAGAAGGGCAGCCAGGAGTATACAGATCATACCACACATGCGGAGGATGGCCAGGGTCAGCGCTGCCTAGCCATGAGCCCCAGTGTCACCAGGCCTTTGGTGTTCCCTCCCTCCTCCCAAAGATCATCCCCTCCCCGTAGACTCCATACAACGGTCTCTGCTGGCTGCCATGAGTGGAGCCTGGTTTGATCAGCCAAAAGAGAAAAGGGAACAAGCATTTACATGTGTGGTGCCTACTATGTGCTAGGCTTTTTACAAAATTGTTACAAATATTATCCCATTTGATCCTCACAACAACCTTTGGCAGTAGGTGCAGTTATTATCCCCATTTTACAGTTGAGGAAACTAAGGCAAGTGGAGGTTAAGCGATTTGCCCAAGGTCACATGCTTTTAAATGTCTGAGGTTGGATTTGAACTCAGATCTTCCTGACTCCAAGCCTAGTGTTTTATCGCACCACCTAGCTGCTCATGATCAATAATTCACTAGCTCTGCTAACTCTCTAGGATGCCCCTAATTACAGATGGTCAACTGTTCTCTTTGGTGTCTAAAGAGCAGGAACACACCAGGGAAACAGACATTTCTCGAGCATCTCCTGTGCCAAAATCCTGTGCCAATCATGGTACAAGAATGGCTAAGATACAGTTCTCGCCCTCAAAGAACTTCAAGGGCAGATAAAGGATATAGGCAAAAAAGTGCTTCAAGATAGATGTGCTGTGTGCTGTATTCATCCTAAGAAGGATGAACAAAATAATCTAGGAATTCAGAGGAAGGGATCACTTCCTTCTTTGGGGAAGAATAGAGGAAGTAGCCTTGAGGTGGAGTCTGAAGGAGAATGGGTAGGATTTCAGAAGGTAGTAACATGGGCAGCTAAGTGGTGCAGCAGATAGAGGGCCAAGCCTGGAGTAAGAAAGACTTGGGTACAAATCCAGCCTCAAGACACTTAACAGCTGGGTGACCCTAGACAAGTTACTTAACCCTATTTGCCTTGATTTACTCATCTGTAAAATGAGTTGAAGAAGGAAATGGCAAACAGCTCCAGTATCTTTGCCAAGAACACCCCAAATGGGGACACAGAAAGTTGGACACAATTGAAAAACAACAGAGGCAGGCATTAGGACAAATATGGTCTGTAGAGGGAAAGATAAATAAAAGGCCAATTTTTCTTTGTTTTTATTTTTTCCTTTTTGTTTGTTTTATCCCAGTTTTCATTCCCTCTCCCCTTTTCTCTATTTGCTTGGGTTGGGTAGCAGATTCTACAAAGTACTAAACAAATTTCTAATAACATTTGTACAAAGTGCCTTCTCTAAAGTCCCAGTCTTTGACCTTTAGCAAGAAGCTTTACCCAGGGGCGGCTAGGTGGTTCAGTGGATAGAGCACTGGCCCTGAAGTCAGGAGGACCTGAGTTCAAATGCAGCCTCAGACCAAACACTTGACACTTACTATTTGTGTAAGCCTGGGCAAGTCACTTAACTCCCAATTGCCTAAAAAAGAAGAAGAAGAAGAAGAAGCTTTACCCAGTCTTCAGTAACCTTAGCACCTTCCCTATGAGTTTTTCTCCTTTTTATCCTGGCTATAGCTTGTTCAATCCTAAAGAGAGATATTTGCTGTTCCTCTGTAATTTAGCCATCTGTCCAGAGGCTCTGAGATTTGCTCAGGGTTCCATATCTAGTATGTGTCAGGTAAGGCTTGAACCCAAGACTTTTTGCCTCTATCTGATGCTTCAGGCTTCTTTTCTCCTCTCCAGCACCACTCCTGACTCTCCATACTTTCTCCATGATGTCCCAGCAGGCTTCTTGCTCTGGAAGTCCATCCTACCCCTTCGTCCGGTCATCTAGCTGGTTCCTCCATTTTAAGGAAAGTGCCCAGGTCTTCACTCTTCTCCAAGCTTCATTCCTGACTCTCCAAACTTTCTGTACCACATCTCACAGATAGAGTACCTACTCCTTCCCATTTCTTTCCTTCTTTTCAGCTTCCTTTTAAGTGTTGTCTGCTATTAAAATGTAGGCTTCTTGAAGGCAGGGACTGTCTTTCTGCTTGTATTTATATTTCTAGTACTTAGCACAGTGCCTGGCACATAGTCAGTGCTTAATAAATGCTCGTTGACTTAGCTTGTTTCTCGTAGTAGATGCTTCATGCCCTAAATTGCTGGGTCAGAGTGTTTGGCTTGGAGTTAGCATGACCTGGATTGAAATTCAACCTTATATACCTACTGATTGTATGACTATGGGCAAGTCACTGAACCTCTCTGAGCCTCATCTAACACTCTAAGCTCACAAGTCATAAACAGGAGCTTGAGAGTCCAACATCTGGAGCTGCTTCCCTAAAGAAAGCCCTGGCTAGGTCCAGGGGCTTTTTTTTTCACTTCATCAATTCACCTTTTTCCATTCCCTACACTCAGCTAGCAAAACTGATCAGCTAATCCATTTTCATGGTGCAGGTGGCGTATCTGTAATCAAAAGAAATCAATGCCAAAAGAATATGCTACTGTTAAGAATTTCAAGTACTTGGACAGGCAGGTAAAAGAAATAAAGTAGGTACTAACCGGAAAATCTCTGGGTGCATTTAACATCAGACCATGTAGGTAGCCACCTACTTTCCCTATACACTATGTTGGGTTAATCCTTGAGAGGAAAGATGGCTGAAAGTCTTTAATTTCTCTCCCTCACTTTGGAGTCATTGAAGGGTAGAATTTGTCAGGGGGGGTGGAAGAAAAGATTATAGAAGGAGTAGAAGTTGGGGATACCTAGCTGAAAGGGGAAAAGCAGGCAGCAGTTCACAGCAACCTCACTGATCCATGAGGGAATAAGATGAGGGTCATACAAAGAATTCTGAGGGGTTTGGAGATTTCATGAAATCAATTTCTACAAGATAGGGTCAATGATTAACTTCCAATTTAAAGGGGTAGGAAGGTTAGATCCTTGGGAAGTCTCAGAGTGGGTTGCACAGGGCATCATAGAGTCAAAAGGATGGCATAACATCAAAATAGATTAGTGATGAGGGAAAGAGAAAGAATAGGGTCTGCTCCTGCACTAGGGTTTCAGAAAACTTCTCTGTTATGTATCACCCCCCTGCAAATTAAGAATTAGCATTACTGGGAGCAGATTCTAGGGTATCTTAGAAGTAAGAAAAGAAGTGAAATTTAAGCAACACTGCTTGGGAAAGGGACTTTCAAATTTCACTAACATGAAAGATTAGATGAGGTGGGGGACAGGGTTCCATAACAGAGAAGTTAGGTACCACACTGGTATCCAACATGAGAAATGAAAGGGTAAAATAGAAAAGAGTAAGTAAAGTAAATTTGTGTAGATGAGGATTGAGTATGGTAACAGGAGGGAGATGGAAATGCAGAAAGGAAACCAGGTTCAAATTAGTGTAAGTGAAGCCAACTGCAAAGACTAGGTGCTGCCTTAAAAAAGACAAAGGTTAAATGTAGGTGTGTATAAATTTTATGGAAGAAATTTAAAGGAAGAAAACACAGATAGTTATAACCCTAAATGTGAATGGATAATGTCCCTAATAAAAGGAAAATGACTAAAGTAATGGATAAGAAAATAAAATTCAGTAATTAACTTCATACAAGAAACACATTTAAAACAGAAACACACACACACACACACACAGAAAATGAAGGCATGAAACAAAGTACAATGCATCAACTAGCTTTAAAAAAAAGGTGTTACACTTGTGATCTCAGATAAGGTAACAATACATAAAGACAACAGAGAAAAACAGGTAAACTACATTATGCTAAAAGACACCAATGACAATTTTTAAAAATTAGCAATAGTAAATATATCTCCACCAAATAATGCAACAGCTACGTTCTTAAAAGATAATCTATGTGAGTAGCAAGAAAACACTGATAATACATTAAAATCAGAATACTTCAATATTCCTCTTTCAGAACTAGATAAGTCAGAAAGAGAAACAAAAAGGAAAATATAGAGCTAAATGAAATGTTGAAGATAAATAAGATTTGATTGATCTGTGGCACTTTTTGAATGAGGTTATCAAGAAAATACATTTCTTAACTTCCCATGTACTTAACAAAAAAATGGACCATGTGGTGGGGCATGAGCAAATATAAAATGGCAGACATGCTGAACACATACTTTCCAGATGGTAGAAAAAAAAAACATAATAAATAGGAGCAGCTAGGTGGCACAGTGGATAGAACACTGGCCCTAAAGTCAGGAGGACCTGAGTTCAAATCCATTCTCAGACCAAACACTTGACACTTACTAGCTGTGTGACCCTGGGCAAGTCACTTAACCCCAATTACCTAAAATAATAATAATAATAATAAATAAAATGTGATCAAGAGATACAGGCCTGAATGGACACTAAGTAACAGTACCCTGAATAACAAATGGGTCAAAGAACAAATCATTAAAACAATGAATAATGATGTTAAAGGTAATGGTGACAATGAAACAATATACTAAACCTTACATTATGTAGCAAAAGCAGTCTTTAGCAGAAAAAATATCTAAAAACTTACATTAACAAAATAGAAAAAGAGATGATCCATTATTTGCCCTTGAAATTAAAAAGACTAGAAAATAAACAATCATTCCCAAAATGTGAAAAAAAGACAAAATCTTGACAATTATAGGAGAAATGGAGAAACCTAAAATAAAAAGTCTATTAAACTAATGCATAACATTGAGTTGCTTTTTTAAAACTATCAAATTACCAAAATAAAAATGAAAAAAAATGTGGTTCATAAACATGGAGGATATGAAGAATTATCAGAATCTAATATATGCAATTTTTGCTAACTTTGAGGATTCATAGGAAAATAATGAGCAGCTACAAAAATGTAACCTATCAAAATAAACATGCAGCTTTTCAAGTTGTCCTGTTTGATTCCTTCTGGCCTTCTGTTCTCTTCTATACAGGTTTTAAAATGTCTTCAATGGCTCACTTTTCTTCTTTTCTTTTTGGCAACCCTATTCCTAGTTTCCCTCATGCTCCAACCGTACACCCCCTCCAATGAAAAAGATAAGGAAAACCATCTAATACATATGTATGGACAACAAAACAAATTCCCACATTGACCATGAGAGGACCTGACTCCAAATTCTATCACTGCTTTGTGCTGTTTATATGAACTTGGACAAGTCATTTAACTAAGGCTTGAGAAGGATCCCTTATTTTCCTTTTTTTTTTCACTATTGAATAAACTATGCTATAACAACTCAACTGTCCTCTGAGCATATGAAGGATGTGGAAGGCAGAAAAACCCAATTCAGGGTATATTCGCAGCTGTATATTTTCCCATGTTTTAATAATTCTGAGCCATATTTCATATCGTTTCCCTAGGTTCAATTCCGTTCCTCTGGGAAAGCAGCAGTTGTCTGAGCAGCTTCAGGCTGACTGCCTTCTTGTGGTCAGTGGAGACAGTACAGTTTTTTCTTCTTTGTTTTCTTTTTTTAAATTCATTTTTAATAGCATTTTTTCCCAATTACATGTCAAGACAATTTTTAGCACTCATTTTTACAAGATTTTGAGTTCCAAATTTCCACCTTCTTCCTTCCCCAACATCCTTTCTAAAATGGTAGGCAATTTGTTATAGGCTGTACATATGCTATCACGTAAAACATATTTCCGTATCAGTCACAGTTGTGAAAGAAGAACCAGATCAAGAGGAAAAAAACACAAAAAACGATAAAGTTAGTGGGAAAAGTATGCTTCAATCTGCATTCAGAGCTCATCAATTATTCATCTGGATGTGGATAGCATTTTCCTTCATGAGTTGATGGAACAGCTTTTAAAATGACTTCTACAGAAAGGGGTCACTGGATTGCTCAGTGGATAGAGAACTGGGCCTGGAGTCAGGAAGGCCTAAGTTTAAATCTGGCCTCAGACACTCACTAGCTTTGTGACCCTGGGCAAGTCACTTACCTTTGCTTTAATCCACTAGAGAAAGAAATGCCAAACCATTCTAGTATCCTTGCTAAGAAAACCACATAGACAGCATTAGTGTGCACAGGGTCACAAAGAGTCGAACACAACTAAACAACGGGACAACAACAATTCTATACAGATGCCACAGTGACTCTGATGGGACCTCCTGCCTGATATCTTGAACATAATAAAAATAACAATAACAACAATAATAGCCAGTATTTATATAGCACATTGACGTATGCAAAGGGCTTTATAGATACGATCCACTTTAATCCTCAGAACAACTCTGAGATGTCAGGCTATTGTTATCCCCATTTTACAGATGAGGAAACTGAGGCAGACAGAAACTAAGTGACTTCCCTAGAGTCACACAGCTAGGAAGTGTCTGAGACTAGATTTGAACTCAGGTCTTGCTGACTCTAGGAGCAGCACTCTGTCCACTGTACCACACCTAGATGCCTCGTCTATAGAATGTAGTGCCACCGAGTAGACAACTCGGATGTATAGGGTACTCCTTCTTTGGAGAAATTAATAAAATGGCAGCCAGCATTTCTGTAGGCTTAAAGAAACCAGAACAGGGACATATGTGGGCTGCTTGGGCAGTATTCCGAGGACCACTTGCAGTTTACGCTTGTGTCATGCTTATTGGTTGCATGTCATAAATGTTACATGTCAGGGAGCCTTCCCCAACCCCTCTGAATTCTAGCGCCTGTCTTCTCTTCATTATTTCCTACTCATCCTACGTGTAGCTTGCTTTGTATGTATCTGTTTACATATTGTCTCTTCCTTTAGATTATAAGCTACTGGAGGGCAGGGACTGTCTTTTGTCTCTTTTTGTATCCTCAGCACTTAGCATATGGCCTGGCACAGAGTAGATATTTAATAACTGTTCATTGATTGATGAATTGAGTATATGGCTTTTCATGTTATCTCTGTATCCCCAGAGCCTAGTATGGCCATCTGTACACAGTAGGCACTTAACAAATGTTTATTGATTAATGAATTGATTATATTGGTTTTCATATTATCTTTGTGTCTCCAGACATGGCCACCTGTATACAATAGGTGCTTAATAAATGTTCATCATATTAGACTGAATTCAGTGATTTGCCCCAGGCTCCAAAGGTGCTAAGTTGCAACACTAGAATTTGGTCTCAGGTCCTCTGACTTTAAATCCATCTCTCTATCTCTCTCTCTATCCCTCTCTCTCTCTCTCTCTCTCTCTCTCTCTCTCTCTCTCCTATTCTACCACTTTATGGGTTTTGGAAACATTGGGTTGGGAAGCCAATTTTTATCAAAGCATGTGTCCTATTAACAATAAAAAAGCATTTCCTTAATCCAGTCATACCCCTCTCTTTCTCTCTCTCCTCTCTTTCCCCATCTGGCATGTAGAACACAGCCACTCAGGCCTCTCTGCTGGAGTCCTTGAGAGACGACTGAAAAGATGCTTTGCGTGTGCTCCAAAGCACATTCCGTGCCTCATCTCTGTGGCCCAGTTCCTGTTATCCTTCACATCTGTTTTAAAATAAGCCACGTTTGGGGTACTGCGCAATCGACAGGAGTGGAAAGTTGGCACGCAGACTTGTTTAAACAAAGTTCCCGAGTAGCCTGCTGGCAGGTGTTTCCAGAGTTCTTGGAGTATAATTCTTTGGATAGGATGTATGCCAGTGTACATAGCAACAGGGGAAAGGAGAAAAAAAAAGTGTTTTCCTTTCCCGCAGTGGAGACAGTGCAGAACTTTAGATGCAAAATCATATATTCAGTTCCGGGGCCTATTTTGGCTTCCCGTCAAGGACCATAGGATAATAAAGCCTCGCATCTTCCCGCACGAAGTTCAGGAGAGCTTCAGAAAAGGAACAAGCGCACTTGTTGACAACCACCGTCCCAGAAGCCTGGAATCTCAAGGATGGAAGGGACCTTGGAGGCTAAGTAGCCCAAACTTTTAAGTCCAATCCAACTCAAGATTTCATTTGGGAGGGACTGCCTATCTTGGACCTCCATTACCTGAAGCCTCCTTGTTCAAGCATTCCAGTTAACTCTAGTATCAAATGAGGCCGGAGGACTGAGAAAGAAAAAGCGGAATTCGCTTATCCATTAATTTATTTTTGCTTTGCCCATTAGGGCTTGGCATTGATTTTGCTCCCTCTCAAATCTCCAAACCTGGGACAGATTTAAAAGCACATGATGAGTTTCTGAGCCCTTCCTTGACATTTGGGGCAATGCTCATTTGTTGCTTCAAGATGGCGGCTTCTACTCATCCCATTAAACCCTGAATTAGTATGACAGTAATCCCAGAGAGAAATAACTCCAGGCTGTTCCTTTTGTCTTGCCCTTCCCCCCACTCCCATCACTGAGATGAATAAGAAAAGTTAAAGAAAAATGATATCAACTGCTTAGGAATAAGGGGAGTGTGGCCGAGGTTTCTAATGGAAGCATTTCAAGATCACAACAGGAGTGGAGGAGCCCAAAGTCTGTAAGAGCTGGAAAAAAGAGACACGGTTTGGTCTTAGGGCATGGCCTGGCATGTAATAGGAATTTAATAAATGCATATTGCCTGACTGACCATGAGACTTTGGAGTCAAGACCTGAGTTCAGCCTCAGACACTACCTTCGTACCCATGGGCAGCCGGGTGACACGGTAGATACAGCATGGGGCCTGGAGTCAGGAAGACTCATCTTCCTGAGTTCAAATCAGGCCTCAAACACTTACTAGCTGCATAGAGGATTGTGTGACCCTGGGCAAGTCACTTGACTCTGTCTCAGTTTCCTCATCTGTAAAATGAACTGGAGAAGGAAATGGCAAACTGCTCCAACATCTTTGCCAAGAAAACGTGAAGAGTCAGACATAGCTGAAACAACTGAACAATAACCCATGGGCAAGTCTCTCAACCTTGCTATGCCTCACTTTTCTCATCTGTAAAATGGAGAATAATAAGTATAAGGATAAAAATAAGAAGATATTTATAAGCCCCTTGTAAACCTCAAATCACTGTGTAAATGTTAGCTGGTAGTATTAGTAGTAATTTCAGTTAGACCATTAGAATTGGGATTAGGTTGGAAATAACTTTTCATACTTTTCCCACCTTGTTTCCGGCCAATTTGTGCATCTTAAGGCAATTATTAGCATTATAATAGAGCCTGCTTTTGACCTGGGCTCCCCAGGAAGAAAAACAAAAGTGAATTTCAATAGGCAGAGATAATGATGGAATCACTAGTAATCCACTTAGGCTGAATAGATAGTAGCTCACAAAGTAAGCAAGAGGGTAGGGTGGAGCCAGATTTTGCAGGGCATTAAAAACCAGTCTGAGGAGTTTATATTTTATAGACTGAGCTATATAAGGAATAATAGCTCAGGTTGGTATGGAATGACATACATTTATGTAAAATGAGATCGGGGCAGCTTGGTGGCACAGTGGTCCTGGAGTCAGGAACACCTGAGTTCAAATTTGGCCTCATTATTATGATACATTATTATTATGACACTTACTTGTTGTGTGATCCTGGGCAAAACACTTAACCCCGATTGTCTCCTCCCTACTGTATGTGTGTGTGTGTGTGTGTGTGTGTGTGTGTATAATGAGATCATATTTGTAAAGCACTTTATAAATCTTAATGGTCTACATAAATACTAGCTGTTATAGAGAGCTTTCAGGTTTGCAAAGATCATATTTGCAAATCTGATCTCATTTTATTCTTACAACAATAGTGGGAGGTAGGTGCTATACATATATCATCACCTCCACTTTAGAAATTGAGTTAGCATTTAAGTTATTTGCCCAGGGACACAAATTATCTGCATCTGAAGCCAGATTTGAACTTAGATCTTCCTGACTCCAGGTCAGCTCTGTGCACCCTGTCACCCAACAAGAGAGTGACAAGATCAGACTTATTATGTATTAGGAAGATTATTTTTGGTAGCTTTGTAGAGGATGGATTGGAAAGGGAAAAGGGAGAAACTGAAAGTCAGAATCCAATTAGGAGGTTGTTGCAATAGTCAAGGCAAGAATTGAGTCAAGTGTGTGCTTTGGTGGTAGCTGTGTGCGTGGAGAAAAGATGACAAATGCAAGAGATGTTGTGGAGCAATCATTGACAGGATTTAGGAACGTTTGATGTGGGGGATAATAGACAGGGAAGAACCAAGGGTGATCCCAAGGTTTTGAGCCTAAGACTGGAGGATGGTGATTCCTTCAGTAGAAGCAGGGAAATATGGAAGTAGGAAAGGTATTACCGGAAAGATGATATATTCTGTTTTGAACATTTTGAGTTTAAGTCAGTGGGATATTCAAATAAAGGTGTCGAGCAAGTAATTAGAAATAAAGAAGAGTTCAGCTAAGAGATGAGGACTGGATATTTGAAAGTAACACTGGGAATGATCTGTACAGAGAACACTGTATCCATGGAGGTCAAAGAGATCCCCAAGGAAAAGAGAAGGTATGGAAGTTAGCCTTGGGGATACCTCCAGGGTCCTAGAGTAAGAGCTGGAAAGCTATTTATGCAAATATTCTCCCATTTTACAGATAAGGAGCCTGAGGTCTAGGGGACCGGAAGAAGATGTAGAACCACTGAAGGAGACTGAGAAGAACCGAGACAGAACAGTCATACAATCCGAGGGAGGAGAGACTATTCAGAAAAAAGCGGTGTCAAAGTCAATAGTGTCAAATGCTACAGAGCAGAGGGAAAGGATGAGACCTCAGAAAAAGTCTATGAGATGTAGCACTGGAGGCCATTGGTGACATCAAAGAAATTGCTGTGTATGTTGGAGTGAATAGGTTGGTTAAAAATCAACTGGAAGGGCCAGAGAGGTGGTGCAGTGGATAGAGCAGCAGCTCTGGATTCAGGAGGACCCAAGTTCAAATCTGACCTCAGACACATGATACTTACTAGCTGTGTGACTCTGGGCAAGTCACTTAACCCCACTGCCTAGCCAAAAAAAAAAAACTGGAGACAGGAAAAGATTATGCTTTTTATTAGTTTAACAATAAAGTAGAGAGAATGATACAGAATGATACTTGTTGCTCAGTAGTTTTTCAGTTGTATATGACTCTCTGTGACCCTCTTTGGAGTTTTCCTTGCAAAGATGCTAGAGTGCTTTGTCATGTCTTTTTCCAGCTCATTTTACAAATGAGGAAACTGAGTCAAACAGGGTTAAGTGGCTCACCCAGGGTCACACAGCAAAAGTGTCTGAGGCCAGATTTGAACTCAGGAAAATGAGTCTTCTTGACTTCAGGTTCTATCTACTGTGTCACTTAGCTGCCCTGGCGAGCTTGAGGAGGTAGCAACGTCAAGATTTTCCAATTTGTTTACTTGTTTCAGCACAGGGGAAATTTGTCAGCAAAGAGAATAATCGAAGATGAGAGAGGTCAAGACAATATTCAATGGGAAAATGGCCCCAGATAAGACAGGGAAAACATGATCCAATGTCTCTCCGCTCCAGTCCATCCTCCACTGAACTATCAAATTCATCTTCTTAAAGTGCGGGTCTGGCTATGGCATTCCCCCTCTACTCTCCCTTCCATTTAATAAACTCTAGCAACTCCCTGTCACTTGTAGGATCAGATATAAAATCCTGTGGCATTCAAAGCTTTCCATAACTTGGTTTTCCTCCCACCTTTCTAGTCTTCTTGTACCTTACATTAATCACAGCTCTACACTCTTTGATGAAAGGAACCTTTGATGTCATCAAATACAACCTTGGCATTTTACACAAGGAAAGTGGAGCCCTGAGGAGTGAACGGTCCAAGGCTGACCTTGCTTGTCATTCAGAAGGACTGAGTTTATGTCCTGCCTTGGAGGAATATTAGCTACTAATCAGTGGGCAAATTGAAAGCTCTTTACAACCTGGTCCTTTCTCCTGACTCGGGTATTTTTACTGGCTGGTAAGAGAGAATTCTCTCTCTTTATAGATGAGGCCAAGGGATGGGAAGTGACTTGTCCAAAGTCATCCAAATCATAAGTAGCATAACTGGAACTCAAACCTAGGACTTCTGGCTCTAAATTATTGAGATTATACCTTTCTTCCATCTATGGGAGAATTTCTGTGAATGGCCTAAAACAAGAAAGCCTCTCCCAGAATTCCCAGTAACTAAATTGGGAAGGAATGATTCAACCGTGGCTTCATATATCCTCATTCCCACCCTGGTCCGTGGTTGATATGGGAAAATTTTGAGGGCCCCCAAATTCTGAAATGACTGAAAAACTGTACGGCAACCTCCTAGATTTCGCTGAAGCCAGGGATTTATCCTCAGAGCTTACTACATTACACACAAATGACAAGGGTCACTTTCTTGTTGTTGTTGTTGGGGTTCCTAAACCTATTTTTTTCAGTTTAACACAGTGCCTGGTATATAGTAGGGGCATGAGTGTTTATTGATTGATATAATGTTACTGTAGTAAATATTAATTGATTTATAAATGCTGATTGAGTTTGGGGAAGTCCCTGATATGAAAACTCCCTTCACATATTCAGATCAGCAACTCACAGTGTTACAGACTGAGGCCTGCGGGAATCTCTAAGAGATATAAGCCATTTAAGAGAACAACAAAAAAAAGAGGGCATGAGGAGGGCCTATTTGTATATTTGTATAAGGGTATTTATAGAAGCTCTTGGGCTAAGAACTGGAAATTGAGGGGATGCCCGTCAATTGGGGAAAGGCCAAACAAGTTGTAGTATGTGATTGTGATGGAATATTATTGTGCCATAAGAAATGACAAGCAGAATAATTTCAGAAAAACTGGGAAAGACTTACATGAACTGATGCAGCATGAAGTGAGCAGAACCAGAAGAACATTGTATACAGTAACAGCAACATTGTTAGATGAAGAACCGTGAACGACATAGCTATCCTCAGCAATACAATGATCCAAGTCAATCCCAAAGGACTCATGATGAAAAATGCTATCTGCCTCCAGAAAAAGAACTGGTGGCATCTGAATACAGACCGAAGCATACCATTTTTTCATTTTCTTCCTTTCTTTTTTAGTTCAAGTTTTCTTCCACAAAATGGCTAATGTGGAAATATGTTTTACATGATTGAACACATATCACCTGTATCATATTGCTTATCTTTTCAAGGAGGGGGAGAAGGGAAGGAGAGAAGAATAGAATTTGGAACTCAAAACTTAAAACCAAATGTTAAAAATTGTGTTTACATGTAATTGGGAGGGGGAGTAAAATACTATTTTTTAAAAATAGTGATTAAGCCATCTGCCCAGTATGTAGTAGCCATTATTCCTCAAAAAGCAGGATTCAGACTCAGTTCTTCTGAATGACAATCAAGGGCAGCCTTGACAGTTCACCTCTCAGAGCTCCACTTTCCTCATCTGTAAAATGAGGTGATTGTATTTGATGACGCCAAAGGTTCCTTCCATCTCTCAATACATGATCCTCTCGTTCCTCTGTCCACTATGTCATCATCATTGTCAAATTTATGTTGCCCCTTTTAAGACTCGCAAAGCACTCTACATGTGATTGATCCTCATTTGATCCTCACAACAACCCTATGAGATAGGTGCTATCATTATACCCATTTTCCAGATGAGGAAACTGAGGCACAATCACCCAGCTAGTAAGTGTCAGAGTGAGGAAGACCTGAGTTCACATCTTGCCTTAAAGTATGCTACTCTATCCACTGTGATTCTCTATATATATTGCCTGGGTAGGAATGAGTCAACAGCAAGTTTACAATAAAAACAGAAATACACACTTAAAAAAGTATCTCAGTGTAAAAATATAATTTTAACTGATCTTGTCTAAAATCAGGCTCCACATGTGCATAGACAAACTTTACTAATGTTCCAACCAATGTTTTTTCATGAGATTGTAAGGTGAAGGGAACATTAGAGGTGACCATTTCCCATCCATCTTCTCCCCCACTCTAATTAAGAGAGCTTGCCTTTTCCATTCACCACATGAGCATGGGCATGCACGATTCCTTTGCCCCAGGGACACCATTTTACCTAAAGTAATGCTTTTGTGGAAATGCTTTTTCTGTGAAACCTTCCTGGGCAGCCCAGCTAAAAGTGCTACACTCCCCATACTTTCTGCCTCTCTATTAAATTTTTCCTATTTGCTCAGCTAAAATAAACACTAATGTGTATTATAGTTATTTGGTAGGGAGTGTTCTTTTTTCATCTTTGAATTCCTAGATTTCGGCACAGTGCCCTACACATGATAGGTGTTTAATAAATGATCATTGAATGGAAACATGGACTATAAATATGCCATATAAAGATATGCATATCCATCGTCCAAGAAACTGAAACCCCAGAGACAAAGTGATAAGTGAGGTGTAATAGGGAGCAGAGGGGAGGGAAATTGAGGGGAGGGGAAGAAAGTTAAGGAGAGGGGAGGGAAGAGAAAGAAAACTGAAAGGGAGGGAAGGGAAGGGAAGGGAAATGAAGAGGGGAGGGGAAGGAAGAGAAATGAAGGGGAGGGGAGGGAGGGGAGGAGAAGGAAGGGGAGGGCAGGGGAGGGGAGGGTGGGAAGGGGAAGGGAAAAAACATATATATAGCACCTCCAGTGCCAGGCACTGTGCTAAGTACTTTTTACAAATGTTGTCTCATTTGATTTGAAAGAATTCTAGACTTGGAGAATGAGGACTTGGGTTCAAATTTCAGTCCTGATTCTTGTTCCCTGATGGACTTTAGGCACAGCCTTTCACGTCTCTGGACCTCAGGCTTCTCAACTATAAAATGTGACAATTGGACCATACCTTGTAGATGTGGGTTGTGTGTGGGGATGAGAGGGAAGGTTGTAGATATATGGATGTGAATTCACCCAAGCTCACACAGTAAGGAGCAGAGTTATATTCGAATCCAGATTTTACATAGTTGCCTGCCCATCTTGAACTTCTCATCTAAGACATCTTAAAGCTCCTATCAATCAATAGACAAGCATTTATTAAGCACCTACTATGTGCTACAAGTACAAAGAATGAAATCATGCCTACTCACAGAGAGCTTATGTTCTCATAGGAAAGGTAAGTACATGTAAAAATATAAAGCATAAATATAAAAGTAATCAGCACAAATACATGCAAAGTAGTTAGAGCAGTGGAGAGCAGACCTGGAGTCAGGAAGACCTGAGTTTGAATCAAGCTTCTTACAAGATACTTACTAGCTGTATGACCCTGGGCAAATCACTTCACCCTGTTTGCCTCAGTTTCCTCATCTGTAACATGAGCTGGAAAACAAAATGGCAAACCACTCCAGTATTTTTGCCAAGAACACCCCAGACGGAGTCGCCAAGAGTCAGACACAACTGAAACAATTGAACAACGACAACAACGGCAAAGCTTGGAAGTGAAGCCACTGTTGTCCAGTGAATGTTGATTTTGCAGGGCTTACCAAACAGTTAAAGGGAAAAGCACCAGAACACATTTGTTTTTTGTACTGTGTTCCTTTCAGTCAAAGAAGTTTGAGAGGCTATGTGTCAAGTCCAGGAACTTCAGAAATAGGTCTTATTGTTTTTCAGGAAAAGGTGCCCTGGTCTCATGAATCGAAGGGAACAATCATTCATCCCCGGATTTTCTGCCCTTGATTTCTTTGAAACTCTGCTGTGTGAGCTTGGGGTTTTGTTTGGATGTTTATGTCTTAGCCCCAAAGGAGGATGGTTTGAGGAGCTTCAGCCTGGGCTCCCTCTGTTGGCATTTGCCAGTCGTCTGGATTTCATATAGCCAAGCCTGAAAAGGTCATGAATAGACTCTGGGCATCTTCACTAAGCTGGCCAGCATCCTTGATGAAGTGTTTACGGAAATGGCTCCCCCAATTAGGTGACGCCATACTTTAAAATCCATCTGACCTTCTTTAAACTTTTTGTCTTCGTCTAACTCATATTTCTAAGTATCTAGATCAACAAACATTTGTCGACCACCTGGTAGGTAGAAGGTCTTGAGTTCTGTACTAAGATTTTCCAGGTTTTTGCCTGCCTTCAAAGTACTTATAATCTAATCCAATGGAAAGTGTCTGAAAGGGAGGAAGCATATGTCTGAGTTTTCATAGACAGGACCTCTTAGAGTCCTGGCTTAGAGAAGAGAAGGGAAGGTGAGCAGGAGTGTGCTAGAGCCAGCTCTGACCAGCTCCTGGGAGGTGATTGTTAAATTTTCAGTGAAGACATCTAAAGGCCTACCTCAAAATATAAAAATGCTTCAAACCAGACTGATTTGTTTCTTGTCCAGACTTAAGAGAGCGGGAGTGGGGAAATGATAATAATGCAAATTGAACTTAAAATTGTGTCTTGTGGACTATTTCTTTTTGGAGATCCAGTTGTCAAACATTTACCATCACCCAGAAAAGAGATTAAGAACTGCTTAAAGATAATGTGGTATGGTGATTAGAAAGCTACCTTCAGAGTCAGAAAAATCTAGGTTTAAATCCTGCCTCTGGCATATGCTAATTGTGTAAAGTAGGAAACTAATTTAGCTTCTTGGTGTCCCAGGCAACACACCAAAACTATAAGTTAAAGATGAGTCGCATTAGAGGTTGGTATCATACTGGGAGTTCCTTGTGCTGATGAAGTCACCAGTCTGGGTTTTTTCTTTTTAATTGCTTACACTAACTTTAAAGAAACCTGTACTAGTGAAGAAGAGCTGAGAAAACAAGTTGGATCCTGCCTGCTTTTAATATATAGTTTGAATATTGCTACTCTCCACCTCTTACAGACAAGGAAAAGTTTTGAACTTTACCAGTTCTCAAGGGGAAAAGAAAATCAGCAAGCTAAAGTAAGAATCAAGGGGGAGGGGGAGGAGGAAGCAAACTGACAAGGATCTTGTAGTTCCTGACCTACTGGGACTGGAAAGAAGGCTATAGGCCAGTGGATTACCCCAAGTCTATCCTTCTCAATGTTCATAGCCCTTAACTAAGATGCCTTAATTCTCTAAGTCATTGCATTAAGCCATGAGCTGCAAACTAAGAAACCTTTGAGCCCCAAAGTTTCTTGGAGCTTTCAATAAGCCAACCATTTCCCAAGATAAGTATTTGTGGTCCATTGAATATTCTCAAGCAGCATTAGAATTCAAGGTAATGTCCATGGTGCTGGTGAGAAAGTAGAACCATCTGAGTAGAAGTTTCCTGGGAAGCCACGGCTGGAAAGGCAGTTGTTAGGCACATCATTTTCATTAAGTAATAATTAGTATGATAATTATGCATTATATCGCATGTATATATTATGTAATTACATATTAATTATATAATTAATATTATTAATAGCATTAACAATATTACTAATTAATTAGTAACATAATTAATAATGACAGTATTATTTGAAACTCAAAATCTTATGGAAGTGAATGTTGAAAACTAAAATAAATTAATTAATATTTAATTTAAAAATGATAGTATTTATATAACACTCTTAAGTGTTTTGCGAAGTACCTTACAAAGATTATCTCATCTGATCCTTTTTAAGGCATCAGTTGCACTAGATGGCCCCTGAGTTCCCTCTTAACTCTGATATTCTGTAATTCTGTGAAAACAGAAATTTTTTGCTAAGTTTGTTAGCCCTTTAAATACCAAGTATTAGTCAACAGGCATAATCCACATAGTAGATTTCATGATAGGCTTGCAACCAAGAGGCCTGGGTTCAAATCCAGCATTACTACCTGTGTGATTGTGGACAAGTAACCTCAGCTTCTTCATTTGTAAAATGAGGTAAGTAATATTTACTATACCTACCTTAAAAGGTTGTTATGAAAAAAATGTAAGTGCTTTGCAGACCTTAAACGTCCATAGAGGTAAGAACTGCTCATTTCAGTGGGAACAGGGTTTTGTCTAGGAAAGCTCCTTGCAAGCTTTGTCAATGGTATAGCCTGTAAACATGCAGGAGGCATCAAAGGATTATGGGCAGACTTGAATTGAGGAGTTTATGGAGGGAGAGAAGGATGACTAGAATTAAATGAAAAGCAAAAAAGGGAAGATTTATTTGTTGTTTAATTATGTGATTCTAAATGAGGCAAATGCCAAAGAATAGCACAGCCCCCTCCTGTCAAAAGCCTTTCCTGATCCCTTCAATTGTTATTCCTTTCTCCAGCCTTAAATTATTTTGTATCAACATATCAAATAATCCATGTAAAACACTCTGCAGACCTTAAAGTCCCACATGAATGTTAGGTTGGTTATCAGCTATTTACAGATGGCATTCCCCCCACCAGAACGTCAGCTTCTTGAGGACAGCATCTGATATTTCCTTTTCTTATGATCATAAGTTTACAGCTTAAAAGGCTCTTAAAGGTTATCAGTTCCAACCCCTTAATTTTACAAATAAAGAAACTAAGGCACAGAAAGATTAAGTGAGTTACCCAGAGTCACTCAGCTCATAAGTATCTAAGGGGGCATTTGGACCTAGGTTTTCCTGGCTCAGAGCCCTCTATCTGCTACTCTATGCTGGCTTTGCATTTCTTGTGCCTTGCATTTAGCATTTGCTCAATAATTTATTTTTGTTCAATTATGGCTAAGTATACCTGTCATTCATAGGGATCTCCTGGGTGAGAAAACAATCACTTTCCAGGATAAGCTTCAGGGAGGCTAGGTGGTGCAATGGATAGAGCTCTAGCCTTGGAGTCAGGAGGACCTGAGTTCAAATGTGGACTCAGACACTTGACACTTACTAGCTGTGTGACCCTGAGAAAGTCACTTAACCCCAATTGCCAAAGAAAAAAAAACAAAAAAAAATAGAAAAAAAAAAAGAATAAGCTTTATGCCACTATGTGACACAAGGATAGAGTGCAGAATTTGGAGTAAGGTTCTAATCCTGCCTTGTCACTTAGCCTCTCTATGCCTCAGTTTCCTCATCTGCAAAATGGGGATAATAATAGTTCCCACTTCCCAGGGTTATTCTTAGGTTGAAGAGTTAACATATTTCAAGTGCTTTGGAAACCTTAAAAAGTCCTATACAAACATTAGCTATTATTAGTATTGTGATTGGCGCAGTTCGTAGTCTTAGAGTTACCTGGAACACTGAGGAGCACAGTGACTTGCCCAGGGTCACACACCCAAAGTAGGACTCTAACTTCTGTCTTCCTCATTGTGGGGGTGCTGTGCCCAAAGGGAATGTGAATCTCTGAAACCAAATCTCTGCACACTATACAAATGCTGATTCTCATTTACTAAATGAATAAATTAAACTATTAAACTAAATGGAATAAACGTTTGTTGAGTCATGTTGAAGAAGGGGTGGCCTTCTTCCTTACCAAGTCCAGCCTCTCCACCTCTGCCCTTGTACCAATCTCAGTCAATAGAGAAATATTTCTTAAGCGCACACTGTGGACCAGGCGCTGCGCTAAGCACTAGGGATTCAAAAAGAGGCAAAAGCCAGTCCCTGCCCTCAAAGAGCTCACAATCTAATGAAAGAGACAGCTACTCAGGGCTTCTTAGCAATTTAATCATCCCTCAGTCTTTCTTATATCTTCAATATTTATTTCTCCACTGACTTCTTCTCCTTACCCTTCAGAAATGAGTGAGTCTCACTTATTCCTAGAAAAAGGTCTCCCTTCTCCCTGATGTCTGTCCCGGCCCTCTCCTGCTTTTGCTGCCAAACAGTGAGATGGGACACTGTGCCTATAGGCACTTAATAAAAGCTTATTGGATGGGATTAGAAAAATAGTAAAGCTTCTGGCTTTAAAGGTTTTAAAACCTTCCTTGGGGAGAAGAGGAGGGAGGGAGGGAGAAGAACAGAAAAGAGAAAGAGAAGAGAAAGGAGAAATTGTTTTTCAGGGTAACTGTAGCTTAGCAACCAGACTGTTTGTGCAATGGTCAGCTGTAACGCTCTTTCCCCTAAGAGGATTTCAACACCTTTGTCACCCAGCAATGGCCACAGAACTCACCTTGTGCACAATGAGGGGATGGAACAAGGAAACTGTCTATCAGCAGCTAAGTCAAAGTCTTCTGGTTTGACTATGCCTGAATAAATAAATAGCCTTGGGGATCACAAGTGCTACGGGCTGAGCTGACCTTCTCACGTGGGAGCTCTGCTATGAGAGTGGAAAGGGGAGAGGGAAGAGGAAGGAAACGCAATGAAAAAAATGCTATTCACTTGGACAGCAGTAACTTCACAATGTTGAAAGCAGGCTGGATTTGGAAGTAAAGGTCGTGGGTTCAAATCCTACTTCTGTCGTCTACTGCTTGTTTAACCTTAAAAAAAATTTTTTTTAGTATTCAGCATTCACTTTTATAAGATTTTGAGATCCAAAATTGTTTCTCCCTCCCTAAGACAGCAAGCAATCTGATATAGGCTATACATGCATAATCTATTAAACGTATTTCCACATTAGTCCTGTTGTGAGAGAAGAATCAGAACAAAAGGGAAAAAACACGAGAAAGGAAAAAAAACAAAAACAAAAAAAGTGCTTTGATCTGCATTCAAACACATTGTTACTTCTTTAACCTTGAGCAAGTCACTTCTTCTCTGGGGTCTCAGCTCCCTCTTCTATGAAATGTGAAGGTTGTACTACCTGCCCTTCCAGATCAAAGTCCATCCTCCTGTGAAATGCAGTGACTGTTGGCTAGTGTATTCACGGGAATAATCTGCCTTTAAAAAAAGAAGCCACTTCCCTTTGGGTTAAACATTTTCATTTATATACATACATATATAGGATATATGTATATCATGTCTGTATGCACATATGTTTGGGTATACGTGTGGATTAGGCACATATGGTATAATAAATATTTAGGTTGTGCTGTCCCTCTCTCTTCCACCCTTATATTTGGTTAACACAGTGAGGTCTGGAGCCACTAGGAATGACCTCTCTTCCCATCCTGCCCTTGATTAGGTCTTCTCTGATCCTCCAGTTTTCCTCTATCTCAAACTTTCCTCCCCAACTTTGGATCTCCCCTTTGCCCCCATGACACTGTCAATACATACATAAACCACTTTGCATGTTGTATCGTTTAATCACCCCACACACACACACACAAACTTGTGAAGTTAGGATCTGAAGGTATTATTTTCCTATTTTCCAGGTTGAGGAAGTTGAGGTTTAGGGAAGTCACCCATGTGAAAGGTGGGAGAGAAACTCAAGTCTCTCTGGACTCCAGGTCCATTTGCCACACCAAGCTGACTCTGTATTCTCTATCTACATCTTTGTCTTGATCCCCTTCCCCCCTCTCCACCTCCAGCAGCAAGCTCTTTTATAAGTTAAGGGACTGGCCCAGGGTCACACAGGTAGAAGGCAGAAGGACCAAAATTCAAACCCATGTCCTTCAACTCCAAACCCAAGCTCATTCATTGCATTTGGTGGATTGTTTACCTCTCCTAAGAAAGCCCCTGACTTCAGCACAGGGCTTCCCCATCTCTCACAGCCTTCACATGGTGTCCTTTGACCCAGCCCTGGGAACCCAATGTATTCTTTAGGTCCCACCTCACAGTGCCCAAGTTATTAATGCTAAGGCAAGACAACAGAACTCCAAAAGTCTGTTCTTGGAAATGACTTGAGGAACTTCACCGACTCATTCAGCATCACAGGATCTGAATTAGAAAAGGAAGTGGCAAATATAGTCTTAGCTTCCTCATTTTATGAACAATGGAAGTAACGACAGAAGACCTGTCATTGCCTCCAGGTCACATGGCAGGAGGAGCACTGGTCTCTTACCTTGCAGTTCAGAAAGCTTCCAAGAGAATGGAAAACCACAGAGCTAAGATAATTAAAAAAAAAAAAGATATGTAAACCAAAGGAAGCCATTGTTTCTTTATCCTAGGAAAGTAGGTTGCATCTTACTCCACTGAATGCTCTAATTGGACAGAAAATAAAAAGTGACTTAGAAAGCAAGAATGGCTTGGGAAGATCCCCCACTTCCACTCACCCCAGATCAGCTTCTCTGACAACTGTATGCAGATTGGAAGGACTTTTGCTAGCAATGATGTTAGGAATTCACTTACATCATTCGTGTTCCCCTTCTTCTTCTGAATTTGGTGTTTAGTGGAGTAGTTATGTCTAACTCTTCCTGACCCCATTCAAGGTTATCTCAGCAAAGATACTGGAGTAGTTTGCCATTTCCTTCTCCAGCTCATTTTACAGATAAGGAAACTGAAGCAACTTGTCCAGGGTCACATAGCTAATAAGTGTCTTGAGGCTGGATTTGAACTCAGACCCTCCTGATTCCAGGTCCAGCACTATCCACTGTGCCACCCAGCTGTCCTGTCCACTTCTGAATACAGCTGTGGTATGTTGATGATCAATTCCAGGTGACTTGCCTGGCATGGTAGTTATCAACAAGAAAAGATTACCTTGCTCCCTATTCCTAAATCAATTTTAAAAATTTATTTTTGTAACTCATGGTGAGGAAATGTCATTCCTATGCTTAATTTTAAAGAAACCCAGGAAGAAAGGTAGAAGATATTTCAAATCTTCAAAGATCCAGAATTTCATCAGTGTGAGTAAGACCTTTCACCAGCACAGATTATAACCCTTCTAAAACTTAGGCAGTCTTCCTGAGGAGTGGTGGAGGAAAATCTGTTGAAGAATCTCTTCGTGAAGTTAGTAGTAGAGTGGAAAGAGCCCTGTCTTTGGAGTCAGAGGAATTCAGTTCAAATCCCACCTCTGATACTAATAACTTTTGTGACTCTGGCTAAGTCAAGTCACCTCTCTGGACCTCAGTCTCCTCATCTATAAAAAGAGAGGGTTGAACTAGATGGCCTCTGATCTTCCTTCTATCTCTAGATCTGAATCATGATCAATTAATCAACAAGGATTGACTTAATCACTACTTTGTGCCAAGCAGTGTGCCAAGTGCTGGAAATAAACAATAATGAAACATTCCCTGCCCTCAGGGAGCTTACATTGTATTGGAGGACACAGCATGTGCATATATATATATATATATATATATATAATAAATTCAAGGTCATTGGACAGCTAGGTGGTACAAAGGATAGAGTGCTAGACTTTGACTTAGGAAGACCTAAGCTCAGATCCAGCCTCGGACACCTACTAGCAGCGTGATCTTGGGCAAGTCACTTAACCCTGTTTGCCTCAGTGTCCTCATCTGTCAAATGAGAAGGAGATGGCAAACCACTCCAGTATCTTTGCTAAGAAAACCCCAAATAGGGTCAAAAAGAGTCAGAAACAACAAACAACTGAATAACGACACTCCACTGTAAAATGGGGATAACAACATCTCTCTCATAGGGTTGTTCTGAGTTAAAATTTGTAGAGACAAATTTGTAAAATCATATCATTTGTGTCAAATGAGATATTTGTAAAGAACTTAGCATAGTGCCTGCACATAGTAGGGGTTATGTAAGTGTTATAATTTTGTGTGCTACAGTCCATGGAATTTGGAAGAGTCACACAGGACTGAAAGGCCTGAACCACAGTAACAAACGGAGGTGAGACACAGGTAATGATGTGACAAAGGGGCCCAAGAAGCAGCAGTCTGGGGAGTAGAAGAAGAACCAGAAGAGAGCAAGGTCACTGAAAGCAGGAAGAGGATACCCAGGAGAACTGACCAACAGAACTGAGAGGTCAAGAATGAGGATCTAGAAAAAACACCTGGTTTTAACCCTTAAAAGACTGGTGGAGACCTGGCAGAGAGCAGTTTCAACTAAGTGGTGGGGTCCTGGATGAGGGCTCAAGGGGATAAGCAGTGACAGGAAGGTAAAGTGGAAGCAACGCTCTGAGGGACCTTTTTTTCTAGCAATTTGGCTACGAATAAGAGGAATGGAGGATTTTGAGCTAGAAGTGACCTTAGAGTATGCCCCTTACTTTACATCAGAAAAACCTAAGATGAGCAAATTAAGTGCCTGAGTCCTAGACACCTTCCATCCCTATAGAAACATGAACTCACAACCACTCCCAGCTGGTTTGGTCCACCCTAGAGACGTAGTCTTGTCTATAGCTTACTTTTCTCATCAAAATGATCCAGAAGTGTGGGGGGTTAGGGGGCAGGGCGTATGCACTCTGCAGATAAGATGTCCCCTTCATCTAATGAGCTTTTGGAAAGAATGAATGCAGAGCCCTAGAATTTGGGCCTCACCTCCTGTACTAATAAATCCTTGTCTCCTTATCATATTTCCCTGAGCTTTTTGTTTTGTTTTATTTTCTAGGTTTTACACGGCAAATTATGTTAAATTTGAAATGCAATTAAATGGCCTCCTTAAAGCATTGAAATGAATGAAATTGGAGTCTTTCATCTGTCCAGATAGTGTTATTTTCTGAACCACCTCTCAATAATCTGAAATCCATTCATATTTGTCAGAAGGAAGAATTTATTTTTACTTTAATGAACAGTTTTAAAAATAGCGAAAGAATGAGATTACAGCTGATTATTTCGGTTGTTCTCGGCCTCATCTTCAGCTAAAAAAAAAAAATAAGCCTTAAGGGTTAAGAGTGGCATCCTCCAATGCCAGTTTCTAAATACTAACAAAAAATTTACCAAGGCAAAAGTGCTCTTGCGCCTTATTCTTTCTAGAATAGGGATGGAGTAAGGAGTCAGGAGGGCAGCTAGGAGGTGCAATGGCTAGAACACTGGGCTTGGAATCAGTAAGACTCATCTTCCTGAGTTCAAATCCAGCCTCAGACACTTACTAGGTGGGTGACCCTGGGCAAGTCACTTAACCTCTATTTGCCTCAGTTTCCTCATCTGTAAAATGAACTGGAGAAGGAAATGGCAAACCACTCCAGTACCTCTGCCAAGAAAACCCTAAAGGAGGTTGGAGACAAATTAAAACAAAGAGTTAGACACAACCAAAAATTAAAACTAAACAACTGAACAACAGTACGGAGTCAGGAGTTGATCAATCTTCTTCACTATGTGCCTCAGTTTCCATATTTATTTTTTGAAAAAGAGAGAGGGATTTGTTAGCCAAGTCCTCAGGCCCCTCTTAGGCTAACACCTCATGAGTCTCTGAGTCTGTAGCACTACAGACAAGAACAGGTGGTCATAGCACCAGCAGGAAGCAGGAACTGAGCAGCCAATCGGAGGCACTGGCTGCGCTGGGGCCAGGCTGTGTGGGATTGGAATTCAGCAAGTGGGTCAGCAAGTTCTCAGCTAAGTAAGTAAATAAATAAATGGAAGGAAAGAATGAAGGGACCTTTCCTTTCTCTGTCTCCAAAAACTTCCTTAGCTACCAGCAAGAAAGCAAAACATGGTGTTAGAGGCTTGGGCCTTCTTTAGCTCCTTTGAAAATCGCTTCCCAAAACCAGCAAAGTCCAGGGTGAGGGAGGAGGGCAACCAAGTTCAAGTTGAGCTATAAGGAGACAAAACCAGCAGAAGAAAATAATGATGCTGTTGGCACAAGCAAGCAGCAAAAATGTATCAGCAACATGAGGGCCCATCAAGCTAGCAATAATTTGATGGAATGAGGTCACTTAAAGGAAGAAGCGTAACTGAACTCAACTAGGTTCACGCCAATAGTTTGACTCTTCCAGGACAAAATGATGAAGCCCCAGGCCCCACCCTCAGAGGGGAGCTGGCTTTCCTACCTGACTGCTTTCTCCCTTACCTCAGTTGAATGGCAACACTTGGAGAACCCACTGGAGCCTTGTGACAAAGCATGAGGCTCTGGGGGTGCTGCAATCCTGTTCTCTGGGAAGACCCATGAGGGCCAAGGATCCACATTTTTCTTTTTTACTCTTTTTTTATTAATTTATTTTATCAACAATCACTTCCATGTGCTTTTGAGTTGAACATTTTTCTCCCCCTTCCTCCCCCACACCCTCCCCAAGATGGCGCACAATCTGATATGGGCTTTACATTTACATTCCCATTAAACATATTTTCACATTAGTGAAGTTGTAAGTAAAAATTAAAACCAATAGGAGGAACCATCAGAAAGATGAAGCAAAACTCAACAGAAGGTAAAAATAAGTGACAGCGATTCGACTTCCATTCTTTCTTTGGATGTGGATAGCGTTTTCCATCCGAGGCCTCTGGAGGTGTCTTAGATCCTTGTTATGCTGAGAAGGGTTAAGTTTATCAATATTAGTCATCGCACAACATGACTGTTATTATGTACAAAGTCCTCTTGGTTCTGCTCACTTCACTCAGCATCAGGCCATAAAAGTCTTTCCAGATTTTTCTGAAGTCAGCCTGCTCATCATTTCTTATAGCACAATAGTATTCCATTACATTCATATGCCACAACTTGCTCAGCCATTCCCCAATGGATGGGCATCCTCTCAATTTCCAATTCTTTGCCACCACAAAAAGAGCTGCTATGAATATTTTTGTACATGTGGGTCCTTTTCCCATTTGTTTGATCTCTTTGGGATATAGCCCTAGAAGTGCTATTGCTGGATCAAAGGCTATGCACATTTTTGTAGCCCTTTGGGCATAGTTCCAAATTGTTCTCCAAAATGGTTGGATCATTTCACAACTCCACCAACAATGTATTAGTGTTCCAATTTTCCCACATCTTCTCCAACATTTATCATTTTCCTGTTTTGTCATGTTGGCCAATCTGATAGGTGTTATGTGGTACCTCAGAGTTTTTTGATTTGCATTTCTCTAATCAATAACATTTAGAGCATTTTTTCATATGACTATAGATGGCTTTAATTTCTTCATCTGAGAACTGTCTGTTCATATCCTTTGACCATTTATCAATTGGGGAATGGCTTGTGTTCTTATAAATTTGTCTTAATTCTCTATATATTTTAGAAATGAGGCCTTTATCAGAGAGACTGGTTGTAAAAATTCTTTCCCAATTTTCTACCTTCCTTCTAATCTTAGTTGCATTGGCTTTGTTTGTGCAAAAACTTTTCAATTTAATGTAATCAAAATTATCCATTTTGCTTTTCATAATGTTCTCTATCTCCTGTTTGGTCATGAATTCTTCTGTTCTCCATAGATCTGATAGGTAAACTATTCCTTGTTCTCCCAGTTTACTTATGGTATCAGCCTTTATATCTAAGTCATGAACCCATTTTGACTTTATTTTGGTATATGGTGTGAGATTTGGGTCTATGCCTAGTTTCTGCCATACTCTTTTCCAGTTTTCCCAGCAGTTTTTTTTCAAAGAGTGGGTTCTTATCCCAGAAGCTGGGGTCTTTGGGTTTATCAAATAATAGATTACTATAGTCATTGACTACTGTGTCTTGCATATTTAACCTATTCCACTGATCCACCTCCCTATTTCTTAGCCAGTACCAAGCAGTTTTGATGATTGCTGCTTTATAATACAATTTAAGATCTGGAATTGCTAGGCCACCTTCCCCTGCATTTCTTTTCATTAGTTCCTTTGATATTCTGGACCTTTTGTTTTTCCAAATGAATCTTGTTATTATTTTTCTAACTCTATAAAATAATTTTTTGGTAGTTTGATTGGTATGGCACTGAATAAGTAAATTAGCTTAGGTAGGATTGTCATTTTTATTATATTAGCTCGGCCTACCCATGAGCAACTGATGTTTTTCCAATTATTTAGATCTGATTTTATTTGTGTGAAAAGTGTTTTGTAATTGTGTTCATAGAGTTCCTGGGTTTGTTTTGGAGGTAGACTCCTAAATATTTTATAATGTCTACAGTAAGTTTAAATGGGATTTCTCTTTCTATCTCTTGCTGTTGGGCTTTGTTGGTAATATATAGAAATGCTGATGATTTATGTGGGTTTATTTTATAGCCTGCAACTTTGCTAAAGTTGTTTATTATTTCAAGTAGTTTTTTACTTGATTCTCTAGGATTCTCTAAGTATATCATCATGTCATCTGCAAAGAGTGATAGCTTTGTTTCTTCTTTGCCTATTCTAATGCCTTCAATTTCTTTTTCTTCTCTTATTGCTAAAGCTAATTTCCAGTACAATATTGAATAACAGTGGTGATAATGGACATCCTTGTTTCACCCCCATCTTATTGGAAATGCTTCTAGCCTGTCCCCATTACATATAATGCTTGCTGAAGGTTTTAGATATATGCTATTTATTATTTTAAGGAAGACTCCATTTATACCTATGCTTTCTAGTGTTTTTAATAGGAATGGTGTTGTATTTTATCAAAAGCTTTTTCTGCATCTATTGAGATGATCATGTGGTTTCTGTTGGTTTTGGTATTGATATACTCAATTATGCTGATAGTTTTCCTAATATTGAACCAACCCTGCATTCCTGATATAAATCCTACCTGGTCATAGTGTATTATTCTTGTGATAAGTTGCTGCAATCTATTTGCTAGTATTTTGTTTAAAATTTTTGCATCTATATTCATTAGAGAAATTGGTCTATAATTTTTTTCTCTATTTTGGCTCTTCCTGGTTTAGGTATCAACACCATATTTGTATCACAAAAAGAATTTGGTAAGACTCCTTCTTCACCTATTTTCCCAAATAGTCTATATAGTATTGGAATTAATTGTTCTTTAAATGTTTGATAGAATTGCATGTAAATCCATCTGGCCCTGGAGATTTTTTCCTAGGGAGTTCATCAATGGCTTGTTCAATTTCTTTTTCTGAGATGGGGTTATTTAAGTATTTTACTTCCTCTTCGTTAATCTGGGCAATTTATATTTTTGTAAATATGTATCCATTTCACTAAGATTGTCAAATTTGTTGGCATATAGTTGGGCAAAATAATTCCTAATTATTGTTTTAATTTCCTCTTCCTTGGTGGTAGCTTCACCCTTTTCATTCTTGATACTAGTAATTTGGTTTTCTTCTTTCTTTTTTTTAATTAAATTAACCAAAGGTTATCTATTTTATTGTTTTTTCATAAAACCAGCTCTTAGTTTTATTTATTAGTTCAATAGTTTTCTTAATTTCAATTTTTTAATTTTTCCTTTGGTTTTCAATATTTCTAATTTGTGTTTAGTTGAGGATTTTTAATTGTTCTTTTTCTAGTTTTTTAGTTGTATGCCCAATTCATTAATCTCCTCTTTTTCTATTTTATTTATGTAAGCATTTAGAGATATAAAACTTCCCCTAAGAACTGCTTTCGCTGCATCCCATAGTTTTGGTATGTTGTCTCATTATTGTCATTCTCTTGAATGAAATTATTGATTGTTTCTATGATTTGTTGTTTGACCCAATCATTTTTTAGGATTAGATTATTTAGTTTCCAATTATTTTTTAGTCTATCTTTCCATGGCCCTTTATTACATATAATTTTTATTGCATCATGATCTGAAAAGGATGCATTTAATATTTCTGCCTTTCTGCATTGGATTGTGAGGTTTTTATGCCCTAGTACATGGTCAATTTTTGTGTATGTGCCATGTACTGCGAGAAAAAAGTATATTCCTTTCTATCCCCATTCAGTTTTCTCCAGAGGTCTATCATACCTAACTTTTCTAATGTTCTATTCACCTCCTTAACTTCTTTCTTGTTTATTTTGTGGTTAGATTTATCTAGTGCAGAGAGGGGGAGGTTCAGGTCCCCCACTAGTATAGTTTTGCTGTCTATTTCTTCCTGTAACTCCCTGAACTTCTCCTCTAAGAATCTGGATGCTATACCATTTGGTGCATATATGTTTAGTAATGATATTACTTCATTGTCTATGGTGCCTTTTAGCAGGATGTAGTTTCCTTCCTTATCTCTTTTGATCAGATCTATTTTTGCTTTTGCTTTGTCTGAGATCAGGATTGCTACCCCTGCTTTTTTTACTTCAGCTGACATAATATATTCTGCTCCAGCCTTTTACCTTTACCCTGTATGTGTCACTCTTTTTCAAATGTGTTTCCTGTAAACAACATATTGTAGAATTATGGTTTTTAATCCATTCTGCAATCTGTTTCCAAGGATCCATATTTTTCCACTATTTCCTTTAAAATAGGGACACAATGAAGATCTATTGATGGATTGTCACAACTAGAAACCAGTGTTCTGACCAAAGATGGAGACATAGTAAGACGGTAGCTTGGTCCCAGTTGAAAACTAGAAAGGCTACTGTGTAACAATAATGATGATGATGATAAAATGATGAAGATCTAATATTTATATAGTGCTTCAAGATTTGCACAATAAGTTATCTCATTTTATCTTTGCAACAATTATTCTCATTTTAAAGATGAGCAGATCAATGTTGAGAAAGGTTGTGACTTGCTCAGGGCTAGACAGCTAATAAATACTAGAGCCAAAATTTGAATTTGACTCCAAATCCTCCACTTTCTCCACTATACCACCTAGCTGGTCATAAAAATGCTCCGTATGATCATCCCAGGAGTTGCCAACATAGGTATGCTTCTTTGTTCCCACAATTTAATTTGAGAAGACAGTATGGTGCCATGGAAAGAGTATTGGAGTTAAGAGTCAAGATACCTAGGATTGAATCCTGGCTTTAACACTTACTAGCTGTGTGATCTTAGGCAAATCATTTCCCAACCTGGAGCTTTCTTAAAATGAGAATGGGAAACCCATACTCTTCTGTAGAATGGGAATAATACTTCCACTATCTCAGTCATGGGGGAAAGTGCTTTGTAAACTTTAACTTGCTTTGTAAGTAATGTGAGTTGTGGACAGATATAGGATCTCACTGAAATGGATACACCCTCCAACAATGCACACAGCTACCCTGCTACGTTCTTTCCTCCTTCACAATTCTCACCATGTTATTTCCATGAATCCACGGTGTGCTGTCAATCCTTCATAGAGGTATCACCCAACATGGGGTGACCTTTGTCTATGTCTCTTGACACTGTATGCATACCAATGGAGCCCATCAGTTGCCCATTGCTCGTGCGATGTGACCTGCCCACCCTACTTTACTCTCACAATCTCACTCACAACATCCTCCATCTTTTTTTTGGGGGGGGGCAATCCATTCTTGGTAACATCCTACAGCCTAATCATAACAATCATTCACTTCTCACACCCGCCATGCATCACCCCAGGCGTGCCACAAGCCAATGTGGGATTTTTGTTATTATTCTGAATTCTGGGAAATCAGCATAACAAAATAATTGGGGGAGGGGTGATACAAGATCAGGAAAAGCAAACTTTAAAAAGGCCAATGTACTGGTACTCCAATAAGAGTAATGAGTGACATATCAATCAAAAAGCATTTATTGGGTACCACCTTGTGCCAAGCACTATTCCAGACCTAATAAGATAAAGATGATACCAAAATGAAGTAGCCCCTGTCCCAAAGGAGGTTACATTTTATGTGGAGAGAGCCAAAAAGCACTTCCCCAAAAGGAGAAACCCACTTATCCTATGCATCTCTTTGTTAACGAAGCCAGCAGCTGGTAATTAAACATGGTCCAGGAGACAATTACTATCTTGTAGTGACTGCCAGCCTTCCGGGATCACACAAGCTAGTGCCATCTACAAATGTTTTCATTTATTTCCATTTATTAGGAAGTAGAAAATACTGGCCAAATCTAAAAAATAAATTGAATGATCAATATCGTTTCAGCGTCTCCTGCATGCAAGGCTCTGTGTTAAGGGCATGTGGGACACACGTCAGTGACACTTGAGTTTGAATCCAGTCTCAAACACCCAATACCTGTGTGACCCTGGATGAGTCACTTCCATTTTCTAGGCTTCAGTTTTTTCATCTATAAAAGGAGGGATTCATGATCCCCGAAGTCCCTTCTGGCTCTCTGACCTGTGAGTCCATACGTGATGCTGAATCATCCAGGGAGAGCTCCAGCACCAAGAGAGAATCACGTCAACACAAAGCTATTGCAGTCAGCTAACTGAATGGGGGCCTCACCTTCTAACACCACAAACTGGTCCTGCCACATTCCACACTTTGGCACAGATGTTGGTGCAGCAGAAAGAACATTTTCAAAGAATCACTGAGGAGGGAATGGGGGAAATGTACCTCACAAGGCATTTCAAACCTTCTCCTTTTTGCCTGAGTACATTTAAGCATAAAAACATGGACAAGGCAGCTTATGGCTACTATCCACTTGAAAACCTTCTGGCCCTTTGGAAATTGATGCGTGGCAAATTCCTTTGGTGTCTTGAAATTTATAAGGTTTGTTATCTCCCTTTATTGATGTTTTCAGATGATATATCCTCTCTAGGCAATGTGATAAAGTGGAAAGACAACTAGATCCAGAGTCAGTAAAACTTGAGTTCAAATCCTGACTCACACTTGCTAGCTACCATGGACAAGTCTCACTTCCCCAAGTCTTAGGAAACTAAGTCATGATTATAACCACTCACACCAAAATCACAGGTCCTTTGGCATATGAAAACCAACTTGAAGATTATGTGTTTCTTTTTCTTTGCCATTCTTTTTGGGAAACAAAGATGGAATTAGAAACTTCCAAGTGACACCCACAAAAAGAATAATGAAGATGTTGGGTAGCAACAGCTAGGATGCTTTCTTAGGGTGAATCTGCCTCTTTGATGTCTCCAGAGCAGGCTGTTCTCAAGTATATGCTCTCTATACCCTTGCGTGGGCTAGGAGGAAGGATCAGAACCACTCCTAGTGAACACAGGACATAGAAGCACAGGTGGCTGCCTTGGTGGCCAAAGGCATGCCTTAGTGGAAAAGCCAGGATGGTGTTACCTAGGGAAAAAAAAAAAAGCATCTCCACACTCAGCAGATACACATGCCCTGTATAGAGAACAGGATGTGACTCCGAGGCACAAATTGTTGCCAGCTGCCAAACAGCACAGAAGGTCAAAAATAGAAGAGGCTTCAGAGATGCTTTGGTCGATCTCCTTCTCATACAGATGAGGAAAGCCCAGCACAGAGGCTCTAAATGACCTGCTACATTCCTGGCTCTGACAGCCTGGGTGCACTTAGACATCCTGTGCTGTCCTTAGAAAAGGGAGGGGAGGAGCAGCTGGGTGGTACAGTGGACAGAGCCCCAGCCCTGGAGTCAGGGGGACCTGAGTTCAAATACGGCCTCAGATATTTGACACTTACTAGCTGTGTGACCCTGGGCAAGTCACTTAACCCCAAATGCCTTGTCAATAAATAAACAGATAAATAAATAAATAAATGAGCAGGCAAACAAACAAACCAATAAATGAATAAGTAGATAAATAAATAAATGAATAGATGGATAGATAAATAGATAAATGAATGAATGAACAAATAAATAAATAAATGAATATTTAAAGGCATCTAGGTGTTGCAGTGGATAGAACTCCGGTCTTGGAGACAGGAGGACCTGAGTTCAAATATGGCCTCAGACACTTGACATGTACTAGCTGTGTGACCCTGGACAAGTCACCTAACCCCAATTGCCTCACAAAAAAAAAAAAGGAAAGAGAATAGATGGGGTGAGTCTCTGACTTCTCGAGGCCAGACAGACATATGGATGCGTCTGCTCAGGCATGAAGAGAATATTAATATATGCCAAGATAGGGGTGCTTTTTTTCTCATAATAGAGTTTCAGTTTGGAGAAGTAGCATAGCATGCCGACCTTGGAATCAGAAAGACATGGGTTTAAGTCCTGTCTCTGACACATACTAGCTGTGTGATCCTGGGTGAGTCATTTGATTTGCCTCAGTCAATTTTCTTGAAGACTACAAATCACAGAAGAATGGCTAATACAGGAGAAGGAGTTAGCATGCCTTAAGTTTCCCAAGTACCAATGAAATCACAAACTCTAAATCACTTTTCCTTTCCGTTCTGCCTTTAGAAACAAACAGAACTCTCTAGATACATGAAGGGACTAGATGCATTGAAAAGTTCAAGATTCAGAACTCTAGAGCAGGAGTTCTTAACCATTTGTGTGTGTGTGTGTACCCTTCTGACAGTCTGCTAAAGCCTCTGGACTCCAGTTCAGGCTGATGTTTTTAAAGGCATAAACTAATATATACAGGATTACAAAGGAAACCAATTATATTGTAATATAGTTATTTTAAAAATCTTTTTTAGAGTTCACAGACCTCAGTAAGAATCCCTTAGCAGGGACTCCAGAGGCAATCTAGCCCAATCCATTCATTTTACAAAGGGGAAACTGAGGTCAGAAAGACATGGAGATTCATCCTAAGGATCCCCACGGTCATCTAGTCCTCACTTCACTCAGGAAAGTAAGGCCCAGTTTCACTACATAAGACTGCCTGTAGTAAATATCCCCTTTAAAAGCATCAAAAATGAGAAAAAATAAACTTTATAAATCTCAAGAAACAACAGGAATTCTCCATACATAGATTTCCAAATGTCTGGAAAGTTTTCTGTTGAATGCCCTTGACAGGCTGCCTAGGTAATATCCTTGTGTTTAAATGTGGATGAGACAAATAGCTGATGATGACATAGTTCCCCTTTCTGTCCACCTGCCCCCTTCAGCTCCCAACACACACATCCCTCGGCTCATTTTTATAGCAGCATTTTACAGCCTATTTCTCAGCTTTGGGATGATGGACCCCATCCTTTCCTATAGCATGTAAGTTCCTTTGTGGGCAGGACTGGGCCTTTCTCTGTTCTTTATAATGTCCCACAGTGCCCATTACAAAGCCTCTCCTTAGCCTGGGGCCCCTGAAGTATTTGCTGTCCAGTCAGAGGATGAGAATGATGCTGCCTCATATGGTTACTCACTCATCAGGCTTTCTATCCATAATATTATAACAGACACAGGTAGAAAAACTTTATTAAGCACTTACTATATCTCAGGCACCGGGCAAATAATATGGATGCCATGTCTTTGATAGTACAGTGGGGAAAAAATAGTGGCTTTAAAATTCAAAGACCCAGGTTCAAATCTCACCACTGGCTCTTAATATTTGTGCGATTTCGGGCAGATCATTTAACTCTCTTGGCCTAAGTTTGGTTTCTTCATCTGTAAAATAAGGAGGGGTTGGGTTCAACAGCCTCTGAGATTCCTTCCAGCCCAATGAAGGGGGCCTCAAAGAAGTCATTGTCATTACAGAATTGCAGAGTCCAAAGGGTCAAAAAGAATCCTCTCATCAAATATCCCTGACTTGTGATCATTCAACCTTTCTTCCTAAATGTCCAGTGGGAAGGAAAGCTCTTCCTGCCCAGGCATCCCATTCCACGTTGGGATAACCCTTCCTGCTAGTAGGTTCTCCCAGACATCAAGCCTAAATCTGAGTTTTTTGTAATGCTCACCCATTGCTTCCAGTTCTACCCTTTGGAACCAAATAGAATAAGTCTTATGACTCCTCCCAACAGCATCTTTTCAAGTATTTGAAGCCAGTTCTCATATAACCACTGATTCTTCTCCTCTTTAACCAGTCCCCATTTGGATATATCAGCTGCTTAGAGTTTAACTGAGGATAAAGCATTATCCACTCCCCGAGTACCTTTCACCTCTCCATCAAGGGCCATACTAGCTTTCTAGATTGTACGGCCTTAGCACGTTCAAGGCAAAACATCTTCTCAAGATGGCGCTACACCCCTGTGGGACCCTGGCTGTGCTGTCTCACTGGGGGAGTCCTTTAATGCCCTCACAATGACTTGTGGGGGGAGGGAGTAGGGAAGAAAACCACCTTCAGCATTTTTTTTTTTAGGCAATTGGGGTTAAGTGACTTGCCCAGGGTCACACAGCTAGTAAGTGTCAAGTGTTTGGTCTGAGGCCGGATCCGAACTCGGGTCCTCCTGACTTCAGGGCTGGTGCTGTATCCACTGCACCACCTAGCTGCCCCAAGCTTCAGCATTTTGACCCAGGAAAGAAAACTGGATCTTAATAGTGGTTTCTGTTATTAATAATTTGATTTGAGAATCTCTACTAAAAGGAACAATTCATTCCTGCACTGATATAGGTGGAACTGGAACTCTGACGGGGGGGGGGGGGGGGGGGGGCGGGGCAGAGAGGGGGAGGAGTGGCAGCTGTGCAGTAGATAAAGAACAAGCCCTGGAGTCAGGAAGACCTGAGTTCAAATCGAGCCTCAGACACTTACTACTTATGTGACCCTGGGCAAGTCACTTCACCCTGATTGTGGCAAAAAAAATAAAAATTGGTACAAGGAGCTCCCAGATGAGGAAACTCCCTCCACCAATGCAAGTCAGCACCTTCTAGCACCTTTTAGAAAATTCTTTAGGACATGGAAAGGTTGTGACTTTCCCACACACTATGTATATATATATATATATATATATATATATATGTATGAGAACATTTATGTGTATATATATATATATTCATATATACATGTGTATGTAAAGATCAATATATAGATAGATATTTAATTTTTTAAAAATATATTTATATACCCACATATTTGTATATATATGCACACATAATTACAAATACAAATACATGTGTACATACATATGTTTTTCTGTTTTAAAAAATGAAATATCTACCAATCCTATCCAAAGGAATATTTAATTGTGCCTAATTTACCCATATGGATACTATCATGAGTTTGAAATCATTTAAGCACAAATTTGAAATCTTAAATATGTAGTGATTATGAGATTTGGGACGCCACAGTAAATTCATGGGAAGCATTGTGTGAATCATTTCTGTGTGCAAATGTTCCAAGTATACAAATACAGGACTTGGAAAGGGAAGGAAAAGTGTTTTTCATTTGGGGCTCGGCCACTTATTGCCATCACATGTGAAAATGACGGATGTGACCGTTGCAGCCAAATTCAATAGAAGACTCATGAATCCTGTGACCTAGTTTCCATTTTTCTTGTGTGCACAATTAAAATTATTTCCACATTAAGACCAAAATACTGTGGGATGGAAACGCCCCCTCCTCAAACCCCCAATGTGAACACCCACAGTGCTCAGACCTCACTGAAAACAGTTTTCCTGGAGGATTTAAGAAAATATGCCAGTTGCTTTTATTTCATGGAATGAACAGCAGGGCATTGATGGAGAAGATCATTTGGTATCAGGTGACACAGGCAAATGTCTGAATATCCGTATTTTCACCCGTGTCAATCTGCCCCATCAAGTGCTTTATATGTGTGAGTTGAAGCAGGGAAGAAAACGGCTATGACTGTCGCCGGGAGAGAAACCTGGACTGCAAGAGCTGTTTGATCCCCTGAATCCTCAGCAAGGGCCCTTTTTGTGCAATTCCCCTGCGCCAGTCTGAGGCAAAATTAGGAAGTCCTCAAAGCTCCAGCTCTTGCAGAGGCTTTGTGATTTTCAATTAATTTTCACAAAAATTCTGGGATGGAATTAAGCCAACGGTATTAAGCCCATTTTCCAGATGAGGAAATGGAGGTTCAGAAACCTTGCCCAAGAATTTCTAGTTTTCAAGTGGCAGAGCCCTGACTGACTTGTTCCCAATCAAGTCTTCTGATTGCGCAGCTGTTTTTCCTCTGCCTGTGTTGGTTCTGGAGAAGTATCACGCAAGATTCTAAGTTATGGAAAGGACCTCAGATGCTCCCAGTGCCTGAACAAGGAAGAGAAGAGAGCAAGCATTTAAATAGCACCTACTGTGTGCCAGACACTCTTCTTACACATATCACTTCCTTTTCATCCTCAGAACATCCATGGGAGGTAGTTACTGTTGTTATCTCCATTATTCAGATGTGGAAACTGAGGCAGGCACATATTAAGTGACTTGCTCAGGGTCACACAACTAGCAAGTGTATGAGGCTGGATTTGAACTTGGGAAAATCCTCACTGTTTCATTCTAGACCACTGGTTATCCAATCTCTACTTGGAGAGACTCCCACCACCACCCCAGTGACAGGAAACGTGCTTCCTCCCAGTTCAGCCCACTCCATTTTTGGACACCTCTTCTCCATAGGGAGTTTCCCCTGACATAGATCCTCTACCCTTTCCTCTGCAGTTTCAATCCGTTGTCTGGGGACAGACAAGCAGAAAAAGTCGAATCCTTCTTTCAATGACAGCCCTACAAATAATTAAAGCCAGATATTGTGTTCCACCCCTAAGTCATGTCACCCCCAGGCTAAAGACATCTCCAGTTCTTTCACACAATTCTGGCTTGGCAAGAATGGATCTTCCATATTGTCCACCTTTATTTTTTTCTTTCAGTGCTTCTTTCCCTATTCCTTCTGCCCCCAATCCCCCCTCCCCTGCCCCAGCTTCTCTATAAGCTTCTTGAAAGAAGAAATCATTCTTATCCAGGGAATCCCGATAAAGTCATTACACTTTTAAAAGGCATTAAGACTTTTGGGATACTCCTTTGATGTCTAATAAAGCGGTGGACACACAGTAGGTGTTCTGTGAAGATTTGTTGATTAATTATTGAGCAGTGGATGTCTCCTGATTATGTAAAACCCTCAAACCACTTTGAATATTCTGCAGAGATCTTCCTATCACCTCCTTTATCTCAATGTACTGACTAGCCTGGATTCCAGTTCTAAAGGTCAGGCCCTAACCTTCATTCGTAGCCTGGCTCTCTAGTGAGTGATAAGGTCTTTTTTCTCATGTCTTTTTAAAAATTTCTATATTTTATTTTTTAATTACATGTAAAAACAATTTTTAACATTTTTTGTTTGACTTCAAATTCCCTTGCTTCCTCTCTCTCCTCCTCCCTCCTTGAGAAGACAAGCGATTTGATATCGATTTCACCTCCTCTTTTTAAAGAAATGTTCCTTATGAACTTAAGCACCTGCTAACACATTCTAATCAATTTATGAACAAAAAAGAGGAACCATGAACTATAATTCATTTCCTCAAATGTGTATTTGAAATTTAACTAGAGAGTAACAATTTTGCTCCATTTTTAGCCCCTTCAGAACTTCTTTTGATTTACTTCTGTGTATTTTTCTAATATTTTATTAATATTCCTTTCTTTATCTTTCTTCCTCCCTCTCTCACTCTCCACTAAATCCCTCCTGGAAACCCTCTCCTAATAAATAAGTATAATGAAGCAAAACAAATCAACACATTGGTCATGTCTGAAAACATGTATCTCATTCTCCCCCATTAGACTGTAAGCTCCTTGAGGGCAGGGTTCATTCTATTCAAAGAGTGTGCACCATGTGCTATAACGCCTTGTGCCATCCTTCCACTGTGTCTTCTGAGGCAACTGTTAAGTTGTTAACAGATTGCCCTTCATATTAGATCTGTGCCCATCTTCTAGAAATTGTGTGTGTGTGTGTGTGTTTTCCTCAAGAAAAAAAGAATATTAGCCCTTCAGGGTAGAGCCTGTTTTATTTTCTCTTTGTTTTTCTGTTTATTTTCTCTCAACTCCAACAGTGCCTGACATACAACAGTATTTAAACAATACTTGTTGGCTGAATGAATGAAGTAGAAAGTATAAATATTATTAGTCTCATTTTTCAGACGAGGAAACTGACTTACCCATCATCACTTCAACAGGAAGTGTCTGATGTAGGATCTCGATTGAGTTTTCTCCTGATTGTAAACTCAGCACTATTTCTATAGCACCCTGTCTTCATGTGTTAGATTAATAAGTCTTGTGAGCATGTTGTTTCAAAGCCTTTGTCCAAATTCAACAATTCAAGCCCTAGATGCTTCCTTCTCCCATCTCTTCTTTCCTCACAGACTGTGGCTTTGCTCCAGGATGGTTCTACAATGATTCCTTCCTTCGTAAGATGGCTAGAAAGTGATTTCCCCGGTAACATGACAAAGCCCTATCATCTTTATGGAACAATAACCCCACAGCCTCTTTGGTCTAATGATTCTAGCAGACTTGGCTTGGTTCCCAGTTGTGGTTTGTAGAGGGATCTCAGATAGCTTAACTCTTTGTTCAGTTGTGTGGCTTTTTAACCATTGGACCATAATTTCAAATACCTGAAGTTGTCACAGAATCTCAGACTTGGAAGGGACCCCAGAAGCCATCTGGTCCAACCAGCACTTGAACAAGAATCCCCTTCTAAGATGGCCCACAGGTGGCCAACTGCCAAACAACTGAAGATCTAGGGGGAAGGGACTCACTGTATCCTGAGGAAGCCCAGAATGCTTTTACATATCTCCAATGCAACAAGCAAGTCCAGGAATCTCCAGTAACTGTCTGCTATGGGCCAGCCTTAGGGATCAGACTTGATAAGTCTTTCAATGTCCCTTCCAACTCTAAATCAATACTTATTTCAGCGGTCCTGAATTTTGCCTCTCAATGCAGCCTAAGTTCACATTGGACTTGTCGGTTGGCCAGTCATAGTTGATTCAAATTGAGCTTTTATTATTTCTCGACCTCCATTTCTTTTCTACCCATGCCTCACCAACCTAAACTTGTGGCACTGATTTTTCTGAACCCACATGTAGGACTTTTCACATTCATCCTTTGTGTGTTTCATGACTGGACAATCTCACCAGCCAGTTGGCTCTGTTCCCTGAGATGCTATGGTTCATCCAGGTGGTTCAGCTTCAAAGCTGTAATTTCCCAGGACATTGTCATCTGGAGGACACACTTCCTCCCTGGGGTTGTGCAGACATCACCAACCCCGCACCTCATGTCCCAAAGTCATCTTCTAGTTAACACTTCTTGGCACAACCAGATTCCCTCACCCGACTCTTGACTGCCACACCTGGGATACTATTCCTAAAGAAGCTCCTCTCCTGGGCCCTTCCTTGTCCTCCTTCTTGTCTCAAACAGCCACAGGTGAGATTTTGTTTCCCTCACTTAGTCGTTTGACTAGCACAGTGTGCACACACATGAACACACACACACACACACACACACACACACACACACACACACACACACACTACACCGTGCTCAACTGCTTTTTCTTTAAGAAAAATGACTTTCAGTTACAACCTCAGCTCTCTCACTAACCCCTCAGTTATCTTGCATATCAAGCGCCTCTTTGCCATATTTGTTCTCCTTGTAAGAGAAAACAGAAACTAAGTGAACGGTAAGGAGTTCTACTTTCCATCTGTCATTTATTATCATCGTGCCACCTGCCTTGGTTCCATCCCTTCTTCTCTTGCCTTCCCTTCCCCAATTTAGCAAAGACAAATTTAAAAAACCCCAAAGCATCCAACACTTTTTGTTGGTTCTTTAATAAAACTCTAATTAAATTAAAAATGAAATGGTGCTATTATTATCCCCATATTACAGGTAAGGAAACTGAGGCAAACAGAGGTTCAGTTGACTTACCTAGTTGAGCTAGTACTAGAACCCAAGTCCCCAGACTACAAATCCAGTGATCTTTCTCTTGACCCTAAATTAGCCCTTAGCGCAGCGCCTAGTACACAGTAGTTACTTAATAAATCCTTCTTCCCTGTCAGCGTCCTCCCTCCAGCTCAGCTTATTGGAGACTAGTGTCTCTAAAGTTTAAGACTTTTGGGGGAATTTACTGGAGAATTAACTAGATAAGCTCACTTCCATACAATGTACTCATTACACTGAATGGGCCTCATTTTCAGTAAGTAATACCCCATTAGCAGACTGATTAGCCGATAATGTGTTCTCAAATAAAATGAGAAAATATTTGTAAAGTGCTTACAACAGAGCCTAGATAAATGCGTCTTCCCTTCCCTTCTCTCCCCTCCTCCCCCTTCCCTTTCCTTTCCTTTCCTTCTCTCTCCTCCCCTTCTTTTCCCTTCTCTCCTTTTTTTCCCCTCTCCCTCCCCTATCCATCTAGCACCTATATTACATGCCAGACGAAGTGCTAGGGACTAGGACTCGAAGCAAAACACAGTGACAGTTCCTTCTCTCCATGAGCTTACATTCCACTGGGGGCTTACAGAGAGAGAGAGAGAGAGAGAGAGAGAGAGAGAGAGAGAGAGAGAGAGAGAGAGGAGGGAGGGAGGGAGGGGGAGGGAGGGAGGGAGGGAGGGAGGGAGGGAGAGAGAGAGAGAGAGAGAGAGAGAGAGAGAGAGGGAGGGGAGAGAGAGAGAGAGAGAGAGAGAGAGAGAGAGAGAGAGAGAGAGAGAGAGAGAGAGAGAGAAAAGAGAGAGAGAGAGAGAGAGAGAGAGAGAGAGAGAGAGAGAGAGAGAGAGGAGAGAGAGAGAGAGAGAGAGAGAGAGAGAGAGAGAGAGAGAGAGAGAGAGAGGTACAGAGAATACAAAATAATTTTAAGGAGGAGAGAAGGTGAAATTACCCAAGTAGGCCCACCCACATATACACACCCAAAGACCTCAAACATAGTTTCTGATTTGTAGCTGACAAGCCTGATTCACCCTGTTCTTCCAACCAGGAAGAGCTCAAGTGTGGGCCCTGAGTCATAGCTGGAACATCGCCTCTAGCGTCCCTTGTAAATTCATTTCCCTGTAATGGTACTAACTTGTTAAGTAAAGTTAGCCGTCAAACGATACGAGTGTGGTTTAGGAAGGCTAATATTTATCCAATAAAACCTTATTTCTAAACGGGTACATTTTCAAGAATGGTCTCAAAATTCCAAGACTAGACTGCCTAAAACAAAGTCTTTTGGAAGTGACCTTTGTGAGGCTTCTTCCCTTCCAATGTCTACTGGAGGCAACTTTTGTAAGACTTTCTAATTGCCAAGCTTAGAGTTGAAAGGGACCTCAAAGGCCATTCCATTCTCCATGTCCTGAAATAAGGATTACGTTTATAATATTCTTAGCAAGTGGTCCCCTAACCTGTGCTCAAATGGGAACCTACAACCTTCTAAAAACAACTAATCTCACTTTTAGTTAACTCTCATTATCATTAGGTTTTCCCTCCCTTGAAGCAAAATCTGCCTCCCTACAACTCCACCCCTTGGTCCTAGTTCTTGGAGCCAAGTAGGAAAAACCTTTGCCTCTTCTACATGCTAGGGCTTCCAAAACTTGAACCCAGATATAACATTGCCCCCTTTCCCAAGTCTTTTCCTCCAATGGAGTCTCACATCCTCCCTTTTCTTTACCCTCTTACATCACAGTTTACAAGTCCTTCACCATCCTGGCTGTTGTCCTCTAGAAACTCTTCAGTGTCAGTGTTCTTCTTTATCAATGGCTTTCCTATTTTAAGAGGGCCAGGTACCATTTCAGCATAAATGCACAGTCTAAGTGGTCAGCTCCAGCCCCACCCCCCTCCAGTGTTATTCAGTACCTTCTTGAGATTTATCAAAGTTTCAAGGCAATTTTCAAGGCCTGAGTGCTAGCTGTCAGGAACAAGACAAAAGCTGAAAGTTAGTTATTTACCTTGACTATGGAAAAATCTAGGAGTGGGGCTAAGCATGATGATGCCAACCTGTAATCTCAGCTACTAGGAGAGTCTGAGGATAGTGGATTGTTTGAGTTCAGGAGTTCTGAGCTGCAGTAGGGCTAAAATCAGAGTTAGGAGTTAAGTCAGAGTCAGAGCTATGTCTGGCACCACCGAGGTGAGCACTGGAAGCAAGGAACCACCAGGACGCCTAAGGAGGGGCCACCTGGCCTTGGACAGAAATGGAGGTCAAAGCTTTTGTGACAATCAGCAACGTGAATGGTGACTGCACTTTCAATTGGAGTGAAATTGGGAGGGCTAGCCTAAATAAGCAAGCAAATGAAGGAAGGAAGGAAGGAAGGAAGGAAGGAAGGAAGGAAGGAAGGAAGGAAGGAAGGAAGGAAGGAAGGCAGGAAGGAAGGAAGGGAGGGAGGGAGGGAGGGAGGGAGGAAGGAAGGAAGGAAGGGAGGGAGGGAGGGAAGGAAGGGAAAAGGCTTGACAGCTACCTGAGGAAATTCTTCCATTAAAAATAAGATCCTTAAGAGTGGGGGCTATTTCTTGACTTTCTTTGTATCTCCAACGCTTAGAACAATTCCTGGCAAATAGCAAGTGATTAATAGAGCCTTGTTGATGGACTAAATGATTTTTGAATTTCAGCCCGGTGGTGGTGAGCTCAAAATGTGCTGATTAAACACTGAGGAATGTTGACCCAGGGCCGTCTGACAGAGTTGTAGCAGCACGTTGCCCTCCGAAGAGAAGCCATAGGAACAGGTGACAGAGCCAGGAGCTGGTGGTCATCAGGTGTGGTGGAGAAGAAGCCCCATGAATGGATGAGGTCTGCAGGGTTAGAGGGAAGTAGCTCTAGAGGCAAAGGCATCCCTGGGACTTTGTCTCCAACAAGGGGGAGCCAAGAAGGAGCCAAAGCACAGGCAGGTGCCTGGAGACAGAGCTGGGAAAGGTGTTCCCACCATGACATCTCCCTTCTTCACTTTGTGATGTGAATAAGGAGTATTCCCTTTCCCTTCCCTTTCTCAGTGGCGTGGGAGAACACACTTTTTCCATGTATGGGGGTAGGATGGAGACAATCTATTACTTGAATTTTTCTTGCTATTTGTTCAATTATTCTATCCCAATTAAATGCTTTGCTTCTTGATTTACAAAACCAAAGTAGGGGCCTGCCTGGTGAGTAAAGGATGCACTGGATGGAGGCTTTAGTCATATTTTCATAGTTAAAATGACCCACCCACCTTTTACACACACACTGAACCTGTGGGTGACAGAGTCCCAAAAGAGACAGGATCCCTCTTACACTGTGTCAGACTCTTTGTGACCCCATTTGAGGTTTTATTGGCAAAAATACTGGAGTGGTTTGCCATTTCCTTCTCCAGCTCATTGTACAAATAAGGAAACTGAGGCTAACAGGGTTAGGTGAGTTGTCCAGGGTCACACAACTAGTAAGTGTCTGAGGTTGGGTCTGAACTCAGAAGGGTGAGTCTTCCTGACTCCAGGCCTGGCACTCTATCCACTACACCACCACCTACCTGGTACCCAGATCTGACTACAATACTCTCTGTATTGTATGACCAAGGAAACAATCACCTCCTGAATATTTATGCTTCTCAAGGCACTCTAAGAGAGTATTCATTTTTCTGTCGTCATTGAATCAGTTTCAGGATCCAGTGGAATTTCAAGAATGGTTAGGATAGATGTGATGAATGCCAAGGAATGGAGAACTGGCCAGCTTGGGTTCACATTGAGAACTCAAGGCTCCCTCGACACATAATGTGCTTTGTGCTCCTCACAAGTCTTTCTCTGTTTACAAATGCAAGCATTTGTGCCATGAGGACCCACTGTTGCTGCTCAAAGAAGCTTCCCAGAAGAGTTATTTGATACAGTCAATGCCAAAATAGATAAGCTGTTGTATTTGAGGAGAAAGCCATGTGGCTTAACAGGAGACAAGAAAGCTCAGCTGAAGTGGTGGAGGCAAGAAGGAGTAGGTATTAGGCAGCATCCATCCCATCCACCATTTATAAAGCAGTTTATTCCTCCCAAACTTGGGTCTTTGACAACAGCCCACGCTGGGGCTGAGACCAAAGTTCCATAGACAGGTGGGGAAAGGCAGGTAGGGGGTAGAATCAGTGATGTTGCCAGAGAGCCTAGAGCATGATTCAGGCTGCAGAAGTAAGAGGGAGTCAATAAGGGTCTTTCACGAGGTTGCTCCCAGGAATTGGTGCAGCATTATACCAATTTTTCCCTAGTTTAATAGGTGGGACTCCAGAGTACACATCATGCATCTGGGAAACTCAGAGGATGCTAAACAATTCTATAGAGGGCCTGGCATTGTATAGGGCAGCACTTCTTAAACTGTGCGTCAGGACTGAGTATGGAATCAAGAAAAGTTTGGCAACAGTGAATGTGCAATGGCCAAAAATTAATTCAAGATCAAACTCGGAATGAATCTGAGGTGTTTCTGGCAGCACTTGCATGTTACGTTGTGCAACTTCACCGCAGCCTCGATTCTGAGTACAAAGCATGAGCACTTTGCACTGTGCATGCCCTCATGCCATGCAGTGCTAGCAAACGCTGCTTAAACTCAAAAAGGGATATAGAGAAAGGCAGAGTCTTGCTCAAATGTGTCTAACTGGTTTCCCACTTATGATGTCCTATGCAAGGAGGCACCAGTTAGGAAGGAAGCTGAAAGTATCTACCTCAGAAAGAATTCCAGGCAAGGAAAATTCTATATAAGGGGGAAGAGGGAGTTTACGGAAAAGAAACAGGGTAATGATGATGATGGTGGATGATGATGATGAAGATGATGATGATGACGATGATGATGATCTCCCAGAAGGAACAAGAAAATACGGCTAAGGGAGAAACAACCTATCAAACAGAGAAAGAGGAAGCCAACAAAAAAAAGTTCATCAACAACTCACAATAAATTAAAGAATCAGAATTAAAGTACCTCCTGCCCCAACTCTGGCCTCTCACATACACTCCACCCCATTACACCAGGATATTGTTAACCTAAGATCATTGGCCATTGAGCACCTAGCATAGCATCAGCCTGGAATGGTCTCCAAGAAGCCCTGACTGCTGAACACTGAACCCTGAAACAAGGGCTTTGTGAAACAATCAACCCCATTTTCTGGCACTTGTATCTTTGCAAAGCACCGGGAACTTAAGACTTGCTGTATTGGAAGAGAACAATGGGCCCTTTAGTTCCACATCCTGTCTCTGACAGTGACCAATGGGGAAGGGTTAAACAGCACATAAGCCAGTCATTGTGGAGCACTCCATCAAACTTGGAGTGGGGGAGTCAGGATGAGTGGGGGGAGAGCCCTCTTCTCTTCCTGAAGTTCATTGGGAGCATGAACGATAATCACTCATTAGAGCCTTTGAACATAGCCTTCCCCACTAGCTTAGATCTTGGGGGCTCTTTGCAAAAAAAAAAAAAAGATTTTTTTAAATGTAGGAAACGTGCTGGGAACGGTGAGGGCAGAATCACAGGATGTGAGGGGGGGTAGGGAGGGGAAAGGATTTCAGAGGCCACCTAGACCAACCTGTGCCCAAATTCCCTGAGCACAGGGACCACATGGTTTTTGTCCGGTGTATAGCACTGTCTTTCCAGTGGTGAGGATCCGATAAATTATTCGACTCTTCACTGTGCAGTAGGATGTAAGCTCCTTGAGGACAGGGGGTTTCCATTTCCTTTTGGTATCCTCAATGCCTAGTACAATGTCCATCATATAGTGGGTCCTTAATAAACGCTTGTTGATTAAGTAAATGCTTATTGAATTGAATTGAGTTAGGTTGTTAGAAAGCAGTTGATGGGGACCTTCTCCTTCATGGGACAGTCACTATCCTATTCTTATAGCTGACTGAGATATCTTTTGGGACTACTGTAGGATCACAGAGTGGAGAATGAATGAATGAGCATTGATTAGAACTGTGTTAATTGAATTGGTGTTGAATTATTCAGCATACCCAACAAGTAGTCAAAGGGGAAAGGAGAGAGAGTGTGTTGTAGTGGAAAGAATAGTCAGTTTAAAGTGCTGAACTTGGCATCACCAGATGTGAGTTTGAAACAACTCTGCCATTTACTACCTATGTGAGATGAGCATGGGTAAATTGGTTAAGTTTTTTTCACCTTGGTTTCCTCATCTGTAAAATAAGAGAATTGGACTAGATGAGCTCAAAGATCCTTTCTGACTTTAAATCCATGATTCTATAGCCTCTGATGAGGGAGAGCTCACTGTCCTCTAATTCAGTCCATTTCACTTCAGGTTAGCTCAATTGTCAAAAAGTGTTGCTTTCCATCAAGCTGGAATTTGCTTCTCTGCATCTTCCAACCACTTCCCCTAGTGCTGCTCACTAGGGCTAAGAACATCCTAGCCAATCCTTAGCCATGAGTTTTGCCATCCTCCCTTTCTGCGGGCTGTTTTGGCTTGCTTTCCCTCCCCTTTTCATCATAATAACATCTTGGAGTGTTCATGACGCTGCTGATAGCTGTAGGGAACATGGTCCTGCCCTCTAAGGATATCAGAGGAAGTATGTGGCAAGTTCTTGGCTCTATTAGGGAAAGTAAGGAGTTTGGCTCATGCTCTACATTTTAATGAGCTGCTCCATCGAGCACCCAGGTGACTAGCTGTTTTTTTTGATGTTGATCCCAGCCCCAAGTCCCTACTAAAATCCCACCTTCCACAGGAAGAAACCTTTCCCAACACCTCTTAATTCCAGTGCCTTCCCTCTGTTAATCATTTCCTATTTATCCTATATAGTTTGTGTCTATTTGTTTGTATGTTGTCTCTCCCATTAGATTGAAAACTCCTTGAGGGCAGAGACTTTTGCCTTTTTTTTTCTGTATCCACAGCACTTAGCACAGTGCCTGACACATAGTAGATTCTTAATAAATATTTATTTATTAATTTATTGTTTATCTCTTTTGAACAAGCCTTCTGAATAGTTTCATCCAACTTAAATGTTCTATTAAGACAAGGATTAATCTAACCTTGCAAAGGGTTTTCAAAAGCTGTTTTGGCCACAAGACATTCTACAGGATTAGATAAAATGCTCTGGCCTAATACAGCTTTAGGATTATCACTCTCTTTGTGTTATTTCTCAAGTGATCAAACCTAGCAGGTGTCAAAAGATCTTCGATCCTTTGTAATACAAAGACAAGGGTAATTTGGATTATGAAGAAGTGTGACCTGGACCAGCTTAGAGGCTGTCTAGTCTAACCCTTTCCCAGTCTACCCAAATTTTTACAAATTCTGAAACAAGCCCAAAACAATAAAATTGCTTGACCAAGTTCACACCAATAGTAAGTGGTAGAGCTGGGATTTGAAACCTGGGTTCTCTTGACTCTAAATCAAATGTTCTTTCCACTCTACCAGGCAAGTATCTAACTCTGGTAAATCTTCCTTGCATACGGGACCAAACTACGTGAAAATAGGAAGCCCATGAGATTATAGATTTAGGGCTGTAGGGACCATGGAGGTCCTACAGTACAACTGAGTCCTTTTACAAAAAAGGAAACTGAGGCCCAGAGAGGAGAAGTGACATGCCCAGACTCATTCACATAGAAAGTAACAGAACTAGAAACAGAACCCAGGTCCCAATTCAAGATGCGGGACTCTTCACTGCCACAGCCTGTGTTCCCCCAGAATTGTGTTCAGATATTCATTAGGCCCCCTCTCCAGGTCCCTTTGGTCTTTTAGGCCAATGATGGCCCAGTGATTATTTTCAGCACCAGAATAATTTTCTTTATAAGTGAAATGGCATGGCATCCTGGATAGAGCACTGGGTTTGCAGACATTAAGACCTGGGTTTGAATCCTATCTCTGACACTTATTGTGTTACTCTAGTCAAGTATCTTTACCTGTCTCAGACTCAGTTTCCTTATGCAAAATGGGTATAATAGCATCTCTAGAACTCGCTTGCCAGTGTTATAATGAGAAACAAACAAGATCATGTGTGTCAAGTGCTTTGAAATTATTTTTTAACACACTAGCTAAGCACACACACACATATACACACATCAATGGGCATTATTCTTATCCAACCTGTTCATTTTTACAAGTGTGGGACCTGGGATGGTTAAATAACTTATCAAAGGTCGAACAGGTGATCAATGACAGGGCCTGGACCCAAAACTTAGGCTTGCTGACTCCCAGGCCAGTACTCCCTCTGTCATACCACCATGCTTTGGGAACAAGGGGTGCCTTTCACTTATTCGCTCTTCCCACTCTTCTTTGCTACACTTGGTTTTGGTCACATTTAAATTTAAATCCCTCCAATTCAGAAGGCAAAGAATCGTCTTAAGGAAATGATAACATCATTACTACTAATAACTGACATTTGAAGCAAGTCTTCAACCCACTCTTTAGGTAAGTTTACAGCTATTCTTATGCTTATTTTACAGATGAGGAAACTGAGGCCCAGAGAGGTGAAGATGGCTTGATCATCATGGTTGCGCAGATGGCAGAAGTAAGACTGGTACAGAGGGCCAGCCATCTGTCCACGACACCATGCTACCTCTTATTGTGCAGGATGCAGAAAGCAACACAGCCAAAGTCCTTTAGAAATGTCTTCTGCTTTTTGCTGGGCACTGATCAACGTATCTCATGCTATAGTGCCACAATGGCCCCACTGAGATGTAGAGTTTACTCCGAGATTCAGTTGAGGTTAATATCACTAAAGCTACCCAAGGAGTTGGCCAAACAAGGAAAGGTGTCCATCATCCCTGATTTCTGGGAATAATTACTTGACTCAAGAGCCGAAGAACAGGAAAATTTCAGGGATCAAGGCCAGACAAAATTGGGTCCCCAGATTGTCACGTGGCAGAGCAGTAAGGCAGACAAAGAGGTATAAAGGCAACTCCCCTAGGGAGCTCATCCTCTACTTCAACTAGTTTCAGTCCCTGTTGATTGACTAGATTCAAAGGCCAAGACTTCCCATTCCAAGAGGGTCCTCCTCATGGCTGGTTACAAGGAATTTTTTTAAAGAGTCAGTGACCAAGAGAAATCGGATTAAAAAGTCATGAAATGTAAGGAGTGAGGTAGAATGAACCCCATCTTTGGGTAGGAACAGACGAGTAAGAAGGGCAACTACTTCAGAAATGGGCCCCCTTCTTAGACAATCCCAGTGTGGGGGTTTGCTTTGGGTGATTATCTTTCTTTGTGACAAGGAAGAGTTGTTGTTTTTTTTTAATTTGGGGGCAGGGGAGGAATGGGGGAATATTGATAGTGATACTAGTATAAGGAGAGTATTTCACAGCTCTCCAATACCAATTAATGAGATGTTCTATGCCCTGACACCTTTATCAGGTTTGACTATCCATTTATTTGATTGAATTAATAGAATCAAGCTGGTACTCGTAGACACTTCTACTCTATCAAATTAGTAAGCAAACATGTAAAATAGTGGAGAGGACAGAAATGATTCCAGCTATTAGGTTAAAAATTAGATGAAATGTATTGAGATTGGTCAGAAGAATAAGATACCCTTCTAGGAATAAGCGTATCAGAGAAGGGACTGGAGTGGGGAAAGCCCTTAAGCTTTGGGAGCAGGTCTTGTGCCTGTAACCAGAGTGGGGTGGAGGGAGGTATGGGCCCCAGAGGGAGTGTCACACCTCCCTTCCACCCCACCCACCACTGACTGTGTCATTGTAAAGACTGGACCAGTAACAACAATGCAATCTGTTGGGACCTGATAGAAGACAAACAGATACATTGAGGAAAGGCAGCTTCAGGGTTACTGACCTATTTGGGGCAGAAATAAGTTTAGCTTCATTATTCTATAAGGATCCCAACAGTTGGGGCCCAGAAAAGAGCCACATATACCTCATGAGGAGACTCCATGTAGGGAGAAAAGAATTCCATGCATCTAAGAGCTACAGGCTCTCCATTTGAAACATGTGCTACCTAAGTTTTAACCTGCTTTCTGCTGGACTCTGTATATAATTGTGGGCAAATGTATCCTGGACTTCTAGGGGAGTGTTCTGGTACTAACCCTTTACTATATGGTCTCAATAAGTAGCTCTTTCTAAACGTTAGTTAAATCTGGCTGGCTAAGTGATAGGAGGAGTCGGGGCTTATATGCAAAAGTACTAGGGATGCTCCATCCCCTCAGGGTTACCCCTCTCATATATATAATGTAGCTTACAATGATGTTTTTATTAACATCTTATTTTTACACTATCTTAATTTCTGACTCTACACCTTCGCCTACAGCACAGCAAAATAACCAATACATGAACTGAATCTGATGGCAAATGTGAGGGTCCACACTCAGTCACCTGCCTTTGCAAAGGAGTATATTTTCTCATCTCTGCTCCACAGCCAAGTTTGATATTTCTCAGCGCATATCATTCAACTTGGTGTTTTATTCATTCTTTTCAGTTACATCATGGAGGCCATCGTGTATATTGCAATCCTGGTTCACTTATTTTACTTTGCATCAATTCCTGATATCTTCCCAGGCTTCTCTGCACTCTTCATGGTAACTGTTTCTTTTGGTGAAGTCACATCCCATCACACACTTTAGTCATTTTCTAATCAATGAGCATATACTATGTTTCCAGTTCTTGCTGACATAAAAAGGGGTTGTTATGAATATTTTGTTATATGAGACCTTATGCAGGAAGCTGTTTTTGGACTCCTGGGGCACATCCCCCAGCAATGGGATGCCTAGGTCAAAGTGTGTGGATATACCACATTCATGTTTTTAGCATAATTCCAAATTGTATTCCAGAATAGTTGGACCATCTCCACCAACAGTATATTAGCGTGTTTATATCTCTGACCCCTCTTTCCATCTATTGTCATCTTTGCCAATTTACTGGGTGTAAGGTAAAACCTCAGTTGTTTTGATTAGCATTTTCTTATTGTTAGTTATTTGAAACAATTGATCAGAATTAGCCATTTTTCTGAGACCTATTTTTCTCATACGATTTGATGACTTTATCCATAGGAAAATGACTTCTAACCATGTTGTTTAGCCTGTTAGTATTCCACTCCCAAGGTGCCTTGCTGTAACATTCTCCCACATCCACCACCCACCTGCTTGGTATGAACTGCTTCATAGCAGAGCGAGCCAAGCTAGTCTTTCAATGAAGGCCCATAAGAACTCTGGGACAAAGCCCCCTTGGACAGGGTCCAAGATGAATTCGTGCTGAATTCTATCTTAGGGAACTTAGTGCTGTAGTGGCGTCTCAGGATGCCTAGTCTTCGTGATAAATTGTAACTTTCCTATCTCACAATGGAAAATGGATGGGTGTGGCCCTACCCCAACAGCGTGCAAGTCATCTGCCCTGGAGACAGTCATGGTTCCCCAAATTAATCACATCTGTTTCCATCTCATGAATGATGAATGGTGCCTGATTTCCCCTTGGTTTGTAGTATTCGGTCAAGGGAAACTCTCCATAGTTCTGTTAACACCCTAGATTTTGCCAGAAGCTGGGGACCAAGAGCATTTTGGGTTCCCAGCCAGCATCCTTATTTCTGATTCTCTAGTTCTCTAACTTCTAGACTTGAACTAGAAATTCGGGAGCACTGAAGAATGTCATTCTGAGTTCCTATTGGACTATGTCTATATGTGTGAAGTGAAATGAGAAATCAAGGCAGTCATCTGGGTAATTTAACTCAGAACAAGATTTGTGATTCAATCACATGAATATTGCCAGTAAATGTTTGATGCCCTAAGGATCTGGATATTTGCAGCATTATTTTTCTCTGTTTTCATTTTTCATTTTGTATATGTAAACCACGGCTTTAGCAAGGTTTCCTCCTTAGTCATTCCTTCTCTCTCAAGCATCTTCAGTTTCTGTCTCTCCACTGGTTCATCCCCACCTATCTACAAGTAAACTCAGGCTTCCCTGATTAAAAAAAAAAATCCTTGCTTTTTCTTCGTACCATTTCAAACCTACCATTTTATCCCTTTCTTCCCTTTTTCCACCACAATCCTGAAAATGTTGATGGCCCTGCATCAATTAACAAAGATTTATTAGATTTTTAATGTATTCTGGGCACAGTGTTAGGTGCTGGGTGTACAAAGGTTTGGTGAACTTTTACCTTATAACTAGTTCTGGCCACAGGTAAGCCACCATGCAGGAACCTGCCATACTCCTACTTAAACTTTCCAATTCTTCTTTCCTTGCCTGCTTTGTCTTCCCCTGTTAGAATGTAAGCTACTTGAAGGCAAGGACCATCTCATTTGACTGTATTGGTAGCCCCTAGTGCTCAGTACAGTGTCTGGCATAATTTTTCATTTATTTATTCTAAGCCGAGGTGGTGGTGGCGGGCTGTTGCTTGTGCTTTGTTCTCCAAGAGGACCATGACATCAGGAAGGTGATGCTATGACTTGGAAGTAACTTGGATTTAAGTGAGGCAGGGCTGTGCAAAGTCACCCGCCTTACTTTCTCCTCTGGAGCCACATGGGTCCAATGGCCATGAATCAGGACAACTGTGCATGGCCCAGAATGTGATGGGGAACCTTGGCTTTTTCAAGCAAAGGTTTTTAAAGGGTCTACTCCACTGAAACCTCTTTCTTAATGGTGAATGGTTACTTCCTAATGACCAATGGCCTTTCTTTTTCCAGCCATTCTCCTTGATCTCATAGGTCATCTTGTTTGACGCTGTTGATCCCTCTCTCCCATATTCTGGCTCTAATGGCTTTGGTTCAAAACCAATATTATTCTACTTCTCCTAATTATCTGTTTGCTCCATCTCTATACCTTTGATGATTCCTTTTCCACTTTTCTACCTCCTTTGGGTGAGTGTTTCCCTATGAGAGCAACTGTAAACCCAGAGTCTGTGCACTAGTTGTCTTTTCTTTAATTTTTTAATAACTATTTCAATATAATTGGTTTCCTTTGTAATCCTATTTTCTTTGACATTTTTTCTGAGGCAATTAGGGTTGTAACCTTTCTTTTCTCAAACCTCCGATAGTGCTTTCTTTGTCCTCTGTTCCAGTACATGCTTCTCATGTATTCTCAGATTTATCTAAACTTTGCAAGTATCCATTTTATGGTATTATATTATATTGAATGTTCTGGGTTTAGCTTGAAAATGTGCTTCAAACCAATTGTAATCCACACATGTACACACAAGCATGTGAATATATCTGTGTGTATATGTATATGTAATATTATATATATGTATATACACACAAACATATACATACAAGCACACAGATTTTTAAATGCACTACAACACTTTATCATGATTGTTTTAGAGATCAGAAGCTGTTCTCTTTCAAGAGTGATAAATACCCCAGTGCAGGAGACCATCACAGCTTTATAGCCAGGGATGTCCTCTATCTGATCACAGAAATTGATATTCCAGAAATGAAAAATTAACATCCTTTCTCCATTCACTGGGCCAACTAAGACATTCTTTTGCACTGATAAGTGCCTTTTTGCTTAATGGTGTACGCAGTTCTTGGAAATTTAACAGAAAAACTCCAAGGACGTAGTGATTTCTTAATTTTTATCGTAAGAGTCCTAATTCCAGGCAAGAAAAAAAAAAGCCTGGTGATTCATCAAATCCTCACCCTTCAAGTTTTGCTATATGATTTAGGAGACAAAAGCATGACTGCCATGCTCACGCAGATGATGTCTGTTCAAAAGAATGATTTTTTTCCCCTGATTCTCCATTTGAAAAGTTTCAATTAGAGGGGCAGCTAGGTGGCGCAGTGAATAGGGCTCTGGCCTTGGAGTCAGGAGGACCTGAGTTCAAATCCAGCCTCAGACACTTAACACTTACTCGCTGTGTGACCTTGCGCAAGTCACTTAACCCTGATCGCCTCACCAAGAAAAAGAAAAAGAAAAATTTCAATTAAAAGAGGTCTTTTTTCTTGCTCTTTTGTCATTCTCATTAGAAGATGAGAATAAAAATGTCATACCATGTTGAGAATAATGTGTTCAGTCAGGGTAATGGGAAATTGAGGGGAAGGGGAAAAACCCTCGAACTGACTCTGGTCATTATAAGTGATGACAGTAATATACAGTAATGTATATACAAAGAATGTATATATCAAATAATGTACAATAATGTGCAAATGGCATTAGAACAAGGTTCTTCATCTTTTTGTGTGTCCTGTATCCCTGTGGGAGTCTGGTGAAGCCTCTGGTCCCCTTTTCGGAATAATTCTTTTAAATGCATTGGATAAAATACACAGAATTTTTTAAAAAAAACTAATTATATTGGAATAGAATTGTTAATTTTTTAAACTAATGCATGGACCTTAAATTAAAAATCCCAGTAAGAAGCAAGTTCAGACTTTCTTTCTTAACAATTCTAACTTAGAACAATGGAAGGAGAACAAGGGTTTCAATGGCAGGGACCACTGGGAATGGACAGGATGGTGACAAACAATGGCTCTGATTAATGAGACCAGTGAAGAACTGGGCTTTGCCTCTCTCAGGCCTCTTCCCTTCCTCTGCTACCCTTCCCCACCCCCACTTCCCACCCCTCAACAGCCGTTGTTTTTCTTCACTCATTCGTCTATTTCCTCCTTGGTATACTTCCTTTTGAAGGGGATTTTGTCACTTGGAAAAACCCAAAGATCATAGAATTTAGAGGTTGGAAGGGGTTTGCAGAGAGTCTAATCTAAACTCCTCATTTTACGGATTAAGAAACTGAGACCCAGAGAGAAAACGTGACTTATCTCAGGTTATACTAAAGTATAATGGATAGAAAGGTGTCCTCACTACTAGGAAAACCTGGGTTAAGGTCCTGCATCTCACACAGAATGGCCATGTTACTTATGTGACATCTTATTACTCTAGGTAACTCTTAAAAGAGAGAGGTTCTTAACCTGAGGGTCCATAAATAGATTTCAGGGGATCTGTGAGCTTGGGTGGAGAAAACTACATCTTCATTTCAATATAATTGATTTCCTTTGTAATCTGATATCTTTTATTTATTTTAAAATATTATTTTTAGAAAGGGTCTATTGGCTTCACCAGACTGCCCAAGGGGTTCATGACACATATCCAAAAAGGCCAGAAATCCTTCCTCTAAAACTAAATTTCAAGATTACACTGACTTGCTTTGGCAGAGAAAGTTCCCTATAACAGTTAGTCAATTAGCATGTTTTAAGCCTTACCTATGTGCCATGGCAGGATTGTACCAAACTCTAGAGCTACAAAGAAAGGTATCGCTGTTCTCAATGAGCTCAAGAGTCTAATGAAATCATAGATCTACTCCTTATCCATATAACCCATCCTGAGTGAATAGCAGTGCTATGAGGCAAATCCAAGTCTTCAAACTTCAAGTCCATCCCCCTCTACTTATACTATGTTTTCTAGATAACAGAGGTGGCCTCCTTATAGGAAACAAGGCATCCTTCACAGGTAGTTGCTAAAAGCAAATAAGTTAGTAACTATCCTGAGATAAAAAAGAAAAAAGTAAAGGCTGACTGTAGGACTAGACTTAATGTCAACCCTTAGTGAAAGAAGCCCAGTTTTAAACTCTCAACACAAAACCAAGATATTACTTTTCAATACTATGTATATGTAGAGCCTGTATCAGATTGTACATCTTCTTGGGGAGGAGAATAAATGGGAGGGGGAGAAAATTTAAAACTCAAAATCTTATGGAAGTAAATGTTGAAAACTAAAAATAAATAATCAAAAAAAATTTTTAAAAGATCATAGAATTGCATCTTAGCTGTCTGCTCTCTTCCCCTTACTTGAGAGTTTCCATCAGAACCTCCACAGCTCAGTTACAAAATGCCCCATCCAAGCTCAGAGACCCCACGGATGCAAGGGTGCTTTTGTTCTTCCAAGGTAATAATTAAGGGCATGAATAAAAAAGAGAATAGAAAGATCCAACTAGCCAGTGTTCTGACCCCCAACTTTACCAAAAGGTTGTATTTACAAAGTCATAATATATCCCTAGAAAGTCAGCAACAGAAAGAAAGTTCTCATATTACCAACATGTTCATTTTTTGTATTAGCCAAGAAAAAAAAAAAAGAAAAAACAAACAAAAAATGGAAACAGTAGACACCTATCAGCTGGATAGCAGTGAATAAATTGGATTTGGAATCTGAGGACCTGGTTATAAAGTGTAGCTCTGTGAGACCGGAATAGTCATTTAATTTCTCAGCCTTAGTTTCCTCATCCGTAAAATGAGAAATTTGAACTAGATGGCCAGGAGTTTTTGTTAGGATTAAATGAGACAACATTTGGAAAGACTTCAGCATAGTGCCTGATACATAGTAGGTGCTATTTAAAGCCTTACTCCCTTTCGTTTTCCTGTCACCATTTCCCAGGCCCCAAAACACATTCTTCTCTGGCACAGCACATATTTTTCTTTTTATCTTCTAACAGGAACTATTAAAGCTGAAAAGAAAAAAAAACAAGCTTTTAAAATTAAAATCTTGCACATGGAGATTCAGGGAAAAAAATCCACACATTTCTGTTGAAGGAACACCATGAGCATAAGAGGGCCACACATACATGTGAATAGCCACTAAGTCACATTGCCTACTCTGCTTGGCCTATCTCCTTCCTAGAATTGAGGAAGAATTATTGCTTCTTTTTGTTTTTATTCTAAATTTCCAAGAACTACTGTGCTCACCATTAAGTAAGATGTCTGTTACCAATGCAAAGAATGTCTTTCTTGGCTCTGGAAGCTGGATCTCAAAGGGACTCTAGAGGCCAAACTCAAGCCACCCATTTTACAGGTTAGGAAACTGAGACTCAGATTTTTAAACAAGGGTTCCCTGTCACCTCTAGGATCAAATATAAAATCCTCTGAGTTTTAAGGCCCTTCACAGCCTGGCCCCTTCCTACTTTCCAGTCTATGACCTATCTAGCCACACTGGCCTTCCTGGCTCAGCCTTCTCCATTTCCTGGATCCATGTCCTTTCCCCAGACAGAGCACTCTCCTTCAATCATTTCTGCCTCCTGGCTCCTTTCAGGTCTCAGCTCTAACTTCATCTCCAGCAAGAGGCCTTTCTCTGCCCCAATGCTGCCTTGCCCTGTGATCACCTCCAAGCTCTCCTGTGAATATCTTGAATGTACATGGTTGTTTGCACATTGACTCTCCCATCAGATGGTGGGATCCTTGAGAACAGCAACTGTCCTTTGCCTTTTTTTGTGTCCCAGCACTTGGCACACAGCAAGTGCTTAATAAACGTTTGTTCACTCTCGACTCTATAGACACAGTTAATAAGTATCTGAATCAAAATTCAAATTTGACTCCTAGCTCTCACGTCCAGCGTTCTTTCCATGAACGCATGTTGCCTCTAGAAATAACATGATACATCTGCCTGGGTTCCTGGCCTGCCCACAGAAGTCTATTTAACTTGTAATATTCCTGAACATTGCAATAACAGTCCCATGGAAATAAATTAGCATGTGATGGGGTTTTATTTTGCATTTTAAAAAATTAATGTTTTATTTTCCCCCAATTACATGTAAAAACAATGTTAACATTCTTTTTTTTCAAATTTTGAGTTCCGAATTCTGTCTGTGCGTGATGTTTCCATGGGAAAATACATTCTGAATTCCAACCAAAGACACTAGAATGATCTTTCTAATATGTCACTGCTTTTCTTAAAAATATCCATCTTGTCTCTATTGCCTTTGAGGTAAAATTTCGACTTCTCTGCTTCGACTTCACGGGCTTTCATAGTCTGTCAAGCCCTACCTTTCCAGCTTTCTGGCTTTTCACTCCCCTCTCAGTGCTTAAGTTCCTTAACGTGCTGTATGTGCCCTCCTGTTTGTGTGCTTCCACTCCATGTCTGGGATGTCTTTGCTCTCCTTGCTACTATTGAATTTCTACACTAAGTGGTTTGGGGCAGGGAGAGAATGGAAAGGGCTTAGAAACTCCAAGGAGTATATTGCCACAGCACAGGTGAATGGTTAGGAGAACAGGAATGATGGAAAGGATAGAGGGCAGGGGAGAAAGAGGATTGTCTAAGTGGAAACATTAATTGTATGTCTTTACCCAAAACATCTTCACTTCTCCCTTCTCTAGACAGTGGCCAAATTGTTATTGTTAAAGCCTAACTTTGAAGATATCGGTGCCTTGCCCAAGAACCTTCAGCAGCTCCCTATGGCCTATAAGAAAAAATACAAAATCTTTAGTCAATTATTTCAACCCTTTTCAACCTATCCCCAGTCTATCTCTCCAGACTGAATATACATCTTTCCACTCAGCCTCACTACATTCCAGTCAAACTAGTTTATTTGCTATTCTCCATGTAACACAGTTCATCTCCCACCTCCCTGACTTTGCATAGACTGCCCACCATACCTGGAGCACTGTTTCACTACCTGCCTAACGGTATGCCTCGATCCCTTCAAGACATGGTTCAACTTGTAAAAGATCTTTTCTTTCTCTAGGTATTATCATTCCTCCTCTTCCCCCCTGAGTCACTTAATATTCGTTGTATTTCTCTATTTGTGTGCATGCTGGTTCCTGCTCAGAGCCGGGCTTTTCCCTTTTTGTCTTTGTATTCCTGACACCAAGCACAGTGCCTGGCACATGATTGGAACTTAATAGATTCTTATTGAATCGAATTATTGAAGGTAGGCAGTGAGATTGAAGACCACCAAAAACAGTAAGGTGGCCCACTGAGTGAGAGGAGGGAGCCCCACAGCCTTCTACTCTCCAGGCAAAGAGCTTGTATCAGTAGGCTTAAATAATGAGTTTTCAAGTGCTTCCAATTTTGAATGAGTTTCATCCAAATTTAATTTTAAATGTATAGAAGGAAGGGAAGATAACCTTATCGAGTTCCCTTGCTCATTCATCCACTCCAGAGAGTTTCTGAATGATGAAGAAAAACAGGACTGTCAGCCCCGAGTCACACTTTGTGACTTAGTGTGACCATCAGTCTAGGAAGTGATGCATCTAACGAGACTTGCCCTGAGCCCTAGAATGACTGACCAGTCTTGGAGTGGGTCTTTTCTTTGCAGGTAGCATCACAGTAACTACTTCCAAGGGAATTCTATTAAAATGCCCTCGTGTTATGCTCTCTTTGGTTCTGTTTGTGCCCTTTCCTACTTTCCCCAAATCTTGCTGTAACGACACACTGCCAAAATTGGAAGACAATTTCTAAGGCAAATAATAATCGTAACACTAAGAGAGGAGAAGTCATGGTACTTAATGACAGAGAATCAGGAAAAATGAGTTTGAGCCACAGAATGTAAATTGGAAGGGCTCTACAGTAAACTGAGGCCCAAAGTTTCTCACTAGCACAACACCACACTTCCAAATAGTAGTCAAGCTAAGACTAGAACCCAGCTGTCCTGGCTACCAGTCCAGTCTTTTCCACCATGCTACCAATGTTGTGTCTGATCAGGAAAAGTCATTTTTCGACTTCAGAAAAACCTGGGAAGACTTATATGGTCTGATGCTGAGTGAAGTGAGCAGAAACCAGAGGACTTTGTATACAATAGCAGCCACTTTATGCAATGACTAAGAATGTTAAACTGAACCCTTCTCAGCATTACGAGGATCTAAGACATCTCCAGAGGCCTCGGGATGGAAAATGCTGTCCACATCCAAAGAAAGAACTATGGAAGTTGAATCACTCTCACTTATTTTTACCTTAAGTTGAATTTTGTTTCATCTTTCTGATGGTTCCTCCTATTGGTTTTAATTTTTACTTACAGCTTCACTAATGTGAAAATATGTTTAATGGGTATGTAAATGTAAAGCCTATGTCAGATTGTGTGCCATCTTGGGGAGAGTGGGGGGGGAGAAAAAGGGAGAAAAAAATTTCAACTCAAAAGCATATGGAAAAAAAAATTTAAAAAAAGGAAAAGTCATTTTTTCCTCATGGATTTCTTTTTTTGTTGCTCAAAGGAATCACAGGATTTAGTCACTTCAGAGTTTAAGGGATCTCACAGGTTGACTTGTCTAGCCTAGACCTTGCCAACAATTCCTACTAACAGAGTCCTAACAGGTGGCTTTTGATTCTGTTTCGGGAGGAAAGACCCACTAAGCTTAGAGTCATTCCACTTTTCCTACAAGGAGGTTTTTCCTCACATCCAGCCTAAACCTTCTAGAGCAGTTACTACCGTGGAAACAACAAGAGATGGAGGATTTCCTGTCCAGTGGGGATGGAACACAGGCTCACAACATCCAGATTGGCCTGTTAGTTCAAATAGTGACTTGTACAGACCCAGGACAACATGAACTTGAAACCATATAAAGATGCTTTCCAAAAGGCTCTTCCAAAGCGGAACTGGCTGCCCCAGGAGGCAGTGACTTCCCCCTAACTGGAGATCACAGAGCAAAGGCTAAATGATGACTTGTCTTGTGGGGGAAGGGGATGGTTTGTAGAAGGTATTTTTTAATCAGATCCATGGGTAGACCTAGATTGCTACAGGAAGCCTCTGAGGGGCAAGAGGAGAGTAAGGGGGAAGGAGAGAGAGAGAGAGAAAGAGAGAGAGAGAGAGAGAGAGAGAGAGAGAGAGAGAGAGAGAGAGAGAGAGAGAGAGAGAGAGAGAGAAGGAGGGAGAGGAGAAGAGAGAAATGGATGAGGAGAAGGAAAAGATGGGCAATGGCAAAGGCAGGGGAAATGGGTGAGAAATGAAAGGTGTCTATAAAGCAAATGGCAAATAGTAGAAAGGAAAACATTAAGGTTAAGAATGATATCGGTAGTGGCCAGAGAGGTGGCCTTGGACTCAGGAAGGCCAACATTCAAGGCTAATCCTTAACACATTGTCATTGTGACCCCTGGATGCCACACAACTTCTCAGTATTTTAGGACTAGGAATTAAGACTAACATTCCAGAAAAGGGGCCAACTTCCATTGGTAAAAGGAATTTCCTCATCAAGTTGTTCCTGGTATCAGTGAAATCATAGGTCCTGTCCCTATTCCTACCTCTACTATCCTGGAACTGCCAGACTGCAGATGATCGATTTTCCAGCCGAATTTTTGGCCCTTGGCCCTTCCTCTAGGATTCTAAAGAACTTTTCCTGCCCCCAAAGCCAGGGAAGAATGACTACAAAGAGCAATAATTCTCTTTCTTTCTTTTCATTTCTGGGAGATAAGAACGGCTTGAGTCAATTTGGAACAGAGCTAATGAGGCGATTGTCAACTTTGTCGACTTGAGGACTGGGGCAGATTCTTTGAAATGCCTTTGATCCAGCGCCTTTTTGATGATATAGCCTATTAATCATTAATAACCTTTGGGAATTTCCCCCAATGGCAGCAAGCTTCCTTCTCAAACTCATTGACTAGAGAAGTTGGAAAACAGTTTGCATATAAAAGGTGTGAGTGAAGTAAGCCAGAATTTCCTCGGAGTTTGGCATTGAACTTGTCCAAAGGCTAGACACTGAGTTCTGGCTTTTTTTCCTTTCTATTTCTTTTCCTTTTGTAGTAGTAGAACAATTTATCATGAGGAAAAATGTTACCTGTGAGCCAGAGCCCCCCAAGACTCGAGACTTACACAGGTAGTGTCCAATTCTAAGAACTGACCCCAGGAGGGTCCTTATCTCACTATGACTAGTTGTCCCTATCTGGAGTTACTCTAGGAAAATTTCCCAAAATAATCATGTATAACTCATTTCTATCTGTCTTCAAATGTATCTTTCTCCCTTTTTACTGGCTGCTTCCCTACTGAATACAAAAGAAGATAAAAATGAGTCCTCAGCTCCCTCACAAGTACTCAAGATAACATGCATAGACTGGTTATAGGATAACCTTACTTTGCCCCACAGAAATTGCAGAAGACAAAAAGAACTCACTGGGTCCCATTGATAGATACCTAAACATAGGAAAAACTCAGACACCCCATCAGTGCCCCTTCTCATCAGGAGAAAACTGGTTTGGAATGGCTACCAGGGCTACCTTTGATATTCTGGGGAATTCCTCTTTCCCCCAGACCTCTCCATAGTTCTCCTCCCCCATCTTTTGCTGTTGTTGTCTGTCTTTCGTTCTGGAAGAGGACTGATGATATCACAAGGGTAATGTCTTGACTTTCCAGTGGATTGGATTGAACCAGTCTTGTAGTGGTACGCTATGTTTTTGACTTGCCTCAGAAGATACTTTGGGAGATGCTGACAAGTACAGTTATCCCTTCCACACCAAGACTCTTCCCATTGTGGTTTTGATATAATGCAGGTCGGCATAAGAAATTACATAGGGGGGGCAGCTAGGTGGTGTAGTGGATAGAGCTCCAGCCTTGGAGTCAGGAGGACCCAAGTTCAAATCTGGCCTCAGACTTGTGACATTTACTAGCTGTGTGACCCTGGGCAAGTCACTTAACCCCGATTACCTCACAGAAGAAGAAGAAGAAGAAGAAGAAGAAGAAGAAGAAGAAGAAGAAGAAGAAGAAGAAGAAGAAGAAATAGAAATTAACATAGGAATTTGGGGGCCATGTTGTGGAAGCTGCAAATGACACAGGAAGGCCAGCAGATGACACAGAAAAAGTTTATAAACTCAGAAATGCACTATATCTATATATCTATATCTATATATAGCATTGTATAATAGCAACATATTTTATCTTTTAATACCCTAATAATTCAGGCTTCTCAGGTATGAAGGTAAGGGCCAAAAAATTTTTACAAGGATTTTCTAGATCCTGGAAGGGGTAGCGGGTGTCACACCCCCAACCCTCTGCCATGTGAAAGGAATAACTGTAACCCCCTTCCCTTAAGAACCTATGCTGTACAGGTAACTCATGGTAATAGTGAATAGCAAGGTCCAAATCTCTTGCTTCCCTGCCCCATGATGCCCCTTGAGTTCTCATGTTTCAGGAAGCACACTGGCAATCCTTTTCCTTCTCCAAGAACCACACTACAGGGAATTCCTCTCCCTCTACAAGGCTGGCACCCAGACTCTCAAACTTGAGGACTCTTGAACCTAGGGTTTCCTGATAGCTCCCTAAGCTGGCACCAGTCTGAGAATCTCTAGAGAAGGCCAGATTCAGATATCATGCTATCTGGGAAATTAAAAATATGCCCTCCTCTACCCAGGAGTTGGGATACATGCACATTGTCCATGAACTGCCTAGGGGACCAAGTGGGCAAGCATATGTCTGGCCTCTGTCTCGTGTTCTACAAGAGCAATGTCAAAAAAAAAAAAAAAAGAGCAATGTCATTACCCAAACTACTTCGCTCTCTTGGTCCAGGGAAGGCTATTATGGAGCTTTTGTTCTTTGCTTTCTAACAGCCCATCAACTACCAGAGAGACAGACAGGAATCCACTGGTCAAAGACCACCTACCACCCCCACCCCCACACACATACCTAGGACCTCCAAACAACATCAACATCATTAATAATAATAATACTATAATGGATAACATTTCTGTAGCTCTTTAAAGATTACCCAACACTTGGAATCAACTCATTTTATCTTAACAACCCTGAGGATATTATTTTTCCCATTTTACAGATCAGGAAACTGAGGCAGATAGAGGTTAAGTAACTCGCTCAGGGTCACACAGCTAGTAAATATCTCAGGCTGCATCTGAACATGAGTCTTCCTGATTTCAAGTCCAATATACTACTGACTATGCCACATAATTATATACTTGGGCACTTTGAAAACCCAGGATTTCATACACATGGGTACTTCCTCTCCTAAAGCAGATTGCAGTCTTTCTGTGGATCGATAGATAGCCTTCAGAAACTGCTGTGCTCTCTCCTCACTCTAATTTTTCACCCTGCAGCTCTTCTGGCATTCTGCTCCACCTAATGTAGTCGGGCAATCACTTGAATGTGCCCAGACTGGAGACTCGTCCACCTTGGCATGACCTCCCAGAGCTTGTGCTGCCCTGGCATGGCCTGTAAGAACCCAGAACTGCCCTTAGGCCCATCACAGGAGGAGAGTGGAGGAAGTTCTATTAAAAACACACAACAGTTATCCAAGAGTAAAATTGTGATGGAAACCACAGCAAAGTAAATGGCAGCCAGCCTGCATTTCTTTTAGGTTCCTCCATAACTTTCTAATCTTATTTCAAACAATCCCCTTTTCACACACTTTACATTTCAGCTAAAATGACCTAGCAGCCATGCCCCAAACTTGACAGGGCATCTCCAGCTTCCATGCATTTGAAAAGGATACGTCTGTACCAGGAATACCTTCCTTTCTCGTCTCTGCCTTAATAAGTCTTATCTATCTTAAAGGACCAGCTGGCTTCTAATTCTTCTAGGAAACTCTCTCTGATGCCTTCAATTGAAAGGTATCTTTCCTCAGATTTTCATAAAGCAATCTGGTTTTTGTTCTCACCATTCCTTACTTTGAGTTATACTTAACATGCACACATTTCATAGTCCCATGAGTAGAACATACACTCTTTGGGGATAGGGGCTCTGCTATTTTTATGAGCAATGAGTAAAGGCTATTTAAGAAGTCCTAAGTGCCCTCTGCAAATAAATTAAATCTTTTCATTGCCCCATGGGTCATCCACAAACTTTGTTTTCTTGAAAATTATGGTTATTACAAGATTTTCAGGCAAACAGCATGGGCAGGAGAACATTTGTATTAGAGAAATGAGTCATGGTACCAAGAAACAGCTGGGGATCATTAAAAGCCCTGCACAACTTCCGAAATGCAATTTACCCTGCTTTCTTTTTCTTATTTGTTTCTGTTCTGGGCCCAAATTGTCCAACTGTAGTTTTCCAAATACATGTCCTAGTTTGTCTTAATGACCATCTAATCAATTATAGCAAGGTTGTGCAGTGGATAGAGCCCCAGGCTTGGAGTCAGGAAGATCTGAATTCAAATCTGAACTCAGATATCTGGTAGCTGTGAGATCCTGGGCAAGTCACTTAACCCCTATTTACCCCAGTCCCTCGTCTGTAAAATGGAGACACACTGGAGAAGGAAATGGTAGACCACTCTAGTATCTTTGCCAAGAATACTCCATGGACAAAAGTCCATGGGGTCATGTAGAGTTAGACATGGTTGAATGACTGAACAACAGCAATGAGCTATAGGCCGCAATCTAGAACACAGTCATTTTCATGCTTGTGTAGTGTATTATGAGCTCTGAGGATCCTTAACCTACCTCCCACTTCCACTGATGAGCTGTGTCCCCCAGAACAAGACTACGTCTTCTCTTTGGAGTTCTAGGGGCATTGTAGAGGGGATAGGGGGTGTTTTCTCTAATGTGATTGGCTCAAAACCTCATTCTGATATGTCCTCTCCAATATCAACCACCAGGTACAATTAATATTTCCTTTATGTCACTGATACTCTTCAGTGATTAGAGCTCTAGTATCATTTAACCAATTAACAGAAATTAATTTTGACAAAAAAATAGTTACTCTTCATAAATTTTTACTCTCAGATTTGTGTTTCTCTTTTCAAGAGTAATGCAACCTGTTCCCCAGAACTGAGGGGCATACTCTCCCCTACCACTTCAGTCCCTGGTGAAAATGTTTCAGTCTTAAAGTAGCTGCCCCAAAGTGTATGCTTTCTTCCCCTGCCTCCCTCCCTCCCTCCTTCTCTCTGTCTGTCTCTGTCTCTGTCTGTCTGTCTCTCTCCCCCTCCTTCCTCACCCAGAGGCTGACAGCAGTCCCAGATTCCTCATTCAAATGCAGCCAGGCCAGAAAGAGAAAAAGTCAGGCTTGTTTTGACCAAGCAGCCCCTTAGAACCCACTCTCAGCTGTGGCTTGATAGGCAAAGGCTTAAGATCCCCAGGCCTTTCCATTCGCTTTGAATCTTCTATATTTGTTGTATCCCCTTTCTGGACTGTGAGTTTCTGGAAAACTGGGATTGTCTTGCTTCTGCATTTGTATCAGTGATGCTTAGCCCAGTGCTTTATACACAGTAAGTACTTAACAATTATAATAGCTAACACTGACACATAAACTTTGGCATATGGTATCTCCTTTGATCCCTTCAGTAGTCCTGTGAGGCCTCAGACAAACTGAGAACTGGCAAAGACCTTAATTTAGAAAGGCCAAGGTCACCCACCAAATCCCGGGCCAACCCCAGACATCCTGAACTTTGTCTTTTTTTTTTTTTTTGCATTTTGGTGAGGCAATCGGGGTTAAGTGATTTACCCAAGGTCACATAGCTAATAAGTGTCAAGTGTCTGAGGCCCAGTTTGAACTCAGGTCCTTCTGACTCCAAGGCCAGAGCTCTACCCACTGTACCACCTAGCTGCCCCTTTGACCTTTATCTTGCCACTGGACTTTGAAGACTCTGGAGGAGAGAATGGGGCTGATGGCTCCGCGTAGCTCTGCCAAGATGTCACCCTCATGATGTCATTAGCCCTCTTCAAGAACGAAGGACGAACAACATCTACCCTATGAGGCAGGTGCCAAGATTATTGTCATCGCCCAGAGGAGGAAATTGATGGGAGCAGGTAGTTGACTTCAGGGTCACACAGCCAGTTAACGTCTGAGGGGGAATTCAAACTCAGGCCTTCCTGATTCCAGGTGCAGCATTCTATCCACTGTGGTAAATGAGCATTCATTCATCCTTAGAGAATACTTCCATTTAGATTTGGGTTAAAGCATCTTCTGTGCAATAGTGAACATCTTGGGTCATTGCACATCTCCTTATTTCATGTCTTCCTTGACATTAATAATCAGAGGATGATTGAACAACATTAGCTAATGCAGTACCTATCACATAGTGGATTCTGAATAGGTGCTTCTTGAACTTTTGGGACGAGCATAATGTGGGCAAACGGAGGGCATAGCATAGTTTCAATGATCGACTACCGTCAAGATGTGCTACAAAAGGTATCACTGAGGAAGCATAAGGGGGAAAACACGTGGGCTGACCATAGGGTGAGAAGCATAGATCTCAGAAGCATAGAGGGAGAACTGGGAGGATTTGGAGATAGCCTACTCCTATCCACTCCCTTTACAATAGAGGAAACTGAGACTGAAGTGACTTGCCCAAGGTCACACTTATATGCAAGGGGACTGCAAAGTTACTCAGAAGCTGAAACCAGCTTTTGATCAAGGTTTTCATTAGAGAACAATACTAGAATAGGGTACTGGAAAGTACCAAGATTTAAATTTTTAAAAACACTTGGGATTGTTTAGGTGGTATAATGGAAGACCTGAGTTCAAATCTAGCCTGACACCAGCTGTGTGACACTGGGCAAGTCACTTAACCTCTGTCTGCCTTGGTTTCCCCGTCTGTAAAATGGATATAATAGTAGCACCTACCTCCCAGCACTGTAGTGGGATCAAATGAGGTGGTGTATGAAAAGTGAATTGCAAACCTTAAATGTTCTATACTTGTCATCATGATCTCCATTTGTGGCTCTGGGCAAGTAATTTACATTTTTGGGTCCTGACTTCCTCATCTGCAAAATAAGGGAATCCCACTAGAAAAATTCTAAGATTCCTCCCAGCTCTACCTATGAAATAAGGTAGATGAGGAATCTGAGAATGTTAAAGGTAAATCACAACCACAACCTCAGCACCGTTAATAAGAAGCAGTGGCTAAACAGTCAAAGACAGAGGGAAAAAAGATTTCAAAGATCTCCCCCAAATGTTGCATAAACCCCTACCTTTGTGACAAGTCTATGTGGACAAAGAAGGCAGCTCCATGATCAGCTTGACGGCTTTCCAGGAAAGATCACAGGGTCAGAGATTTAGAGCCAGAAGGGACATTAAAAGCCATCTAGATGAGCCCCAGCTTACTGTTGTTCAGCCATTTTCAGTCACGTCCAACTCTCGATGACACCATTTGGTTTGTTTGTTTGTTTGTTTGTGTGTTTGTTCATTTGGTTTTGTTGGTTTTGTTGGTTTGTTTTTGGCAAAAATCCTGGAGTAGTTTGCCATTTCCTTCTCCAGTTCATTTTACAGATGAGGAAACTGAGGCAAACAGGATGAAGTGACTTGCCCAGGGTCACACAGCCAGGAAGTATCTGAGGCCAGATTTGAACTCAGGAAGTTTAGTCTTCCTGACTCCACTCTACCCCAACCTATTCCCTATGAACGAACATAGCTCATAGAAGTTCAATGACCGGCACAAGGTCACATGAGTAGCACATGTCAAAGGTAGACGTTGAATCTATATCCTCCGTCTCCAAATCCAGAACTCTTCACCATACCAGGCTTGAGAGCCTTTTTCTCCAACTTTGAGTCTCTCTTCCTGTGGAGAACATGGAGATGCTATTGGCTCTTGCATAGATCCATGGGAGGGAGAGAGACTGTAGCTGTTCTCTAGAGAAACTAGAATGGGATTTTAAACTCTTCTCTACTCTAGGTAAAGGGAAGTTGTGGTAACATCACCCTCTCACTAGAGAGACAAGAGCTTGTATTTCAAAGCATTATGGTAGACTTTCTCATAAAATTTAGGCCTGTGAGGGACTTTGGAAATAATTGAATACAATGTCCTCATTTAATGGCTGAGAACACCCAGGCTCAGAGAGGGCGGTGGAGTGACTTGCTGGAAGTCACACAGGTAACAAAATGGCTCATAGATCCCAAATTTAGGGCTCTTTCCTCTATACCATGTTTGTTATCAGACTATGAAATAACTAGGAAATCTATGTTCCGTATATTTCACTTTCAGATCATCTTTCCCCATCAGGAGAAGGAGAAAAGTAGTACTAATGCATTCTGGGGAATGGGTTTGCAAGGGAGACCTAAGGATACAGGCTTTTGGGGCTCTTGCTGAAAGTTAATATGAAAACATGTAGGGGCCCCTAACAAATAAGTGGTGATTTGGACTGAAGAGGACCTAGTCTTTGGCATAGGGCAAGGCAAAAGTGCTCAGCTAGGACCAGATCAACACTAAAGAACAAAGTGGATGAAATCTTCACATTGGATTCTGAAACCTGCTGCCCTCCACACATGTCACTCCATCTCCTATCTCTGGGCCTTCTAAGAGGCTAGCCCCCAAACCTGGGATGCCATTTTCTCTTGACTCTTAGCCAGTGGCTACAACTCATTTCACCGATGACCAAACAAAGGATCTTCCAAGAGTGTTTTAAGGTTTACAAAGTGCTTTACATACTAATCTGTGCCCTGTAACAACTCTGTTAAGTACATGCTACAGCTATTATTGATTCCATCCCACAGATGAGGAAAATGAGTCCCAGAGAAGTTAAGTAACATACTCATGGCCACATAGCTAGTAAATGCCAGAGGATAGATTTCAACCCAGGTTTTCCTGACCCAAGTTCAACAGCATCGGAGATGATGTGGATCTTTCTCGAAGATAATAGGGTTTTTTAAGAAACTGATGGTAAAGTATCAACCAACTAATTGACAATTATTAAATGTGTAAGACAAAAATGAAAGAATCCTTGTCCTTGAGAGACACATACACATGCATATCTACCTGTATAGCGTATATAACATGTATTTATGTATACATATATTGTGTATATGTATGCATATGAATGCAAGCAAACCTGTGTAGACATACACATCAGGAAAGGCTTGCTTTGAAGGTAGCATATCAGCTGAACATGGTTGGAAACAAGGTATTCTAAGAGGCAGAGGTGAGGAGAGAATGTCTTCCAGGCGTGGGAGACAGCCTGTGAAAAGGCGTACAGATGGAAGATGAAGAATAACAAGTATGCTGTAGGATGTATTAAGGGCAATACTACATATAATCAAGCTTAAAAGGTAGTTTGGAGCCTTGTGGCGAAAGGCTTTAAATGCCAAGCTGAAAAGTTTATATTTGATTCTAAAGGTAGGAGGGAGCCACTGAAATGCCTCGGGCAAGGGAATGACAAGGTCAGAGCTGTGCTTTAGGAAAACCACTGTGTGGAAGATGGCTGGGAGAGGGAAGACACTGGAGGCAGAGAGACCAGCTGCAAGTCTACCGGGTTGTTGCACCCTCCCTCAATAAAGCTTTAGCTCCAGAACTGCAGGAAGGCCTTTGGGACACCCTGTATGACCTAAAATGCCATAATAAGGCAGGGACTGTTGAGCTAGGCTTTTGTGTCTCTGATGTCCAGTACACAACTGGGCTCTTCATAAATGTTTGTGGTTTGAGCAGGGGAAGGCCTCTTCTCCAGGCATCAGTCAGGGTAGCTCTGGCATTTAGGGAAGGGCTGGCACAGTGAGACAGAGGCCTGGCCTTGGAAACAGAGCTTTGACTTTTCCAGTTAATGCCTGGGAGACACCTCAATTTTCCTGCAGCCCAGGTTTTCTCACTTGAAAAATGAAGGAAATTGGGGATTTGGACCAGTTCAAGGGGTTGTTGTTGTTTTTTAACCCTCACGGTTTTAAATGCACACAATACTTAGGATTATAAAGGAAACCAATTTTACCAAAATATACATGATCAGAATATATATGAAAGGGGAAAAAATAGTTTACCGACCCCAGAATCAGAAGCCCTGGCTAGGGGCTGCAAGGCCCCCCCCTCCAACTCTAAAATCCTTAGGATCCTAGATTCCCACTGCAGTTGCATGCCAGGGGCCCTGCTTAAAGTGCTGTTCTTGGAATTCAGACCCTTTCCAAAGTCACCCCCTTTCGCTAAAATCGTCAAAGGCCTGAAAGTTTGAAAGCATGCAAGCCAGTGCGCAGAGTGGGTGTGGTGGGTGGGTAGGAGAGGGTGAAGGGTGGGAAGGGGGTGGGGAAGCTGAAGGGTTGGCCTGGGGAGTGATTGACGCTCAGGCAAGTGAGGACTTAGAGCTGAGGGGAGCCAGAAGGAACTACTTAGAGCGCTGCAGCCTCTGCTGCAGAGAGAGGTCCTGCCCAGCTGTTTGCGAAGATTTCCTGTTTCCCCTCCAGCCCAGGCTCGAGAAGTTGAGTGAGTCACACGCACGCATACCCCCACACACAGCTACACACACTCACACACACACATACACACAGGGCGAGCCGAGCCGCTGCAGAAGAGCCGAGCCCCGCGGCCAGGCTCTGGGGCCCCCAGCCCGACCCGTGGCCCGGACGATACATCTGGCCTGCACATCTGCCCAGGGAAGGAGAGCCGGAGCTAGGGCGCGCCAGGAGCCAAGCGGGGCGAGCTAGGCAGAGGCGGCCGGGCCAGTACAGTGGGCTCCCCTTCCTCCACCCCTTCCTCCTTCTCCTCTTCCTCCTTGCCCGCCCCGGCTGCTGCCCGGCTCCCGCTCTATGCGGAGGCGAAGCGGGCTCGGCCATGAGTCGGGCTCTCCTGCGGAGCCCGGGGCTACTGCTCCTCTTCCTGTGGACGCGCATCGCCAGCACCATCCCTCCCTACGTCCAGAAGATGGGTGAGTTCGGCGGGGCCCCGGGACGGTGCCGGACTAGGTGGGGGGAAGTGCTTGACAATCCGAGCTGCCGCGGGGCGGAAACTGGGGAAGTTTGTCCCGGGGCCGAGTTGGGCTGGTCGGCCGGCGGAGGAGCCCCGGGGCTGAGCGAAGCCTGGCTCCGCTGAGGGAACTTTACGAGGAAGTTTGTACAGTGCCTGCCGCCGGGCCTGGGCTTCTCTCTAGGCGGGCACCGCGCCGTGAGCGCAACAGCCCCGTCCTAGGCCCCTCTGCCCAGCCCGCGCGGGACACACCTGGCCGTATCACCCTCGATTCCCCGCGCTCTGGAATCTGGGACCAGCAGCTCACGACTCCTGAGTGTGTAAAACACGCAGATCTCGAAACCGTCGGGATTCAGATGCTCCCGGCCCCCTTTCCAATCACATCATCAAAATTACGTTCTTACCATGGCAGTAAAGCAACAAACATTTATTAAGCGCATACTATGTGCTAGGAGCTGAGCTACTCGCTGGACACGGTCCCTGCCCTCAAGCAGCTCACTGTCTAATAAGGGAGACAGTTTGTAGAACAGTGAACTCACAAGGCCCAGACCTTGTAGGAGATATATTGTATCCCCCTGCGCCCAGCGTCCAATGTGACTGTTTCTATTCCCCAGTATACATGTCGTGTGCACGATTGTTTGCATGTGGTCCCCTTGCTCTCCTCGACCCAGGACGGCATTAGTTTGTGAGCTCCTGGAGGACTGAGGCTGTGTTTGCTCCTTGTTTGTAACGGGAGAGTTTACCCAGCACTGCCTCTGCCCTCTCGGAGCTTACTTTCTAATGACAGACGCTATAGGTAAACAAATTAGTTGGGCCTAGTTGGGGAAGGCCCCTGGGGCGGTGGAACCTGGCTAGGATCTCTCAAATTTTCTCTTGTCCCCGGGTTACCACCTTGCTTTTCGTTTCGGAGAGTGAGCTGATCCTTTCTTTGCTGGCTTGTTGTGGGCCCCCAGGGGTTCTGAACCCAGGAGGAAAGAATGGTTTCCAGGCTCGGTCCTAGACTGGGCTAGGTAGTACCCCCTCCCTTTTTATTGTTCAGTGAGGTGTCTAACTCTTCATGGCCCCATTTGGGGTTTTCTTGGCTAAGATACTGGAGTGGTTTGCCATTTCCTTCTCCAGCTATTTTTTTTAAAAAATTATTTATTTATTTATTTAGACGAGGCAGTCGGGGTTAAGTGACTTGCCCAGGGTCACACAGCTAGTAAGTGTCAAGTGTCTTTGGTCACATTTGAACTCAGGTCCTTCTGACTTCAGGGCTGGTTCTCTATTCACTGCACCACCTAGCTGCCCCTCAGCGAATTTTTACAGATGAGGAAACTGAGGCAAGTAGGATTAAGTGATTTGCCCAGGGTCTCACAGCTAGTAACTGTCAGAGGCCAGATTTTTGAACTTGGGGAAATTAGGCTTTTAAGATTTCAGGCTGGACATACTACCCACTCAGTGCGTCACCTAGCTATCCTAGGATCGTAGGGCCTGGGTTCAAATACCACATCAACTTGTATGATCCTGAACAAGTCACTAATCCTTTTTAGGTCCTCAGTTTCCTCAGTAAAACAAGGCAGAGGTTGGACAAGATGGGCTCTAAGGGCCCTATCCAGTCCAAACTGTGATCCCATGAACCTGAAGTTCCCAAATGTTTATACATCTAATGAATATTCATTTATGCACAGCACTTTGCTAAAGTACAGAATGTGGAGGGACTTTTTTTTTACTGCGCCCCACCTTTGACACCTGCTGTGTTAGAAGGTGCAGACCCACCTGAGGCCCAGTTGCCCTTGAGTGTAGGTGAAAGGACTAGAGAATTGGGCCCAGCTACTAACAGTCACTAAACAGAATATCAGACATGGGGATTTTTCCTATTATTGAACGTGAAGTTTCAAGGGAACGATTTATTATTTAAAGAAATATAAGCGCATCGTCAATTAAATCCCTAGGTCCTGTCATTCATCTTAAGTTTGGGGCTTAGTAAATGTCAACATTGCATTCTTGGAACTTTGCTGGTTTGTTAAAATGTGTTCTTTTTCTCCCCCCGAGCTGCACCTGACTTACTGTTGTTCAGTTATTTTTCAGTTGTGTCGGACTTTTCACGCATCTAGGTAGTCCTCCCACCCTTCCTTGCATTATTGGTTAGCCAGTGTCTAACTCTCCATGACCCCATTTGGAGTTTTCTTGGCAAAGATACTAGAATGGTTTGCCTTTTCCTTCTCTAGCTCATTTTTACAGACGAGGAAGCTGAGGCAAAGTGGCTTGCCCAGGGTCACACAGCTATAGGTGTTTGAACTCACGTTTTCCTGCCTCCAGGCCTCAGCACTGCACCACCTACCTGCCCCTTCCCGACTTAGGAGATGATAATAAAAGAGTTACATAGTTAATTTCTTAGTTATTTCTGCTGATGGGGAAATTTAAGGTCAATGTGTCTCCTCATTGTAAATGAGAGAAGGATAGCATGTGATGAAGAGTGGTTAGTTGGAGTCTGAAATGCCGAACTATTTGAGACTCATTTTGTTTACAAGGTTCACTTGTAGGACTAGCCTATAGTGGACTCAGCTCATTGCCGCATCCATTTTAGCCCTACACAAAAATGTAATGAAGTGAATTTTAAAACTTGGCCTTCATCATCTCATGTTGGTGAAATCTTAGTGGTGGTTTATTTTTTTCCTTAATCAGTTTTCAGAAAGCCACAATTTTAATATATGTGAGGGATTAAGGAACCCAGATGGTTGAACTGCTGGGGAGAGGAGGGAGATATTGTAAGATCTTTATCTTTTTTACTCAAACTGACTTTACTAAGAAGCAAAGCAATAGAATTGTACATTTTATTTGTTTAATTGCATTTTTGGTGTGGCTTGCAACATGACTACTTAGACTTTGAACAGTGAATTTTAAAACAACAGCCAGGTAACGCTAGAAATTTTTGTTGTTGGTGGGGTGACTTTTCCCACACGGTGCAACCAGCTGTAGGGGCTCACAGGTCGAGTATTTCCCCTTTGTCCTGCACATAGCTTGCTTGTACATAATCGTTTGCCTGCGGACCCCCCCATCCTTGAGGGCAGGGACTGTCTTTTGCCTTTCTTTGTATCCTCAGTGCTTAGCATAGTGCCTGGTGCTCACCATGGGAACTTATTAATGTTTTTTGGCTGACTGAAAAATTAGAGATAATCTTAATGCTAAATTTAGGGTGAGTTAGCTGGGGATTGTGGAATTGTGTTTCATACAGGCAGCTGCACCGGGGACGGTTGTTCAGTCGTGCTCGACTCTTCATGACTCTATTTGAGGTTTTCTTGGCAAAGATACTGGAGTGGTTTGCCATTTCCTTCTGCAGCTCACTTTACAGATGAAGAAACTGAGGCAAACAGGGTGAAGTGACTTGCCCAGGGTTACACAGCTACTACATGTCTGAGGCTGGATTTGAACTCAGGGAGATAAGTCTCTAAGACTCCAGGCCTGGCACTCTATCCACTGCACTCACAGAGGAAACAGTGTACTGAAACTATGGGATTGATTAGGAGATCTGAAGATTAATAGGGGATTCAGCCATTAAGAACAAGTTTCATAAAGAGATATCTTTTTGACTTCTCTGTTCTTTAGTAAATTTCCCTTTCCTGAACAGCTACCACAGAAGAACTTGAAATGTTTTTCAAATACCTTCGTATCTATAACATAACTTGTATATTTAGAGAATCTAGAACAAGATGCTTTCCCCCCACTCATTTCTTATTTTTGGTAAAGATATGGTGATTGTCTAGTTCTGTCCGTCTTCTAAACCCATTCTAAATGCATATTTATTTGGCCAGTATTAGAGCTTAGAAAGACTAGGGCCCAGACATGCCCTTCTGTCAGTTTTCTTTATGCTCTTTAACAGGGAGCTGGTTTGGGGAGAGTTTTTAAAATATTTTCTTCCTTTGATTTGCTAATCATTTATTTACAAGAGGAAGAAAACTTGGAACTCGGAGCAGAATCTTACCACCAGTGTTCCATGTTGATGTTCTTGAACACCGTTCATGAATGTTCTGTAGGAAAAACTTGACTGAAGAGGCAGCCAGTGGCACAGCGGCTATGAACCTAGAATCAGAAAGACTTCAATTCAAATCCATCCTCAGTCACTTAGGGATATGTGACTTTGGACAAGTTGCTTAACCTCTCTGTGCCTCATTTTCACAACTATAAAATGGGGATAATGACATTTACCTCTCAGGACTGTTGCAAGGATCAAATGAGATAATATTCGTAAAACATTTGGCATAGTACCCAGAACATAGTAGGTGCTATATTAATGCCAGTTATAAATTTTCGTAATCTGATATATAATATTATATCATTATAGTACATATAAATATATAATTATACAATATAATATATAAATATTCATACCTGTGGGGCATGTCTCCCTTGCCTAACCACGTGTGTAATCTTGCCAGAGTGTAAACACGATCCACCGTGCCACCTAGGGGCCGTTGAGGGGTGGGATGGAGTCATCAACAAAAATAACAAAGTATAGAAAAGAGGTGGGGTTAGGGGAGAAGAGAGTCATGGAAGCTCCTTTGGTCTCGTGGTCCAGTGGATTGAGACCTGGCCTTGAAACCAGGAAAATCTGGATTCGAGTCCTTCCAAGGACCCATAGTAGCTGTGTGTCCCTGGGCAAGTCTTTTAAAACGTGTGTGTAGAGAGAGCTGTGCTTTGCTCCTATGGGTCACCTCTACTTTCTCCTGTTTGCAGCTCGTTGGGTTTTAGTTGTTATGTAGCTGTTACATAGGTGGTATAATGTGAGCTCCTTGGGAGGAAGAACTGGCTTTTGTCTTTCTTCACGTCCTCTGGACTAGCACAGTGTCTACCCAACAGTAGCCACTTAATAAATGCTTATTAACTGACTAAAGGAAAGAGAGGCCAGGGACCGGAAAAGATGAAATCTAGGCAGGGAAACTGAGGAGCAGTTAGATTGAGAATCTGAAGGGGTGGGGGTGAGAGAGAGAGAGAGACACACACACACACACACACACACACACACAGAGAAGAGAGAGAGAGAGAGAGAGAGAGAGAGAGAGAGAGAGAGAGAGAGAGAGAGAGAGAGAGGGAGAGAGAGAGAGAGGGAAGGAGGGAGAGACAGAATGAGAGACAGAGAGAGAGGGAAATATTGGAACTGGGTCTTTCAGCATTCCTGATCCCATTTGGAATTACATCTACCCAGTTTCTCTTAGAGAAATGGGTTAGGGGCTGGAATGCCGGGCAAATTAAGAAATCAGTGGGAGGTGAGAAAGCAGATGCCAGGATTATGGGTGGCTTTTGAGAGAAGAAGCTGTTTCTCTAGATGCTGAGAATTTGTTTTGTAGTCGATAACTCAAGAGCTGTTTAGAAATGAAGCTAGGAAGCAGAGGAAGAGCACGGGAAAAAGGGCACATGTTTTTATCCCCCCTTCCGCAGACATTGATCCTTACTGTGAATTAGCACAACTGCCACCAGTAGAGATGAAGTTCAGAGGCTTCTCTCCAACACTTGGCCTAGCCAGAACCAAGATCGAGCTCTTGACCCCATGTAGTGTGCTCATCCATGTTTGAGTCCTTTCTGTGTAAGGACGCTTACTGACTGTGAGGGAATGGGGAGAGGTATGTGAACTGGCCATTTCAATACCCTGGGGAAATAGCCATATGACTTAGGGCAGATCACTTTACTGTTCTCAGTTTCCTGATTCTCTTCATATTTGGATATTTTTGTTACTGAGCTGTTTCAGTCATATTCGACTCTTCATGACCCCATTTGGGGTTTTCTTGGCAAAGGTACTGAGGTGGTTTTCCATTTCCTTCTCTAATTCATTTTACAGATGAGGAAACTGAGGAAAACAGGACTAAGTGTCTTGCCCAGGATCACACAGCTAGTAAGCCTCCGGGGGCTGATTCAAATTCAGGTCCTTCTGACTCCAGGGCTGGCTGTCCATCCACCAAGCTGCCCCCTTCCCTGGATATACAATGAGCCTAATAGGGTGCTTAAATTCTCCTGAGGTAAAGTCTCCTAATGTAAAACACCAAATCCATTACCTTAAAGGTCCCTAGAAAGAAATGGCTATCCTCTTTAGAATTTTAAATTTCTCTGGACTCTAATCTGATTCCCTGACACCTCTGCCCACACACTCTGTCTCCCTCGTCTTTTGTTAGTGCTTAATTCACTTTTTGTCCAATTGAATTGGTAAAACCTTCAGAATCTCTGGACCTCTTTTAAGTTTCCTTATCTGTAAAATAGGGATGATAATAAGCTATAATCTCCCCTGGTCTTCCTGGGGAGCCTGATGCCCTTTTCAAACCTTCCAGGGCAATGTATTGTCTGTAGTGAAAGGGAAGTGTGGTAATAAGCACTCTACAAACATCTCATTTGATAACCAGGTGCTCTTGAACTGGTAGCCAAATTCACTTCCTGCTCACGAGTTTTTGAACCATCAGCACCTTAGGGCAAAGCCCCAGTCGTCCAGCCCTAGTTACATATCTGCCTGGATTTCAATCCTGGCTCTTGTTTCTGCTACTTACTGCCTGTGTGACTTTGGGATACACACTTAGCCTTGCAGGGCCTCACTTTCTTGGACCAGATCCATAGGCCCCGATGTCTCTTCCAGATCCATTTCTGATCCTGCATCACCAGTGCTTCATGTACTTGGACTGACTGTTCTGGGTCTGACTTTTCCCATCTGTAAGGTGAGGGGGTTGGACCAGATGATCTCAAACCTTTCGAACTATAAATTCTGTGATATCCTTTAAAAAATTTCACTAACACATTTGATAAATTATCCAACAGATGTTGGAGCCTATCAATCCCACAAGGTGAAGTTGATCAAGAATGCCTTTTCAAAATTAAGAGCTGAAAGCTAACTTGTGTGAGATTTATTTCCCAGGAAGTTGTAGACTCTTGTACACAGGCAGGCAGGAAAGTTGAATTGATTTAACTAATGCATATCCCCCTAGCAGCCACTTCATGGAGCTGAGAAATTGCAAGTATATTATTTAGCCCTGACCAAAACCATGTGTAAATGCCCAAATGGGCTTAAGCTGCGTGAGGGGGAAGGAAACTGGACTTTTTTTGTCTATAGAATCCTAGAATTCATATTTAAAGGGACCTTGGAGATCTTGTCCCGTCCCCTTCATTTTAGAAAGAAGGAAACTGAGGCCCAGAGTGGGTAAGTAACCTGTCTGAGATTCCATAGGTGTCGTCATAGATTTAGGCTCAGAAGGCACCAGACCCCTTCATTTTACAGATACGAAGACTGAGGCTTAAATGACTTGCCCACGGACACCTAGAAAGTATTCTAGGAACGTAGATTTAAAGCTGGGAGGAAACATAGAGGCAATCTACCTAGTCCAAGCTACTCATTTTATAGAGGAGAAAACAGACCCAGGGAAGTCAGGTGACTTGGACGAAGTCATCCAGGTAGGCTTCTTACGTATGGAGAGGCATGACTTGGGAACTCAGTACTTAGATGCAAAGCTAAAGAGCCAGTATGGGGTGGTACAATGGAAGGCTGCTGGGGTTCCTGCAGATGAGTAGCAGCTGCTCCAGGCTAATAACTCAACACTTGAGCTTTCAGAAACTTCAGATAAGTATGGTCTCTCACTAGCTCTAACTCCATACCAGCACTAGCTGGGAATTAGTGATCTGGAGGCAGCCAAATGGCTCAGTGAATCGAGCACTGGGCTTGAAGTCTGGAAATGTTGTTCTTTGTTATTTAATCCTGTCCAATTCTCTTTGACACCATTTGGGATTTTCCTGGCAAAGATACCAGAGTGGTTTGCCATTTCCTTCTCCAGCCCATCTTTACACATGAGGAAACTGAGGCAAACAGATTTAAGTGACTTGCCCAGAGTCACACAGCTAATAAGTGTGTGAGGCTGGATTTGAACTCAAGTCTTCTTGATTCCAGGCCCAGTGCTGTATCCACTGCACCACCTAGCTGCCCCTGAAGTCTCGAAAAACCTGAGTTCAAATCCTACTGTAGACACTTAATGTGTAAACCTGGGCAAGTCACTTAAACTCTCTATGCCTCAGTTTCCTCATTTGTAAAATGAGATTGGCCCCTAAGGTCTCTGTCAGCCCCAAATCTCGGATCCTGTTTAGGTAAGCAGTGGAGGCAGCCCCTGAACTTTAGAGTGAGTAGACATAATCCAGTGGACCTCACTCCCCCCTGCATAGGGTTCATCTCTTGATTTTCCTGGGCTTCAGTTTCTTTATCAATAGAGTAAGGGGTTTGGACCAAATGATTTCTTAAGGCCCCTTCTAGTGATCCCGTGATTCCAATGCCCAGCACATGTAGACTGAATCCCTGGGCACCGAATCCTCTGGCCTGCCTAGAGCCTTTCCAGACAAATTATGTTTACAAATATTCCTGTGAGTAATGCTCAGAAACTGTTGGGTTTACTCAGCAGGAAATATTGATGATGAGGGTGGGTGTGTTGGAAGAAAGGCAAGTTGGTATTTGCTGGTGAATATCAGTGGGCGTGGCTTTCTGCAGTTCCTTGACACTTTAAAATCTGATTTTTTGATAAGACTCTTCCTCTCGCCTTATTAAAATCATTTTTCCTATCTCTCGTCTTTGTGGGCTTTTTAACCCAGGCGATCTTTACAAAGGTATTAGAAATGCATTTGTCAGTGGAACCATTCCTAACCGATGTAAGGCAGCTCCACAAAGGATACGCTGCAGCGTTTCCTTTGTGAAATGAAAAATCTTTTTTGGAATGTAAGCCATTGGGTCCTAACTGATCACTTATGTGATTTCACCCATACCCACGCCATGCTTTCTCATGGGGCACACCTAAATAACACGGTTGTTTTCATTAGTTCAGCTCAACAAATATTTGTTGTTGTTCAGTCTTTTCTGTTGTGTCTGACTCTGTGACCCTGTGGACCATGGCACGCCAATTTTATCTGTATGGTTTTCTTGTCAGAGATACTGGAGTGGTTGGCCATTTCCTCCTCCAGCTCATTTTACACGTGAGGAAACTGAGGCAAACAGGGCTAAGTGACTTGCCCAGGCTCACACAGCTAGTAAGTGTCTGAGGCCACCTTTGAACTCAGGTCTTCATGACTCCAGTCCCAGGAGTCCATCCACTGCGCCAATCAAAATGCCAAATGAATAAATGAATGAAAAAGCATTTAGAAAGGTCTTACCATGTGCAAAGCACTGTGCTGAGAGCTGGAGATAACAAGTATGTATATTTGCATATAACGAACCAATGATGGTGGAGAAATGGCTGGTCTTGGAGTGGAGTCTTGAAAGACCAGAGTTCCTGGCTCATCTTTTAACACTTTTTAGTGGCGTGACCCTGGCAAGTCACTTAAACCCTAACAACAACAACAGCAACAACAATAATAATATCTAGCATATAGCACCAAGCACTTTACAGATAGTATCTCAATTTGATCCTAATAACAACCCTGGAAGCTAGGTGCTATTATTATTTTCATTTTACAGTTGAGTAAATTGAGACAAACAAAAGCTAAGCAACTTCCCACGGTCACACAGTGACCTTGTGTCTGAGGCAGGATTTGAACTCAAGTTTCCCTTTCTCTGGACTACTCTAGCCAATGCTCCGCTTAGCCCCCTTAGGACACTGCCTCAGGGCTTAACTAGGTTGATGGAGGGGGTTTCCACACTGAGAGACATTAACTGAGCACTGGATAGTCAAAAACCAAGCTAATACCAGCCCCTGGCCCCAAGGAGCTTACATTCTAGTAGCTGGCTATGACATTTACTCAGATAATTAACTTAAAGAATACTCACCGCTGGAGTTGGCACCTGAGATGAGGTGTTCAGTTGATTTGGGGTTTGGCTTAGAGCCTCTGTGAAGGCATCAGGTGCCAGGACTTCAGTGCTGAGTTCATGTCTACAGTCTGTTAAAATGTTAAAAATTATGAAGCCATGAGACCTTAAAATTTCACTAAGACTTTTGGGACATCCTGAGCATGTGTTCTCCCCTGTATCTATTGTCACCCCCCCCCCCCATTCCAACGTAAGGTCTGAGGACAGGGACTGTGTTCAATTTTGTATTTGTAACCTCAGGCATAGAATGATACCTAGTATGTACACAGTTAGCACTTAATAAATGCTTCATTCCCTCTCTGATGTCTTCAGGTTGAAGGGGCAGATGATGTTGAGGATTCATTTCAACATTTTTTGAGTGTCTACTATGTATCAGGCACTGTGCTAAGCTCTAGAATGAATGGGACCAGCTGGACGGTTACTTGGAGCAATGTTGTATCCTCATGGTAGACAATAAACTCCTTAAGGTCGGGGTCTACATGTTTTGTTTTGTTATCTGTATTTATCAGCAGTTGTCTATATAATAGGGCAACTAGGTGGCACAGGGGGATAGAGTGAGGGCGCTGGAGTCAGGAGTATCTGAGTTCAAAATCAACTTCAGACACTTACTAGCTGTGTGACCCTGAGCAAGTCACTCAACCCTGTCTGCCTTATCTGTAAAATGAGCTGGAGAAGGAAATGGCAAGCCACTCCAGTATCTTTGCCAAGAAAACCTCAAATGGGGTCATGGAGAGTTTGATGGGAACAACAAGTCTGTATAATGCATAGCCTCGTGAGATACCTATGTCATTTAGGTTAAATGACTTGACCACAGTCCCACCCATTATATATAGGAAGCATATCTTGAACCCTAGTCTTAACTCCAGGGCTAACTCTGTTTGTTCCACGTAACCTCTCAAGTACTTTCCAAGCTGTGAAATTCACAGGTCTAATCAAGTGTGTGGATCCCTTTGGATTCAGTGAAAGATCCATTGGGAGGAAAAGTCCAGGACCCTGCCCAAGGTCATGTTTATGGTACATGGGAGAGAAGCCCTATTTGGGAATCCCAGTTGGAGAGCCAGACTTGGTGACTCAGCTGGAAATACACTCCCCCTGATTTGTGGTTGACTCCAAAGTCAGGTTTAGTGAATGATTATAAGATACCAACAAGATGGGGGCCTCAGAGAGGAGGAGGCTCTCAGCTGGGGGCATGGTGACTAATCATGGTGCGGCCATGCTTGCATTGACCTAGGGAAACCATGGGGAAAGTTTGGAGGGCAAACAGACTGAAGAAGAATTGACAGAGGTCATTTCTCAGTGAAAAATCCATAAAGCATATTCTAGAATAGTCAAGAGAGACTAGGGTTCAGAAACAGCCCGTAACACTTCTATCTCAAACACCAGTCTCTATATAAAACATTTCTTGCCTCCCCTCTCCTCCCCATTACCTTGTATCTCTCTTGCATATATCTGTATTTTCAGTAGATAGTGGCAGACCTGGATATGGAGTCAGGAAATCCTGAGTTCAAATGTGATCTCAGACACTTCTTGGTTGCATGACCCTGGACAAGTCACTTGACCCCACTTACCTCAGTTTCCTCATCTGTAAAATGAGCTGGAGAAGGAAATGGCAAACCACTCCAGTATCTTTGCCAAGAAAATCACAAATGGGGCCATGAAACTGAAACAATGCAACAATAATAACCAGAATAATGCTTTAGAATGGGAGACTGAGTGGCCTCTTGCAGAAGATGGCATTTGGTCTAAGTATACAGGGTATATAGAGCATTGGACGTTGAAGAAGGATTCAAACTCGGACCTTTCTGACTCAGATGCTTTGTAAGCTGTGTGACTCTGGGCCAGTGAGACACTTAATCTCACTGAGCCACAATTTCTTCATCTTTAAAGTGATGATCACAATAGAACCTCCCTCATAGGGTTATTGGGAGGATCAAATGAAATAATCTCTGTAAAGTGCTTTGCAAACCTGTGAGTGTTAGAGAAGTATTTGTCCTAAATAGGGTTATTACTGATGGGAACCAGAGGTGAGGAGGAAAGCATTCCAAGAGTGGAGAACAGACTGTGCAAAGGTGCGGAGATGAGAGATTCAAGGAGCAGGAAGCAGGCCAGTGGGTTGGGTGGTAGGATGTCAGCGTGTACCATCAGCGAGCTCGCACATCGAGCTTAGGTTCTGACAGCATTAGAACAGTGAAATTCGGCTTGCTTATTTCTTGTTTAACTTGGTTATTAGTGGTAGCAGTTGCTGCGTAGTTTTATAGCTCTGTTATTCCATGGATTAAGATCCCATGAAGCGTTGTCCATGAGTCACAAATGGAGGAGGTGTTATTTCCTCTGCCAACATCCTTCTCTAATGACTCCTCGTGTTGGGGAAGGGGTTTGGAGTTCTTTGAGGCCGTGCTGATCAGTCAGTAAATAAGTATTTATTTAGCACCTACTGTATGCCAAGCACCATATTAAGTGCTTGGGGATACATGGACAAATGAAACAGCCCTTGGCCTCTAGGAGCACCCATTAGGGGCACAAGTTCCTGCCAAGATAGGCCTTGCATAACGTGATGATTATGTGTTTGTTCTCCAAGGACTGACCTAGTTAATTAATGGATGAACTTCAGAAGTGCGTCCAATAACAGGTTGTCCAGCTAGGGATGAATTTTTGAATCACAGCAGCTCTGTAATCACTCGAGACCCACACATGTTGTTGAAGAAGAAGAGGGGGCTCCATGGAAGAGCCAAGTCAATCCTATATCCTTGAAGATTGACCAATTTAAGGCATTTGTTATTCCCAGGGGAGAGGGAGGAATGTGGCTTTGTCCTTCAGAGCGTTCTTGGAATTTTCAAAAACATCTCAAAGGAAAACAGGAAGTCGCCCCCTGAGAATACCTTGGTGAAGACAAAGAGGGAAACCAGCGTGGTCATAACTAGTGTTTATTCCCTTTCAGAGATTTCTTAACCTTCTTAAAATACTCAACCAAAAGGCAAGCTGCTGTCTCGAGGAGGAAGGGTGGAACTGTGCCGTTTCTGCCCTTGTTCATGGCATGGAGTAGACACCCTGTAAATGCCAACTGGAAAGTGCCTCCCAAACTGTAGGGCTGTGCCATGGATGGTTGACAATCATTGTAGAATTGGTAGAAGTGTTTATATTTTCAAAGGAAATTTTGGAGGTACCTTATTTTTATATCCCTTAGATTTCCTACAACTTACAGACCTCCCTCTCCCCATGTCAAGAAAGTCTTTCATGTGTAGTATTCCACAGCCCTAGCCCCTCACTTCTGCAAAGAAGAGGTGTGATCAAGATACCTTATAGCTCGTTTTTGGTACCTGGCTTGGCTAGTCTCACTTCTAGAGTAAGGTGGCTGTTCCTGCCATTAGCGTTGGAGATGGTTTTGAATTCTACTTCTTTTCTCTGTAGTCATTGTCCATTCCCATAGTGCAGTGACATTCTGTCACATTTATGGAATACAGTGGGTTTCTCTATTCCCAAGTCAGTGGGCACCTCTTTTGTTTCCATTTCTTCACTGCCCTGAAAAGTGCTGTGGTGAATAACTTTACCAAATATGGGACCTTTCTTTTTTATTTTAAATTGTTTTTTATGACCTGGTGGTGTATATCCAGGAGTGGAAAAATCACTGGGTCAAAGGATATGGACATTTTCTTGACTTCTTAATTTCAGATTCCGTTCCAGAATTGTTGGACCAATTCATTCTCCCACCAACAAGGAGGGAGTGGGCCTCTTTCCACATGTCCTCCAACATTGAGTTTCTGTCATTTGTCATTTTCTATCCTATGTCAGTTTGTTGAGTCTGAAGTGAAACCTCAGAGTTGTGATTTTATGTCCGTCCAGCGAACATTCCCAAAGCTAAATATCACAAAATGATTCTTAAAATCTTGATGGGATTGAGAACTGGAGAGATCCTGGGATTATAGATCTAGAGCTGGAAGGAGATGTAGTTAGAGATTATTTAGACCAATCTATCTCGTATGTTGTTGGGAAAACTGAATTCGGAGAGGCCATATATTTGCCTAGGGGTGCATATTAGGTACCAGCATGGATTTGAGCCCTGGTTCTGGTGGTCTTTCCACCAAATTGCACCAGATAGTTTATGTTGAATTTGTAATGCTAGCTTATTTTGGCTAACCAGGAGCCTTGGGGATGGAAAAAGAGAACTTCAGTCATCAGCAAGTCTGAACCCCTCATTTGTGACAGATAAGCAAACTGAGGCCCAGAGAGGTTAAGTCGTAGACCCCAAAATCGCCAATGGCTGCGTTGGGATTTGCAACCTTGCAGGTGCTCTGATTTAAAATCACTCTGCTGCCTCTTGTCCCAAGTTCCTAATGGTACATGTCTGTACTTCCTCTCCTTTAGCTTATATCTTTCCCCTTGTCTTCACGTATTCACCTGAAGGTTTGCCTTCTAAAAATTAGGCTGTAATTGATTGGAGTGTTGGAGATGTAGGATTTCTGTTTGCACAGAGGTTTCTCCCACGTCACTCAGATCTCCAAGTCAGGCATTTTGATTCCTTGAGTTTAAATTACTATCCTAAGGTGGCTAAGATGCTGAACTGAGGCTCAGAGAGGTTAATAGCTCAAAGAAATTAATGTCACATTTGCCCAATAACACACATCTTTGCTGGCATCTAGATGGTGCAAGGGATAAAGTGCTGAACGTAGAAGCAACTTCAAAACCTGATTCAGACACTTACTGAGGGTTGTGACCCTCGGCAAGTCATGTAACCTTATGTAGCCTCAGTTTCCTCATTTGCAAAATGGAGATAACAATAGCACCTACCCCAGATGGTTATTTTGAAGACCCAAGGAGATAAGATGTAAACTGCTATATAAATGCCAGCTATATTACTATGGCCGTTGCTGCTGCTGCCACTACTGCTACTATTGCTGCTATTGATACTACTATTACTACTACTACCACTACTATTATGGCTACTGCTGCTACTACCACTACCGCCACCAACACCATCCCCCGATAACCATATTTTTCCCTCACTTCTTAATTTTCTGGCACTCCTTATAAGTTGTCAAAGCTTTCCCATAGCTTAAATAGATGTTACTACTTGAATGTAAATTCAGAATGATTCAAATGGATCAGTGGAGAAGCTTCTTTCTGTAAGTGGAATGCAGGAATTTTTCCTCTCAGATTTATTTATGCAGGGTTTTCCCAATTCCTTATGAGTTGTGAATCAACAGCTTTGTTGAGTCTCAGCTGTGCAAAGCTGCCAGGAAGGTCATCAGGAGAAAGATGCCCCATGAAGCAAGTGGGTGGGTTATACACTGTCCTAAATGAGTCCACTTTATAAGCTGATTCTTTGATACAAATCTTCCCCATTTCTTAAGGCTCAGATCAGGTTCCACTATAGCCACACGTGAAGCATCTTGGATAGAAGTAAGGCCTGGATTTGAGTTCTGACATACACGATATTGGCATGTATAACCTGGGGCAGGAAGTCACTTCAGCTTGGGGTACCAGATCACTTCTATAAATTGAGGTTAGCTGAAAATCGAGATCAGTGGAGAGAATTTCCATACTGGGAGTTCATCACTCTGAGCTCATGGGCCTTGATTCTCCTCCACCTCCTCCCCTCATTCACATGCACATACACAGGTGACATTTTTTATATTCCCCAAGTCAACAACCACAGTGATATGTATGTTTGTAGACCTATGTGCCATGTGTGCAAATATGTGTATATTGTATATATTATTGTATGTAATTATATATGTATATAATGTAGGTATTTGTGTATACCTGTATATGTATTAGAGTCAAACAACAAGCATTTATTAATAATAAAAGCTAGCATTTATATGGCACATTAGTTTTTAATTTTATTTTTTATTACATTAAATATTTCCTAATTACCTTTAAAACAATTTAACATTAAAAACATTTAAAAAAAAATTTTGAGTTCAAATTTCCCCTCTCCTGTCCTTATCCCATCCCTTGAGAAGGCAAGAAATGTGATACTAATTATACATGTGAAGTCATACAAAACATTTCCATTATATAGCATTTTAAAGATAGCAAAGCACTTACTTCATTTGATCCTAGCAACAGCCCTATGAAGTGGATGCTATTATTATCCCATTTTACAGGTGAGGAAATTGAGATAGATTATGTGACTTCCCCAGGGTCACACAGCTAATTAAATATCTGAGGGTGGATTTGAACTGAATGACATTTGTTCAATGAATCAGTTCAATGAATACATTATGAGCCATTTTTTTGGATGGAGTCAATCTTTGACCCCCTGTTCCCCATTTCCCTTGTCACTCACCTTATTTGAGCATCTTTTAATAAGAATTTGTTTATATTCAGTCTTTTAAATTTATTAGTCCCTATTCCATAGATGGAGTAATGTGGTTTGAAAAAAAAATCATAGGGTATTGGTTTTTTCCTTCTTTCTCTGACCTTGCCAGTTCCAACTGTCAGCCTGTTGGTAATGCCATTTGTTGATGTGATGGCTGAAATAACCATTGCCCAAACCCTCCTCCTTGTTCCCGGGTTATTATAGTACCATCCTGCCTATCCAGAATGACCTAGGATGACGAAACACCGTCATATCCTTTCTCTTAATTCTACTCTCACAGTAATCCTGCGAGGTGGCACAAGAGCCAGCGTTTATAGAGAGCCTGACCAAAGCAATGTCCCTTCATACTTAGAGCAACCTTTTGATGTTGATACTTTAGGTGGAAAACGAATCTTGTCCCTTTTTCACAGCTTGTAAGTACTGGAGGCAGGGTTTGAATCCTGGACATTTCTTTTCTGGCCCCAATCCGGGACTCTCTCCTTCCTCCCTTCACTTTCTGCCCAGGCTGTCTTGTTTTCAGATTAGTAGTCCATCCATTGCAAGTGGTTGTTGCCACTTTTCATTGTTTGCCTCCTGTCTGCGACGAAACGCAATTTTTCTGAAATGTTTTCTTCTAAGTCCCAATACCCTGAGTATGTTTGCAAAAGGAACTTAATCACCGGGAATGGAAACGAGCACAAAGAGATGATTTCAGCTTTTCAAATATGCTGCTTCCACCACTGCCCCGAACACGCCTTTATTATCTCATACCTAAGCTATTGCCGAAAACCCCTCCCATACCCCACCACTGGATCCTTACAACAACCTTGGCAAGGTAGGTGCTGTTATCTCCATTTGACAGATGAGAAGACTGAGGTAAACCGATCTTAAGTGACTTGCCAGGAAGTGTCTGAGGCTGGATTTGAATTCAGGTCTTCCAAACTCTAGTCCCAGAACTCTGTCCCCTGTGTCCTAGCTGCCTCTATCAAAGGAAGGCCATTGGTATGGTAGAGAAGGGCAATCAGGATGGTGAAGAGCTGTAAGATCTTGCCAGGGAGGGGATAGTTAAAAGTACTAGGGATGTACTTTGGAGAAGAGAAGACAGGTGGGGAATAGTTTCTGTCTTTTTAAAGTATTTTTTAAAATGTCTTCTAAAAGAGGCATTAGAGCAGTTTTGCTTAGCTCCAGAGGGCAGAACTAGGAAAAATGAATAGCACTTGCAAGAGGAAGATTTAGGTTTAATATGAGGAAAAATTTCCTCATAATTAGAATTTTCCAAAGTGAAATGGGCTGCACTGGGAGGTCATGGGTACCCATGCAATGGGGATCTTCAAGCAAAGCCTGAATGACCATTTGTTGGCTCTAGTATAAAGGGGATTCTTTCAGTTGTGCGTTGGTGGGATTATGTGGCCTCCAAATTCCCTTCTGAACTGTCAGATTCTGCAAATTCCCTCTGCTCTTATCTCAGCCCATGGAAATCTCAATCGTAAAAGTCAAGTTCAAAGGCTCCCTCCATTAATTCTTCTTAGGAACCTTGTTGACAGCCTCTCATGGCTTGTCTCAGAGTGCCCTGTGTTCTAGTTATTTTTTGTACACAGTAGGCAGTATTTGTTGAATTGGATTATGTTGGACAAATATTTTACTGAGTGCCTATCTTGAATAAGTCCTGAATAAGGGAATACAACAAAAAAGTGACTTAACAAGACTGTCGAGGAAATTAATGGGGAAAAAAATGCAAAAGACGGTGGCTTAGCTGTACCAGGTCTACAACAATTATATTATAAAGCAGCAATCATCAAAACTATTTGATACTGGTTAAGAAACAGAGTGGTAGATCAGTAGAATAGATTAGGTACACAATGCAGTAGTAAATGACTATAGTAATCTACTGTTTGATAAATCCAAAGACTCCAGATCCTGGTGTAAGACCTCACTCACTATTTGACAAAAACTGCTGGGAAAACTGGAAAATAGGATGGCAGAAACTGCAAATAGACCAACATCTCGCACCCTATACCAAGATAAGATCGAAATGGGTGCATAATTTAGACATAAGCAATGATACTGTAAACAAATTAGGTGAGCAAGGAATAGTTTACCTGTCAGATCTATGGAGAAGGGAAGAATTTATGACCAAATAAGAGACAGAGAACATGATGAAATGCAAAATGGATAATTTCGATTACATTAAATTAAAAAGGTTTTGCACAAACAAAAACCAGTGCAACCAAGATTAAAAGGAAAGCAGAAAGCTGGGAAATAATTTTTACAGCAAGTATTTCTGATAAAGGCCTCGTTTCTGAAATATAGAGAACTGAGTCAAATTTATAAGATTATGAGTCTACAAGTTCAGAAACTTGACACTTACTAGCTGTGTGACCCTGGGCAAGTCACTTAACCCCAGATGCCTTGCCAAAAAAAAAAAACAACAAAAAACAAGTCATTCCCCAGTTGATAAATGTTCAAAGGATATAAACAGGCAGTTTTCAGAGGAAGAAATTAAAGCTATCTATAATCATGTGAAAAATGCTATAAATCACTATTGATTAGAGAAATGCATATTAAAACAACTCTGAGGTATCACCTCGTACCTATCAGATTGGCTAATATGATAGAAAAGGAAAATGACAAATGTTGGAGGTGATGTGGGAAAATTGGAACACCAGTGCATTGTTGGTGGAGTTGTAAACTGATCCAGCCATTCTGGAGAACAATTTGGAATTGTGCCCAAAGGGTTATAAAAATGTGCATACCCTTTGATCCAGCAATACCACTACTAGGTCTATTTCCCAAAGAGATCATAAAAAAGGGGAAAGGACCCACATGTACAAAGATATTTATAGCAGTTCTTTTTGTGGTGGCAAAGAATTGGAAATTGAGAGGATGCCCATCAATTGGGGAATTGCTGAACAAACCGTGGTATATGAATGTAATGGAATACTATTGTACTAGAAGAAACAATGAGCAGGCAGACTTCAGAAAAACCTGGAAAGACTTGTATGGACTGATGCTGAGTGAAGTGAGCAGAACCCAGAGAACATTGTACACAGTAATAGCCACATTGTGCGATGAAGTAGCTTAGCTTTTCTCAGCAATGCAGTGATCCAGGACAATTCCAAAAGACTCATGATGGAAAATGCTAACCACGTCTAGAGAAAGAACTATTGAGTCTGAAAGCAGATTGAAGCATAATATTTTCACTTTTTTTCCCTTTCTCGTGGTTTTCCCCTTTTGTTCTGATTCTTCTTTCACAACACAACTAATGTGGGAATATGTTTAACATGACTGTTCATGTATAACCTATATCAGATTGCTAGCTGTCTTGGGGAGGGAGGGAGAAAAAATTGGAACTCAAAATTAAAAAAAAAAGAATGTTGAAAACTATCTTTACATGTAATTGGAAAAAAATAAAATACTTTAAGGGGGGGGAAGAAAGTGATATAGTATGTAAATGGAGAAATGGTAGATTCAGTTGAAATGAAAGGAAAAATTTACTATTGTTCAGGCAGCAGAAAGGGTGGGAACTTTTGAATAAAGAACTGGAGTTCAAAGTAGGTCTGATACTTACTAGCTGTGTGACCCTGGCCAAGTCACTTAACCTCTTTTTGTTTCATTTTTCTAGTCAGTAAAATGAGGATGATATTGACAAGTAAATTAGAGTGTACATACACTTAAAGTGCTATGCAAAGCTTCGTGCGCTTTATAAATATCGTCAGTTATTATTGTTATTGTTGGTAATTTCAGTCTGACCCAGGGTTGAGCTAGGGCCTTGAATGAGTCACTGGAATTTTTTTTTTACTCAGTTGACTTACAAAGTGGAATAATTTCATGTAGAAGAAGGAAAAATCGGTCCTAAAAGATGAGGAAAAAAGCCCCCTTATGGAATCATTCTCTAAGAAGACTTGCAGGCACTGTCTTTGAGAGGCTGGTTTATTTCCTGTTTCCCCAACATCTCCCCCCCCCCCCAAAGTATTTGTGTTGGAGCTGTGGGGTGTTTTTCCTTTGCAGGAACTTATAGGGGCGTTTCAGAGACTTGTGGTCTTGTGGGATGCCTGTGAAAATTAAATGTACAGGTGCTTTTTGCCTCGCCACCCCCACCCTAGAGCCGCTTGGACCCAGACAGGGTTTTGTTTTGCTATTAACACCTCTCCTGAGCTTTTCATTCATTCATTCATTCATTCGTTCATTCATTCATTCATTCATTCATTCATTCATTCATTCATTGTTTTAACATTAGTCTTTTGTAGTCTTCTTCCAGAGGTGCTGGGACAGCAGGTGTCTTGTAATAAGGGATGACTCAGAACATTTTTTCCACCCTTTTTGAGGCTTTGACTCACAGGTTATCTTTAATTATTGGGCCAGCTGATGGTGTGGACCATGGAGAGAGCTAGAGGAGAAAAGGGGGGCCATGCCCCTTAGGGCAGCCACGCCCCCTGTTTATCTTTTCCAATCCCAGAAGCTCAGAGCATGTCTTCCATGTTGTAGTTGGAAGAGTTGCAGTTTTCTCATCTTTTTTTTTCCCCCCCGAGTCCCCTTTAAATGGCCAAAATGACCACTCATCCAGTAACCCTGGATTTGGATTGCCAAGAATAAACTGTGTATTCTCAGGCAAGAACTTGCTGAGCGTCAGGGGCCTTAGCACCTGTCTCTGGGATGCTTGTGAGGCTCAGGTGAGACCGTGTATGTCTAGTGTTTTGTAACAACCCTTTAAGTGCCCTCCCAAGTCAATTATTAATACTTCTTTAAAAAAGGTTTATGTAATTCTTTGGTAAATAGTGACATTTACCAACATTCTGAATCTTGACATTGTGTTTTTGCTTATTACTATTATTTTTTACTGGATGGTGCTAGGGGAGAGAGGATTATTGGCAATGATGACATATTCAAGACAAAAACACATTAACTAGCCCTCACACCCCCAGCACTTCTCTTTTTCCAAACAGATTCCAGGATTCAAAGAACAAAAAAAGAAGATTGTATATGAAATTGACTTCTAATGTACAGTTTAAAAAAGCATACATTAAATTTAATGTGATAGTAATATAGTGCTGAGAAACATTTTTCTAAAAATCTGTTTTTTCCATTCATAAGTGTGAAACTGGATTCCAACGTGCTCCAACCTTTTGTGCTGTTACACGTGGCATAGTAGTTGTACTCAGGAAGACCAGGATTCCAATCCTGCTTCCAATGCTTTTACAATCTGTGTGACCACTTAAGCTCTCTCATCCTCAGTTTCTGCATTGTTAAAAATGGGCATAATAATGGTCAGATGAGAATGTAACCTGGCTAGGTAGTCAATGAATGCTTTGGGCCTCAGAAACTCAAAAAACTTTTTTAGTAAAGAAAGAAGGGTCTATGATCAGCATAGGTGGCAGAAATACCCACACTGATAAAATCACGTATCTTTCAAAATAACATTTTGAAAAAAGCACACAGGAATTATGGGCAGCTAGGTGGCATAGTGCATAGAATGTCAGGCCTGGAGTCAGGAAGACTCATCTTCCTGAGTTCAAATCCAGCCTCAGACCTTAGCTGTATACTTGGGCAAGTCACTTCACCCTATTTACCCCAGTTTCCTCATGCATAAATGAGCTGGAGAAGGAAATGGCAATCCCCTCGAGCATCTTTGCCAAGAAAACCCCAAATAGGGTCACAAAGAATCACACATGACTGAAAATGACTGAACAGCAGCGTAAGGATTATATAACATCTACCTATTGAAGGAAAAGAATATGGAAACACAAAGGTGCACCTCATTTTTTCCCTGTTAATTTTTCAATATAATTGGTTTCCTTTATAATCCTCTCTATTTTTATGCATTTAAAAACATGGTAGTGAGCAGGGGTTCATAGGCTTCCCCATGGCAATTACGAGACTGCCTAAGGGCTCAGTGACCTAGCTTTGGTCTGGTCTAACCATCATGTGAATGAGGAGATAGGCTGAGGGTGATTTTGGAGCAGTCTTCTGGGATGTGATCCATTTGCAGTGTGCTTGCCCATTTTTCGTCATTTCTTCCAGTTTAATATTGATTGGCATTTCCCATCACCCTTCTGGGATCTGACCGGGCAGAGACAGTTGACTCTGAAATGTCTGCTGCATTAGTTGTCTGTTACAACACTCGGTTTCATTTTCTGTAATGTTGTATTAGAAGGCTGTGGTGAACATCTGATTTTCTTCATGAAGAAGACTTTCCTCGTGGATGGTGTGGAGACTTCTGGGTAATCTGTGAGATAATTTTGGTGCCTTTTGTTTTGTGATTCTGCACCCTATGTTCCGATCTACCCCCCCCCCCACCCCCTCAGTGTTGTTGAATTGAATTCAGCAAATGTCAATTTAGAACATAGAGAAGAATGTAATCCAACCCCCTCACTTTATAGAGAATGTAGACCCCCCCCCCCGGGTGAGGTCACTTGCTGAAGGCCATAAAATAAATAGCAGGGCCAGGATTCAAACCGAGAACTGAAAATCCAGGACAAAGCTCTGCTCACAATCACTCTCTTGCTTAAAAATTGAATCGAAAGACAAAGAGGATAACTACATTGGAAAAATGGCTCTACCGTGAACAACATTCAGCAAGTCAAGAGGAAGGGAAATGATGATGAATCCCATTTTCAGTGGAATATTCAGGTGAAGGCATGGTTGCCTGGGCTTGAGTCTTACTGCTTCTCAGTGTATTCCAGGGCAAATCACTTCATTCCTCTTCGGTTCTGACTCAGACTTTCCCCACCGTGCCAGAGCAGCCTTTTCGCCCTGGAAATTCACTCAGCCCTTGGGGCCTTGGAAATTCGCCTCTACCCCAGGCCTTCTCCCTCTGAAAGAACACTCGGGCTTTTTTGGCCCCTCCCTCCTAGAACCGCCATTTAAAGGAAAGTGCTCTGGCCAGCCCATCTTCATTCATTCCCGCTGTCTACTCTAACGTCTCTGGACTTTCTCCGCGATTCCCCAAAGCAATAATCTTCCCACCCTCACTCCCATTTTAGTTTCATTTTGTGTATTATCTTTCCTAGTAGAATGCAAGCTTCCTGAGGGCAGGGACTGGCTTTCTGCTTCTATTTGTATTCCTAGTTCTAAGTGTAGCCCTTAATAATGCTTGTTGACTTAACTTGATCTTTCAATGCTTCTCGACTTTCTAAGATTTAAGTTAAGGAAGAATTGTCAGTGCACTTTGGTAAAAGATCCCCTAACTGGATGAAATTGCAGTTCCATTCCCTACCCCACTAAAAAATCCAGTTGAAGATTTTCTGATATTGTTTTTCTCTTCATGGTGTCCTAGACTTCTTTTTTTTTTTAGTTTTTTTTTTTTTGGGGGGGGTTAAGTGACTTGCCCAGGGTCACACAGCTAGTGTTATGTGTCTGAGGCCGGATTTGAACTCAGGTCCTCCTGAATCCATGGCCAGTGCTCTATCCACTGCGCCACCTAGCTGCCCCCCCCTTCTGATCTTACCAGTGTAGAGCACTCCCAGTATGGAAAGTTCCTTCTCCTCCTCCCTCTCCTTGCAGATGATTGATTCATTTGTTACACGTATTCTTGGAGAGTTTTCTGGGGCCCCAAGAAGTTATTTGCTCATGGTCACACAGTCAGCATGTGTCAGAAGCAACACTTGAATCCAGATCTTCTGACTCCCTTTGTTCACTAATGCCTCTGTCACAGATATCTAAAAAGGCAGATCAGAAATAAAGACAGGGGTTTGAGAGTCCTTTGCAGCATTGATAGTTGAAAGTACATGAGATTCCCGAGAAAGGGAGGAGAGTGACCCTTGTATTAAGGTCTTTCTGTAGACATCAGGAGATGCCTAAGGAGAACAGCCAGTGTTTCAGAAATTGGGAGCTAAGTGGCCAGCCAGATGAAAGCCCCTGTTGCTGAATGGTACTGGTTTCATGAAGGGTCATCTTACCTTCTCCCTAGGTCATTGCCCATGAATATTGTGTAAAGGAAAAATGGAACTGGAATTCTTGCCACAGCTTTTGGCACATACTTCCTATGTCTTTTTTTTTCCCTTGAGCTTTTGTCAAACCTGTTGGCTTTCCTTCTCTCAGTTAGGATTTGGAGGGAAACATGCAATTAGGCAAATCAAAAAAATAGTTTGTTGTTTGGAGGCCAATTGAAATAATGCTTTCTTACTGTCATTATTTAGATCCTTAATAAATTCAAATAACTGGAGCCAAAGTCGGATTCAGAGCAGGGATAAGATGTGCTTTTTTGATTAGGATCAGGGCAGTAATTAATTTCAGGTTCGGTAGTGTCTGAGGCCACGGTCTTTGTTTGGGTTTTTGGAATGAGAGCTTACAGAGTTCTGGGAAGATTGAGGAATCTGACATTCTTTCGCTCAGGGAAGTAGGTGTCATATTTCATTACTCCTTTCTATGAACTCTAAGGTTCAGCCAACCTCGCTTTCTTGTAATCATACAAAGGGCTGGATTTGGCGTCAGAGGAGTGGCATTCAAATACCAGCTCTGCCACATATGACCTGGGCACATGGGTGGCTCAACAGGCAGAGTCCTGGACTTGGAACGCAGGAAGACCTAAAGCATTTTGCAAGTGTCAGCTATTATCATAATTCTCCATTCTTAAGTGGGTTACAAGCAGAGGGTGTGCTGGGAAGTGTTAACAACTGGTTCGTTTAAAAACTACACAGGACTCAAGTTTAATTTACATCATTAACATCTTCTCCATCATATTCTTAAGTTCAGACAGTCAACAGAACACACACCAAGTCCTTATTTGGAGCATTATCCATAGGAGCTGGCCCCAGCACTCTCCGAGGACCTCCAAGGGTCTCTCTGCTTGGCAGTACAGCCCGTGAAAAGTGGCGGCAGTCTCTCTCATTGTCCAAAAGAAAGTTGATGAGGAGGATGGGGGAAGGGAGAGAAAAGCTCCCAGCCTGGTCCCAACCTGTAAATGTTGACCACTCACTAGCAGTAGACCAAGATATTGTTAATACAGGAAATGACATAAGGAATCACATAGAATCAGCTATAAAATCCCAGATGGGAAATGGCCCCAGTAGCCATCTAATCCAACCTATAAATGAAAGGAACCCCTGCTATAATGCTCCATCCCTATCAAGGGGTCATCTAGCCTGATCAAAGGGCCCCTGTGAGCAGGAATCTTGAACCTCCCAGTACAGCCTTGTTCCATGATACATTTTAGTATCATGAAGATAAGCGTGCTGATCGGTCCATTCCCCTGGAGTGGTAAGAGTGAGAGCCCAAGCCATGGACCTCAGTGTTCCTCAGGGCACAGAACCAAGCTAGCTGGCCAAGGCCTCAGTTCCAATCCAGTCCAACTCACACACAAAAGGTATCCTTGCTGTAACATCTGGGACGGTGGATAGAGAGCCCTGGAAGACTTCAAGAGTTCAAATCCAGCCTCAGACACTTAGTAAGTGTCTTTGTGACTTTGGGCAAATCACTTAACCCCTGTCTGCCTCAGTTTTCTCATCTGTAGCATCTACCCCGAAAGGCTATCATGAGGATCAAATGAGATAATAATTGTGAAGTACTCAGCACAGTGCCTGGCGTGTAGTAAGCGCTACATAAATATTAGCTATTGTTGTCATATGGTTGGACAAATCCAAGGAAAGAACATCAACGGGCCATTGAGAGGAGAGCCTGCGCCTACTTGGCCTTTGCTTCAATAGCAGGAGCCCTTCTGGAGTTTCCCGCCTGAGGACTCGAGGGATTTTCCCTTCCTGCATCTTCCCTCCCATCGTTAAACTCTCTAGGAAATAGCACCCTCTCTTTGTTGTGGTGAGATGCTGTCTGATCACCTTCCCTCTGATAAAACTGAGACTCTCCACCCAGTGGTCAGAAGTGCCCTTGATTTTATTTGCATGGGGAACTTTCTCCACCAGTACAGGTCAGCCCTTTCCCTGGGATCCTGGAGAGTCACCCGGGAGCCCTAAGAGGCAGTGACTTGCCCACGCTCACCACCTAGATGGGACTTGAGCCTAGGTCTCACTATCTTTGAGGACAGCTCTGTCCACTACACCACCCTTCCTTCAGGACAATTTTGACCACTTCTGCATGCAAAATTGGGGCTGCTGAGGCTCCAGATTCTCAAGATGATAAACTTACGGGGGAGCACATGCGTGTCTTAACATGGATTTTTCTCCTGTGAATCTAAGGGGAAAAGGGCCTCTGTGGTTTCCCCATCCCTTACCTTTGAGTTCAGGCCAAGCCATACTCTAGGCAGGGCACTTCCCCAGCTTATAGATGCTTTTGATTTTTTTTTTTTTTTGCTTAGGCTTTTGATTTTTCACTGTCCAAACTGACTTCGTATTATGGTTGGCCTTCACTAACTTTAACACACAACCACCGAGTACAACATGACATTTGTATTATAGACTTGACAGCAAGTGACTTCATAATTTATAATAATGCTAGTTTACATAGCACTTTAAGGTTTTTGAAGCACTTTTTGTATGTTATGGATTTGAGCCTCAAAACTAAGTGCCCATTTTACAGATGAGGAAACTGAGGCTGAGTGATGGACCTAATGTCACAGAGCTGTTAAGTGTCTGAGTCAGGACTTGAACCCAGGTCTTCCTGACTTCAGGTCTAGCACTAAACTGCCCCACCCAAGGTACAGTGTATAGCACAGCTGGAATGCCAACCTAAGGCTTTTATACAATTTCTAGTCTTTTGTCCTCTTTCTAGTTCTTTTGTACGCTGGATAATGGCCTGGATTATCATAGAGTCACACTTGGAAACGTATATTTGCATCAAACAGACGAGGGATGGTTCCTGTCCATAGCCAAATATTTTAAAAATGGTGCCCACAAATTACACTAGAATGGGGAAGGGGCTGTCCTTTAACCTGGCATCTACAGTGATGGCTACCCCACGGTTTCCTTCACCCATCTATTACTTTCTACTAATCCTTTGTAGATTTTTAGCGGCCTTCTCTTCTTTGCAATATAATTAGGCCAGTTCACTCAGTGCCTGCTATTGCCTCTCCATCAATGCATTTTTGGACCAAAAATAAAAAACAAAGAAGACAACTCTGTATGCAAACTGAGCTATGCTGAAGTTGGCCTCCTTAACTTGGCCTCCTCCTAAGAATATCCAGAATTTTTCTCATTTATCTTCCTTTTTGTTTTTGGTCCAAAAATTCACAGATGGAGAGAATTCACATCAAAGACATCAATGCAAGTGGGCAAGCTACAAGTGATTGGCTAAGAGAATTGCCCTAGCACTGAGGTGAAGTCACTTGGCCAGAGCCACAGGTCCAGTACCTGTTAGAGTCAGGACTTGAGCCTAGACCTTGCTTACTGAAAGACCAAATTTTTCTCTACTTTGCCCTGTTGCCTTTTTTCTTACATAGTGAAAAATGAAAACATTACCAATTTATCCTTAGAATATTTTTCACACAGATTTGCATTTCTCTGATCCAGAACTTTTTTGGGGGGATATTATATTTGCCACCCCTGTCCCTTGAAATTAATGGTTCTAAATTATTTCTGTAATTAGATATGATACTTTTATACTTCAGAAAGTAGCTCCGTAATTCCATTTCAAGGGGTGTGTGTTTGTGTGTGTGTGTGTGTGTGTGTGTGTGTGTGTGTGTGTGTGTGTGTGTGTGTGTGTGTGAGATTTTGGGGTTTTAAAAAGGCTGCGCAAGTCTTGCTGTATCTCCTTGATTGTATCACACCTCCAGGCCACAGTGGAAATTACTGGGGAGAACAGGAGGTTGGAATCCGCTCACAAGGCAGCAATCCCCTAATGCCTCAGCGTCTTGTTTACCACAAACACTCTTAAATCAGTAAGATGCCGGAAAGGCAAGATCAGGGTGCTGCCTTCTCATTCACTCACCGGGTTGTGAGAACAAGCAGAATTGCCCTGGTGAGGGCAGATTCTCAGATTTAGTTTCAGATTTCCTGTTCTTTGTTATACTTTCTCGAAGCCTTAACAATAAGTGAAACTTGTTACTTTGAGATTTGACTTCCTCTGTTTGAAAAACACATACAGAGGCTTTCAGAGTATACATATTGTTGGGCTTTCTTTGAAAACCTAAAATCTAAAGATTTTCATCTCTTCTCCCAGGAAAGCCAGGAGGCTCTGTGTCTGGTAAAGGCAATGGAGTATAGCAGAAAAAAGCTGGGAGTCACAGGACATGGGTTCAAATCCTAACCCATCTGTCTGACCCTGGCCAAGTCACAATCTCTGGACCTTGGTTTTCTCATTTGCAAAACGTGAAGCTTGGATTAGATGGCTTCTGTGGGGAGCTAGGTGCATAGTAGATAGAGTGCCAGGCTTAGAGTCAGGAAGACCCAAATTCAGACTTGGCTCCAGACATTTACTAGCTCTGTGACCCTAAGCAAGTCACTTCACTCTGTTTGCCTCAGTTTCCTCATTTGCAATATGAGCTGGGGAGGGAAATGGTAAATGATTCCCAAATGCAGTCACAAAGAGTTGGTCGCAACTGAACAACTATGACAAAGTGGTGTGTTCTAGTTCTAAGTCGGATGGCTCTGTAATTATCAATTAAGTTTCTCCAGGACTTGTGTAAATTCCTTGAGGACAGGACCTAGATTTTTGGGGTTTGTTTTGGTTTTGTTTTGATATCCCCAATCCCAATGCCTTTTACACTGGACTATGTAAATGGTTGTAGCTTAATACTAAACTTGGAGAGCTTGCTACTTAGGTTTTCTTAAAGTGTAACAAATATTTCCTTTTCTTTATTTACATCAGAAATGAAAAAAAAGTCTTTGGGTTGACTAGGCCCTTCCCAGCTCACCTTGAGCCCAGAGACCACGTGACAACCCAAAACAAAAGGCTGTGTGTGTGTGTGTGTGTGTGTGTGTGTGTGTATGTGTGTGTGTGTGTGTGTTGGTCAGGATGGGGGAGGTGAGTTATTATTTTCAACAATTACAGTAAATGGTGCCCTAGATCAGAATTTGTCATTTTCACTTTAGTTTAGAGGAAATGCTTACAAAAGGCCGTGTGGAAAGTGGTTCTTTTCTCACCCAGCATCATTTCCCTTCCTTCTGACCTTGGGATTGAACAATATTCAGCAAGTTATTTATTAAACACCTATACGTGCCAAGGGCTATATGAGGCACCGGGGACCCAGCGATGCAAATGAAACAGAACAAAACCCTCCCTCTGGAAGTTTACTAGGGAAGGAGGATGGAGAGCCAACAAAATGTACCTGCCAAGCGAATGTAGTCATTTCAGGTGGGAGCGAGTGGTTGGCATTTCCCGAGGCAGCACATCAAACCAACAGCAGAAGAAATGGGTGGGCAGTGAGTTTCTCTTAACCACTTGACATTCATTTATTAAGTGACTGCAGTGTGTCACGTCCTGCTAGATACTGAGGATGTGAAGACAAAAGGAATCCTGCCCTCAAATAACTTGCACTGAATCAATACGAGGTAGTGGGAGGAGAGGCAGGGAGCAGCTGAGTGTCTGGAAGCCTTACGACAGGCTTCATGTAGACCAAAGGCTCTTAACCTTTTGTGTAATGGACCCCATGAGTGGTCTAGTGGAACTCATGGACCCCTCTCAGAATAATGCCCTTAGAAACAGATTTCAAGGGAAACCAATCATATTACAAATAAAGACCTTTTTATCCCCATTCAAATTCATGGACTCTATGTAATTTGTCCACATGCCTCTTGAAGGTCTGTGGGCCCTAGGTTAAGAACCCTCGATGTAGAAGGTTTCACTGGACTTCATTCTGGGTCACTACAGTATGTTTCCCTCACCATTTCCACCCCATGTATGTCTGTGTCCTTGGAACTTTTTTCAGGCAAGAGAACAAGACGTTTAGGAAGAACACTGGTTCCCTCCCCCTGAAACAAACCATTTGGTTTGGGCTCCTAATCTGGGAGGAAAAGGCCCTGGGTCATATTGCTAACTCTTTAATGAATAAGGAAAACAACAACAACCACAACAACAAAAGAAAATGTGTAAGGTCTCATCTGTGCCCTTGTTCTAGCTGGGATCCCTTTGAACTCTCTATAACCTCGATCATACGAGACCTCAGATGAGTCTGGGACCATTTAGTGCCATCATCCCATTTTATAGATGAGAAAACTTGGGCTTGGAGGGTACAGTGTGGCAGAGCCTGGATTCCTCAGGGCCAGGAGATTCAAACTTCAGGCTAAGTTTTTGTTTGTTTTTGGAGGCAATTAGGGTTAAGTGGTTTGCCTAGGGTCTCAATCCGAGGCCCCACCTGGCTGCCCTGAGGCTATTTTTAAAAGCTCAGTGGGAATTTGCATAATTCCATATTATGTTCCAAAATGGTTGTATACTATTTCACAGCTCCACCAACAATGTATTAGTGTACCTGTCTTCCCATAACCCCTCCAGAATTGACTTATCTTTTTTTTTTTTGGTAATCTTTGCCAATTCACCAGGTATGTGGTGGAAACTCAGAATTGTTTTGATTTGCATTTCTCTTACCATTAGTGATTTGGAGTATTCTTTCATGTAGTCATAAATATTTTGCATTTCTTTTGAGAATTCTTTATTCATAACCTTTTCTTCTTATCCTAGATGCATCAATGTTGTCTGTACAAAAGCTTTTCAGTTTCAAATATGCAAAGTTATCTATTTTATATTTGCCTTTATCTCTTACATATAGCTGTGAGAGGCATGATATGATCTGTTTCTCTTTTAACTTTTAGATAGTATGATCTTTTATGTTAAATTCATGTATCCATTTAGAATATATTATGGAATATGACAAGGTGTTGGCCTATGCCTAATTTCTATCAGATCACTTTCCAGTTTTCCCATCAGTTTTTAATAAAAATTTCCCAGGAAACCTCTTGCACTTTATCAGATGCTTTGTTACTGAGTCTTATTGTTTTGGAATCTCCCGTACTAGACCATTCCATTGATCTAGCTTTATTCTTTAACCAGTGCCAGGTGGTTTTTATGACTGCTGCTGCATAATATAGTTTGAAGTCTGGAAGTGCTGTCCTCCTTTGTGTACTTCATTTCATCATTTCCTTTCCTAAACCTTTTGTTTTTCCAAATGAATTGTCATTTTATCAGTATTATGAATTATCCCCGTGGTAATTTGATTGGTACGGCATTAAAAATTAACTTTGGTACCTGTCATTTTTATTATATTGGCACAGCCTAACCATGGGCACTGAATAATTATAGCTATTTAAGTTGTATTTCTGATCTTAAGAAATACTTTGTAACTGAACCTGTATGAGTCTTGTGTGTGTTTTGGTGGGTTGATCCCTGAGATGTTTTATATGTTTTATAGTCCTTTGAAATGGAGGTCTGACATCTTTCCCTTGAACCAGTATTTATACTCTTCATGCTTGCATGGTACTTGGCATTCAGAATCTCCCATCACTCCCTTTTCTCCCCTCCTCATATGTCATCCATGGCTCACAACTGAAGCCAATGTTAAGCATGAGCCTTTTGCTTGAACAACACATCTGAATCTTGTTAAGATCCCGTAGAAGACTTGGTCCACTATGTTTCCCATTATCTCTCATACCAGGACCTCTGAGGCAATTTCCTGCTTTAATTGAGTGCCAGTAAAAAGTTGATCTCTTCAGAAAAAATTATGTGCTTTCTTTGGGCAGAATATGAAGTCTCTGTAGCCCATTTCCCTTTCTTCCTTCAGCTGCCAAGAAACTTGAGAGAGCCAGAGTCCATGGTCAAGGGTAGAAGCAGCTTATCTCTAGAACATGATATCTTTTTGGACATCTAGTAGTTAGATGCTCCCCTGTTTTTGTACTATGCCTAGCTTATAAACAAATGCTTTTGGCAGAAGGCCAGGCATGTAACCCCCACTTAAAATAAGTTGAAAAGAGGAAGACAGCATGCTGCAGCAGAATGTTCTCAACTTTCAGTCAGAGGATGTGGAGTTGAATGCCATCTCTTCCACTTTCTACCTTGTGTGCCCTCAACTTCACTAAGACTCACTTTCTGCATTTGTAAAATGAAGAGGTTGGTCTGGACGAGCTCTCAGATCTCACCCAACTCTAAACCCATCATTTAGCTTGTCTTTTGATCTCTCAGACCCTCAGTTTCCTCATCTGTGAAATGAAGGGGATGAGAGAAGACAACCTGTAGGGACCATTCCAATTCAGAATCTGTATTCCTGACTGTCCAGTGAGGTTGGACTGTGATCTCTAAATTCCTGCCCAGCTCTAAATTTGTGATGCAACAATGTTGAATTCAACATTGTCCTCAGTGTAGTTAGAGCTGCTCATTTCAGCTAATTTCTCTAATCAAGAGTCAAGTGGCATTATAAAGATACTTTCAAGCGTGCATCCATTTCTTGCTTGCATCACCCACTGCAAACCAAATTTGGTTTGCCAATGAAGGAAAAGAGCTTAGTTAATCATCTTTTATTGCCATGCATCTCCATGTTATTTTCGTTGTTGCTACAACAAGGACCATCCCAGCAACATTCACGGAGAGAGGGTTGTTTTCTTGGCTGACTGCACTTAGCAGGAGGGGGTTAAATTATTTTTTTGAGTAGCTACAAGTTATTACTGTGTGGTAATGAGAGGTTCATTAGCACAATTCTGCATTTCTGCCTCCTTTCTTTGTTAGGCCATATTTTTTTTCCATCTCTCTCCTATCCCTGTTAGTACCAGTCCATGCTTGCTTTTGCTTCTTGGCACTTCTTGAAATCCCTAGACTAAAATCCTGCCAGACCGATAAGCTGTCGAAGCCCAGAATTCTCTTCTCTGGCAATGAATTCCGACGCTGAGAGCACCAAGCGTTGACAGCTGTGTTTTCAGCAAACTGCCCCCCTACCCCAACTTTATAAAGAGGTAGATTCTATCCACATGGTCCTCATTAAAGGCAAATGAGACTTGCAGAACCCCAAACGTCACATAGCTTCTTAAAAAATATACATCTATCAGGGGAGCTAGTGCAGCCCCTGGCAGAAATAAAAATAAATTGCCATCTGCAAGATTAATTTAAAAATATTTCATAGGATCATAGACTTAGTGCTGGCAGCACTTTGAGGTCGTCTAATCCAATTCATTTATTTTACAGATGAGAAAACGGAGGCATTAAGTGTTTGTATCATAGATAGAAACTGAGGCAGCGTTTCAACCCATGTCTTCCAGATAAGTCAGGAAGTGAAAAAGGGGAGAGGGATGGAGGACACGAAGAGGAGAACAGGAAGTAAGCAGCCCTTGCAAGACAGCATCAATCCCTTTCCTGGGTGTGGATGTGCACTTTGGTTTGTTTGTTTTTTGCAAAAATTATGTTCTTCAAAAACTCCACGTGACTTAGGCTCACAGAGGTGGAGTTGGAAGAGATTTCAGAGGACAGTCATTTCGACTTTCCAGTTTTTTGCAGATGAGGAAAACGAGGCCCAGAGAAGGTTAAGTGATTTGCTCAGGAATTCACAAGGAGAGCTGGTGTTTGAGCTGAGTCACTGAAGTTAAATTCTAGAAACTAGAGTCAGTGCACTGTGTGACCAAGGTCCAAAATTCCCTAGCACTGACCTGCCCGCCCATGTAAATGCTGCTCAAGCATCTGCAGAGTCTCCTTTTGCTTTTCGGATCAAATACAGAAGCTTCTCTTTGGCATTTCACAAGCTGCCTCCAGATTATTGTCCCAACATGTCCCCATGGCACTCCAGAATGGCTTCCTGGATGTGATCTTGAACCTTTGTGCTGGCTGGCCAGGCCCCATGCCTGCTAGGTTCTTCCTCCTGGTTTCCAGCTCCCAACTGGATAGACCTCCCAGCCAAAGAGAAAATTTCCTGATTATTCCACTTATTAGTACGCCCTCTCTCACCTCTCCCCTCAGACTGCTTTTTAAATCTTACATAAACAAATTGTTTTCGTTGAGTTGTTTCATTCATATCTGAGTCTCCGTGAGCCCATTTTTGGAGTTTTCTTGGCAAAGATAATGGAGTGGTTTGCCATTTTCTTCTCTGGATTATTTTACGAATGAGAAACTGAGGCAAACCAGGCTCACACAGCTAGTAAGTGTCTGAGGTGAGATTTGAACTCACATCTGCCTGACTGCAGGCCCAGCACTCTATCTACTGCACCATCTAGCTGCCAGTATATAAACAAATATCTTTATAATTAGAAACAAAGGATATACTATAAAATAAAGATGTAATATATAGTTTTTTAAAAAAGAGAATAAATGAACATGCCTTGTGTCTATGTACTATCCCTTTTTGGGGAAAGGAAAGGAGAAGCATTTATTAATTTGATTCATTTAATTAATTAATTTATTTATTATGTGCCAGACATTGTACTAAATGCTTTATAAATATTCTTGTCTTCACTACAACCTTGGGAAGTAGGTTTTTACTGTTGAAGAAATTGAAGCAGGCAGGTCATATGGCTAAAGAGAAGTCCGAGTCAGGATTTGAACTCACATGTTCTTGCCTGCATGTCCAGTGCTCGATCTGCTGAGCCACCAGCTGCCTCTGGCATTGGAATGTAAATTCCTTGAAAGCATGGACTCTTGGCTTTATGTCTTTAGGACCTATCACATGCTTTGCACATAGTAAGCACTTAATAATTGTTGAATGAACCTTCCTTCAGTTGCCCCTGATTCCTTGCATAATTGGGGTGAAAGAGGGAGTTTGGCTAGAAGAATTGAGACTGCTGTCTATACTGCTCTAATCCACTGGCTGATTGCCCATCCTTCACTTTACTTTTAATGGTGGAGGCCTGGCATCAGAGTTATTTGTATTTCTTTCTGAGAACCCTATCATAGGCCTTAGGTACCTCTAGTTGTAGGTTAGATTCTGGGCTGTTCATTTTCATCCGGGAGTTTAGCCAAGCCTTTTACACTTTCTCTCTGTCCACATTGTAAAACTGGATCCTTCCAAGCCAGGCTTATTAACGACAGTCATTTCAAAGCGGCAGCATCTCTGAGACTTAGCTTTCCCTTCTTTAAAATAGAGGAAGTCAAGCTTGGGCATTCATCAATTGCTTTCCTGTCTTCTGGGGACTGACCAGTCGTGCGCACGCCGTTCCCCTCCTCCATCTCCATGCCTCTGTCCAGCCTCGTCCTCCAGCCTGGATTATTTGCCCTCCTCCCTCTTCTCTATTTAAATCTTATCCATCCTTCAAGGAAAACACGAATCCTAATTCTTCATTAAGTCTTTTCTGCCTGCACAAATTTCTGTGTTCTTTCCTCTGACCTCCTGTTGTCCTGAGGGCAAATTTTACTCAGCTTAGATAGGGCTGGATTTTTTTTTCATATTTTTTTCTCAAAATAAGAAGCATCTTGTTGGAAGGAAACTGTGGGTCATTTTTTTTCTGGAAAAGGGAAGAGGAGTTCTGTACCCCTTAGCAGTTCCTCAGTTAACCTATAGTCTTAGAGAGATACCTAAAGCTGTTATTTATTTATTTTTTTGGAGGCAATCTGGGTTAAGTGATTTGCCCAGGGTCACACAGCTAGTAAATGTCTGAGGCTGGATTTGAACTCAGGTCCTCCAACCTCTAGGGCTAGTGCTCTATTCCCTCCCCCCCCAAAAGCTCTCCTACCTATGATGTGTAAGAGTCAGGAACTGAACACAGGTCTTCCTGCCTCTATGACAGTACTCTGTGCTGTCTATATTATAAGTCAATGCCTAGTTATTATTCTTATACTGGTATATGGTTCCAAATAGTTGTTCATAAAAGGGGGTTTTGTATGGTGGACCAGAAGGATAGAGGTTTGAATCCGGGCTTAGTCATTTTCTAGCTGTAGGGAACTGATTTAACCATACCACCATATTTTCTCATCTGTAAAATGGGTATCTGTCTCATAGGCTCGTTAGTGAGGATCAGATGTAACCTCTGTATAGTCTGGTGCAAATCTGCACAGTGCTATATAAATGATGCATGTTGTTTTTAGCCATTTATTTTTTTCCCACAAATGTTTACTGAGCACCTTTTATGTTCAGGGTACTGTCCTAGGCACCATGGGAGATGCATAGATGAATCAGATATGGCCTCTGGCTTTAAGGAGCCCAGAAAAGTAACTCGGATCTAGGCTCAAGTGTTAGAAGGGCCACAGGAGAGGTGCTAGCAAAGTGTTGTGGATTTGCAGAAGTGGAAGATGATATTCTACCTGGAAAGATCTGGCAGTGCTTCTTGGCTGAGGTGCCATTTGAAATGGGCTTTAATGCATGGGTAAGATAACACATCACCTCAGAGCGGGAAGGACAGGATGAGGGGGGAATGAAGGGAACAGGCATTTATTAAGTGCCTACTATGTGCAAGACATTGTACCAAGTGCTTTACAAATCATGTCATACGATTCTCAAACAATTCTGTGAGTTAGGTGCTGTTATGATCTTTATTTTCTAATTGAGGAAACAAGGCAGACAGCTGGTAAGTGACTTGACCAGGGTCAAACAGCTAGTATCAGAGGTTGCATTCGAACTCAGGTCTTCCTGACTACAGGCCTAGAGCTCTATCCACACACCATCTAGCCACCTTTAATTATAAGGGCCTTCAGGGGTCATCTAGTCAAACCAATACCTTAAGAGGATTCCCCTCTACAGCACACCCATGGGTTTTGTTTTACCTTGAAGACCTAATGAGGGAGTGGGAGCCTGCCATCTCCCCCACCCCTTTTTTTTTTTGGCTAAGCAGTGGGGTTAGTATGTGTTATGTGTCTGAGGCTGGATTTGAACTCAGGTCCTCCTGAATCCAGGGCTCATGCTCTATCCACTGCTTCACCTAGCTGCCCCCTGCCATCTGCCTTTTATGGCAGGTCACTATACCATTTTTTGCTAGCTCTGATTGTTCGGAAGTATCTGCTGACCCTTAGACTAAATTGGCTTCTTTGCACCTGGCATTGCCCCCCAGGAGCAAAGGGAACCAATCCACTTCCTCGGACACACGACTGCCCCTCAGATACTTGAAGCCAGCTTCCCCACACCCACACTCCAAATCATATAGCCCAGCGACTTCAGCCCATCCTCAAACGGCATGACCTTGAGACCCTTCACAGCCCCTTGCTATTGATCCCACGGTGATTATTATGTGGAAGGAAACATATTTTCTCTTCTTAGGTTTCTGTCAAAAAATGATTGCCCTGCCCTTTGAAAAGAGTCACACATGATTAATTCCTCTTTCTTTGTTTTGTTTTCATTACACAGAATGCCTTCATGAAGATGAAAATTTAATGCCTTTGGGTCATTTTCTGTCCTCCTCTCCTGGTCTTTGCTTCTCTGCTGTCTCTGTGGCAGCTCCCTACACCTACTGGTGGAGACCTATTCAGAAGTGTCTTGGCATTGAATGCCTGTCACAATGGACAGGCAAGATAATGGACCACGTTTAAGGAGAAACTGCTGGTTACTGAGGTCTCGTGTGTACAGGCTGTCTCTGCTTTGGTGACAAATTATTTAAGGAGAGAGTGGAATCAGCCATCATTAGCTTATAGATTTGGTATAGGGAGGGGCGTTGAGAGACCATCGTCTAGTTCAGATGCTTCATTTGACAGATGAAGAAACTGAGGCCTGCGGAGGCTTGGGCAAGTGCTTTGCTTTGGCTGCCCCCCCCCCCCCCGCCTGGAATGCTTTCCCTCGTCACCTGTGCTCTCAGAATCACTAGATTCCTGCAGGGTTCTACTCGGGTCTTTGCTCCTACAGGAGGCATTTAATGATACCCCTCCCCCACTTGATTGTACTCCCTCTCAAAGTTATTCTCTGTGTGTGTGTGTGTGTGTGTGTGTGTGTGTGTGTATAAAATATACATATATATTATAACCACTTATCTGTACTACACCTCTTCAAGTTACTTTGTAGGTGTATTGTAACCATTTATCTGTATACTTCTATCCAAAGTTACTTTGGAGATATATTATAACCATACATCTACATTTGTTATTTTTGTCCAATAAAATGGAAACTCTTTGAGGGCAGGGTCAGTTGAATTTTTTTCTTTGAATCTCTAGTGCCTAGCACATCAGACACTCCATAAATGCATGTTGAATCGTTGTATTGTCCAAGTAATTCAGTACCTCCTACTCCAAATCTAGTCTACCCTGCTTCCTTCCTCCCAGCTCCCTGTTTTGTTTTTGTTTTTATTTTTGGTGAGGCAGTTGGGGTTAAGTGACTTGCCCAGGGTCACATAACTAGTAAGTGTCTAGTGTCTGAGGCTGGATTTGAACTCAGGTACTCCTGACTGTAAGGCCAGAGCTCTATCCACTGTGCCACCTAGCTGCCCGCCAGCTTCCTACTTTCAGTGCAGTATACAAGGGCAATAGAATCAGGAGAAACCTAGGATTGAATAATGCCATCAACCAGGAGAAGCTTAGTGACCACAGGCAACTCATCTGTTTTTATGCCTTAGTCTCTCCATCTGGTAATTGGGTGTAATGATAACCCATAGAGAGCATGTGCCTTCAAGGTTTTGTTGTGAGAATCCCATAAGATAACAATATGTAAAGTGATTTCTTAATGTTTAGATGTCTTCTTTATTACATCTATTTGGGAAGATGTGATATACACGTGAAAAGATAACAGCATACTTACTGGCCAGAGGAATAGAGGGGATGATAGATGATAAAGGAGTTCAGAAGAGAAAGATTCGTGAAATATTACACTGTTCCTAAAATAGCAGACTATTTTGTGGCTGACACCCATGATGAGAGGCAGTATGATGAATGGAAAGACCCTGAGTCTTGTATCAGAAGACCTTTAAGTTCCTTTGTTGTTGTTCAAACAATAAACATTTAATAAGGTACTACTATGTCCTAAGCACCAGGCTAAAGGCTAATTTGTTGTCATTTAGTCGTTTTTTTGGTTTTGTCCAACTCCGCGGGCTTTTCTTGGCACAGATACTGGTGTGGTTTCCTTCTCTAGCGCATTTTACAGATGTGGAAACTGAGGCAAACAGAGTGAAGAGACTTGCCCAGGGTCATATAGCTAGTAAGTATCTTAGGCCAGATTTGAACTCAGGAAAATGAGTCTTTCTGAGTTCAGGCCCAGTGGTCTGTGTACTGTGCTGCTTAGCATTAAGTTCCTATCTGGTTCTAAATTTAAGATTCTTTGACCTGGGTTCAAATTACTTCACCTCATCTATACAATTTAGGGGTGGGTCCAGATAACCTATTGCTAAGATCCTTGTCAGTCTTAGATTATGGAGATAATCACAGAATTTTAGAACCAGGAGAGACTTTGGTGGCCGATTATAGATGTAGAGATCAAAGAGGTTTTGTGAAAGTAACCCCCCTCATTTTATAGATGAGGAAACTGAGGTTGAGAGATGTAAGTGACTTACCCAGGATCACGTAGCTTGCTAGTGTCTGCAGTGAGGTTTGAACCCACGTCTTCCTGACTCCCAGGCCCCACCCCTACTATCCGCTGTTCCATACTGACATTCATTCCTCAAAGAGTACTTGCCTAACCTCTCATCAGATGATCACCAGGCGACCTGCTTGATAAACAGAATTAAGGAAGACTCCCCCCACCTTTCTATGCCATTTTGAGATAACTCTGGCTTTTAAGAATTTTTGCAATTTCCACTCATTGCTCAGAGTTCTTCCTTTTGGGGTCAAGTGGAATATCTGATAGCTCTTCTCCTATGATAGCCTTTCACGTGCCTGAAGACAGCAGTAGTGTGTCTCCGCATAGTCTTCTCTTCCCTAGTCTAAACATCCCCAGCTTATTTTCAGTCTTTTGAGAATACTTGGCCAAGACTTAAAATTAAAAAAAAAAGCAGACTTCAAAACACCTTATTTCTAATAGGGATTCATATAATCCTTGTGAAAAAATCTATTTTTCCTGTTTGAGTCACTGCTGGACTTACTTCCTCCTTTTGAGGGATTTGTAAATTCAAAATAATTTTAAATACTGTTTTAGTGTCTTTTAGTAAACTCTACCCCTAGTGTTCCCATCACCCCACCTCTTGGTTTCCTGGTCTGACCTGATCCAGGGGTTAGGCTTCTCTGGATCTCTGAGGTTCAGGGCCCCGGATCTTCAGGGCCCCCTCCAGCTTCCCTAGTCAGAGTATTAGTGATTTGAGAGCTCCTGAACCTGAGGCCTTGGTCCGATTACTGGAGCACCTTGTCCCTTTCCGTCATTTCCAAGGTTCCCACATGGGGTCTTTCTGACAACCCTGGGGCTTTTTCAGGGTACATGTCAGTCTCTTGTCTCCCTAGTATGTGCTTTGGTGCAGTGAGCCCCTTTCCTATTAATTGTGGGCTGGTGGCCGGCTTTTTGTGTAGTTCTGAGATGTATAAAGTCACCACTGTTTCTCATTGAATTTCTTGGCTATTATTTGGTCTGGTGCAAATTAGAGCTTTGTTGGAATAGGCTTATGGAAGGTGAGCGATGGCCTGCCTCCCATTCAGCTGGTCGTCTTAGAAGGAAATTCAGTTAATGGATGAACTGAGACCTTCTTGGATAGCCTTGCCTTCTGAAAAAAACATCATGGTATCCATTGTGTGCCGCTCTAGGTAGGCCCTTCTCTCTTCCAATCTGGGGAGAGTGTTCATACATGTCAGATGTGCTTAACACCCTCCTCCCCTTCCCCAAATTGGCACGGGCTTCTTTCTTTGCCAGCATTGAGAATCCCACTGGCTTGGAGTCAGATGGCTGCTCCCACTACCTTGCTCTGAAGTGCCAATTCCAATTAAAAACCTACTTATAGAAACTTGTGGATCCAGATGGTGACCAGTGCTTCTGGGCCCATGAGCCTCTCAAAGCCTGGGCTCAGTAGAGGAGCTCAAGGAAACAGCAGCCAGGGCTGGGAAGCCTGGGAAGGCAAGAAATCTGTTTTTCTATAATAACATGAGATGGAAGGAATGTCAGAAAGAAAAATAATGCCAGGTCAGAGATGGGTATCTCAGAGGAACCATTGGGTTTTCCAAGTTAGCTCACTTACCTGGAAGAGATTTCTTTCTGTTCTACTTTGATTTTATTAGGCTTGAGGGCCCCTCAGGGTGTGATGGTCAGTGCTCAGCAAAAGATCCATATGTCTTAGCAGAAGTCATGAATCTTCCAAGTGCCCTGGACAACATTATTATTTCTTACAAAGCCAACAGTGGGAAAAAGTCCACGGTCTTTGTTAACTATAGACCTGGGAAGATGCATGAGTCCTAGTCTAGAAGTAAGATCTTAATGATGCTCTGCAAATGAACACAAAATGAGGAAAACAATCCACATAGAGACTGCAACCAAACTTTCCATTGGACAATGCTCCTTAAACTGACATTTGATATTTGTCCGAAATATTTGAATGTATAGACGGTGCCTTGGCTTTTCATTGAAGAAGGCACACATACATCACAACATTTAAAAAATATATATCATTTTGTAAAAGAGGCAGTCTCTATCTCTCTACGTGTGGCTGATTTTTTTTTAATTTTTGCTTTAGCTATAAAAAGTTAAAATTGCATGTGAACAGTTTTGACTCCTATCTTAGTAGAAAAAAAGTACATTGTTGTACTAATCCCAATTTTAACATGAGATCCAGAAACATGGCTTCTGGTATTTAGAGTTAAGCTATTTTTGAAATGTGCAGTGTCTCCCAGACCAAGATCCCTATGCTTGCTACCTAAAAATATGCTTCCTGAAATACCCTTGAAGCCCAAGAGGCATGAATGGGTCTTAAAAAAAAATTTCTATATTTATTGCCACCACAAAAAAGCCAACCTAAAGTTATGTGTTTTTGTGGTGACCCAGGAAACAGGTGGGATGCCCATGGGACAGTGGAGCTGGTGATGGAGAATGGAGTGTATTGGGGATGCAGCATAAAAGCATATAGGACAGAAAGGGACCCTGGGAGATCATCTCATCCATCCCCCTGCCTTCAGGAGAATATTCTTGGAAAGGCAGAATGTGGGGTTTGTATAATATACTCTTATGTCATATCGTCATCTAGTGCCTGCCACAGAACCTTGGATGTGTGTGCACAGTAGGCATTTTGTAAATATTTGTTGATTTGATCATAGGAATATGCCCATGAGAGCAACCTCAACTTGAATCAGGATATACTTGGAAAGAGCCTTGACTCTGGAAACAGAGCCCCCAGATCCAAATTTCAGTCTGACACTGCCAGTTAACACCGGGCATGTCATTTAATCTCCTTAAACCTCAGTCTCTTCTCTGAAATGTGAGGTGAGGGGAGAGATGGCCTTGGCGGTTCCATCCTGCAGGGGCCTCAGTTTCCTCATCTGTATAATGGTGGGGTTGGATAAGATGGCCTCTGGGGTCCCTTCCCATTCTGATCCTATGGTCCTTCCACTCTTTTTGCAGTTGCATAAACTTTTTTCATCCTTCTTGTTACTTTTTGAAAAGAAATCTTGTTTGTCCTTCTTTCCCTCTCCTTTGTGGAAGGAGAGTGGGGTCATTTGGTGTGGACACTTGCTAAGTGGGATTCTTATAGGCCCATTGTGTGGGGCAGGAAAAAACTGAAAGGAGTTTCAACGAAACTTTTGGTCTTTGTGGTGCTCAGCGTGATATTGTCTTTGTGAAGCTAAGTGATAAAGGGGCTGAGGGGCATAAAAAGCTTTGTGAACAATAAGGCATCACATCGAAGTGATTTTTATCTTTATTGACCCGCCTTCTCTGCCACCCCCACCTCCAACTGGCTCAAGTCTTGTCTGTCATAACTCTAGATTTTATCAGAAGATGATTGCACATCTAAGCAATAATCTGTTGTGGTATTAGAGGGGTTTGGGCAGCTATATGGCACAGTGGGTAGAGTACTGGACCTGGAGTCAGGAGGACCTGAGTTCAAATCTGGCCTCAGACACTTATTAGCTGTGTGTCCCTAGGCGAGTCACTTAACCCTGTTTGCCTCAGTTTCCTCATCTATAAAATGGGGTGGAGAAGGAAATGGCCAACTGCTCCAGTATATCTGCCAAGAAAATCCAAAAGGGGTCACAAGGAGTCAGACAGGACCAAAACAAGTCAACAACAACATTACAGGGGTTTGGGGTAGCTTCTTTAGCCAAGAAATGGAGTTCATTTAAAATGGTAGAGGACTTGCTCCCCTGTTCTTGGGACAGTCTGACTACCTCAGAGACACGATCACTTGTCAAGTGGTTTCACATCTTTGTGATGGTGTTCTTCTCCCCCAGTTTATGGAACTCCAGTCACTGAGGAAAATGGTGCCGTAAAGTCTGCACTCCTCTGCAAGTTTTGTGATGTACAAGCAACCAACTGCACCAATGACGGCAACTGCTTCAGTTACTGTAGCATCACATCGATCTGTGAACATGTCCATGAAATCTGTGTGGCGGTGTGGTAAGACGTCCTTTGGACCTTCATCCCTCCCCCCAACCAAGGGCTCTTCCTTTCCCACCTCCTGTTTAATCTGGTACAGGACAGGCACCTTTTGGTTTTTGTCTCAGTGTCCCTAGTGCCTTGGGCAATGTCTTGTACACAGTAGGTGCTTAATCAATGCAGTTAGCATTGAATAGTTGAATAATGTTTCTTAGTGCTTTTCAAACTCGAGGTAGCTTCTGACCAGGTGTTCCCTTCCTTCCTTACAGGTGTTCCTAAGGTGCCTCTTCCCAGACAAGACCATTTCCTGTTGCCCCCAGTTATACTTTCTCTTTCCCGTTCTCCTTCCTCTTCTCTCTGTCTCCTTCTCCTCTGCTTTGCATATACTTGTCTGTGCGTATCTTGTTATTTCCTCGGGTAGAATGTGAGCTCTTTAAGGGCTGAAGCAATTTCATGTTTTTTCTTGCCGTCTTCAATAACAGATGTTGGCTGAGTTGAAGTGTCTAGAGAGAGGAGGCAAAACCTAGCACTTAAGAAGATGAAGCTAGGTGGCACAGTCTTCCTAGAGTCAGGAAGACCCGAGTTCAAATTCAGCCGCAGACACAAAATAATAGTGTGGCCTTGGGCAAGTCATTTAACCTCTGGCTTAGTTTGCTCAACTGCAAAATGGAATAATAATAGCACTTATCTCTCATGGTTATCGTGAGGGTCAAATAGGATAGTACTTTTTAAAGTGCTTAGCATAGTGTCAGACACATGGTAGGAGATCAGAAGAAGAAGAAGATTCTGTATGAACGCATGTATCCCCATTTCATGACACTATAGATATAGATACAGACATATACATACAAACACACACACACACATATATAGACACGTATATGTATATATAGATGTGTGTATGCATTGTGTATGTGTATACATATATACACATATACACACATATGTATATATGAAATCTTTAAATTACTTTCAAATCTGTCCACCTGGCTGTGTTTCCTTTTGTTCTTCTATGCATTAAAAAAATAAGTTTATTGATGCCATCTTTAATATCTCCATAATTTCTTATACTATCTCTGCCTTCTTAACAAATAACATTTTTTAAAAAAGAAAAAAAATCAGCATAACTGCCATGTACATTGAAAAGGTCTGAAAAATGTATGCAATGTACCATCCCCATGGAACTACCTGCAGGAGGGTAGGGATGTCTTCTTAAACTCTTTTGAGCCAAGTTTGTCTTTAGCAATTTTGCAATATTCGCTTTTTTTGGGTAGGGGTTGGTTTTTTGTTTGTTTACCTTGTCATCATTGTGCATATCGCTTTTCTTGGCTTTGTTTGCTTCAGTCTGTCATTTCATATGGGTCTCCCCATACTTCCCTAAATCCATCACATCCGTCATTTCTTACAGCACAGTAATGTTCCATTATCTTCATGGACCACAATTTGTTAAGCCATCATCCAGTTGATGGGCATCTACTTTGTTCCCCATTCATTTTTTGCTTTCACAAAAATGCTGATATGACTGTTATAGTCTATAAAGAAATTTTCTTTTCATCAGTGACTTCCTTGGGGTGTGGTTCAAAGCAATTCACAAAATTCCAAATTGCTTTCCTAAATGGTTGTACCATTTCACAAGTCCACCAATGATGTATTAGTTTTTCATCTCACAGCCCCTCCGTTATTGACTATTGCTATTTTTTGTCATCTTTGCCTATTTGCTGGAGGTGATATGAAACCTCAGGACTTTAAAAAAAAAAGCTGCTACAAAACTTTTTTTGTATCACTATTGCTCCCTCCCCAATTAAAAACTGCAGGAGGGGAACAAAATGAACAACTTGTTACAGATAATCACAGTCAAGCAAAACACAGGGGCCATATCCCAAAATGTATTTCTCTGCACCTTGTGTCTGTTACCTCTCTGACAGGAGGTGGGTATGGTGGTCGCATTTAAAATATACTTTGTTATTCTCTGCACTACCAGCAAAGGGCTCCTAGAAAAGGGCTTTTCCTTCCTCACCCACATGGGAGAGGCTGTGAGATGCTCAGAGCTCCATTTAGGATTGATTTAGACCCTACATGGATGATGGGCATTAAGGGATACTCCAATAGGAAACTCCAGGAGACTCAAAGTATCCAGCTCACAGTTTGATGGTTTATGATGGTTGACCTGTGAACAAACCAGCCCCATTCCCCTTCCTGACCACCACCAAACTGTATGCAGTCCTCTGCCATGTGTTTGTAGTTTCTCAACTAAACAACATCCCCCTGGTGTTTTTGGTGCTCTTGGAGGTTATGAGCGTCGACATTCGTTCATGATTGGTTTTCTATCTTTTCTGGCGGAGGAGACTTTCCACAGAAAGCCTGCCCTCACACAGCTTTCAGGGGCCCAGAAGGCAGAACTGGGAGGCTGCTAGATTCATTTTCAGTCCTTCCTCTTTGAAAACAGTTACTAAATAGGAACCCAACTCCTCAGAATAGACTAGAGAAGGCTAATATGGGCTCTAGTCCTGTTAAGAGCCTGGCTTTAGCATCACCCTGGGATCACAAGAATTGTACATTTTCCCATGCCCCCCCCCACTCCCTCCTCTTCAAGATGTAAGTATTTGAAATCGCCTTGTAGGACAGTCCCTTCTGCTTGAAATTGTAAACTAGTAGTGTGAACAGGGGCCTCGGTCAGGCGATTGTCCTTTTTAAGACGCTTAGGATGCCCAAACTAGGAGGTTTGGCAACCCACCAGAGCCAATTGGACTGTGGATTTGGAGTTCAGAGGATAGTTGCAAATCCTGCCCCCTACACCTATTAGCTCGTGCCCTTGAGCAAATAAGGGAAGATGTGTGAAATGATAAAATGTTAGAGCAGGCTTACAATGTTGATCTTCTAGCTCTACTCTGCTATTTAATTTTATCTGATTTTTATTATCATTTAAAATAGTTTTTTAATTTGTTTTTATATTACCTTCCTTCATTTCCAAAACTACCCATCCTCCCTCCCTTGAACAAAGAATTTTGAAAAGAAGGAAAAGACAGTTTAGCAAGACCCAACCAGCCCGTCGATAGTACCCCACCACTTTTGTCCCCCACCTCTGCAAAGAAGGCAGGAAGTGCATTTTCTCTCTGTTTTCTGAGGCCAGCCTTTTCATGGTTGTCATAGCTAGCATTTATAAGAATGCTTTAAGGTTTACAGAGTGCTGGACAAATATAATTTGATGCTAGCACTAACCCTGGGAGGGACAATGTTCAATTTGGTTTTGTTCTTCCCCTTGTTTCTTTTACACAAGGTTGTCGTCTTTGTGCATTTTGTTTTCGGTTCTGCCTTTGATTGGCGTTATTTGTTCACTTAAGTCTTTCCATGCGCCTCTGTATTTATCAGTTAGTCATCGTTTCTAAGAGGCCAGAAATAGTCTGTTACTTTCAGGTGTGACAAGTGTTTTTTAGCCCTAACCCAATTGATGGGCATCTACTTAACATCTCAACGTATATGGGGCCCTCCTTTCTTGGCTTTCTTGGCAGTCGATTTTACAAAGGAGGAAAGTGAGGTCTCGAAAAAGGTTATGACTCACTCAGAGTTTCATTGGAAGTTAAGTAGAAGAGCTGAGTCCAGAATCCAGATCCCAGTCTGGTAACCTCATTTAGACTCATAGAACTGGGTTTTCTTTGTCACTGACCATCCATTCGTTGTAGCCTCACCATCATTCACTTGCTCCCCTTGGAAGGTAATACAGGGTAGAAAGATTTGATGGCTACAAAACATAGAACAGAGTAAAGCACTTCCCCTGGACCCTCGTCTTCTTTTCTCTCCTCTTCCTGCTTTCTCTCTTCTTCTTCTCTCCCTGCCCCCTGCGCTCCATTCCAGTTTCACTCCCAAAGCAATGCTATGGGTAGAAGAAAAGGCTTGATAGGACCACACTGGAAATTTGGATGGTAGACCAACCAACATGCATGAAAAAGCCATTCAAGGCAAATGGCTCCCGCCCTCCAGGCCTCCCTTGCTTTTTGTCCTTGAAACTGATTTGAATTTGAGTCCTTGAAATGAGTGGCAAGGGGCAAGCTAGGTGATGCAGTGGATAGAGAAGAACTGGCTTGGAATCTGGAAAACCTGAGTTGAAATCCAGCCTCAGATACTTACTAGCTATGTGACCCTGGGCAAGTCTCTTAACCCCCAGTTGTCTCAGTTCCTCAACTGTAAAATGAGGACACACTGGAGAAGGAAACGGAAAACCACTCCAGTATCTTTGCCAAGAAAACTCCATGGATGGAGTCATGAAGAATTGGTTATGACTGAAGGACTGAGCAACAGCAGTGATGAGTGGCAAAGTAAATTTAGATTATTGACAAACTGTGTGAGTTATGGAAAATCAAGAGACCCAAGTTCTTGTCCCAGCTGTACCACTCACTAGCTGTGAATCCCAAGAAAGTCATTTTGTTTCTCTGTGCCTCAGTTTCTTCATCTCTAAAACAAGGAAGTTGGTCTAGATGAACCCCTCCCCCCAAGGTCACTTTCAGTTCTGGTGTTCTGTGATGTTAAGTTCTGAAAAATACATACCCCTGCTATGTTCATCTCCTTATAAATGCTCATGAGCAGACTTGGTGAAAAGAAAAGTGGGTAAGCAGGGAGAACTATACTTGGCTCCCACTGGTGTGACATTGATAAAGCAGAGTGACAGTTTGAGGGACTTCTGGGTTGCAGGGATTACCTGCCCCACTGCCTATTATACCCTAAAACAAAACAAACAAAAAACCACTTCATCTCTCCCTCTTTCAATTCCAGGAGGAAGAATGATAAAAATGTAACCATGGAAACCCTCTGCCATGATCCTAGCCTCAAAGTCCATGGGTTTGCCCTGGAGGATTCTAATTCTGACAAATGCATAATGAAAGAAAAAAAGGTTCCTGGTGAGACCTTCTTCATGTGTTCCTGTAGGAAGGAGGAATGCAACGATATCTTACACTTCTCAGAAGGTGGGTTCTTTTCTCCTTTTCTTCACTGGCTCCTGGGCATGTCTGTGGAAATCCCTTTTCTCTTGCCTTACACGTTTTTCCCCAGAGAAGTTTCTGTAGTCATTGGCATTGGAAAGTTGCCAGCCAATGTATACTTTTATGAATTAACAACCTATATTCCAAGGGGATCCTTTCAAGTTGATTCAGATTAGTTATGCTATGGTCCAGTGAAGTTCATGCCCCCACCTCCTCAACTCCATTAACCTTTTCTCTAGGGGACTTGTCTATCAATGCATACATTCCCTCAAATACCCTAGCCTCCTGGTTTCCAACCCATTCAATTCTCATGAGCTTCTCCACTCAAGCTTAGCACCATACAGGGTGCCACCGTACACTGGTGACACCGTACATTCGTCTTGTCCACTCACACAGGTATTCTTATTTCTGAGATAAAGAGCTTTGAAATTCCTTGCGCTGATCATAATCTCCCATCATTCCATCTTTCTCTATATGACCCCTGACTCGCCATGAGTGAGTCACTCCTCAGTACTCCTTCAACCCATCACATAGGACCTTTTTCACTGATTTCTCCTAAAGAATGTTGGGATCATACCTCACCAGGAAAATATTTACAAGTAAGGTTGTTGAAAAATAGAAAACCAGCATCTAGATGTCAATTGTTTTCGCAGATGTAGAGAGATCCCACTACTTTCTACTGATATTCACCTTCAAGTTTTCCCTTTAAATAATAATAAACTAGTGCTTACCAAAACAAATGAACTAGTTATTTATTGACAGGGATAAATATTTATTTATCAGGATAAGTAAATAAATAAGCTGGTATTTACTAGAGTTAACTACTCCTTTCCTGGCAAAGCGAAATGAGCAGAATCTTTGGTGTTACGCAACTCAGGAAATCCAGCCATGTCTGGCAGCTAAGGCCTTTTGGCCTGGATTTTGAGAGATGCTAGGCTTGTGTGGACTTGGTTTTTCTAAAACTTCCTTCCTGCCCATGGGGGTGGACCTCCTCCACTTTAATCTGGGAGCATGCTAACTTCATGCCTTGCTTCTTTTCCCCCATAGCAACCTCCTCTCTCATTGAGCCTGGGTTCTTGCCAGGTCACGGACACTTGGCTTATGTTGTCTTGATCCATAGCTCTTAATGAACAGCATGCTGAAAGCCAAGGCACTCCCCTTGAAGATCCCGTATTTCTAGGGACAGACTCATGATCAATGATAAGCCATACGGGCTTATAGAGTTAGAAGGGAATGCAGACATCATCTAGCCACCTCATTTTACAGATAAAGAAACTGAGGCCTAGGGAACCTCAGTGCCTGGGGTCACAAAGGTGAGTGACTCTGATTAAGTTCATTGGCTCATAGATCTAGGCCTGGAGGTGACTTCAAAACCCATCTATTATAACCCTGTCACATGTAAAGTGACTCATCTAAGGTCCAGAGAATTTAAGTAACTTACCCAAAGTAAGATGGTATCAGAGGTGGAATTTGAACCCAGGTCCTCTGGCCCCTTAAGCCTAGTTTTTCCACTGCTTCTCATCTCTTTGTTTTCCTTTATACAAACATAGAACTATTTGTTTTTGGATTTTGTTTTTGGTGAGACAGGTGAGGTTAAGTGACTTGCCCAGGGTCACACAGCTAGTGAGTGTTATGTGTCTGAGGCCGGATTTGAACTCGGGTCTTCCCGACTCCAGGGCTAGTGCTCTATCCACTGCGCCACCTAGCTGCCCCAAAGTAGAACTATTTGAGTCCTAAGATTGTCCTGTTCAGAGTTCAGATGCCATCGCTGAGTTTTTAGATTGGCGAAGCATGAATAAACTCGCTCACTCTGTCCGTGATATCATGGGCTTTCTTGGTCTGTAAGTGGATGCACTGCTCTTCTTCCCATCTACATCTTCTGAAATCACGTCTATACAAGAGCCATTCCAGACAGATTGGTTTGGCTCAACCTTTTCTTCCAGACGCTACTTCTCTTGCATGTATGGTACATGAAAGCCTTCTGGGACCTCAGGTGGTTTACATGGATGGCCTCGTCTCTGCACTGACATCTGCTCCCATCTCGGCTCTCCTGGGCCTTGGGTCTGGGAAGGTTGTATAGAACAATCATGTTCTCCCCTGTTCTGTCCAGTTGCTGTCCACAAACACTGTGCCAATCATCGATAGATTCCCCTCTTCCTGTACAGCCCTGTTCTCTGTTCTACTTTATAGATGGAAATGCTAAGGAGTTTATTTAGTGCTTATTAACCTCAGCATTAAAGACAACAAAACTGAAATACTTTCATTCCCCCCTATTTGAAGGTTTTTCCTAAAACAACCCTGAGAAATAGACAGTGGTCGATACTTATATTCCCATCTAACAAAAGAGGACATTGGAGCATAGGCCGTGGAAATGACTTGTCCAAGGTCACAAGATCATAGCTTTAGAGCTATGGAAACTCAGTCTGGCAGGTTAAGGGCCTTGCCCCGTTTCAAATGAGGAGTCAGAAGCAAAACTGGGATTTGAACTCGGGTCCTCAGAATGTTTTTTCCACTCTGCAGAACCACCTATGAGTTAGAACAGAGCCAAGACTCCATCCCAGGCTTGCCAATGAAGCTCATATCCCATGCCCTACCTGAGAGTGCCAGGAATAGGTTCAGTTCAATTCAGTTAATTCAATTCAGCAAACATTTCTTGAGTGCTTACTTCATGCAAAGTATTTTTTTAGAGACAAAGATAAAACCAAATAGAGAAACCATCTGCCCCAAAATAAAATCATAGCCAACATTTATATAAAGTTTGCAGAATGCTTCATATGTAATGTATATCACAGGGGCAGCCGGGTGGAACCATAGTGCAGGGCCTAGAGTCAGGAAGACTCCTTTTCCTGAGTTAAAATACAGCCTCAGACATTTACTAGCTATGTGACCCTGGGCAAATCACTTAATCCTGCTTGCCTCAGTTTCTTCATCTGTAAAATGAGCTGGAGAAGGAAATGACAAACCCAGGCTTCTGAGGACCAGATAAGCCCATAAATCATGACATAAATATAAGCTGTTTTTCCTATTTTTCATTCTGTCACAGAAGAGAGCATTTTAAAAGAATATGCAGGGGCAGCTAGGTGGCACAGTGGATAGAGCACTGGTCCTGGAGTCAGGAGGACCTGAGTTCAAATTTGCCTTCAGACACTTAACTAGCTGTGTGACCCTAGGCAAGTCACTTAACCCCGACTGCCTCACCAAAAAGCAAAAACAAAAAATAAAAAATAAATAAGTAAGAAAGAACATGCATTTGGTCATAATCATGAAATTGAGAAACTAGTACTCACAGATAGTGTCATTTCTTAGACAGGTGGTATCTGAGTGCTAGGGGAGATTCTCAAGCTTTCTTCTCCAGATTAGAACACCAGAATAAGGTAGACATTGTGGTGCTTTGGGTTCATTCAAATTCCAACTGCTATTTATGGAGACCTGTGTGATCTTGGGCCAGTCTGTCATTCTCAGGGGTCTTGGGCTTTCATTGATAATTTAAGAGGCTTGGATTGGAGAAGATCTCAGGACCCTTCCAGCTTCTGATCGCCTTGTGTGATTCCTGTTAAGTTGAGTCTTTTTTTTTTTAAATAAACACTACGTTGCAGGCTCAGTCTTGAATGTTTTACTTGCTGAGGGACATGAGCCTGGATTAAATCGTCTCCCCAGCTCCCTTTGCCTCCGTGGCTGACGCCCTCTGCTCCACAATCCTTGGGTGGGCATTTTTGCCTAGTGAGCATGGCCTCGGATTGAGGTAACAGGTTATCCCAGGACACACATAGTCTTTGTCTGGCCCTGCTGTGGGTAACCTGCTGTGAGTGCCTTCACAGTGGGAAGACAAGCCTGCTGTGTCTAGGCCTTGAGATCAAAGCTAACCACACCCTTCAGGTCTTGGGCTAATTGGCACTTTGTTCTTGTTCAGTGTTCTTGGCTATAATAGAATGGGAAGCCTGCTGGAGGCTGTCTCCAGAATAGTAATGGAACTCTAATGACAAAGGGATAACTTCTTCCATCTTATCTCTGTGAACTGTTCAGCTCTCCACTGTGTAAATGTGCTGTCTTTCATGGCCTTGCTGCCCTGGCAAGTAGTTGGCCAGGCATGACTTTGCCCTCCTGGTGCTGGTCATCACTCCCACTGAGTCATCTCACTGTCTCCTTGTGACCAGTCAAGTTAGGATGCACATGGGGGCCACGGGACAGAGTTTGATGCAAACTGATCAGACTGGGCCCAAGTCTGTGCCAGAGACCTCATTGAGGGCACTTGCCAATTTGTTGAGAACTGTCAAAGCTTGACAGTAACCAAATTTCAGGGTTGGGAGGGGCCTCAGAGATCTTCTAGTCCAAACTGTGCCCGGCTCAGAATTCCCACTAAAACTCATATGAGGCATATCCAGCCTTTCTTGGAAGCTCTCCAGTGAGTCAGTCAATTAGCACTTGTTAGATAGTTAAATATAATTTTCTCACCACCTCCTGAAGCAGCCCATTCTTTCTCCTTTGGTTCAAGTTCGTAGGTAGAAAGTTTCATGTGGCATCTGCCTTTTTGCAACTTCTGCTCATAACTTTGGGTTCTGTCTTCTTATGCAAAACAAAACAAGGCTAATCCTGCTTCAAGTCAACCAGCCAGCATTTATTAAGTGCCTGCTGTGTGCCACGCACCACGCTGAGCACTGGGGATGCAAAGAGAGACAAAGAGTTCTCTAGGAGTTCAGTCTAAAGGAGAGAAAACATGCAGACAACTAAGTATAAACGAGTTAGATACAGGATTTGTTGGAGGTAGAAGAAGGAAGGAACTGAGGTTGAGGTCTGAGAAAGCTCCTTGCTGAGAGTGAGAATCTAGCTGAGAGTTGAAAGAAGCCAGAGAAGCCTGGAGGTGGAGAATGAGGAGGAACAGAGTTCCAGGCAGGGGAAGCAGCCAGTGAAGATGCCCCAAGTTGGGAAACTGTGTGCAAGGAAGAGCAGGGAAGCTCAAGGATCTGTATCATCTTCCAAATACAGGAAGCCAGCTTTTGCTTTCTCCTGAGTCCTCCGTTCTCCAGGCTCATATTCAATCGGGACCTCATGGCAGGACTTAGAGACCCATCCCATCCTGGCTGCCCTCCTAGGCACTCTTCAGCTTCTCATGCCCTTCCTAAAATTCAGTGCCCATTTGTAGAACTCATTTTTCCAGATATAAAACCTTACCACATCATTAAGTGCTTATCCTGGTCACTTGAAATTTAGTGGAAACAGCCCTATTTCTCAGTCTGAAGACACTGGTTCGAACCCATGGTGCATTGGAAGGGCGTTTGCCCTTCATAAATGAGCTCTTCACAGTGGATGTTCAGAGGGCAAGCAAGTTCTTATGGGTCATTTGGATATGTGGCTGCAGTTAGTGGGATTTGACTCAGTACTTGAAACAGCTTTTATCAGTCAGACATTGAAAAACAACTGTTGCTTTCACTTCAGTCATTCAGTCCAACAGATACTGATCATCTCAGGCACTGGGAATCCAGAGATAAAATTAAAGTAGTTCTTGCCCTCGTGGAGTTTATGTTCCTCTGGGGTCTGCTGGGTTATACTCATTACTGGTTTGCAAATGGGGAATCAGTTCCTCTCCCTTCCCCCAAAGGAGGTGAGCCATTTTAGAATATTAAAGGACATAGTACAGTTCTGGGTTCCAGATGCAAAGCAGTATGTGTTTATGGTCTCAGGCAACGGTTGAGAAGAAGAGAGCAAAGAAATAAACAAGCAGATACTTCTATTGCTCTGGATTGATTGTCTGCCTTATCATGACCAGCTTCCAATATTGTGAGGGCAAGGTTGCTGGGCAAGACAAAGGCGATGTGTAGCCACTCACTCTTAGGGGTTTGAGGGAAGCAATTTGGATAGGCTTGTGAGCTGATTGTTAAAATTTCCAGTATGAGCATTAAAAACTTGGGAGTCAGCAAATGCTACAAATTAGGGCTTGATTTATTGTTGTTGTTGTTGTTTATGTTTGCTTATTGTTTTGCTGATTACCTAGACTTAAAATGGTGGAGAAAACATTGGTGCTACAGATCAAACTAAAAAGTTCATCCCGAGTACGTTTTTTCTTGGAAAACCGGTTGTTGAACATTTCCCGGCATATGGCTATTCTTCTCCTGTTCTTCTCCTTTCTGATGTTGTTAGTTAAAACTATTGCTTGGGGGTGCTGGGAGGAAGAAAGGGTCTGCTGACCAGGGGACAGTGCAGGGCCATGCAGGGATGAGAGATAATTTGCTGTGGGAAGTTATGAACTCAGGCACAAAGGCCAGCCCTGAACCTGTGTACTGATGTCGGCTACCATGACTGTGATGCCAATTCTTGAAGGTGTTAGAGCCCGCCCCATCTTCAATGCTAGCATGCAGTGAAGTGGACGTTGGTTCTGCCTGATTCTGGTGTATGTACTCTGCTGATTGTAAATAAGCACGGAAAAAATCTGAAAAGCTCAACTGTGTTCAGCTGCCTCCCAAGGGGAAGGAATCGGGTCACACAGGGAAGAGGATGAGGCGGAAGGAGTTTTCATGAAGGTATGTCTTATTTTTGTTCCTTGTTAGAAAAAAAAATATGTTGTGGATTAGAGTTTCTTTTAAACAAAAACCACCTTATTTCGTTGCCTGCCTCGTTAGCCATGGCAGGAAGAGGAATGATTTTTACAGTATCAGACATGTGGTTTCCTGTCTGTGTTTAGCTTCTAGGCAGAGCATCTTAGCCAGCTGGTCCCTTGCTCCTCTAGACAACTAGATAATGGACTGGAAAAAGCTGGTTTCAAACTACAGTAGAAGCCCATTCCATGTATTGCTCTCATGCCTTGCATACTTTCTCATTTCCTCCACTGGGAGAAAGGAGTTGTCTTACGTGTGTGTGTGTGTGTGTGTGTGTGTGTGTGTGTGTGTGTGTGTGTAGATAGTCTGCATTCCCATATCATGTATGTGTGTATGTGTGTATATATGTATGTATATTATTGCTGTTTCTTCCTCATGCCCTTATTTTTTCTATTTCTAGCCCTTATGTCAGGGAAGTCAGCGTGCTAGCAGAAATCATTGTCTAGTTGTCAGTTGTTTCAGAAAGGAGAAGAAAGAAAGCAGACGTGGTGTTTGGGAGGCTGCAAAGCATTCTGGGTATGTGCTATCTCTTGTCTGATGTAATTGTCCGACAAGGCTGTTGAACCAGCTGACCTTGTCATCTCTAGATGACAAGCAGAACCCTAAATACAGAAAGAAAATGGGAAGAGGAAGAAAACTGTGAATAAAATAAAAGTCTCAGCGGCATGAAGTATCCTCATCACTCGAGGTGATGGATCAGAATTAAAGTATCCTTTCACACTAGACAAGGAGGGCTACAAAAGGAACCCTGGAATGCTCTGTACTGCCCCCCCCCAAAAAAAGAATGAAACTCACAGGCTGTAGGAAGTATTGTGACTCAGTCAAGAAGTGCTTAGAAAGCATTGGAAGTAGCTTAAAGCAAAGCTTCTGTCTTTGGAATTTTTTCAAGCAGCAAAGTAAACAAAATTCACCAGAGCCAGATCAGTTGACTGGATGCCTGGACCCTATATAGATCTATTTATACACTATTCATAGACTGTGGGGACTGGAAAGCAATTTAGACAATATTTGATCCAACATCTTAACTTAGTTTGGTTTTGGCTTTTTGTAAAATGTTATAGATGCGCCCCTCCCCCTTTAAATTATAGTGAATGACCTTCTTGTCCCCCCCACCCCACCAAAACCTCCCTTTTGACAAAGAAAAATGAGTGACACAGCTACTACATCTACAGAGAAGTGAGTGATTTGTTTTCATCATCTGTGCTGAAACAAGATTGGTTATTAAAATCAATCAGCGTTTACTGTCGTTCATTCAGTTTATTTGTTCGTTTAGATCATTGTTGTCATTGTCTGCATCCTTCCAGGGTGGCTTACGTTGCAGTGTATCAGCTTCGATCAGCCTTCCCATGCTTCTGAATTCTTTACATGTGCTCTTTCTTGTAGGGCAATAGTAGTCCGTTACACCGACATTCTGCAGTCTGTTCAGCCATTTGCTAGCCACCGTTTCCAGGTCTGTGCTGTCACAAAAATTGAATGTTTTGGTACACATGAGAGTTTTTCCTCCCATCACCGTCACTCGCCATCTTTGACTTCTGTAGGATCTATGCCCAGTAGTGGGATTGCCAAGCCAAAGACTATGGGTAGAAAGAATTTAAGGGAGTTTCTTGCATTCTTCCAAATTGTTTTCCAAAACAGTTGGAGAAAATCATAGCTTCACTAACAGGATATAGTAGTGTGCCAGTCTTCTCTAGTTCTGCCAGCGCTATTTCTGTCTTTATGATTTTGGCAAATTGACTGCGACCCTTTCGTTTTACAAAGGAGTGAACTGAATTTCAGGGAAGTCTTTCAGGCTTTTGGATACAGTACCTGGCACATAGTGAGCACTTAATAAATACTGATTCCTTCCCTCTTTCCCTTCCCCTAAACGTGCAGAGTAGGGCAGTGGTAGTGGGTGGACTAGATTTGGCTCTGAGCCGCAATCCAGGGCTCCCATGAGAATGTATGCTCACTGGAGGCAGGGACTGTGTGTCTGTTTCTTTGTAATCCCAGTGTTTAGCACAGTGCCTGGCACAGAACTTTTATAGCCCATTATCTCTATGCTAAGGAATGTACCAGGATGGGTTGGGCCCAACTTGGATCCCATCCAAAGGGCCACAGTTATGGAGGAACAAAAGAGCCTTCATTGTAAGGTGAGATTTCCTATAGGTTAGTCACATAGCTTCAATCCCCAAGGATCATAGCCTTATGAAATATTAGGGTATTATTCTAGGGGTTTTCTGCTTTCCCCAGACAATCTCTTCCTATCCCCTTGTTAATTGCTATCTAAATGCAGGAGGGGCAAGCTAGTCTGAGGAGAATACTCAGCTGATACTGTAGTCATTTAAAATGTTTGAACAATGGAAAAATATGTAGTAAGCCAGCTAAGCACAGCATAACCGAGTGAGGCTACCCACCTTTCATTTCAAGCCAAGCTAAGTGTGTTGCCTGCCACACCAAGTGGACTTCGGGGGTGGGGAGGCTTTTTGTGTTGGAAAAAACCAACCCCTTTTTTCCCCCAAATTTAAAATAAACCTGCCCACTGTCAATCATCTTGCATTTTGGTTTTTACCAGATATAATCTTGACTTTTAAAAGATTTAACAAATCATACACACACACACACACACACACACACACACACACACACAGAGTCACAGAACATCTACCCCTTCTTTTGCACTATTTAGCCAAACAGATCCTATGGTAATGGTTGCATTGTCACCAAACAATCCATCTAAATTTATTCCTAACAAATCCTCCTCCCCCATTCAGTTCAAGCCACTTGGAGCGGTTCAGCCTGGCCCAACAGTGAGGCTGGAGGTGATCTGAGCCCCCAGCTTCTTCCTTTCATACTTTAAATGCTGGAGTCAGAAAACCAGGTTTCAGGCTAGAAGGGACCTCAGAAGCCCTCTGGTTCTACCCCATTTTACAGATGAGGAAACTAAGGCTCAGAAAATTTAAGGGACTTACATAAAGGTCACAGAGATTGTAGAATTTGAACCCAAGGTCTCTGACTTCTGAGCCAATACCCTTTCCACTGTACTACTCTCAGCAAACATTTATTAAGCCCCTCTTTTATGTGCAAAGTAGTATTCTAGGTGCTAGAAGGCTCTGTGTGAAACACTTTTCACTCATTCGGTCTACAAAAGTTTCTTATGCATCTCCTGGACACCAAGTAGTGTATTTGGCATTAAGTGCACAAAGAAACGAGACTGTCTCTGTTCTCGAGAAGTTCATATTCTGTTGAAGGAAAACATGGAAACAGAGGAGTAAATACAAATATACAAAATAAATAAAACATGGACTGGAGCTTCGTCAGGAAAAAAGGTACTTGGATTTGAATTTTTCCTGTTGTGTCTCCCTTCATTAGACTGAGCTTCTTGAGAACAGGGGCTGTCTTTTACCTATCTTTGTATCCCAGTGCTTGGCAGTGCTTAGCATATGGTAGGTGCTTATTAAATGCTCGTTGGCTATTTGAATCATGTACCAAAACTGTGTAAACCAGAAAAAAGGAGGGAAACTTTTCTCCATTATTAAAAGAGTATTCTGAAATGTATTCTAGATGATCTATGTTAATGAAAGTCAGCTCTTTAGATTTCATAGTCACATTTTCCAACAGGGATGAGCAAGTTAGCTTTGCCTGTTTTTTTTTCCCTGAAACTCTTGACAACCTCTAACAACATATGTGTTGTTACCCTGGTACATGTGCACAAACATGCGCACACGCTATGTTAGGCAAGGAATGCACAGGAGAATAGGTATGTACATAGACAGAAAATTGTTGACAGAAGAAGAGGCTATAGCTTGCCTGACCAAGTACCTGTGGGATGATAGGCCAGAACAGAAGAATGACCATCTTCCCCCAGGATGGATTGGAGCATTCCATCTGGGGTAGGGTGCATAACATTGCATCTCTTGATTAGGTGAAGAGAGAAAAGGGCATTTTCAAACTCGCAGCCCTCAGAAGGCAGAGATCTGAGAGTTAATTGAGGAGCAGGCAGGGGACAGGGAACAGGAGAAGGAAAAAGGGTCATAAAGAGACTGTTTCCTTTGAGAAAAACTAGGAACCCATTGTGAGCATACCTGTAATCTGGCTTTCAGGGATAGAGAGAAATCAGATATCTTCTGAGGTTATAGCCAAAGGAAAAAAGAAAAAAATATATCCTTCCAGCCCCATTTCCTACCCTTAAATACCTAAAGCAAAACCTACCTATGTCGTTAATTTCTCTCTGCATTTTTTCAAACTGAAAAGAGTCATTTTTCAGTTGCATTTGAATCTTCATGACTCCATTTGGGGTTTTCTTGGCAGAGATACTGGAGTGGTTGGCCCTTTCCTTCTCCAGTTCATTTTACAGATGAAGAAGCTGAGGCAAACAGAGTTAAGTGACTTGCCCAGGATCACACAGCTAGTCAGCGTCTGAAGCCAGATTTGAACTCAGGAAGAAGAGTTTCCTGACTCCGGGCCTGGCTCTCTATCCGCTGCACCACTTAACTGACCCTTTTGCGTGGTAGGGGACACCATATTGGAAATGGTTGTTATTGTCGTGCTATCTTTCTGTTCCATCTTTGCTCCATTCTGGTTGAACAGAAAGATCATTATGGAGCGTCTTTGTCAGGAACCAAGAAGATTTCCCGTGGAAAGGAGACAGCATCATCCTTGAGGGACGCTTTATGGGGTAGACTTTGTTGTGGTTTGTGAATCAATCTGCCTTTGACTTGTTTGTCTGGGCCTAGTTTCTTTTTCATCCTGTGTAGACTTTCAGGCAAGAGCTGTCAGTTCACGTAGTGTGCTTTCTTGTGCCCACCAGTGGATTTAACAGATAGGCCTGTGGTCTTTGCCCTCAAGAGAGGAAAATGGGAATGTCTTTAGAGAGATCCTACCCTACCATCATTCGGCTGCTTCTCCAACCAGTCCTTCTCACTGTGCTTCAGTAATGGTCCAGGACTAATTCATTAGTGATATGAGCTTTTTGGGACCATTATTTTTGTTAGTGCCATTTTTTGTTAGCCCCCCAGTGAGAATCGTACCAACATCTCTCAGTGTGCCACAGTACTCAGATTTTGAAGCTGCCTTTAAATTCTATGAATCCTTTGAATAATCATCTTACTGCTCTACAATTCTAATGCTTTTTATGACCTGTGAATTTAATCTTAAGTTATTTACTGGAATGATGGACAGAGATTCAATCACTGACTTTAGGAAATTCACATTGGCTCAAGACAGGGCACTTCATAAGTCCTCTGCCAAGAAGGCCCTGCTGTGTCTTGCTAGTGTTTTCACAAATAGTTCACTTCACTCTGACAGGGTACCAAAGACCTTAATTCTGAGTTGCCTCTTCATTTGCAAAATACTGCCTTCCTCACCACCTAGCTGCCACGTGTGGTGAAATATTTGACAGGGGCTTTGATCTAAGAGGAAGAGGTTATCACATTCAGTAAGGAAAATTTATTTGGGGTGTGTGTGTGTGTGTGTGTGTGTGTGTGTGTGTGTGTGTGTGTGTGTGAGAGAGAGAGAGAGAGAGAGAGAGAGAGAGAGAGAGACAGAGGTGGACTGCAATTGCTTTTTGCTTCAAGGTTAAGGTACCACTTGGAATCACCATCTGAGGCATCTATACCTTCAGTGCAGCTAAAATAACTTTGTTAACAGCTCTCTCAAGGTGTTTTCCAAGAAACTGGAAACATGTATAAAAGAAGAGCCAAGACCATCTTATCAGTTGAATTCAAGATGAGAAATGAATTTGTTTCAAATATTAATAAACAGCTAGATCTTCTCACCTAATCAAACAAGGGGCCCTAGAAATAGTCTCCCTTTTCCAATGAGCACTGTTGCTCACGTCCGTTCTGTTGTCTAAGGCAAGATTTTGGAAGCTACCAAAAAAGGCATTGAAACTGTTTTCCCATTGAGCACCCATTCCCTGTGAGATTTCCATGAGCTTGCGATAGGTTGCTGTCTATAATGCAACTATGGTTTCTGATCAATTTTCAGTCATTAAGGGGCATCTGTGTAGACCTTCTGTTTTCCCTCGGAACTTCTAGAACTTAATGGAGAGCTTGCTTTCTGGGGCTCTAGGTATGGTACTCTGTAGCCCATGATACACCTATTCCAAGAACAAAGCATGACCTTCAGTTGCTTTAAGACATCACCTTAAGAGAATGAGTACACTCTTGGTAGGTCCAAGTTCACATCTTGGCCTTATTTCTTACTGACAGTGTGACCTTGGTCACATTCCTGCCTGTGTCAAAGGTAGGAAAACACCTCTTCCTGACTCTGGGGCTACCTCCTTCTTCCCTAGGCTAGAGGAATGCAGCCCAAACCAGATTAAAATGTAATTGGAAAATATCTAACAAAAATAAATAAATACAGCAAAACATAGCTAATATTACATCTTGAAACTAAGTCAATATGCATCCGGTAGGGATCTTTATGTGTGGGATGGCCCCATTTTCATTTAAGTTTGATACTTAAGCTACACTCCCACTCCAAGTCAAGTCACTAAACATTAAGTGCCTACTGTGTGCCAACCACTATGCTAAGTGCCAGGGATACAAAGAAAGGCCAAGGCATCTACAGCCCACCAGGAGCTCAAAATCTGCTGGAAAGTGACAGTGTACAAATAACTGTATACAAACAAAGTAGATACAGATAAATTGGAGATAATATCTGAGAATAGGGAACTAGCTTAATTAAAAGGATTAGAAAAGGCTTCTTGTAGGACGCAGATTTCATCTAGAACTTAAGGAAGCCAGAGAAGCTGGGAGGTGAAGGTGAGGAAGGAAAGCATCGCAGGTGTCCAGGACAGCCGGGGGAATGTCCAGCCTCAGGAGAGGGAATGTCTTTTTTGAGAACCAGCAGAAAGACCTGGATTTTAGCACACGTGCAGGGACGTAGGATGTAAAGATACGAAAGAAAGGAAGGCGACTATGAGCCAGACTGAGGACTTTGTAATGGGTAACCAGCCATTGGACTCGACTGGCACAGTCTGATCTGTGCTCTGGGAAGACCCATAAGGGGTGGCCATCACTGCAAGAGTCTGTACCAGGGTGATGTCAGAAGAGGGAAGGGGGTGGGTACACAAGCCGGCAGAAAGGAAGAATCTACAGGTCTTGGCAATAGACTCAATATGGAGGGTGAGTGGAGAATGACGCCTTACTTGTGAGCCAGAGTAACTGGGAAGGAAGATGGTGGTACCCTGGAGAGTGATAGGGGAGGGTTTGGGGGGAAAGTCATGAGTTCAGTAAATAGGAGTCCTAATAAATCAATGTGAGTTTGCTAAGATTTCCTCCCCTCAATTGTAGCTTCCTTGTACTCAGTCCACCTCTGAGCAGTTTGGCCATTTTGCAAGATCAAAGGAAGTTCCTTTATCAGTTTCACAGGAATCCACAGTCATATGTGTTACACAATTCACAGGAATCCGCATAATCCTATATGTTATACAACAACACACTAAAGCCTTCTTTCCTCGTAAGATGCCTGGGTATAAAATGTTCATGGGGGCCCTGCCTTTATCTCTGCAAACAAGCAGCTATCTGTTACTGAATCTTTGCCCCACTCACCCTGTCCAGGCCATTGCAAAACAGGTTAGAGATTCCTGGGCTTCTGGCTGAGCTGCTCACCCACAGATGGGCCCCAAGCAGTGAGCTCACTTTTTTTTTTTTTACAGCCTTATTCATAATTGGCATTTGCTGACATTTCAAATCACGCATTGAAGAAGCTGGGTTTCAAGTTACCTTTAGAAAAACCTATTTTGTAATCTTTGGTAAGCAGGGAAGTGGGGTGCGAGTAAGCAAGCTGCCTTTGAGGTTAGGATCCACGGAAGAGTAAGCACAGCCTCCCACCCCCAAACAAGAGTCAGCCGCCAGGGGGTTTCCCTTGCATATTTTCAGTTAGTTCGGGGTTTGCTTTGGTCTGCATTCTTAATGTTAAGTCTAAGTGCAATCTTTACCGAGAAGTTTATCTTCTTTCTTATTGTCTTGTTTTAAAAGGCAGTCTGATCACTCCCTTGGTAAGAGGCTTGCTGGGAGATTTCTAAAGTGTGGCTCTGTGCCAGCAGACTGTGCGGTTAGGCTTGGGCTCTTTGGATACCAACGCATGCATTGGTTGTCAGCATCTTGAATTCTTATTCCTCAGGAGCCCTCTGTCATAACTCAGGATTCTTCACGGGGGGGGGGGTAGGGCCCTGGAGTGAGGCTCTTGGACGTGGAGATGGGGAGTTCTGGGTTTGGGTCCCAACTCAGAGTCTTGAGCAGGTCACTTCTCCCACCTGAACCTGAGCCTTTGTTTCCCCGTCTGTAAAATGACAGGGCTGGACCGAATGACCTATAAGGTTCCTTCCATCTCTAAATCTATGACCTTGGACCATGATTTTGGATAATTAATTCCTTTTTTCAGTTGGCTCATAGGATCATCCCACAATTAGAGAGGGAAGGGAACTCCAGTCCGATTCCATCATTTGATCCATGATGAAATGAGGCTGGAGTTGTGACTTGTCCAGTGTCACAAAGCTAGTAAATAGTAATAATAACAGTAGCTGGTATTGATATAGTGCTGAAAGGTCTGTACAACCCTGTACATACACACACATGTGTATGTATGTATGGGGTATTGCAAACCTTAAAATCATGTACATATGTACACATGTGCATATGCACCTGTGTATGTATTATAGGGTTGTGAAGTATATAAGTATACATACACGTGTATATCTGTGTATTTGCATGTGTGCATATGCATTTGTTTCCCCAGGTCCTCTGACTTCAAATCCAGGGCCTTCTCTCTGCAGTGTTGTGCTAAGAATACCCTTGAATGAATAAACAAATGAGAAAGCATTTATTAAAAAACCATGAAGAACCAGGCACTGTGCTTAGATTTCAAATTCAAGTAAGGAAAACAGTCCCTGCCGTCGAAAAGATTAATGGAGAGATGGTTTTCATGGGACACACACATGATCCCATCCTCAGTTACCCCTTAATCATCACCATCACCTTCATTACCACCACCGTCATTGTGCCTAGAGCGTAGTAGTCTCTATGTAATTGCTTATTCCCTTCCCCTACAACAATAATAGCAGTACTTATATGGCACTGAAGGTAGGCAGAGTGCTTTAAAATATTTCACTTGATCCATACAGAAACATGAGAGGTAGATACTGCTATTCCCATTGTATAGATGAGGAAACTGGGCAACCCTGGGAGGTAGGTACTGCTGTTCCCATTGTATAGAGGAGGAAGCTAGGCAAGCCACTTGGCCAGTCCCACTGCTAGTAAGTAAGTGCCTGAGGCAGGTTTTTAACTCTGGTTTCCTTGATGCCAAAGTCTAGCCCTCTCTCCCCTTGCCACCCAACCGTCTCTTTTTTTGGTGTGCTTCTGAGGGTGAGAAGGTTAGTTGCTTGAGGACAACAGTTCCATCGTTGGTCCATATACAGTTCCAACTGGGCTAGTCATTGTCGTTTTGGCTAAGTAAGGACTACCTGACTGGGAGAGATTGTGCAGAGAGTTGACCATTAGGATGGTATGATCAAAGGCTGGTTGACATACTGTCATTGTGTTTCGTATTCTTCTTCATCATTCAAGAAATATTGACCCTGACCCTACTATGGGCATTGGAGAAGCACTTTAAGTGAGTACTGTGTGCCCATCATCACTGTAGGTGCTGGAGACAGAAAAAGAAAACCACAGCTGCCCCCAGAGAGTTCAGAGCTCTCTGGTCTTCTGGTAGGGGGCTGTTGGGTTCTGGGAATAACATGCACCCAGATAAATGAGTCCGTGTTTCAGGGTGGGCAGGCCCTATTAACTGTGGTGCACCATTCGCTGCTAACTTGACCTTTCCGATCCCATGACCTTTCCTGTGATTTAGGGAACTGGTGAGAGAAGATTTCGCCATCACTCCTTTTCTCATTGTGCCTTTTGGGTTACTTTTTGTTACAGTTCTTGGGGATGAGAGGTTGCTAAAGAGCTGACGCCTGAATCAGGAAGGTCTGGAGTCATGCCCCACCTCAGATATATAAAAGCCGCTGCGTTAACCTTCTGTCGAGTCCCATGAGCTCTCTGTGAGCGCCGTGGCGACTCCAGTGAGAAGCTGATTATCGCTGTTTGTAGAGGAGCTTGCCCTGTTGTGAAATCACAGGGTGATTTCCTGTCCCTTATTTCTTGGGGATAAATAATGAATAAATAAAAACAATTTTTTAAAAATTGTCCTTTGTCAGCTAGATGGTACACTGAATGGAGTATTGGGTTTGATGTCAGGAAATCGTTTAATCATTTCATCTGTGTCTGACTTTCCGTGATCCCATTTGAGGTTTTCTTGGCAGAGACACTGGAGTGGTTTGCCATTTCCTTCTCCAGCTCATTTTACAGATGGGGAAACTGAGGCAAACCAGGTTAAGTGACTTGCCAAGGGTCACATAGATGGTAAGTGTCTGAGACCAGATTTGAACTCGGGAAGAGGAGTCTTCTTGATTCCAAGCCCAGCACGCTATCCATCTGCACCACCTCACTGGCCTGATATCAGGAAGACTTGAATTCAAATCCTGTCTCAGACTAACTCTATTAAACTAAGGTGAATCACTTAACCTTGACCAGCTTCAGTGTCCACATTTGTGAAACAAGGAGGTTGGACTCAATGGCTTCTAAGCACTAAATCTATCATCTAATAATCTGTGACTCTTTTATAGTATGACAGAGATAAGATGCAGCCCCACACCTTAACATCTTTAGACTTGACTAAGGGCCATAACCATAGGACAAGGGCTCTGGTAAACCAAACAGAAATTGGAATCTTAGGTTCCAAGAGGAACCTTTTTCTATAGAGTCCCTCTCTAGAGGATCTCTCGTTAGTGTCAGATGCACTTGGCTGGTCTTCTAGTAGGTGTGAAGGGTGGCTCTGAAGGAACAGCAGTGTGGCTGACAGCTTCCCTGTGGGGACAGGAGGCTGGAAGTGGTGACTTGTGCCTCCCATGAACATTGGCTGCTTCCCTGCTGGGGAGCAGACGCTTGCTTGTTTTTCTCCTGGTGCCTGCAGCAGTCCAGGGGTTAATGTTGTCTGACAGGGTATAGGGGCCTCGTGTTTAGATAAAGCAGCTCATCCCCAGGAAGCTTCCTTTTGCCTGCTTTGCTTTTGTTAACATGATTTTTTGGACAGAGCCTTTTGAAGTTTCAAGAATGACAGATGTTGTTACTCAGTAATTTCCCCCAAAATTTTGCATGTCGATGTTAAAAAAAAAAGAAAAAAAGAAGAAAGCACAGGAAGTTGGAGGGGAAAGTGGAACTCTGGTTTGCTGACCTCAAAGAGGGGATTTCTGAGCCGCCTCCTTCTGTAAATGCTTTTGAAGGTTTCAGGTCTGCTTGTTTGGGTTTTCTTTTCCTGTAGGCTGGAGAGGAGAGCCATGAGGATGGAGAGATCTGTCTGCAGAGTGGATGCTGGGCTCTGATTGTTTTGTCTTAGGGATCGAGCTAGGATGGTCCTGAAAGCCCATCTTGGGCAACTCGTACAGAGCAGAAATCTAGAGTATGACAAATTGGCCTTGCCCTACGTGCAGAGCAGTAGGAAGGGTAGAGTTGGTTAGGGTTTAAGCCCAGAATCTCTGATTCCCAAGTCCCTTTGTGTTATAGTGTGTATCTCACATAGGCTGTGGGGCTCATAAGGCCATAGACTTTGAGTAGGAAGGGACACTCACTCCCCTCACTTTAGAGACAAGTAATCAACAACCAGAAAATTGAGGAGATTTGCCCCAAGGTCACATAATCTGAACATGAGTGGAATTCATTATCCTTGTTTCATTTTATTTATTAATTTCAAAAAACATTGACATTTTAAAAAATTTATTTAATTTTTAATTATTTGTCAATTTTTTAAATTATTACAAAACAGAAACATGTTTTCCTTGTTTCATTTTTTAAAAAAAATAGTCTAATAGAGGTTCAGAACAGCAGCAATATGATGTAGGGGAAAGACCAGTGGCTCTGGAAAGAGAAGTCCTGGTTTTCTCTTGCTACTTCTCGCATGTGTGACCTTGGGCACAAGTCAGTTAGCCTTTCTAGGCCTCAGTTTCCTCATCTGTAAAATAAAGGGGTTGGCCCAGATGGCCTCTGGAGCCCATACCCACAGCTTGTAATCCATGACCGCGTGATCGTCTTTGCAGGTATCCAGTGGCTATGACATGTACTGATCTAGCTCTTTCTGGTTTTCAAATCAGTCTGTTCAGTACCCCAGGAGTCAAGCACCAATACACACCCCACATATATAGATGAGAAAACCAAGGCTCGGAGGGAATGGGTGATTTGTCCAAAATCACACTTAGTACATGGTAGCAGAGGGGGGGGGCTCCTGCCCAGGTTGAATGAGCCTCAGGTAGATGACAGGCTGTTTGTTGATTGTCCAAAGACCATATGAATTCATTTCCAAGATGCCCATCATTGGGCCAGCCATGGGGCCATGACTTTTTAGGAACTAAAACCAAGTATATCATATATTGCCATCTGTCCCTAAGGACATTGAAATATTGAAGTGGCTTTGGTGTTCTGCAGGCAAAGAATCTGGGCTAAAATCCTTCCTCTGACACCTGTGGCCTTGGGGAAGTTGCATGACCTCCTCACTTTCCTCATTTGTAAAATGGGATTAGATTGAAATAGATGACCTCTGAGGACTGACTCTTCTAGCTCTTGGAGGGCAGGGATTTTGTCTAGGATGCCTTTGAATACCTTACCCCTGTTATCTTGTGCATAGTATAGATCACAGCAAGAGCGTTCAATGATGAGAAAGTTGTACAGTTATCCCTTCCACATCATGGGGGTTAGGGGTTCAGCACCCCCCGCAATCTGGAAAATCCACATAAATTTTTTTTGGTCTTATCTTCATACCAGAGACGTCTGAATTATTTTGGTATAAAAAGATAATATATATTGGTATTATATAATACTATACATCTATTTTATACATTTCTGTTTCTAAACTTTTTCTGTCATCTGTGGCTTCTGCAAAACTCCCCCAAAATTCCCACTGAATTTCTTATGCTGACACAAGGTATAGTGAAATCCATGATGGGGAAAGTTGAGGTGGGAAAGGGATAACTATACATAGCTGTATGACAGCAAAGGGTCCCCTCCTGATCTGATAGTCTGCTACTCACTTGTGGATAAATACTATAATAAAAAGAAAATGAATGAATGGAATCTGAGGCAGTGATGGATTGTAACAACAACAACAACAAACCCAGGCCAAATGGAGCCAGGCAAACACAAATCGCTTCCCCCCCCCCCGTGTGGACACATTTTCAGTTGTCTGTTTGTCTACAGTTTTCTCATTCAAGTCCATTCCAAGAGAGCAAGTCGATTGAAAAATGGAGCAGATCAGTTGCAACCCTGTATTACACAAATAAGTACATCCAGAAATGCATCCTGCATCTTGGCCGTTTCCTTCTGCATTGGAACACCTTTGGAATAAGGCTTTTTGGCTATGTTAGGATTTAGTCAACATTTACATGACCCTAATGCATATGCATATGCACGTAAATACTCATGATATATTTATATGTGTATAATTTTAAATGGATATGTACATATATATACACACATTGACTAGAAGAGGCAGAAATTTGAACCCAGATCCTAGCGCTCTCCAAACCAGTCTTTTTTCTAGTAAAACTTGCTTTGTTGCAGTGTGCTGTAAGATGTCAACCAATCAACAATCATTTAGTAAATGTGCCTGGCATTGTGCTGGCTGCTGGCAGTGTTGTCCCTACTTGCAAGGAACTTACACGCTAATAGGAAAGACCAGAAAGGCATAAAATTATAAAGAGTAAATGTACTTGTGTGTGTGTGTGTGTGTGTGTGTGTGTGTGTGTGTGTGTTAATGCAGGATAAAAGAGGGTGCTGATATCTGGGGGGATCAGGAAAGGCTTCCTGAGTAGGCATAAGAATTTGTTCATAAACTAGGTAGTGTTCCAGGTGTCCTGGAAATGTTCTGAATGCTAGGAACAAGTAAACAATATACTGTTTATAATCCAAGAAGCTTTATTCCTTCACAGATGAGATTAAACATCAAGAGTTGACTATAGAAAACATAGTTGTTACCTTTGACACGACGCTAATTTTGTGCATCCATTCACCTACATCCAGCATGCACTCTTCCCACAGGCCTGATTACAAATCCTTGTCTTTTTTTTTCTTGAGCAGAAGTTGTTGACCACTTGGAGCTAATGGCCATCATCTCCAAAGTGACCGTCATCAGCCTCCTTCCACCCCTGGGCATCGCTATCGCTGTGATTATCATCTTCTACTGCTACCGGGTGCACCGCAGGAGAAAGCTGAGCACTGCCTGGGAGACCAGCAAGCCGCGGAAGCTCGTGGAGTGCAGTGAGCGCTGCGCCATGATGATGGATGATGACCGCTCAGACATCAGCTCCACCTGTGCCAACAACCTCAACCACAACACAGAGCTGCTGCCCATCGAGCTGGACACCCTGGTGGGGAAGGGGCGCTTTGCCGAGGTCTACAAGGCCAAGCTGAAACAGAACACGTCCGAGCAGTTCGAGACGGTGGCAGTCAAGATCTTCCCCTACGAGGAGTATGCCTCCTGGAAGACGGAGAAGGAGATCTTCTCGGACATCAACCTCAAGCATGAGAACATCCTTCAGTTCTTGACGGCAGAGGAGCGGAAGATGGACTTGGGAAAACAGTACTGGCTCATCACCGCCTTCCATGCCAGGGGCAACCTGCAGGAGTACCTCACCAGGCATGTCATCAGCTGGGAGGACCTGTGGAAGCTGGGCAGCTCCCTGTCCCGGGGCATCGCCCATCTCCATAGCGACCACACCCCCTGCGGGAGACCTAAGACGGCCATCGTGCACAGAGACCTGAAGAGCTCCAACATCCTGGTGAAGAATGACCTGACTTGCTGCCTCTGTGACTTTGGGCTCTCCCTGCGGTTGGACCCTACCCTCTCCGTGGATGACTTGGCCAACAGCGGGCAGGTGAGTCTGAGCCCACGCCTGGCTTTGCCACTCACCATCTTGCTGTGCCCGCGTCCAAGGGTGTCCTCAGACTAGGAAAGGGAACTCTGTGGGCTAGGGAAGTATTAGAAAATGATTAGAAGCACAGGACAGTGTCTCTGGAGAATAATGGTCCCACGTTTGGTTCTGAGTGGTGTGTTCTATCATTTGATAGCCCGATTTCAATCAGCGTAGTGCACATATATGGCCCTAGTTCTCTGACTGAACTGATGGAGTGAGTGGGGTCAGGAGCCCATGCAGGGAGGTACAAGTCAGGATGACTTGTTGGGACAAGGAGAGACCTATTACAGAACATTTTGTGGCCAAAGGTAAGGGAAAGAGGCGGTGTTGTGGTATGATGGAAAGTGTGTGGAATTTAGCATCTGGAGGCTTGGGTTCAGATCTCTGCCCTCGTGCCTAAGTACTTAGAACATGTGATCCTGCATCACCACAGACACAGGTAGGGTCAAATGTAGGGGGATGAAAACAGTAAGTGACCGAAGTAATGATTTATACTAGATAACCAGAATTTTAACATTCTGTGTGGCTTGGGCAAGTCACTTGTCCTTTGGGCCTCAGTTTCCTTCTCTGTAAAATGAAGGAGTTGGTCTAGATGACCTCTAAGTTCCCACCCTAGATTTAGCTTCCTAATAATTAGAACCGTGCAAGTTGGAATTGGCTGCCTTCAGAGGTGGTGAGTTGCTCCTCCTTGGAGATCTTTTAATAGAGGCTGAAGCACCCCTTGTTGGGTACATCAGGGCGGCGGTACCTGAAGCACCCTAGGGATGGCATGGGTTGCATTAGATGGCTTAGCAATTCTGTGAAACCCCACTACAAACACTTCCTTGCTATGGACAATTTATGTAATCTCTCTGAGCCTCAGTATTAACCTCATCTGCAAAATGGGAATAATATTGCCATTTACCTTACAGGGCAGGTGATGTGAATCAAGGAGGTAAACACTATGAAATGCTTTGCAAACTTCAACCTATTACATGCACAAAACATTATTATACTTGTATTTTTCTCTGAAATTTTACTGAGAAGTTTGTTAGCTAGTTAAGAAATTCTCATAGTCTGCAGTACCAGACAGGGGTAGTTGCGCCCTAGAAACCTTTTCCTAGATGTTGTTGTATTAGCATAGCTCAACCATAAAATTAATATGTGTCCAGAAGGCAGCAGCAGTCCAGGGGATGACAGGAAACAGGGGCTGGTCCTGGGGTCTCAGTGGTCCCAGGTGAGGGAGCTGTCTGCTCCAAGGCCACCACTACCCTGTGTGCATTGTCTTCTCCTTGAAGGCAGGCACTGTCTTAGGATTTAGTATATGTATTTTTGACTGCTTAGCAAGGCAAAGGATGAGAATAAGCATTTACAGAGCACCTGCTGTGTGCCAGGCACTGTGCTAAGCAGTTTATAAATATTATCTCACTTGATCTTCACAACAAATGTGGGAGACAAATGCTATTATTATCCCCATTTCCCAGTCAAGGAAACTGAGGTAAATAGGGGTTAAGTAACTTTCCTAGGGTCACACACCTAGTAAGGATCTGAGGCTGGATCTGAACTGAGTCTCCCTGACTCCAGGCCCAATACTGTGTTCTCTATCCCACCTAGCTAGGGCAACTATTAGTACTATGGCACAGCTAACACTTAATAAATGTTTCTTTTTTTCATTCACTCATTCACTAAACATTTATTAAACACCTGGTATTTACCAAGTACTGTTCTGGGCTCTAGGAATCCTAATACAAGAATCAAGACAACTGCCTGCCCTCAATAAGCTTGCATTCTATTGGAATACAAGATACATAGAAAAGTAGTTTCAGGAAGGAAAGAGAAAACTAACACTTGGTAAGATTAGGAAGGGTCTCATACAGGATGTCTAACCTGTTCTTTGAAGGAAGTGAGGGGGTCTAGAAGAAAAAGATGATGTTACTAAAGAACGGAGAAGTATAGTGTATTTTCAACTTGGATCTGAGTTTCAAACAGAGTAGGAGAAATTAGGAGACTAGAAATCAGTCACTAAAGAAACATTTATTAAGTACCTACTGTGTGCTACTGTGAAGTGGCTTCACAGCAAAATGGATAGAGAACTGACCTCAGAGCCAGCAAAATCTAGCTTCAAGTCTTGACAGACATTTACTTAACCGAGCAAGTCATTGTCTGGGCTTCCGTTTCCTTATCTGAAAAATAGGGACTTAGTCCTTCCTATTCTAAATCTAGAATGTGAAAGCCTGTCTTCTTGACTTTTGTCCTGCCACTAGACTCTGATGACTTGGAGGAGAGAGTGAGGCAAGTCAAGACCTCCCCCTCCTGATGTCCTGGATCCTCTTTGAGAATGAAGGACTCACAACAAAGTCGTTAGCACTTGGAGCTATCAAGAGGGGCAAAGGCAGTGTTTGGGCTGGATCTTGATGGAAACCTGGGAGATGCTAAAAGACAGAGGCAGGAGGGAAGTATGCTCTAAGCATAGAGAGAGAGTTAGCCTCAGTGAAATAAAGTGGAGTCAGACCTGGGATTTAGACTCAGATTTTTTAAGAGTCCAAGTCTAAGTGCTATTCCTGGGGCAAAGCTGTGCTCTGCTTGGTGACTGCTTGTAATATTGGCTTCATTTGGATTTCATGGTAGCAGACAGCTCGGCCTGGAATCATTCACAGTTAGTTGCCACCATCCTTAGTGCTTTTGAAATAAAACAGCACAATGACCCCAAGAGCCCTGCCAAGTAGGTATTACAAGTAAACTGATTCTTCATGGTCACATGGACACATTCCTGGGTATCAGGAATCCAAGATGTCTTGCTGTCCCAACAGCCCCAGTAATAACCCTTCCCACATAGATTTTACCAGTATCTCCACCTCTCACCAGCTCTATGGGCCACTGGGTCTTTCCATCAGTCCTGCTGCTACAAGCTAAGGATAACTGAGCTTTGCGACTGGCCCCTCAACTCGACTCTCCCATATGTCCTCCCTTTCTTTGACAGCAAGGACTGTTTTGCTTTTTCTTATTTGAATTTTTAGTGCTTAGCTCTTGGCATCAATTAAGTGCTTCTTTGCTTTTCCCATTCCATAGTTCTAGAGCTGGAAAGTACCATCCATCTATCTCAACCCAGTCATTAACATAATAGGAAAGAAGCCTAGAAAGGCTGTAACTTGTCCATGGTCACACAGCATGCTAAAAAATGACCAAGCTGGGATTTGAACTCATATCTTTTGGCTCTTCAGTCCAGTATTCTTCCACCATACCACTTGACAGTAGCAAACATCCCTGGAGCATTTAATGTCTTCTTTTTCAGAGGATGGTGATAGAAAAGGGGGAGTGCTGTCTTTTTCTGTGCTTTTAGAAAACCAGCTACAAACCAAGAAACTCTTTGTCACGTGGTAACTTCTCGCTTTTACAGTTTCCAGTGAGATGTGGTCAGGGATGAAAGTGTTGTCATAGTGCAGAAACAAAGATATAACTTTCCCACATGACAAAATGCCAGTCGTGTGTTTTCTGTTGCCTGTTAGGAGGTGGATGGATAATGCTCTGACATATATTGAGGGGAGAGATAAGCAGATCCTGAGGTTGGGCATTTCCTTATTTGCTGTGCAACCTTAAAAAAATGCTCTTCACGTAAGAGAGCACATAATTTCTGTCAGTTCTCCAATGCTGTATTCCTATGCATTGCTTATCTTCCAAACCACGGACTATTTTTGTGACTTTCTGAGGGGGTGGGAATCTTGTGTCCAGTTTAATTCAGTAAACAAGGGCTTATTCAGTGGAAGGCATGGGGCCAAGAGCCGGGCAATAAATAATAGCTGATATTTATAGAAGCCCCTTTTTAAAGGTTTGCAAACTGCTTTGGATCGTTTCGTTTAAACCTCTCCACAACCCATAGAATAATCACGATGGCTGTTGTTTTCACTCTCTCTTTTTTTTAAGATGAGGAAACTGAGACTCCGAGGAAGTTATTTATTGAAAGATATTAGATATTTAAAATTAGAGCTGGCGTGAGTGGCAGTGTGCCATAATGGATACAAAGCTGACCTCAGAGCGGGGCAGAACTGGGTTCAGGTCCTGCCTCTGATAAAGACCAGCCTTGGGAGCCTGGGAAAGCCACTTGTCAGAGTTCTAGGCAGTTGTCTGGAACTATACATTGCTGAGAAGGTGACAAGCTGATTTGGTAGAGGGAGTTTTCATACGTTCCAGTTCCCTATGCAGATGAAATCAAGACCTGAAAGTTATTTTTTAATATATATGTATACACACACACACACACACACACACACACACACACACATAGGCATAGCTGTGTGTATGTATGGTCATGCTAAATACTTTTATTATTAATGCATAACATTTATTAATTAAGCACATAAATCTAGTCAGCCATCATTGTCTGATGAAACACTTGTTCTCAAGGGTTGGCCAAAAACCTAAGCACTCCATCATGGAACCTAGTGAATCCCTTTTATCTTTATATTCTCATCTTCCCAGGTTTGCTTCTGTTTCCTTCTGGCCAATCCCCTTACTCCCACAGAATCCAACCGTTACTCCCAACACATTACTTTTTCTTTCTTTTTTTTCCCCTTTCTTTCCCTTATGTGTCACACAAATGTGTCACATTTATTAGGATGAAATATGTAGATTCATTTGGCCGACCCACAATTTCTTGGCAAGATACAGGAAAATAACTCCCCAAAGTGCCACTACCATCCAACCACCTAGGCCTACAGCATCCACTCCTGGGCCCACTGGTGATCTCTCTGGTTGAACCCATTTTAACAGTGACCTATACAGGTTTGGTTTAGAAGACTTTGGTAGAAAAGAAATTTTAAGACCTTCTTTAACATTCCCATCGTCTTAACTATGGGTATGAACCTTGTCATAGTTTGAAAACCAAACTACAACTGCCTTTTCTGTTTGGTTGCAGGTTGGGACAGCAAGATATATGGCTCCTGAAGTTTTGGAATCCAGAATGAACTTGGAGAACATGGAGTCCTTCAAGCAAACAGATGTCTATTCCATGGCCCTGGTTCTCTGGGAAATGACATCTCGCTGCAACGAGATAGGAGGTGGGTGTGATTGGCTAGCGTGCCTTTCAAATGGTAGCCCTTAATGAACAGAGCTGGGTGGGGAGAGGGCCATATATATTGGAAGACCCATGTTTCTTAGAAAATGACTGATGTTGCATGAGAACATTTATGTTTCCAAAGGATGAGTTCCCTTTTTTTAAAGTTTGTTTTAAGAGTTGAAGAACCCTTGGTTTGGGATTCCAAGATCAAGTCTTGTCTCTCCTTTACTAGCTGTAAGGCCTTGAACAATACCTTTTTCCTCTCTGGGCCTCAGTTTCTTCATCTACAAAATGGGGGGTGAGACTAAGCAGTTTCCAAGGTCCCCTCCTGGTCTAAATCTGTGATCCTATGACTTTCAGAGCAGTTATCTACAAAACTTAGGCCAAATATATTCATTCATTCATTCATTCATTCATCCATTCATTCGATTTTGTTTTTCAAAGCCCTGCTATGTTAAGTGTATTATTGTAGGCATGGAAAGATCAAGAGATCATTGATTGAGTTCAAAGAGAATTTAAAAGCCACAAATGAGTACTCTAACCTACTCATTTTATAGATGAGGAATATGAGGCTCATAGGGGTTAAGTGACTTGCCCAAGGCCTCTCAGTCATTAGAGGCAGCATGCTATAACAAATGCAAATGGAATGGGCATTAGCTGAGAGTTGGTCTTAGTTCTGGCCCATCATCCATGAGCAAGTTGAGTGACTCAGACCAAGTCATTTCACCTCTCCAGCTCTCATATTTTCTGATTTATACAAAGATAACCACCCTACCCTGCCTTCAAGATGCTTACAATCTATAACGTTTCCTTTTGAGACCTGGACATGGTAAATATGAACCAGTGAGAATTCCAATAAATTCTTAATAAAAAAGAAGTAGAAGTCCTTAGAATTCAGAAAGCATAGTAGAATGATCTGGGATTTCTTTGATAGACCTAGGTTTATAAACTCATTTACATCTTCTACATTCAAATGGAGGAAGCTATATACCAAGACAAAATTAGATATGGTGTCAGGAAACCATTTCTTGAACAATTGGAGCCCTCCATTGGGAAGTAGTGAGTTCCCTTTCATTTGAGGTCTTCAAGCAGAGACTGGGTGACTCATTACTTGTGGGATATGGACCCCACACAGCCCACAAGTGGGGACTTGTGGGATAGCGGGGGACTTGTTTTATGTGTAGTCTATACTAGACGGCCTCAGAGGTCCCTTCCGACTTTCAGTTGCTGTCGTAGCGGGTATTCTTTTGAGAAGTGTGTATGTATAGGTAGTATTCAATGACCACTGAGGTGCCTTCCAGCTTATACATTTTTCTAAGATTATTAACCTTAGAGGAGATTCCTATCTTTCCCAAAGGTTGCAAAGTAACTTGACATTTCTTTGCAGATGAAACTTAATTTGACAAATTTTTGTTGTTGCTTTTGCTTTTGTTTGGGGTCGGGGGGTGTCGGAATGGACCAGAGCAATGATTTCTTTGGTGTTGGGAGCTCCTAGGGAGGGAATTCCCTCCATCAGTGCACCTGTTTTGCAACTTAGTGACTGAGAGAGTCACCTGGGGTCCCAGAGAAGTTAAGTGACTTGTCTGGTGTGCGTCAGAGACAGGAATGGACCCCGAGGTTTCCAGACTGGGAGGCCTGTTATCTCTCTACCTGTTTCATGCTGCCTCTCTTCCTCAAGTTTAGTATCCCAAAACAGTTTGACACCCAAAAGGTAACCCAAAAGTCTATCCATTCCAAAATGGAGCCTTTTCTAAAATGGCTAGCTCATTTCAGAGACTGCTGATGTGATTAACGGAAGAGTTAGAATAATCTCTCCAGATCAGTATTTAATAACCAGCAGACAACTGTTAGCCACGTCTCTCATGCCTTGCTAGAACAGCACACCACTTATGGGCTAGATGTTGGCTTCCGGCCCTGGAATCTCTCATTGTTATCCATCACCCCAAACCTTTCCTGTTGCTCTTTGCTGAGCCTGGCAGAATTGGGCTGATGGGGGAGAGCCAAGCTCTCTGTCCCTTCCTCCACAAGGACCCGAACTCAGAGGAGAGAGAAACACAGTTTCCCAAGGAAGGAAGAGTGAGTGAACCCTTTATAACCTTCAGAATCAGACCCGAAAACTCTTTAGGAACAGGAAATAGACCACTCCAGCCTTTGTTTGCTTTGATCTCAATCCTACCTTCCTGTTTCTTCCCTCCCACACCCCTTTTGATATTCTCTGGAAACTAAAGCTAGTTTGGTCTGTGCCCTTCTTTTCTGTTCTTGGTGTCCTAATGCCTTTCCCTCCTACAGGCTTTGAGATAATAATAATAACCAACATTTTACAGTGCTTTAAGGTTTGCAAAGCATTTCACAAATGTTAATTCATTTGATCATTCTCTACGGAAGGTTTACTTAATAACAGGCTTCCTCTTCCTCAACATGAAGAAAAGATTTGAAAAGACCTGGGTTCAAGTCTCCCCTCTGACATAGACCTTGGATACCACGATTTTGGGTGAATAAAGGGTTCCTTAAGTCTTTCTTCCTTCTGAAAACTCAAGACAGACTCGCACTCAACTCAGAATCGCACCTAGTTCCATACTTGTTTATTTTTACTATTTTTTGGTTTTTTGTGTTTGTTTTTTTTGCAAGGCAGTTGGGGTTAAGTGATTTGCCCAGCTGTCACACGGCTAGTAGGTGTCAAGTATCTGGTCTGAAACTGGATTTGAACTCAGGTCCTCCTGACTCCAGTGCCGGTACTCTATGCACTGCACCACCTAGCTGCCTCCAGTTTGATATGTATTTACAGATACCTTTTACCCTCTGGGATCAGCATTGCCCTTTGCATAAATCAGCAAGTATTTATTAAGCCAGGCACTGTGCTTAAGTGTTGGGAATACAAAGAAAGGCAAAAACTGCCCCTACCCCCGAGGAGTTTCTAATCCACTGGGTAGACAACATAACAACTATGTACAAACAGTACCTGTAGAGGATAAAAGTCTCCCTAGAAAGTACCAAGCCCTATTAAAGAGAACTAGATTTGAATCCAATTACTGACACTTATTACCTCTTCCTCGGTATGGTACCACTGCCTTAATACATACACTGTCCCAACTGTCCAGTGATTCACCCCAAGCTATTCTATTAAGTATCCAGGGTGTGGTTCTTAAACTTTTTTTGTGTGGACTCCTTTGACAATCTGGTAAAAAGTATACAGACCCTTTCTCAGAAGAATGTTCTTAAATTCACAAAATAAAATAGGTAAAGGAAGCCAAAGGTTAGCAAAAATAAAAATTTGAAATAAACATTTTTTTCCCCATGCAAGTTGATGAACAGCCTACTAAAATCTCTAGCACTTAACCTCTCTTGGGAGACCGTGAGAGAAATGAAGTCTCCTCATCTACATCACTCTGAAGGCAAGGTTAAGAACTCCCTATTCTAGGGTGTCTGGAGCGCACCTAAAAATTTCCACCAATTGTCTCAGATTGCCTGGAACAGTTATAATTGTTGGTCCCCACCAAGTCATTCATCTGAATTTGTGGTAGCAGAATATCTGCACTTCATGAGAGCACTAAAGCTTTAAATTACCTCCTGATTGCTCCATAGTCACATTGTATTTTCAGGTCTTGGTTGGAGGTGGAGGGAAAGGGGAAGTGATGGTAGGTGGGATTTAGGAGTAAACTCTTTGTTTTGTTTTTAGAGGGGAGGTGGAAACTAGGTTGTTATTCACTGGGGGATGAGTTCTGTGACCCTGTCCTTTACAAAGATCACTGGTAATTCCACTGGGCGTGCCCGGTGTTCAGGCTGGAGTTAGGGGAGCCAGCGAGTAAGTGGTGGCCGCGTAGACCCTCTCAGGACAACCCTTGGCAGAACGAGGCACATCGAGTCTGCCATTTTTCAGGTCCTCAGTCAGTGCTGGCCATAAGACAAATGCCTCCCAGACCCGAAGCCTTTGTCTCCTCTAGGGTTGGCTGGGCAGCAGAGCAAGCAGAAATTTAAGCTTGAGAGCAGAGGAAACGCAGAAAGGGCCATTGAGGTCATCCTCGGGTTGCTACAAGCACAACGGGGACCCCCACCCCCAATAAAGTCAGCAGCAGAGAGGAGGAAAATAAGAGTGGAGGCCAGGCTGAGTGGTCCCTTTTTCCCCGGGAGCCTCATTTGGAATGCAGATTAAGAAACTGGGGGGCGCTGCTTGGGGAAAACTTTCCCATTCACTTCATCAACACCACAGCTGTGCGCCAGATGCTGGGATTCCTGAGGATAGCATTTCTCTCCTGCCTTCAGAGCGCAGTCAATGGACACAGTGAGCAAAGTTGAATTTCTCTCATGGCCAGAAATGAGAAGCATTGGCATGGTGCTGGAGTTGCACAGGGCTCTCTCAGTGAGCCGGGACCCAAACCCAGGGTCAACCAGGGGCCCTGAAAGGAGGAAAAGGGGTGCTTAAACAGTCAGGGAATGAGGTTTCTTCAGAAAAGGCTGCTGTGACTTCAGGCACGAATGGAGGAGGGAGAGTTAGGACGGCCTGTGTGCAGTCTTTGGAGCCAAGGCAGAAACAGGAACTGGTTTTGATTACAAAACCCTGCTGACTTGGCAGGGCATGATTTAAGGAAAGAGGAAAGTTTGCTATTACATCATGTTTGTGAGGCAGCGTAGCCTCTAGGGTGTAGACGATCCAATAATAGATTTGGGAAAAAGCTGGATTCCAAACCCACCTCTGATGCTTAGAGCTGTGTGACCCTGGGTAAGCCTCAGTTTCCTCATCTGTAAAATGGAGATGGTCATACCTGTGGTACCTACTTCACAGGGTTGTGACAACACATATCTAATGTCCATTACTTTGAAAACATCACTTGGTCTTCTTTTTTAAAAAATTAACTTATTTTGATTATTAACAATCACTTCCATAAGCTTTTGAGTTTTAAATTTTTCTCCCCCTTCCTCTCTACCTACCTCCCCAAGACAGTGCGCAATCTGATATAGGCTCTACATATACATTCCTATTAAACATATTTTCACATTAGTGATACTGTAAGTAAGAATTAGAACCAATAGGAGAAACCACCAGAAAGAGGAAACAAAACACAACAGAAGGAAAAAACCAGCAAATAGTATGCTTCGATCTGCATTCAGACTCCATAGTTCTTTCTCTGAATGTGGATAGCACTTTCCATCACAGAGATGTCTTAGATCCTTGCATTGCTGAGAAGGGTTAAGTCTATCAACATTAGTCATTGTACAATGTGTCTGTTACTGTGTACAACGTTGTCCTGGTTCTGCTCACTTCACTCAGCATCAGACCATACAAATCTTTCCAGGTTTTTCTGAAGTCTGGCTGTTCATTATTTCTTCTAGCACAATAGCATTCCATTACATTCATATACCGCAACTTGCTCAGCCATTCCCCAATCGACGGGCATCCCCTCAATTTCCAATTCTTTGCCACCACAAAAAGAGCTGCTATCAATATTTTTGTACATGTGGGTCTTTTTCCCATTTGTAGGATCTCTCTGGGATATAGCCCTAGAAGTGCTATTGCTGAATCAAAGGGTATGCACGTTTTTATAGTCCTTCAGGCATAGTTCCCAATTGCTCTCCAAAATGGTCAGATCATTTCACAACTCCACCAACAATGCATTAGTGTTCCAGTTTTCCCGCATCTTCTCCAACATTTATCATTTTCCTGTTTTGTCTTGTTGGCCAGTCTGATAGGTGTGATGTGGTACCTCAGGCTTGTTTTGATTTGCATTTCTCTAATCAATAGTGATTTAGAGCATTTTTTCATATGACTATAGATGGCTTTAATTTCTTCATCTGAGAACTGCCTGTTCATATCCTTTGACTATTTATCAATTGGGAAATGACCTGTATTCTTATAAATTTGACTTAATTCTCTATATATTTTGGAAATGAGGCCCTTATCAGAGAGACTGGTTGTACACTTGGTCTTCTTAATAACAAAAGCCTCACAATTATACAGTCTACCCTGATACTTTTTAATTAGGTCTTGATGGAGCCCAGACTAGAAGAAGGCTGAGAGTAACTTAGTTTTACATGGTACGCCGCAGTTTTTTATTCTCAACCAAGAGGCATTGATGAAGAGTTTAATGTGCACCTTGTGTAGACTGGGCTGGACTGTGGGGATTTTTGTTGTGTTGCTGTTCAGTTGTGTCCAACTCTCCAGGACCTAATTTGGGGTTTTCTTGGCAAGGATCGTGGAGGGGTTTGCCATTTCCTTCTCCAGCTCATTTTACAGATGAGGAGACTGAGGCAGACAGGTTAAGTGACTTACCCAGGGTCACACAGCTAGTTAATGTCTAAGGCCAGATTTGAACTCAGGAAGATGAATCTTCCTGCCTCCAGGCCTGGTGCTCTGTGCGCTATGGCAACGCCTAGCTGCCCTGGCTCTGGGGGTACAAAGAACAAAATGAAACAGCCCCTGCCTTAAGGGGATTTCAATCTAATGCGGAGGCTTCATGCATTAAATGAGTTACTAAAATCTTAGTGTTGTATATTAGTAAACCTAAATAAAATTGCTTAGTAAAGAAGATAGTAAATTAATTTCAGTGCAGAAAGTATAACATTCCAGCCAGTCCCTTTAAGTCCCCAGGAGAACTTTTTTTTTCAACCAAAGACAAGGTTTATTAAATCACTGATTGGGGTGAGCAAGATTCTTAGTGAGTCTGCGCCATAGGCCAGGTGATAAGAATCTGAGCCTCTAGCAGGACTTTTTGTCCATTGCTTCTCAGTTACTTCCCCCCTTGCCTGGCCATCGTTTCTGGGTTCTTCTTTCTTCTAGTTTAGCTTTATCGTGTTGCATTATTCCGTAAAAGACTTTCCAGAAATCTTCTTGCTTAATGACATTAGAACATTTCATCCCATTCGTGTACTGCAGTTTAATAATTAACCATTCTATTTGTCATGCCTTGTTTGCTTCAGTTTCCTCATCTGTAAAGTGAGTTCGAGAAGCAAGTGGGAAACCATTCCAATACCTTTATCGAGAAAACCCTAAATGGCGTCACAGAGAGTTGGACGTGACAGAAATAAATGAACAACAAAATTGGTCTTGCTGCCAGGGTTGTGCAGTTGCTAATAATGTTGATATGAAGATCTTTAAAGAGATCTTTGACCTCTGTATTTTTCAGGCAGATTCTCACTACATCCAGGCAACTGTTCTTTCCCCTGAGTGTTGGGAGTATAGAGGGACAGAATTCCCAATGAGAAAATTTCCTCTGCTCATGCAGATCAGCATCTGAGCTGATGCTTATATTCTTGGAATTTAATTTTGGGGCCCTGAGAGGGCATAGAACGAACCCCCAGATCTTCCCAACTCCTCTTTATATCATACTGCCTCTCTGATGGGATTTCTAAGTAAAAAGAACTTTTAATCCCAGACGATTTATCAGGGAGTCCAACCTCGTCATGTCACCAAGAAACCATGACCTGGAGCAGGGACGTGACTTGCATTTTAGGTCAGAGAGGCCGGATTTGAACCCAGGTCCAAATTTAGCAAGATGCAAATAGCCTATGGCTACCCAACCTGAACAGCAGACTGCTGAGACCAGATCACACATCCTAGTGTAGTGGAAGCAGAGGGCACTTGATGTGAGAGTCAGAAGACCAGGGTTTAAATCTGATGCCCATTCCTAGGGAAGGGAAATGAGTGATCCAAGCAAAGAGTGAGCTTCCTCATCTATCAGATGAACATCCTTGCCCCCATCCATGCTCAGCTCTGATTCTGTGACCCAGTGATCCTTCTGGTAGCTCAGGCACCTCCAGTGATCCTTCTGGTAGCTAGGGGACCTCCAGTGATCCTTCTGGCTCCAGGTCTGAAGCTTGCTATGCAGGCTTCTCACTACAGAGAGTCAGGCTCGAGGCTGGGCGCTGTTTTTTGACCAGGAATTCCAAGAATTAGCATTCATGGGTTCTAGTGCAAACCTGGTGGTCCACGCACTGATGAATAAGATTGTCATTTAAATAATGTGATTCACCCATTCTCAGGCATCCTCCCTCCTCCCGTAAGGAACAAAAAAGGCAGCTTTGGAGTAGGAACCAGTTTGATGTTGGCCGTGGCTTCCCCCAATAAAGTGGTCCATTAACGCTTTTATTGGTGGGTGGTCTTGGGGAGAGGGGCTGTTTAGGAGTAAACAGCAGTGCGATTGGATTTGTTCCCAGCTTCTCAGAGTTGACATAGGTGAAGTAGAAGGAAGCCTGGTCATCGCGAACATAGCCGGATGTCACGCATAGCCTGTAATATAGCATGTAGAACTGGAAGGCACTGTAAGAGGTCTAATCCTCTCATTTTACAGACGGATTACCTGAGGCCTGGGGGCCACTAGGTGGCACCATAGTGCACAGAGCACGAGGACTAGAGTCAGGAAGAGCCGAGTTCAAATCCAGCCTCAGACATTTACTAGCTGTGTGACCCTGAGTAAGTCACTTCACCCTGTTTGCCTCAGTTTCCTCATCTGTAAAATGAACTGGACAAGGAAATGGCAAACCGTTCTAGTATATCCACCTAGAAAACCCCAAATGGGATCATGAAGAGTTGGACACAACTGGAAAATGACTGAATAACAGCTACCTGAGCCCTAGAGAGTAACTTGTCCAAGGCCACATAATAAGTGTCAAGGCATAGATTTGAACTTAGGTCTTTTGACTCCAAATCCAGTGTTCTCTTTCCACTGTACCCCAGGGTGTGGCTTCTTTACCCCACATAACCAGGTGTTTTTGCTCTAGGATAAAGTTAATTGTTTTTGCCTGAGACATACAAACCCATGACAAAGTGTGACCCCAGCTTTGCAAAGGGATGGAGCAGATTTGGCCTCTGCACCCCTACCCTCTACCTCCACAAAAATGGTGTTTGGGGGCACAGGGAAAGGGACAGAATGTGCCACACTGTGAGTGAGGAGGAGCAGTGACATGTCATAGAAAGTAAACTGAGACTACTTTTTTTTTTTTGGCTAGGCAATGGGGTTAAGCGACTTGCCCAGGGTCACACAACTAGTAAGTGTTACATGTCTGAGGCCAGTGCTCTATTCACTGCGCTACCTACCTACCTACCCCTGAGACTACTTTTTAATTTTGTTTGTGAGATCTCGAAGCAGCGGCAAACAGACCTAGAGTCAGAATCTGGAGTCCTCAGTTCTAACTCTGGCTCTCCCATTCTCTGCATGACTTTGGACAAGTCACTTTTCCAGGCTGTAGTTTCCTCCTGTAGCAAAGGGGTTGGCCTTAGATTCTTGAGGTTTCTGTTAGTGCTAAAATCAGTTTAATCCAATGGATATTTTTAAAAGTTCCTTCATTTTTCAAGAATATTCCACCAGATTGTTCAGGGACTGGTATGCCCGTGTTTTGTGAAGTGTAGGGCCCTCTCAGGTGTGACATGCATTAATCTTTAAGTGAAACAGGATAACGTCAAAAATCAGCGCACTACCAGCCTTAGAAGGCCGATGTGGCCGGCCTTTCAGCAAGCTTGCTTGCCTTCTTCCTACGTTTGCTCAGGAATATTGACAGGAGGGACAGGTCTCATCACCCCTGGGGGGAGAAGAAATTCTCCCGTGTTCCCCAGGCAGACCTTCAGGAAAGAAAAGAAGATCACTGTGACAGTCTCTTCCTTCCACGGATTAAAGTCTTCCTTGCCATCCTCTGTTCCCTCTGAGAACTTGGCTAGACAGTTACTGCTGCTTTAAAGACAAGCTTCCTCTAGTCAGCGCTACCTGTGATCCCAGCTGCTAGTGAGGCTGAGACTGGTGGACCCCTTGAACTCAGAAGTTCTGAGCTGTGGCTGGCTAAAGCAATCAGATGTCTGCCTTGTCTGGCACCAAGATGGCAGGAGCCATTGGGAGCCACCAGACTCCCTAAGCAGAGGCAGGCCAGCCGAGGTCAGAAAAATGGAGCAAGTCAACTGTCATGCCCATCAGGATTGGCCTGGGTAGGAGAGGGAGACCCATCTACCCCCTGCACCCCTGAAGTATTCTGAAAGAGAAGAAATTTTTTTTTATCATTATTATATTATAAAAACTTAATTCCTACTAATTGTTGTCACATCTTGTCATAGAGATTGCCCTAGGGACTAGTAATGCCAGTGGCCAACTGGCTGTTCAGGCTGTGCTTGCTGGCCCAGTGATTGGTGTGCTCTTGCTCTCTCTCTCTCTCCCTCCCTCCCTCCCTCTCCCTCTTGTTCTCCCCGCTCATGTGTGTGTGTACATACATATATATATACACATATACACCCATATTCATTTAACAAGCTTCTATTTATCTATCTATCTCTATCTCTCCTTTCCCCTAACTGGGGGAAAAAGGAAACCCCAAACCTTTACAACAGAAATGCATAGTCAAGTAAAATATCCCTACACCCGCAGTTTCCAAAAATGCGTGTCTCAATCTGTACCCGGACTCCACCATCTCTGTCACAAAGTGGATAGCTCTTCTTAGCTGGTGGGCCATACAAAAAACAGGTGGTGAGCCATAGTTTGCCCGTCCCTGCTGTAGGCAATGCTATAAGAGTCTAAATTACAAAGAAAATGGGGATTGTCTTCGGTAAGACAGAGTTTCATCACCCGAGATTGATAGATAAATGTAAGAATCTATTAGGCACTTACTGTGTGCAGGGCATCATGTTCAGTGCTTTGGACATAACCCTAGACTAGTGGAATTGCTTGATTCTGTCCCTGTCCTTATAAATGATACAGGATTAGGGACTAGAAGGGACCAGAGAAAGCATATAGGACAATCACCTTATTTTATAGATGGAAGGTTAGTCTTCCCTCTATAACCTTGGACAATCATTTCTCCTTATGCATAAAATGAGGGGGTTGATTCCTCATTTTATAGATGAGTAAACTTTTTTTTTTTTTTGGTGAGGCAGTTGGGGTTAAGTGACTTGCCCAGAGTCACACAGCTAGTGAGTGTTATGTGTCTGAGGACGGCTTTGAACTCAGGTCTTCCTGACTTCAGGGCCAGTGCTCTATCCACTGCGCCACCTAGCTGCCCCTGGAAACTTTTATAGTTGAGGGGAACATGGATGATCTGGGCAAGTTACGTGACTTATCCAGGGTCACAAAGAAGGAAAGCGTCTGAGGGGAGATTTGAATCAAGAGCCAGGGCTCTTTCCACTGTGGGTTGTGGGCGCTGGGGTGGCACAGAAACTGTCTGTGATTTATTTTCAGTCTTACCTGCCCTTTCCCACAGCCCATGGGGTTTGGCACACACCTGCTGCCCACCCCGTGGTGCTCTATGCGAAGCCTTTATTCATGTAGTCCATCCTAACGCCTCTACCCTTCTCAATGGCTCTGTCTTGTGTATTCCCTTGGCAGAAGTCAAAGAGTATGAGCCGCCATTTGGTTCCAAAGTGAGAGAGCATCCCTGTGTCGAGAGCATGAAGGACAACGTGCTGAGAGACCGAGGACGGCCCGAGATCCCCAACACGTGGCTCAGCCACCGAGTGAGTACTGGCCAAGCCTGGCAGACATTCGCCCTGGGGTTGGCGGTAAGAGGAAGGAGATTCTGGGCTGTTTTACAAGGACTCCAGTGCATGGCCGCACCCTGCTCAACGTTCTTGTTGTTTTTAAGAGAAGATCCTATTCCTATAAATGTCAGGCCCAGGCCAGCAGGTGCTTTCTAAATAGGGCATTCAGTAAAGAAGGATTTAGGAGGAGATGTCATTTTTTCCAAACTGTTGTGTCCCACTCCAGCTGCACTTTGAACATGGTGATGGCTGTAGCTGCCCCCCAGTTCTGGTGTATTACATATGGCATTTATATTTCATTTCTCTCTCATTCCCGGTCCCTGAACAGAAAGCTGGGAAGAGATGTGATTTTTTTACCTGCTTTTTTACATGTTACTTAGGCTGAGATATGACTTAAGAGGTGTGTGTGTGTGTGTGTGTGTGTGTGTGTGTGTGTGTGTGTGACAGAGAGGGAGAGGGAGATGGGTGTAATGGTGGGAGGAAGGGTTGTGGATACAGAATAGGGAGAGAAATGTCTGATTATACAAGAAAAGACAGGAAAAGAAATTACTTAGAAGTAGAGGGAAGCAATGAAGAAAAGAGCAATGAAAGTGGGTAGATCAGAGAAATTCCTGGTCAGGAAATCCTGTGGCATCTTCAATGGATGTTTCCCAAGCACTTCTCAAAGCCCGTAGACTTAGTTAAGCCGACCAGTATTTGTGCCTACTGTGTGCCGGCTGCCATGTTTAGCGGCAGAGGAAAAAACAAAAAAGACAGGTGAAAAATAGCCCCAGTCCTCAAGGGACTCATTGATCCCAAGAAGTTCACGTTGTAATTGGGAAGGTGACATGCAAACAGCCTTGTGCATACAAGATAAACACAGGAGATATTGAAGGGGGGGGGGTCTCAGAGAGAAGGACAGGAACAGTTAGGGGGAATAAGAGCAGGCAGTGAGGATTTGAGATGAGCTGTGAAATTCGCCTAGACAACACGCACATGCACACATTTCACAGATGAGGAAACTGAGGATTGGGGAGATGGAGTAACTTTGCTAAGGTCACCTGGGAAGTAAGTGGCCAAGCTGCAGAGGATTCAAGCCTACCTTCTTTGACTCTGAATTCATCCCTCTCTCCATGTCACTGCAGTGTTCCATGAGCCAATGAAATGGGAAGAGGGACGGAGAACCCAGAAGGACACGAACAGTCATGTCAAACATCTCTAGCAATGATTCTAAAGAGCTGGCATGGGAGGCGTTATCAGGTGTGTGTGTGTGTGTGTGTGTGTGTGTATGTGTGTGTGTGTATGTGTGTGTGTGAGAGAGAGAGACAGACAGACAGACAGACTGAAAACAGTGGTGATTTTTGTGATGTCCACAGAGAAGCACCCTCGATGTAAGGCACATGCAGTGAATAGCCTTGTCTAACCTTTAGGATGACTGTAAAATTTTTCTTGCATCCATTGAAAGTTATAGCCAAGTCTAAGGTTTCTGTCAGGGCAGAAGAAATGAAAACAGTCAGTACAACCCAGGGAGACAGATGGAGCAGGAAGATGCCGGTCTGTGCCAGCGCTGGAATCCAGTCCCTCTGATCAAGGCCGGGCCAGCCCAGTGGAGTTCCAGGCCCGGCCTTGGTCCGAAGTGCTTCCCCTGGTGGTTGAGGCCAAGATAACCTTTGCTCCCAGGAATGCAGGCCTGTTTTGTGTATGCTTGGAGCCAGCCAGGGTTCTCTCTCAGCCGCATTTTCCTTCCCCTCCCCTCCAGTAGGTTTGGTGTAATGAAGCCATTATTCATGGTGATAAAATTCTGGAATGAATTTACATAATACATTTTTCCTGTTAATGAGATTTGTCGCACTATTGATTTCAAGTTAATGCTTAATATTTAATTTAATTTACTGCCTGTAATCACAGCGGCAGAACAAAATAAATGTTGCTTGTGTACAAACAATAGCATTCCACTATTAAAGGCACTATCCGTCAATACCACCAATTAGGCAAATGATGCAATTAATTCAGCTTCATGAAATCATGGAGTGGGGGAGGAAGACTTTGAGATTTGCTAGAAATAGAGTTGTGGGAGCAGCTCTTGAAAATCCAGGCTCCCATAGCACTGTTCATGATTTATCTGTAGACCTGGAACCAGACCAGGAGGAAGGTCACTTGAGAGCATTGTCATCCCCGTGTTTGTAGGGGCACACTGTTTCTATTGGCTGGCTCGGGAAATACTCAACGATGTCAAAACCTGGGGGCAGTTAAGTTGGGCTTCTTGGAGCCAGGTTTCTGGGGTATTGAGAGCACTCTGTACGAGGTGAGGTAAGATAGTGTAGTGAATGGATAGAGGACCTACCTGGAGGTCTGAAATTTGGGTTCAGATCTTGCCTTGGTGACCCAAGTAAATGCCTTAGAGGTCTAGGCAACTCTGAGGTTCTGAGAGAGTAAATTGAGGACTGTGCTTTAGAGCGAGGGTATCTGAGTTTCAGTCAGGACTCTACCTGTGTGACTTCAAGCCAGTCTCCTCACAGCTCTGTTTCCTCATTGCACTAGAAGCCTTCTCAGGCTATCTTGAGTCCTGCCCCTTATTCATGGCTGAGTTTTTCTGGGACTTCTGTGTGCTTCTCCCTGACTCCCCGATCTCTCCTGACCTTTCCCCTTGCAGGGCATACAGATGGTTTGTGAGACTCTGGCCGAGTGCTGGGATCACGATCCCGAAGCACGACTGACCGCTCAGTGTGTGGCCGAGCGTTTCGACGAGCTGGGCGACCTGGACCGGCTGTCGGGGAGAAGCTGTTCGGAGGAGAAAATCCCTGAGGACGGCTCTCTGAGCCCCACCAAGTAGCCTCAGGCTCAGCTCGTGGCGAGGGCAAGGACGCTGCCCGTCTACTCCGAGGGCCGAGGGCAGGAAAACGCCATCTGATAATGCCTTGGCCTGGCTTCCTGTGAAACCGAGGGGGTCCCTGCACTCCCCTGAAGCCGGGGCTCTGGAGAGGAACTCACTTTGGTGGGAACCAGCAGCAGGCGGGGAGTGGGTGACATAAAGCATTCTACGCCTTTGACATTGTCATAGGATAAGCTGTGTGAGCACTTCCTCAGGAAATGAGATTTTTTTCCCCCTTTCCTTACAATAGCCAATAACAATTGCACTTTATTAATGCCTGTATATAACTACGGAATAGCTATGTTTTATATATATATACATATATATATATATAAAAAATATATATATATATATATATCTATATCTATAGTTCTATCTACAGCCATACTCTGTAGAAACAGAGAGGAGAATGCCAAGGAGATTATCATTGTATCAGAGGAATGAGGGACGAGAGGGCCCCTCAGACATCATTAGCTCCTCGCCCCTCCCCTCCCATATAGAGGCAAATCACCACCGAGGAGTGGATTGCGGCATCCCACACCCTTGCTATTTCCCACGTTTCCCAAGAATGCCAAAGCTCACTCCTGGCCCAGAACAGCCGTTCTTAACTTTTGTTCCTTTGTGCTGTTTGGGGGTTCATATGGTTCTTTGGTGGGCTTCTGACTGACTCCTCCTGGCCCCCAAGTTTGGGATCACCTTCCTTAAAGGAACTCTCAGAGTCTCTTGCACCCATTCACCACTGGCCAGGAGCCCTTCAGCAACTGGAGCCCACTGTAATCACAGGCTAAAGAGAAATGTGGAGAGTGGCTCCCTACGTGCCCCCACAAAATCAGCCAAAGCCAGACAGACGTTTTCCATTTGCCTTACCTTATATTACATGGTTGTGATTTTCTTTATGAAGAAATTATCATGAGCGTTTTACTCCTGAGCCCTCCACCACAGCAACCCCGCCACCCCAGATCATCTGGCCAAATCTCTGCTCCCTAACCCCACCAGATGTGCACCCTGTGTCTTGAACTCCGTTATTTTAGCCTCTAGTTTTCTATGCAAAAACCAATGAATTCCATCTCTCCCCACCCCCTGAATGCACTCGGACACTTTGGCATTATGGAAAGGAGATGAAAGATGATATTGTTGTAGGCCTGCTTCCGTGGACCTTACAGGAAACATAAGCCCTGCTCTAACCCTGAACTTGCAACACGTTTTCCTCTGGTGAGTCTTGGTTTCTTCTTCCACTTTGGAGTCACTGGTATGATCCAGTGGAATCTGGATTGATTCCCGGCCCTGCCATCTATGTGTATGGCCCCTGACAAATCACTTCACCATCCAGATCTCAGTTTTTGCATCTGTAAAATTGAAAGGGTTATTATGCTATATGGCTTTCAAGGTCCCTTCTAACACAAAATCTGTGCTTTCTCCCCCACCCCATTTTCCATCCAAGATTTAAAGACGAAGACTTAAGTCCCCATTGGAGGGTAGAGATGGGATAGGAGCATCCCCAGTCTTTTTTTTTTCTGTGTTTCTTTAAGGCTTTGTGGGATCACCCACCAATTCCCAGAGGCCTTTGCTACAAGCATCATCAGTCAGCTGCCAAAGGATTGGTCCCAAGTCTTTCCAGAGCCAGCTCTATCTGTAAAGCGTTAGGGAATCTTTGTCAGCAACATCAGAGGGCCTTGCATGGCGGCCCAAAAGGAATCCTATTTGAGCTTTAAAAAAACTCAGGCAAAGAAGCTTGGTTAAAAAATGCTTTTGGAGCTCACCCCTCTCTGCCTTTGAGTGGTAAATGACTCGAGAGAAAGGAGCTACAGACAAAGTGGCCATTCTGATTTATTATTTTTTTTTTGAAGGAATGGGGAGGGGGATGTAAAGAGAAGCATAGAGGGGAAGGGCGGTACCCAGCCCAGGGCTGCGTTAGCTGGGGTGATGGAAGGGGCCGGGAACCTGGGTCGCTGCTGTCTGTCCTGAAAAAGCCATTTTCGTGTCTAGTGCCTTTGGACAGCTGGGGCCCATTGACCCCTAGTGGTCAGTGGGCAGAATCCTCAGGTATCGACTCATTCCCGGTCTTCCCCCGGCAAATAATCAACATAAACTGGAATGTAGTATAACGTTCTACTGTGGCCTGCTTGTTTGTGTTTTCTCATTCAAGGCAAAAGACGACAGAATAATGTCCTGTAGTTCCTGGAGATGCCAGCTTTTTGTTTTTCTTCAAAACTACTACACCTAAAGGGAAATCTTTATTCTTTTAAGGAACGTTTCAACTGTACATGACATATGAAATAGGAATGTGAATTATATATATATATATATATATGCTTTTTTATCAGATGTTTCAAGCACTTATTTCCACTCTCTAAGCCGTTTTTTTAAAAAATGAATCTAATGTTTATTAAGTCAAATAAAGCAATAACGCTCAGGAAAACTTAGTGTTTGGCTCCTTCGGACGGTACCAAAGTTGGTGGCCCTCATTTTATTTATGCTATGCATGTGCGTTCCACCCTCCCTCCCCCCACAGACACACACCCCTACACACACGTGCACACATGGACACACATTCACACATACACACTCACCTGTAGACTCACATACATATAGACACACATCCATGCACACACACATACTCATCTGTAGACTCACATACATATACATAGATACACATATATACATATACACACATATATGTATACATACAGATACATCCTGACACACATGCACACACACACCTATACCTATATACATACACATACATACACACACATATATATATATACATATATATACAGACACACATCACACACATGCAGACACACACACTTATCTGTAGACTCACATACACAGACACACGCCCCTATAGACGCGTGCACACACAGACACATATTCACACAGTCACCTGTAGACACACACTGAAGGTCACGGGGCCTCATCCCTCACTCTGGCCATGGGGTGCACATTCTTTCCCTCCTGACCTTTTCCTCATTTCCTTGGGAAGGCCCCCAGGCCCAGCAGCTGTCTGCGCTCACCAGGGGTGAGGCCTCCAAAGCCCTCATGGTCTGCCACTCTGCCCAGTTCAATCCAGAGATTGTTCTGAAGGCCTCAGCTTCAGAGGATCCTAGATATGACAAGGGACCGTCTAATTTAAACCCCCGTAAGGAAACCCAGGCAGAGAAAGTGGCTGTGTGACTTGCATGGGATCACAAGGACAGTGAGTGTCTGAGATAGGGTCTGGAAGTCCAGCCTCCCATGAAAGGGATGTGAGATGGTTCCTTGAAGCTCAGAATCTATGGTTTTACAATCCTGTTATGTGCCCACTATTTGCAAGGAATTTTGCCAGCCCCTTGGATTAAGTACCAGACCTGGCATTGCTTTCATTGGTGTCAAGAACTCCCAGATGAGGTGATTCCTACCGTCAAGGCAGGTGGTTCCTCCTCTGCAGTTCAGTGCCCAGAGCACTGAGGTCAAATGCCCTGCCCAGTGGTGGACAGCCAGGGTGTGTCAGGGAGGACACAGCTCCGAGGAAGGACCTCTGCCACTCCAGGGTGACCTGCAGATATAATCAATCCATCAATAAACAGTTAGTAAGCCCTGGGGATACAGAAAGAAGCAGAAGACAGTCCCTGCCTCAAGAAGCTTACAAGGAGAGAGAGAGCATGCAAACAAGCATGGACAATGCCAGCCATAAGCAGGTTAAATAAATAAATAATTAATTAACAGAGGAAAGGCGCTGGGATTAATAGGGGTTGGGAAAAGGGTCCTGTAGAATTTTAATTGGGAATTAAAAGGAAGCCAGGGAGGCCAGCAATCAGTAAAGGAAGGAGGACATTTCAGGCACGGGGAAGAGTCAAAAACAGGCTACAAATGGAAAACACTGCACTCAAGGAGGCCACTGGTGAGGGTGGGGGGTGAATGGGGAAGGAGTAAGATGTGTTACGAATTCCAAAGTGTGTGGTTTATTTAAAGAGAATAAGCATTTATACTATATTTATACTATACCTACTATGCACTCTGTAAACTTACCTCATTTGATCCTCACAACCCAAGCTGATGGATGCTATTATTATTATCATCCCCATTTTGCAGATGAAGAAACTGAGGCAGACAGGTCAAATGCCTTATCCTATATTGTCTGAGGCCACATGTGAATTCTGGTGTTCTGACTGCAGGCCTGGTGCTCTGTGCACTCAAGATGTCATTAAAGAAATCTGCCTTTAAATGAATTGAGCTGGTCATTGAGTGAGAGATAATGACTGGGAGATGATGGCATGGTCTCCACCGGTACTTTCAGCAATGTCAGGAGAAATCGAGGAAGGTCTCTAGCCCAATGTGTAGACCCCCTGTGGCAAAGCTAGGGTAGGGACAAGGGTGTCCCTAGTGGAACAGAACATGATTGTGATCAGTCTGTGTCTTTGGAGGGAATATCTCTCATCAGTGAGATACAGAATCAAGTCTGCACTTACTAGAGGTCTATTTGGGTATTAGATTGATCGGCTGTACGTGGACAATCACTCCTCCTGGAGGCCTTCCTGGGATCATGCCTTATTTTGCCACTTCTTACTTGTGTCACCTACCTGTTTGAGCCTCAGTTTCTTCTGTAAAATGAAGGGGTTGGACTTAGAGGCCAGTGAGGTCCCTCTCGGTTGTAAATCTGCAAGCCAAGTTCCCAGCTCTCCCTTGGATTCTGATTCCAGGTGATGGCTTAGTGTGAGTATGCCACCCGAGTTCCTGCCAAAGACATTCATTCGGAATGGAAGCTGAGGTCTCTTGACCCATATGCTCTGCTAGGGGTGCCCAGCTCAGGCTTCTGGAAGGTCACGAGCCTTTGGCTTAGCTGGCTGGAGCGCCTGTGACCTTGGATGGAGGTGTCGGATGGCCTCTCCCGACGGCCAGTGGATACCTTCTGCCAAGTAGGCATTGCCTCTTTGCTCCTGGCATCATCATCTTGCACCAGAACAGGGTGGTGGGTGCAAATGAGAAACTAATGAGATCAGTCTCCCGGGGAAATTGCTTCCACAAAGCTGCAGATAAGGCTTCCAAGGGGGAAAGTAATCAGTTCCTGCCTCATTCACCCGCCACAAAAGCCACCCATGTTGAGGAATGTTTGTATCTTCTCCTTGACTTGTTCCTTTTCTTTCTGAAAGGGGTGGCTTCATCACTGCTTATCACATTTCCAATTAGGCTGGGTTTGAAAAAAATTCTAATAATTCTCTGCTCTTTAGTGGTTCCTGCTCCGGGGCCTCCCTCTTCCTCTCTAAGCTCTGCAGATAAGGAGGGGATTGTGATGGGGCACATGCTATGGTTTCCATCACCTCATTCACTTTTGCTATTTAATTCTAATATGCTTCCTAATCTATAGTGCATTTTAAAATAACTCTGCTAATTGTCTTCCTGCCCTAATCAAGCCAAAATTGCACACGGTGTGAGTGGCTCACCATACATTTGGCTGATAGAAACCAGGAAGTATGTTGTTGCTGGGGCTGAAAGGGAGCTTTGCAGAACTGATAATCCAGACAAAGATGAATACTTCTGTTGTTGTCGTTGGGGGTGGGGATAGAGGTGGGGAATGGGGTGCATCCAGCCTGCAATTTCCTCAGTATATCCTGAGGGAATACTCTTTACCAGTGTAGATGGGCCACTGCGCTTTGAGCTGCAAACAGACCCGGTATTGGTCTTTGAGGAGGAGGGAAGTGAAGGACAGTGGGTGAGCAGTGTGGCATGGTGAAGAAGATGAAAGTTCGAAGCCTGGTTCCCACAGGTACTACCTGGGTGACCTTGGATAAGCCCTTTCTCTTCTCTGACCTCAGTTTCCTCATCTGTAAAACAAGGGGGTTAGACTAGATGACTTCTGACATCCTGTCCTGTAGCCAGTAATCCTGTGACAAGACAGTGAGGAGAGGGGAGGGCCAAGGACTGAGCCTTGAGTCAGGAATATTATGGGAATCCATGAAAGAAACAGAGGGGAACATGAGGTCTCAGAAGCCCAGGTTAGAGGGAAATTTATGGACAACAGACCAGGGGCTCCAAATGATTCTTTTACACTCACTCTGAGCTACTTAGGAGGTAATTAATTCATAGGATCATGGGTTCACAGACCTGGAAGGTAATCTATTCTGACGCTCTCATTTTACAGATGAGGAAACTGAGGTCCTGAGAGGTAGACACGAAGTCACATAGCTGATCAATGGCAGAATGGAGATTGGAACCCAAATCTCTTTGGCTCCATCCTTTAAAGACCAACTCAATTGCCATGCCTCTGGGAAGCCTTCCCAGATCCTCCCCATTGATAAAATCTCTCTTACCTCACATTTTATTTATAATAAAAGGGTTTATGTAGCACCTTAAGGTTTGCAAAGCCCTTTACAGATATCTTATTTGATCTTCACAACAACCCTGGGAGATATGTGCTGTTATTATTCCCATTTCACAGATAAAGAAACCGAGGCAGACAGAGGTTAAGTGTCTTGCCCAGGGTCACACGGCTATTAAGTGCCTGAAGTCGGATTTGTATTTAAGTCTTCCTGGCTGCAGCTTGGGCACTGTACCCAATGAACCCCTCCCCCCCCACCTGCACTTACCATGTCATAGTGTGTTTTGTAGTTTCTATAGTGATGTCAGTTTTTCTATTGGATTCCTGAGAGCAGGGGCCATAGCAGGATTGGAACTTGGCTTCCTGGCTGCAGGTGCTGGGTTTTATCCATTGCGCCACCCAGCTGCCTGTTTATACTCATTTACATTTATATTGTATTTTATTTATTTGTATTTATATTATATTTTATATTTGTATTGTATTTTATATACCCTACCTCGTTTGGAAAATGCCATAGTGGATCACAACAAGGGATCACTCAGCTCTGTTTTCTACACTTCAGTGGAATTTTGTGTAAGAGTAAGCATCCCTGTCATACAATGTTGTCAATCTCCAAAGCTCAGGAATGTACCAGGAAGAGCTCACTTCCTCTAGAAACCCTTTACAGGTTTGTCATCTATTGTGAAGTGGGCTGGGCCAGACAGTGGAGGCATTTTGGGCTAATCCGACTTGGCAGATCTCAGACATGCCCAGGATCTCACACAAGCAGTTTGGGGGCCCATCACAAACACCTGCAGTAAGAGGGAAAAGAATACAATTCACTGCCTGAAAACCTCTGCTGGGGTCATTCTCCTAGTAAGACAAGTTGGGAGGCTTTCCATCTGCTCTTTGGGGGAAGGATAGAGAAAAGAGGAGTTGGGGATTTCAGTTCATAGGAGGCTCTCTGGATTCACACCACTCAAGCAAGCAAGCATTGGATATTTATGAAGTTCCTACTGTGTGCTAGCCTCTGAGGATGCAAAGACAACATTTTGATGGTCACTGCCTTCTAAGTGCTTAGATTCCAACACAGAAGACAACATGCATGTTTGTAATTTTTCCTGAAATTACCTCCAGAAGGTAGACTCTCTGTCTGCTATCAAGATTTGAGAAAAAAAAAACAACTCGCATTTCTTTAGCACTACATCTGACAAAGCACATTCTCTGTAAGGCAGGAAGTACATTTAATAGATGAGGAAACAGGCTTCAGAGAGGTGATGTGACTTGCCCATGGTCACACAGCTAACTGGTGTCAGAGTCAGGATTTGAACTCATTTGAATGGTAGAACTGGAAGGTACCCTTGTTCAGTTGATTAACCCTGTCATGGCTAAAACACTTTATAAACATCTCATTTGATTCTTACAACAACCCTGTGAGTTAGGCATAATATCTCCATTTTATAGATTAGGAGACTGAGGCTCAGAGGGGTCATAGATTGGTTTTTTCATAACAAATGATATTTGTACAGAACTTTAAGGTTTGTAAAGCATTTGACATACAGTATCTCACTCAATCCTTCAACAACCCTGTGAGATAGAGACAATAGGTATCAGAGCCATAACTAGGGTGAGATGACTGGGACTTTGCCCAGGGTGTCTGACATCTAGTTAATGTGCTTACTTCTCTGCTCAATATGAGCATAAGAAAACAGACCACTCCCCAAATAACTGCAGTTTAAGTATCAACATCTGTTAAGGGGCTGAGAATTTCTATGAAGAACTTGACAAAGTTCTCTTAACTCAATTAATACACACATTAAAGCAGGTGACTTCAGTGAAAAGATGGGCGGAAGTAAAACATGAAAAACAGTTGGAGAACACGATTTGGGGATGAGAAATGAAAGAAATTCAAGAGATATCGATGGAGAAACTTTAAGCTTATGTAACAGCCACTCTGGTTCACTCCCCCAACTTGTACTGGTATTTAGAGACTGGTATTTTTGTCCCAGGAGGTGGCTGCTACTACTTCAGGGTTCTGTAGGTAACCCTGCAGGTGTCTTTCCTTCTATCGCTATAGCTCATAAGCCCCCACCTGTTTTCATTCCCTTAACAATGAGCCAGTGGACTCAATTCTCAGCAAAGGCATTTACTCAAATGGTAAAGTGAGAGCAATGATAACAAAGCAATTTTCCCAACATTCAGGGTTCACTTTCTGACAAATACACAAAAGAAGGTAAGAGTAAACAGTAGGCTAAGTTACAACGGTAGTGAGGTATACGTGTGAGGAGGACATGTGGCAAAGGTGACTCATAGCTCTTGAACTACAGCACCTCTAAGTCACTTGGTTCTCCAGAGGGTCCCTTTGAAGTTCACGGTGGGACATGGCATTGGTCCACAGATCATCTGGACCAGATTTTCAAAGGGCATGGCATCTCAGCTGGGTGGACTGATGTGCTGCAAGGCTGGCTCACGGCCGGCCATTCAGCTGTTGGGCAGGTGCCTCACTGGGTTCAGCCACTGTCAGACTGGACTGGGAAGTTGCTCTTCCATTGGGCAGCTGCTGACACACTAGTAAAATAAGCTCAGCTGTTCAGCAGTTCCCAGAATGTGAGGTCTCTGGATAGGGCAGGCCACTGGACTTGCTTTTTGGTAAGCAATTGTAGTCTTTATCACCTTCCATCTTGGCTTGGCTGGTGTTGCTGCAGTGCTCTTCTCAGCAAGAGCACTGAAGTTCATGGATTTAGAGAGTTAAAAGAGCTCTTAGAGATCATTTCATCTCATCCATTTATTTTACAGATCAGGAAACTGAGGCCCAGAGGAATGACTTGCCTAGAAGTCATACAGGTAATAAGGGGTAAAGGCAGAATTTGAACCGAGCACCTCTGAATCTAGATCCAGTGATTTCCCCACCCCATTATGAATTCTGAGGTTCCTTCAAGGTAAAAAAAAAAGTTTGGTGAATTATTTTCTCCTAAAAGTTTTAGCGTGCCGCAATACGCCTAACAAAGTCACCAGGACCGACATCAGAACTTCATTAGATCTTCCAATTCACTCAAAGCCCCACACCCATTCTGAACATCTGATTCTGATTCAGTAGCTGAGATCTGGTATGACCTTCGGCCATTTCACATTAGTTTTCTTCGTCATTATCTACAATGCAGATAAAATTCCCTGACTGGTCTCCCTCAAATTTCTCCTCTGGGCAAGAGCTAACAAGTATTATCCAGAGATCACATTTAAAGCATAAACAGAATTTAAAATAAGAAAGAACCTTAGAGATCATCATGTTCAACTCCATCATTTTACAGGTCAGTAAACTGAGGCCCAGAGAATGGTAGTGACTTGCCCAAGGTCACATCAGTAATAAAATGGCAGAGCTAAGATTTGAACCCAGGTCTGCTTACTCTAAATCCAGTGTGTCTTCTGCACCAATAATACTTTATTGGGGGCAGCTAGGTGGCACAGTGGGTAGAGCTCTGGCCTTGGAGTCAGGAGGACATGAGTTCAAAACCTGACCTCAAACACTTGACACTTCCTAGCTGTGTGACCCTGGGCAAGTCACTTAATCCCCATTTGCCTCACCAAGAGGCCAAAAAAAAAAAAAAGAAGAAAACCAATACTTTATTACTAGCTATATCTTTCAAGTTTTTAACCAGAGGTTAACTCTGATTTTTAACCAATAAAAAAGTATGTACAGAAACACAGAAGATGAGGTTATATTTCTTATGGTGAAACATTTTTATAGCAGGGTTTTCTTTTGTGTTGACAAAAAATTTAAAGTGGGGCGGGATGGGAGCCCATCAATTTGGGGAATGGTTGATCAAGTTTAGGTATATGTTTGTTATTGTTCAGTTGTTTTCAGTCATGTCTGACTCTTTGTGACCCCATTTGGAGTTTTCTTGGCAAAGATAGTAGAGTGGTTGCCACTTCCTTCTCCAGCTCACTTCACAGATGAGGAAACTGAGGCAAGCAGGGCTAAATGACTTGCCCAGGGTCACACAGCTAGGAAGTGTCTGATGCTGGATTTGGAATCAGGTAGATGTGTCTTACTGACTACAGCCCGGCACTCCTATCCACTGCACCATCTAGCTGCCCCTAAGGTATATGAATATGATGAAATATCATTGTGCTATGCGGAATGATGAAGGGGATAGTTTCAGTCCTCTGTGGGCTCCACTCGTGACTTACTGAGCCCTCTCACCATGTGGCAGCAGCCTCTTCACTCATCAAGTTGACTCTGCCCCTGGAGCCCCTTCCCTTTTTTTTCTCAGTGAGAGGGGAGGTGTAGCAGGAGCAGAAGGTGAATTTTCATTGGCTGAAAAAAATAAAATTGAATTTTAAAAAATGCCATATTTATCATGGCAGGCAGTTGTAGCGGCATGAGGAGAAGGAGCACAGTCTGTTGGAACTTTCTGATGTTCCGGTGGGTCTGTGATCTGCTCCACGTGGATTGGCCCTACAGAAGCCAGGCAATTCATGCCTACCATTCTGTGTATCCCTCACTCACACCCTCCCGTAAATTAGCAGCGGAGAGCTTCTCCCATTATGCCGAGTTAGGGAATTAGGAGCCCCAGGTCCTCTCACTCCTTTGACCCCAAAAGCTAATCCATCCTCACCTGGTGGAGTGAGTATTGCTGTTTGTTCTTCAAGCTCAAAGAGGACCAAAATGGCATCATGACGTTGGGATCGATGGGCAGTGGGTCCAGCTATGGCTGATCATATAACACGAGCTTGGAAGGGTCTACCACAGGCTGGGCACAAACACTCAGTATCACGTGGTATTACAATGTTACTCACGGTATTATATACGTAGCATAATCTTATTGTGCATTATTGTTCCTGTAGAGCTAATATTCTTAGGATGAAATTAACACTAAACCTTGGGGCTGAGAAAGTCCCATACCATTGTAAGATGCCAAGAGACATTGAACTTCTAACAAACAGTATGGACTTGGAAGGGTCCAACAGCACAGTTTAGAACGGGGACCCCTTTAGTTCCATTGATCTAGGAGAGAATTTCTTTTCTTGGCTTTGTCTTTGGGCAACCTTTTCATTCTCATGATTCGGTTCTCGCGGTGCAAATTTCCCTGTTTTGCTTTTGAAGTAAATTTTGGTTGATTGTTATATATTTCCATCATTAGTGTAATTTCTTATAATTATTGGCTTGATGTGAAAACACGTGATTGTGGAGAGCTGATTCAGGATTTTTGTGTGTGTGTTTTTCTTAGTCTCCACCTGGTTATCTTCTCACCAGAGATTTTTCATGACAGGCGTGTAATTAGAATTATTTTAACGTGTAATCACTCAAAACTTATTTCATGTGTTCAAGACAAAGCACAGGGGCCTTTGTGTTGGAAGGTGGCTAGACAACAGTTCATCTGAAAAACATCTGGGAGGTGGTTGGAGTGGACTGCAAACTCAGAATTAATCAACAATGATGCATAGACAACCAAAAAAAAAAAAAAAAGCTAACACAGGAAAAAAGGCCTGAAATGAGGGAGGTGGTTATCTCACTGTACTGTGCCTTGGTTAGCCCAAGTCTGGAGAACCGTGCTCAGTCCTAGATGCCACAGTTTAGGAACAGCACTATAAAATTGGAAAGAATCCAAGTTGTCGGAAGAACTTGAAATCCGGCCAATAGAAGGTCCATTGAAAGAACTAGGAATGTTTAGCTCGTAGAAGAAAAGGTGTAGTTGGAACAGAATAGCTATCTTAACGTATATGAAGGACAATCATGCTTCTTCATCCTCCCCATTTGCCTTCCCCACCCTGGAGAAACTCCCACCTTGAAGGAAGGAAGGAAAGTAGCATTTATTAAACACCTACTGTGTCTCAGGCACTGAGCTGCGTACAACTATTATCTCATTTGGCCCTCACAGAAACCCTAGATCAGAGGTGCTATTATTATCCCCATTTTGCAGTTGAGAAAACCAAGGCAAGCAGAGGCTATGTAACTTGTTCAGTCACAGATCTGGCCTTAGCGTCTGTGTTTCTGTGTTTCTAGGTCTGCCTCTTCCACCTTGAGTAAATTGCCTTACTTCTTTGAACCTCAGTTTCCTCATCTGTAACAAGAAGGGGTTTAGATTAGAGGACCTCTAAGGCTCTGTCCAGCCCATGATTCTATGATACCAAGAGGGATGAAACTTACTCTGCTTGGCCCTAAAGACTGGAACTGTGGACAATGAGGGGAAGTCTCACGGAGGCCAAGTAAGATGATGCTCAGTGAAAGTTTCCTGTCGAGAGCTCACCAGCAGGGGGATGGGCTACCTTTGGAAAGGAGCTAATTTGCCCTCACTAGGTCCTCAAGCTTCACCTTCCCTCTGGTCTCTGCTATCTCCTGTCCCATCCATTCCCCACCTCCATCCTTGCTTTTCCTGAAAATGAATGATCTGACAAAACTCATTGAACAACCCATCCCAACACAATGTAATACAATGTACTCACACGGTATTACAGTATTACTCATGGCATTATTACTACTTGTTCTTTAAACAGGTGTTCCTCAGTGACAGCTGCTCCAGATCAGACCAGCGGAATTTGTTGTAATGAATGCATTCCTGATGCATTGTGTGCAAATTTTTATAAATCAAATTATATTTTCCGTGGTTTAGATTATAAATTCTCATCTGTACTCCCACAGGAAAACTAAAATAGGCTCCGAGCCACCATAAAAATAATCCCCTTTGAGACGATGGCAAACTAGCAGAAAACCAGTAATTTTGTAATAAAAATTATTACATTCTTCATGGAAGAGACAGGCAGGCCCCAACATATGAATGGTTTGTATTCCAAAAGACCAGCTGTTAAATGGATTGTTTGGAACTCAGACCACATTTTCCCCTAGAAGTAATCTTACAAGTGGTGGTTAGGTTCCTAGAATGGGCCACAAAAATATACTTAACCCATAATGCACCTGTACTCACATGGTGTTACAGTATTACTCATGGCATTATTATTGCATGTGGTAGTAGCCATAACAATTCTGTGGGGAAACACATTCATAATTCAACTGAGGATACTTGGGATTCTTGTCCCCTGGCTCCTGAACTCTCAATTTCTGCATCTACCAGGCAATGGGAGTAGAGAAGTTCTACCCCTCCTATTACAAGCCAGTGATGCTTATTAGTTACCTGACAGGACTTATTGGGGAGGAGGATGGCTAGGACAAATAGGTTGAAAGCTGGTGATGCTAGGGTGAGGAAGTGCAGAACTTCAGAATTGCAAGGGACCTCAGATACCACCAAGTTCAACCCAAATGTGATGAAGAATACGCTCTATAGTGTGATCAGCGAGTGATTGTCCACCTTTTGACTAAAGACAGCAAGTGAGAACCCACTGACTCTTGATATAGCTCATGGCACTTTTGTGTATCTCTAATTGTTGGACAGTTTTCCCCGATGTATACTTCAAAACTTCAGTGATTCCCTGATCTCATCCATGTGGACATAGTATCCAATGAGGTGCATCTTGACCCATCTACATTGACACTGTCTCATCCTATGCAATCTTCGCCCACATCCTCCCACAAATCTTTCCACCCCTTGTTCCAAGTTCTCTGTGGGGTCAAGCAAAACACAATTGCTACCTCTTCTACCTGACAGTCCTTCAAACACTTGGGGTTCCCTAAGATACATGGATTTTTTTTCCCAGACAAACTGCTCTCTAGGTACCCTTCTTTCATCTTGTACTTCAGAAGGTAGCTTTTTGAAACCAGGTAACACTCCACATTTTCTCCTCTTGAATTCAAGCTTGTTATCTTTTGCCTTGTTTGAACCTATTGAGATCTTTTTGGATCTTGGCTTGACTTGGCCTGCTAGCCATCCCAACCACCATTGGGCCACCTGCAGATTTGATAAGCATGTCTTCTATACCTTTAACCCAGTCATTGATAAAAATCAGCAAACTGTTTAACAGCACAGGGCCAACCCCCAATCCCTGGGACACTCCATCAAAGAACTCCTTCCACATTGACATTAAGCTCTTTAGTAACAACTCTGGGGGTCCAGCCACTCAGCCGTGTCCTAATCCACCTGTCTCTACTGTCAGGAAGCCCATATTTCCCCCTTTCTTTTGTAAAGATAACATGAGAGGTGTTGTCAAATGCCGTGCTGAAATCTGGAGAAACTATTGAGAGCATTTCCCCAATCTACTGTTCTAATAACCCTGACAACCAAGAAATGAAATTAGTCTGGCATGACTTGCTCTCAATGCAACCAGGCTGGCTCTTTCTAATAAAACTGCTGAAAAATCCAATGCTGTGGCAAATCCTAAACATTTGGCATAATACAGCAGTATCCAATTTAAGGCTGTTGAGTTCTAAAAGTTAATATATGAAGGAGCAGGATGAGAACTGAGGGTGGAGGGGTAAGGCTGGGGACCTGGGCTCCAGAATCTAAGGAGCAGTGGGATCAGGTTCTCCTTCCAGCACAGACTTGTTCTCATGCTTGCTTCCTCAGACCACAGGAACTATTCTCTCTCTCTCTCTCTCTCTCTCTCTCTCTCTCTCTCTCTCTCTCTCTCTCTCTCTCTCTCTCTCTCTCTCTCTCTCTCTCTCTGTCTCTCGGCAATTGGGGTTAAGTGACTTGCCCAGGATCACATAGGTAGTAAGTATCAAGTGTCTAGTCTGAGGCTGAATTTGAACTCAGGTCCTCCTGACTTCAGGGCTGGTGCTGTATTCACTGCACCTCCTAGCTGACCCCTAGGAACTATTCTCTTGATGGGACTACTTCATAGCTTCCCAACTGGTCTCTCTGCCTCCAGTCTTCCCCCTCTACAATTTATCATTCATGTAGTTGCCAAATTGATATTTCCAAAGCATGGGTCTAACCAAACATTCTCGCAACTCAAGAAGTTTCCATGACTCCTTCTTATTGCTAAGATAAAATTGCTAATTTTTCTGTTAGCCATTTAAAGCCCTTCATGATTTGTTCCCAAATAATCTTTCCACACTTCCTTCCCGTTGCTCCCCATCACATACTCTGTGTTCCAGAGAACCTGCTGCTCCCCAAGGCTTCTCATCTCCCTTCATGCCTTTGCATAGATCAGTACTAGTCCACATCATTCTGTTCTCTGTAACCTTTGTCCACATTGGCCCATAAGTCTTCCACTGGGGTCCATTCCATGTGCTGGAGGCTTCTTCTAGAATTGTGGTGGTTGTTTTTCACATTTGTACTGGCTGCCTGTAACCATGCCTCCTATGGGGTCTCTTTCAGATGACTTCTGCCATTTACTATGAGAAACCTTTCTCAATCCTCTCCATTATTAACACTTTTCACCACCACCTCCCCCCCCCAATTACTTTGCACAGGGATTATAAAGGATTTCATTAAAATAAAGAACTCTTAGATGAAAGAGGTGAGTCTCTCTAAGTCACATTCTTGGAGAATTGCCTAGAGCACTGAGAGTTTAAGTAACTTGTCCAGCTGGGATCAGCCAGTGTGTGTCAGAATCAGCCCTTGAACCCAAGACTGCCTGCCCCAGAATACAGCTTTCCAGCCACTACTAATCTGTGTGCATGCTGTTTCCACCCTAGTGGAATGTAAGCCCTTTGAGGGGAGGGACATGTTTTTTTTTTATTTAATTAATTTGGTTTTAGTTTTCAACACTCGCTTCTATAAGCTTTTGAGTTTTAAATTTTTTCCCCCTTCTTCTCTACCTCCCTTCCCAAGATGGCATGCAATCTGATATAGGCTATACATATACATGCCTATTAAACATACATTCACATTAGTCATGTTGTAAAGAAGAATTAGAATGAATAGGAGGAACCACAAGAAAGAAGAAAATAGAAGAAAAAAAAGAGCAAATTGTGTTTCAATCTTCATTCAGACTCTGTCGTTCTTTCTCTGCATGTGGAGAGCATTTTCCATCATGAGACTTTTGGAGATGTCTTAGATCCTTGCATTGCTGAGTAGGGCTAAGTCTATCAAAGTTGGTCATTGCACAAAATGGCTGTTACTGTGTACAATGTTCTCCCGGTTCTGCTCACTTCACTCAGCATCAGTCCATACAAGTCTTTCCAGGTTTTTCTGAAGTCTACCTGCTCATCATTTTTTACAGTACAATAGTATTCCATTACATTTATATATCACAACTTGTCCAGCCATTTCCCAATTGATGGACAGCCCCTCAATTTCCAATTCTTTGCCACCACAGAAAGAGCTGCTATAAATATTTTTGTACGTATGGGTCCTTTTCCCATTTTTATGATCTCTTTGGGATATGGCCCTAAAAGTGGTATTGCCTAAATTGGTATGCACATTTTTATAACTCTTTGGGCATAGTTCCAAATTGCTCTCCAAAATGGTTGGATTAGTTCACAACTCCACCAACAATGCATTGGTGTTCCGATTTTCCCACATCTCCAACATTTATCATTTTTCTGTTTTGTCATGTTGGCCAGTCTGATAGGTGTGATGTGGTACCTCAGAGTCGTTTTGATTTGTATTTCTCTAATCAATAGTGATTTAGAGCATTTTTTCATATGATTATAGATGGCTTTAATTTCTTCAGGGACAGCTTCATTTGTGTCTGCGTATCCCCAAAGCTTAGCATAATGCCTGGCCTATAGTAGGCATTTAATAAATTCTTGATTAATTTAATTGGATGCCCTTTCTATTGTTGGGAATTAAAAGGCCCCTTTCCTTTGTCAGTTCTCCTCCTCCTCCTCTTCCTCCTCCTCCTCCTTTTCCTCCTCCTCCTTCTCTCTTACTCCTTAGACTCTGTAGGAAAGTCTCTCTGGAGTCTTTGTAGGGAAAGGACTGAGGTCAAATTCACCTACTTTTCACAGCAAAACCAGACTAATAGCTCCTTTAGAAGTGGAAGAGGGAGTCAAGACAGGCCTGGATCTTCAGAGACTTCTGGGACTTGGAGTTTTTCCTCATCTTCTGAAGCAAGGAAATATTGCAGGGTTTGGGATTGGGTGGGGCTATAAAAGAACATGAAAGAAGGACAACATCCAGGGATGAGGGGATGGTGGAACTTTCCCTGGCCACATGGTGGCCCTTATCCCCTTTTTTTTTTAGGTAATTGGGGTTAAGTGACTTGCTCAGGGTCACACAGCTAGTAAGTGTCAAGTGTTTGGTCTGAGGCCGAATTTGAACTCAGGTCCTCCTGACTTCAGGGCCGGTGCTCTATCCACTGTGCCACTTAGCTGCCCCTAACCTTATCCCTTTTGCCTGCCATACTTCAGCTGGCTGTGATAGGCACCCATTTCAAGGCGTATCCTTTTATAGGGTTAAAAGTTGCACCTGGCTGATCCAACCTGGTTTCTCATTAACACCTCTGGTTAACCCTGTCCTGTGAATTTCATTGTATCCTTTTCTCCATGGCATGAAAGTAAAGGACAGCTCTGGCACCCACACAGGAGAGAGTGATCATAGGGTCATTGATGGAGAAATGCTGCCTGGTTGTTGTCCTTCATACTCGAAGGGGTATGACATCATTATGTCAGGGTCAAGGTACCGTGCATCCATCTATGGCTGATCAGTCAAATATGAGCTCAGAAGGCTCTACCACAGGTCAGGCACAAAGAGTCTGTATGAACATTTGGAACAGACATGTCTGTAAATTCATGCACCCCACGTGTCTTTTGAGCTACTGCGTTTCTGATTTGCTCATAGGGCACATAGCACCTTCATTGATGTGGGCATGCCATGCTGGGTGGTGCTGTGCCAGAGTTTCCTATGTCTCATGAGAAATCTTGAGACCTTGAGAGACCTGGAGAAATACAAGGGACCTTTGAGGCCATCTAATGCAAATCTCTTATTTTACTGGTGCAAAAACTGAGGTCCAGACTGAAGTAGTTTACTCGAGGTCAAGTAGGTAGTAAGTGGGGGGGGGGGGGCGGGATTTGAATCCTGCCTCTAAATTCAAGTGAGGGAGGGTATTACAGGCATGGGACACCTGGACAAAGATATGGAGATGGGATATTGTGGACAGAAAACAGCAAGTAGCTGAGTGTGGCTGTGTGACCTTGAGCAAGTGAGTTCATTCTTCCGTTTCTTCCTATAAATGACAATGTGGTTGGATGAAGTCCCATCCCTGCCCTAGAGTCTTGAGTTTCTCAGTCTGTAGCAGGGTTTTTGCCTAGTCCTTATCATCTAATTTCAACTAGTCCTTAATATCATCGAAAGCTTAAAGATCAAAACTAGATTTAAGCCAGAGTTACAGCAAGAAGCTTCAGAGAACGCTCTGCAATAAGGAAAAATAGCATCAGTAGCATTACAAATGGCATACACTGGTTTTCTAATTACCTGTATTTAACAAAATAGTGCCTTGCATGAGCAGTAATGCTCCTGACCCAGTTTTCCTTCCTTTCTTCTTCATCATCCAAATGGCACGTTTTGGGGGCAGATCTCTATCAATCCTGTATGCAGACTTTAAAGCACTCTTTTATTCTAAGATGCCTCCGATTCTCTTGTCTATTTCACATCCCCAAATTTCCAATTACTTGTCAGGGACTGCCACAAATTGTAGCCTGTCAGGATGGTAGAGGGAAAAATTGGAAAATCCAGTACACAAGTCTAAATAGTGTAGGGTTTAACGCTGAATAGACAAATTCAGATGAGAAGTCTGCTCTGGAAGACGCTTTAAAATTGTCCCTATTTACTACTCTGGGATCATGATTGCTGAGCGAGCGGCAGATGGGGAGTGAGGCACAATTTCCACCTGTCAGAAAAAATTAATAGTCTTTCAGGTGCTGCCTCATGCCTGTGTGTCAGTGTTATTCTTCCCTGTGCTAAGCTGCTTCCTTATCCCAGATAATTCTGCAATAAAAAAAAAAAGTTATGTATTGGGAGCTCCAACAGAAATTCCAAAGCTGTTTGGTTTAGTTACATCTCATAATCATCTGGCAATGACATGCCAGAGGACACTCTTTCCAAGGAGGACATGACTGACATGTTGACTCTTTCATTCCCAACCTGCTTCTTAATTCTTTTTGACTTAAAATCACGGTCAGTTTCCAGGTCGGACCAGTCCACTTAGTGCCTCAAGACTGGTGGTAGCCTCTCTGAATGAGCTTAGGGAGGACATGGAATCTGAGAAATTTTCAGTAGCTGTTGCTTTTCCTTCTACCTAAGATCTCTCTGTCATCCTTGAAAAGGTATGACTGTTTCCAGTGGCCCATGCTCTTGCTGTTGAATTTCCCCATCTCCCACCGTCTAGTTCAGAAAAATTAGAGTAAACAGATTTTAGAACTTGAAGGGTCTTTGATTCAATTCATTAAGGTCCAAGGTGTTGGGGATACAGACAAAAAAAAAATGAAACAATCTCTGCCCTCAAGGTGACATTCTACTGCCCAAAAGGGAAACATTACCTAGACAGATAAATACAACTAGGGCAATCAGGAAGGGCCTCTTTTAAGAAATATCACTTGAGCTGTGCCTTAAAAGGTACTAGAGATTCTAAGAGATGAGGAGAAAGAACATTCCAAAGATGGGGATACAGTCTGTGCAAAGTCATAGAAATGGGAGAAGGAATGTGGGGATCATCTATCAATCAATCAATCAATCATCAATAAACATTAAGTACCTACTGTCTACCAGGTGCAGTAATAAGTGCTGGGGATACAAAAAGAGGGAAAAGACAGCCCCTGCCCTCAAGGAGCTTACAATCTACTAGGGGGATAACATACAAACAAATACATACAAAGGAAGCTACATACAGGATAAACAGGATTAATTAACAGAGGGAAGGTGCTGGAATTAAGAGAGATTGGCAAAGGCTTCCAGTAGAAGACAGGGCTTTAGTTGAGACTGAAATGAAGCCAGGGAAGTCAGTGGTCAGAGTGGAATGGGGAGGGTGTTCCAGGCATGGGGATAATCAGAGAAAATGCCTGGAGCACAGAGATGGAGGGTCTTGTCTGTGGAGCTGTAGGGAGGCTCACATCATTGAGTACATGCAGGGGAATACGATGTAAGAAGATCGGAATGGTAGGAAGGGGCTAGGCTATGAAGGGCTTCGAATGCCAAGCAGAGCATTTTGTATTTGTTCCTGGGGGCCCTATGGAGCCACTGGAGTTTCCTGGGGGTGTAGGGTGGGGGTGGTAAGTGACATGGTCAGGCCCAAGCTTTAAGAAAGTCACTTTAGTGGCTGAACTGAGAATAGATTGGAATGGGAGACACTTGAGGCAGGCAAACCCACCAGCAGGGTAGTTCAACTGCCTTATTTTGCACACTGATTTCCAGACACACTTCTTCATGATTCTGATGCTAAGGAGTGGCAGAATTGGAACTGGAACCTAGGTCTATTGACAACCAGGTCAGTACTTCCCCCACTATACCCCAGATAAAAGACAAACACATACTTTGTTTCTCTTGTCTAATTTTATTCGAATCATTAACTACAAGATAAGCAGTCTCTTGTCTCTACTGCTAAAATGGCAGCCTAGTCCAGGAGGTACATTATAGTGTATAAACACTGTAATTAGTAAACAGTAGGTGACAGAAAAAAAATCACGTTAAATGAGAAATTTATGCTCTAATGTTCATTTTTGCATCACGAGGATGCAAATGTAGATTTCATGAATATTACGTGCGGACTTAAAAAAACAAAAACTCATTTTTGTTGTTGTTTAAACAAAAACAAATACAAGTTGAGTCATCATTGCATAGCTAGTAAGCATCTATAAAATTTAGAGGCATGTTGGTAAACGTACCTTAACCATTCTGACATAATTGAAACATAAGACAGAAATAAGATGCTAAACCGAAAACATACTACTGATAAACATAAAAAGGGAAATTCTTGATACCAGTTGGATATTCACAGCCTACAATGAATGACAGTACAGACGCTGCTTTGGATAAGGCTGTCCTATCAACATTCCTCAATAATATTATGAACACATTTTTAACTAAACCCCACTATAAAGCCACAAACCCAATCTGTCAATTTGTCTGGCCAATCATCCATCGATAACCTAGTTCCTAAGGAACTCATTGACCCCAGGAACATTGTTTCACCTAACATTGTGTTTTGAATAGAGTCAATTAGTGTTAGGTGGAGTATGCCTGCATAATTTTTGTCTTAAGGAAAGGAAACAGATTAAAGAAAACTCCAACACTTTTACATCTTTCAGTCCTTAAGCTTTTAATGCAGCTGTAGCCCAGGTCCATGAAAAATAGGAATACAATCCCAATGTAGCCGATATACCTAGAAGATAGCCATAGAGGCCTTACTATGACAAACTATGTATTTAAAGGGCCTAATTCTGTGCAGTCATTTATCAGATAAAACTCCTAGAGAAAGGTAGAATTAGGCTCTTAGATGGGATCAAAATAATCCACTCCCAGGAACGACTGTGAAGGTATTTTAGGGTGTTGGTGAAGAGCTCCTATTTTGGTTTTTATCCATTATCTTCTGATCATAATAAATCACTGGCATTTTGGAGCTCACAAACGGGAATGTTGTGCAACACTGGACATGTCAATTGAAGGCATTAAAGCACTTCGTTTAGAGACAATTTTCAGTACTCAAGATGTGAAAGAGAAAGAATGCATTGGTCATTGCTATGTCGATGAACAAACTTGGTGCAAACAAGAAAACTTCTGATTTCAGCTTTACAGTTAGTCAGAGACTAGGAAAATGAACACTAAATAATATGCGACCACATCCTTTAGTTTGCTCTTCAGCCTTCACAAAAACACACAATGATTATTTCAAAGCAAACCAACCCACAAAAACAAGAGAAAGAACTAAGTGGAGGATAACAATTCACAGAACCTCCCAAACAAAGGGACTTCTGCAGGTGACAGGATAATTTGCTAAAATGGTGGTCTCATCCAAGAGTGCCATGTGTCAATAGAATAAAAGCTCTTTGAGGTCAAAAACTAATTTTTTAAAAAAAAATATATACATACATATATATATGTATATATATATATATATATATATATATATATATATATATATATATATATATATATATATATTTGTTCCCAGCACTCAGCACAGTGCCTAGCATACAGGAGGCACTTAATAAATCCTTGTCAAAAGGATGGATGGAACCTAGTATAGCCATGTTATTGGTAAATGGTCAAAACAAAACCAACCTTTATAAGTACATGATAAGGAACAGTCTTGGGGATTAAGGAAAATCTATTCTTACCTTCATTTTAGTTGCTTCTGTACAGCTGATGATCCTTTTTTAATTTCATGACCAAGGCTTTAACTTTTGAGGCCTAGGTTGGGCCTGCTCTCTCCTTCCTATCTAAGGTAAGTGTCTGTGGAAAGAGTGCTGGCATTGTAGTTAGGACTTGGGTTAAAACCCCAGTTGTGACCTCTACTAACTGTGACTTCCCCTCTCTTAACCTCTGTTTCCTTATCTGTAAAATGGAGACAATAATATTTGTACCACCAAGCTCAAAATGCTTCATAAGCATTAAAACATGATATAAATGTGAGTTATCAGTATTATTTGTCAAGTGGCCCTCCCCATCCAAAGGGAGGGAAGATGAACATTGTCTAGTCAGGTCCTGTCTTATGGTGATGGAAGCAGATCCATACCTGGGGATTAAGCCAAAGCAAAACAATAAGATTCAGAGCAAAACAGGAATGTGGTCCAGAAGACTAGGATGGAAGAACATTCTTGGGGCTGTTAATCTTGGGTGGAAAAAGGAAAACAAAACTAATAATAAATATCTACCTTACTAAGTAATTTGAGAGTTTAAAAAAAAGCTATAGGTAGATTAAAACAGATCAGTGCCATGTTGAATTCCAATCATTTGCCACAATCGGTCCACATAAAAAGTTCTCTCTTTCATATAAATATTTTTCATCATTCCTCTTTTTAAAAAATAGCTTTAACATGCTTCTAGGGCCACCAAAGATCTGGGTGAGAGCTATCTATGCAGAGTCTAACTGCTGGGGGACAGAAGCAAGTTCATGTCCTGGCTGGACAATGCCCAACTCATCTCTCAACCATTCCCAAGCTCCTCTGAGCTGTTAATGGGAATCTTTTGTGATTGTGATTGTGAAGTATAAGAACATAATTCCTACGGTTAGGAGTCAAGAATTCTTTAAAGAGGGAATGGCTGCTTAATACCCAAGACCATCGCTCTACCCCACCCTCCAAGAAAACTCCTCCCAGACAACTGTTCTAGAGAAGGTGTCCATACTATAACAGCAGCAGGGATGATATTTTCATGATTCTGTTGCCCTCACTTTTCCAGACTTCAGAGGCTTGTGAGGCATTTTTAAGATGTACACTAAGCAATTTGATTTTAAAGTGATGGTAGCATTTCCTAATGAGCATCTGAAGAACAGCATCTCTATAACAAGGCCCCAGATGTTCTTGATTGGGAAATTTCTGCTCAGTGGGATTTGTGTTCTGGGGCCTTCCTGAGTGATGGCTACATGTCTCTACCTAGGAGGTCAATCTCATCGAGGAGGAAGTCCATGTCTTCACGGCTCACTTGGGGGCTGATCACCACCTGGCGGAAGAAGTTGACTTTGCCCTGATGTGGCTGGTAGCCCAGCATCATGCTGCCCTTCTTCATCATCCTCTCTTTAATGGCGGGGGCAACCTGAAGAAGCAAGGAGGGAGAAAACAGTAAAGCAAACAGGTTGTAGCTAGAGACTTCTCGTTATTGGACCAGCATTTTTGGAGTACCTACTCTGGGTAGATCACTGTCCTCCACTGTCCTCGCTTTCTGGGCATTGAAAAAAAAAAAGAAAGATACAATCCGTACTTTTTGGTTGCTTCTATACCTACAGAATCATACTTTGGAAGGAATCATTTAAATAAATGCTGGGTTATATGTTTATTTTAAAAAGTCACCTTCATAAATTTAAGATGGAGGAGGTGTAGCAAGACTACAGTTCCTATGAAAATGACCTGGGAGTTTTAGGGGAGTCAACATGAACCAACAGTGTGAAATGATAGTGGGGGGGAAGGTTAAGGCAATCTCAGGCTACACTGCGAGATGTGGTATTCAGGAGCTGGTAGGTGATGATACTGCTGTTCTCAGCCTCAATCAGATCACATCTGGAGCACTGTTTTCTGTTCTGGGTACCACATTTTAGGAAGGACAGTGACAAGCTACAGAGTGTCCAAAGCAGGTGACCTGGATGGTAAAGAGGTTTAAGATCATAACATATTACGATCAGTCAAGGGAATGGGGGATATTAACCTGGAGAAGGAAACACATTTAATAATGACCTAGCATTTACATAGTACTTTAACACTGCCAAAGCACATTAACTCATTTGATCCTTACAACAATCCTGAAGTAGATGTTATAATTATCCCCACTTTACAGATGAGGAGATTGGGGCAGAGAGCAGTTTAAGTGACATGTTCAAGGTCTCATAGCTAGTAAAGATCAGAGGCAGAGTATGAACTTAGGTCTTCCTGATTCTAACCTCTTCTCTCTTCTCACTGTGCCATCTGGCTGCTGAAACACTGAAGATGTGCTATAGATAGATATCTATCTATATCTATCTATCTATCTATCTATCTATCTATCTATCTATCTATCTATCTACATGGAGAGAGAGAGAGACAGAGACAGAGAGGCAGGCCCAGGAAGGGTCAACAAGTGTTGATACCTACCATGTTTCAAGCACTGTGCTAAATACAAAAAAACATGGTTCCTGTCCTCAAGAAGCCCATATTCTAATGACAGGGACATCATATAAGTATATATGTATTTATAAAATATAAACAACACAAATGGAAGGTAATCCTGAAGGTGTTTTGGCAGTGTTATTAGATCAATGTTTCTAAAACAGCAAGGAGGAGCAGGTGGTGGCAGTCAGCTATGGATTAGCTCGGTGGGTCTGGGTCTTCCTTAATATGGTAAATGTTCACCAATCAGAAGCCCAGGGCCCTATAGTGGGAGATTGGATTGTCCAGGTGGGGATAGAGGCCAGAGTGTATGAGGGTGGCAACATGAATGGGGTCTGAAAAGAAGAAAGACTTAGGAGAGGCAGGATTGCCATCTGAAAGTATCTGAAGAGCTGCAATGCAGAAGTGAAAACCTTTTACTTACTTTCCAAGCAGGAAAAAAACATGGCAGCCAATATCCATTTAGGACACAAATTTGTTTGTAAAATCTTTTGGACAAAAATAACGTAAGATTATGAGCAATAAAAAGTAGTGGAGACTAAATCTACTATACAGAAAGACTGGCAAGAAGCTCAGCTAGAGATAAAGGATAAAGATGAAAGGAAAACAAAGAGAAGAAAAATGGAAAAGATCTGCAAAGATTTTTATAGCTAAGTCTTTTCACTATCAAGAACAGTTGAGCCACCATATTTGGACTCTAATGCTGAAGTCCTGGGTGTGATTATAGAGAAAGTAGATATGGTATTGAAAAGAAGAACAAAGATAGCAAAAGTATCTAAACTAAAGAAAATGGATACAGAGGAGGAAATGTGAGAACATTGATGGATAAGTTTTCAAGGGGAAGTTTTAACTGGGGAAGATGCCAAAGGTATATGAGTGGGAGATCTGAGGCTTTATTACTAAAAAAAAAAATGACTACCAACCTATAGGCTGACTTTCCCATCTATATAAAATTTGTATGAGAATAATCTACACAGAGATTAAAGACATCTTTACTTAGGTATTCAAAGGGAACAGGCAGATCTACACAAGAAATATTGAAAGGGGTAAAGAATATGTGACCCTACTATGCTTATTATTTGGTGACTATAAAAATGCATTTTGTTCAGCATAGTAAACTGCTTCTGTAAACACTATGATATCCCACCCATATGTGATAATTATGCAAGTTCCTTTGAAAGGCACAACAGACATGTCCTTGTTCGACAACCCTCTGACTAGGCATAAAACAAAGAGATGTATGCTCACCAAAGCATAACCTCATCAAAGATGATCACCATGATCATGGAAGTGATCCAAGGTAGAGTCCTACTTGAATAGCAATTCCCTATTGATAATAGCAAGGTCTTCCAGCCCTCCTGGATGAGATCTATAACCATTCAAATGAGTTTGGTCTAACTATCCATCTGGGAAAAACCAATTGGATGAAGAATAGCTATTGTGTAGACATTGATATGTAATTGGATAGAGAGAGTGCTCACAATGATGAGATTACAGATACATTGAAGTTAAATGTAGTCACACACACACACACACACACACACACACACACACAAATGCTGACAAGTAAGCTTCCAAGTTACTGTCTAGGAGATATCCCCAGTTGGTGAATGGAACAGAGTCACCATTTGGTACAAGCTCCCTTGGTCTATGTTAATTTATATCATATTCCACAAAGCAAGAAACACCACAATGAAAATTGGGGTTACAAAAAGTGAAGGATAAAACAAGCAAATTTCTTTGGCATTATTATTTCTACCAGGCACCCACATGATAAAGGTCTCACCAGACAATCCCCAGGCCATTCATTCAGATGCAAGTGTTTCATGGTGACATGATATTCTTAACAAACTGCTATGCCCTTCAAAGCTCTGAGTCCGCATCACTGTTATGGATGCTGTAAATGTCCCTGGCTTACAGTCAATTTTGCATTCCAACAGGCATATTCTTGGCTCCAGCCTAATTTGCTTCTGCCTATTCCTGTTTGTATTTTCTATGAGCCTACCTTCTCAGAAAGTGTTGGGTTGTTTTTTTTTTACCTTATTCCAAGAGCCTCAGCATTTTAATTACAGTCCACAATGTGTCCACACTATGAAATGAGTTCATTAGCATAATGAATAGTGTCAGTTATAATTTTTTCTTGTAAACAAAAAAGCAAGATCTCATCTGAGAACTGAAACAAAAAAAAACAAAAAAGAGAGGCAGAGATGGGGGTGAGAGAAAAAGAGAGGGAGAGAGAAAGAGAGAGAGGGAGAGGGAGAGGAGAGAGAGAGAAAGAGATAGAAAGGAGAGAGGTAGAGGTAAAGGTGACACTGGGATCATGGGTATTAGTTGCTTCAATAAAAGGGGACAATATCATTGATGGATAGATGAATAGATGGCCGGACAGACAACTGGAATATTTATTAAGCAATTATCACACGCCAGGTACTGTGCTAAGTATTAAGAATCCAAATACAAGCATGTAAGGTAGTCCCTCCCCTCCAGCCTTTCCCATCTCCAATCCATCCTACATACAGCTGTCTGATCATCCCACTTCCCTGCTCAAAACAACCTTTACACAATGGAGTAGCTTCCTAGTGCCTCTTCTCTGTCAGTGCAGTGGCTAGAGAGGTTGGAAAACGGACATGGCTTCAAATTTACACTGCCATTTACTACCTGTGTGACCTTTGACAAGTCATGTAACCTATTCTGGCTTTCCTTATTTGTAAAAGGAAGGGATTAGCACAGAGGACTTCTAAGGTCCCTTCAGTATCTAAACTATGAAGTTCTTTAGGCATCTGGAGTTTTATCCATGTGGATATTCCTGTCATCAACAGGAATCAACAATTTTCATCCTGGATCAAAACCAAGGATCCTAATTTTAGAATTGAGTAGTTCGTTAACTGCCCATATGAACTTAGGCAAGTTACATTCTCTCTGGTCTCAGTTTCCTCATCTGTAAAGTGAGATCATTAGACTAAATAGCCTCTGAGGTCCTTTAGGGATCTACTTCTATAGAAACCTGAAATCTCTAGGCATCATGTTGCTGTTTATTCAAATAACACGGATCACAAACCCTCTGTGGTTTCGTAGACCATTGTCATAAGCTGGTGGATCTCCCCAAATACATCACATAGTGACCAATCTTCTGGTGATGAGCCTCTTGAAACTGATCTAAGCTGCTTATCAGACAACATATATCCAATTTGTTTCCCGACCTATACTCTTCCAAGCTTGGTAAGATCAACCTACATGGTACTCTATAGGTGCATAGCCCTTTGGGAACCTGTATAACTTTTGAAAAATGCAGTCCTATGGACATGTCAGAATTTGAACTCAGATCTTCCATCCATAGAAGTTCTCAAACTTATTTGGCTTATCTCCCCCTTTAAAAAAAATTACTTAGTGCCCCCTTGGAAATTTACTTTCTTTAGCCCTTTATTTTTTTTTAAAGTTTGCATCATTTCAAAAATATATATTTTTAAAATGATGCATCTTAAATTTAATAATTCATTATAAATTTATGGGTTTTTTTCCAGCATTGAAGTTTTGATGATGCTATATTGCATATCGTATTGCATATCGTCATTATGTACACATATTCTTGCCGATGCATGCTGGACTTCCCAACAATGTGCAACACGCTCACCTACCAACACTTGCTTGTTAAGACCTGTTGGAGGACTTGACCATTGATCAGTTATAATTTGCATTTTGTGTGTTTATTTGGAAAATGTCATCACTATGACTTTAACTCTGTTACACAACAAATGAGACATGTACAAATGGTTTTTCAAAATTTTCTTATCTTCCCTTCTTTCCTTATGCTTTCACCACCCCCTCCTTATTTTTATTCAATGCCCCCTAATTGCATCACCCCCTGAACCATTCCAGTGCCCCCCAGGAGGCAGTAGTGCCCACTTTGGGAACCTATGCACCACATCTAGTCCATTGTTGTCTTAGAAAGTCCAGGGGATATTCATTGGAATTTTAACAAACTTCAGGAAAGGATCCCCATTTCTTTTATCCATTTTTTTATTTAATGAAAATTTACTTCCATCCCTCAATTAATCTATAGTGCCTTATTTAACATAGCATCCTGTACTGTAAGCTCTCAATAAATGTTAGTTGAATTGCTATTAAGTTCAGAGCACCATACAGGGAGTTGGAAAGGTTATAATCTAATTAGGAAGTTAAATAACACATAAGCAAATTAGGGATAGCTATCCCAGAATCTCAGAGGCTGTCTGGTCTAAGCTGATGAAGAATCCCCTCAGTAACAGTGAACAAGAGGGCATCTGCTTAAAGTCTGCCAGGGAGGGAAAAGAATCCATTCCTCAGAGCACCATGCTGAAGAGATGTCCAAGTGTAGATAAAACCTAGTCTCTGCCCTCATGGAGCTTACAGTCAAGCATAGGAAGTTTATAAATATGAGTGAACACATAGGTATGTGGATTGTGGATGTTGCTGGGGGAAGGTAATTGAGGGGGAGATCAGTGGTCAAAATATTTCATTGAGGAGGGTGAAAAATCATAATCATCACAGTAACAATTGAATTTAATAAACATTTAAAATTTATTTTATTTTGAATTTATGGAATAAAACAAGCCTTCCTATAACATAGTATAATAAAAATATGATTGCAATGAAACTATAAATCTATCATGTATGACTTGCTATTACTTTGAAATATATACTAAAGTTATCACGTAAATTTCTTTTCTTTTCTTTCTTCCCCTACCACCCTGCCCTAGCAATGGCTACCATTAGACACAAATATATATGTATGTGTGTGTGTATGCGTGTGTGTAAAATCATTCTATATATGCTTCTATTTATCATTTTTTTTCTGGATGCAGATAGTATCTTCCTTCATTAATTTGGGCATTTATAATAGTCAAAATGACTTTTATTAAGCACCTGCTAGGAACAAGACAAGACGCAGCATTGCTTAATGAGTAGAGTGCTGTCCTTGGAGTCAAGAAGACCTGGGTTTGAATCCTTCAGACTCTTACTAGTTGTGTAATCCTGGACAAGGTAATTCACCTGTCTGTGCCTCAGTTTCTTCATGTATGAAATGAAGGGATTGGACTTGAGGGCTTTATTTAACTTCAAGTTGTAAATCAGGCATTCTATCGTCAGCATCGCAGGGAGTTTCCGTATTGGAAAAAGGCTCCCTACACCGATAGAAATCACAGGCAGGGGTGGGGGGAAGCCTAGGCACTGTGGACATAAGAGACAAGAATGAGATAGTTCCTACCCACAAGGAGCTTACAGGATGAATGCCGGTGTCCATTTTTTATACAATCAAAAAAGGTGTTGGATACAGCAAAGTTTTTAGACCAGTTAGAGCATGAGGAAGTTGAATGTCTTTCTACTTGCCAATAACAAAGGCTCTTTACATAATAATAAATTTAGAGAAAGTCAGGGGCCTTAGTGATCATCTAGTTCAACCTCCCCACTCCCACCCCCAGTTCATAGATGAAAAAAGTAAGACTCAGAGAACCTTACACTGGTCTAAACTTGCATAGGTAGTAAATAGGGCTTCCCATTCAGAAAACATGAGGGCCAATTCATGGGTAGACAATTTGGAACATCTTTTTCCCCCCTAATTAAAATGTTTATTTTAGCTGACAACAGAATTAGATCACACTTGTACCAGATGCCACATTCATAGAAGAAAGGCATCTATATGTACAAACGAGACACAGATCCCAAAATCTAGCCCTCCACAGAGTGTTTGGAGCTGGAGAAAGCAATTTGGCAGGAATGAGATTGCTTTTCCACCTCGCCAATTACTCTATGCTTGGTTTTCCCTCAAATTGTAAATCAAACTCTTCTTCTGGACTTCAGGGGACAAGTCCCTGTATTTTGAGTGGAGAAAGTTGCTGACACTCCCATGAGATGGCTCAGTGTCTTCATCTACACCTCTCCATCATTTTCTCCAGGGTCATAATTTGTAAAAGTCAGGCTTCGGCAACAACTGTGTCCCTGTCAAAAGCATCCCACCATCTCCCAAAGGAGTCCCACTCATGTGCACCAAGTTTTATTTAACTTTTAAAGCTGCTTAAATCTGCAGAAAAAGTCTCTGAGTAAGAAAGAGTCATTGACAATGAGTAAATGGCCAAGCAGTAACCCAACCAACTTATGCTTTTGGGGTAAGACATCATTAAGATAGATATCTAAAAATATGAATAATAAGATAGACTTCCTTCCTCATGGGGTGCTTGTGAGACTCATATGACTCTGGATTAGCTCTAAAACTAGAAGGGGACCTTTAAAAGGTCTTTGTGTCCAAGACCTCCATTTTACAGATGAAGAAACTGAGGCTTAGTATTGAAGTGACTTAATCAAAACCACACATAGGATCTTTGCTCTAGAGCTGGAAGGGACCTTAGAGGGTCTGTGTCCAACCCCTTCATTTTACAAATAAAGAAACTGAGGCCAAGGTAGGATAAGAGGCTTGCCCAATCATTTACTTGTAGTGATTAAGTGAAAAAAGTGGCATTTGAACTCACAGCCCTCTGGCTTCCAGTCCAGGGCTTTCTCCATTGCCCCATCTTGCCTCCCAATGTCAGAGGGCCCGATTTCCTAACTTTTGGCCTGCTGACTGTAAGCTTAGCACTTTGCCCATGATTCCACGGCGCCTCCTTTTGTAACCAGAAGGAGCTATAGAAATGACACTGTTACCACCGAGGTTACCGCAGCCCACGTGAGCTTATTTCACTTATAACTTATTCCTTATTCCCTTTCCTACTCCCTCAAATGAACTGGGTCCTCCAAGTTGGCTCTATCTCACCACGAGGGTTTTAGGAGTATCTCTGAACCTACTAATTGAGCTGATTCTCTGAGACCACGGGTTCAAACCTTCACCAGCATGCTTCCTACCAAGATTGTTAGTTGAGAATCATGTTAGTTAGCTAGCTCTAAGTAGCATTTGGAATAAGGTGTCACCAAAAGAACAGTAAGTATAAAAACATTTTCCCCAAAAGCCTGTGATATATTCTCGCACACGCGTGTGCCCAGTGGAGGGGAAATGGGCCCAGGCTTAGAGAGAACATAGGACAGAGGGCCAGCTCGCTGCGTCTGGATGCAAGAGGCTGCTTTTCCGCAGGCACTCAGGAAGTTCCGTTTAGGCATGATCTGGTTTCTTTGCTGGGAACCCAATCTTTGGCTTGACGCCCAATTGCCCATGCCCAATTGCCCTTTGGTTCCCAATACACTGAAGCTGGCTGGGCAGACGCTACCCCCAGCGGATCAGGGGATGCAATGAGAACTCTGAGGGCGAGATGGAAGGTCCGTCCTCCTCCAGAACCCTTGAAGCTCCCATGGGCCTCCTCCTGTCAGTGGGGGAGAAGGGGAAGGAGACCAGGCCCAAGCTGAAGCCAAAGGCCCTCCTTTCCCTATCTGGAGGAGGTGATGCCACAACTAAGCAGATGAGAAGGCAGATAAGGGCTTTAAGAAGCAGATTTGAGGGGAAGTGCATTCTAGGTATGGGGCACAGACTGCTTGAAAGCAGGAAGGGGAGAGATGAAAGGTGGACCCATTTGACTAGACTGCAGAGCCCATAAAGGAAGCATGGGAGGGACTTGAATGACAGCTAAAAGAGGCTTTTAAACAGGTGCTGACATCATCAGCTGGAGGGGGTGGGTGTGGCTTCGAGTTCCTCTGATCTCTGCTTTGGGAGGAGTGGATTGTTCAAGCTTAGGGGTTCTGAGCTGCAGTGGGGCTAAAGACGATTAGCTGTCTGCATTGTAGCATCAATAGCAAGGCCTGGGAGTTGGGGACCCCTGAGCTGCCCAAGAAGGCTCAAACAGGCCTAGAAAACAGAGCTTCTGTACTAGCTGGGCCTGGGTGCAGCCCCTGCCCTCTACTTAGGTGACCTAAAGAGACCCAATCTCAAAGAAAGAAAGACAAAAAGATTTTTTAAGGGGACAGCTGAAGGGAGAACAGTTTGGAGAGTTTATATGGTACAGTGTAATATCCCACACAGCGCCTTGCACTTAGTAGGAGCTTAATGAACATATGAATAAATGACTAAATTAAAAAGATTCAAACATAGTCAGCACTCTGTTCTAGCACTCAAGATAACCATCCCTCTGTTTATATGACAAACATTGAGCTTTCCTGACGACATCCCTGTTTCATATATAAATACATTTCCTTTATTAGTGAATCTCATTTACTGAGCCAGCTACAACATGTCTCTCTGGTAGAGAGAGGGAGGGAGACACACACACACACACACACACACACACACACACACACACACACACAAAGAAAGAGACACACAGAGAGAGATATAGAGAGACAGAGATCCACAGAGAGAGACAGGGACACAGAGAGATGGAGATAGACAGAAGATGAAAGGGAGAGATAGAAAGAAAAACAGACAGAAAGGGAAATGTTTCTCAAATATATAGAGAACTTATTTAAATTTAAAAGAATGCAAATCATTTCCCAATTGATAAATGGCCAAAGGATATGAAGTTTTCAGTTGAAGAAATCAAAGCTATCTATAGTCATGAAAAAATCACAATTGATTAGAGAATACAAATGAAAACACTCTGAGGTACCACCTCACACCTATCGGAGTGGCTAATATAACAAAAAAAGAAAATGGTAAATGCTGGAGGGGATGTGGGAAAACTGGGACACTAATACACTATTGGTGGAGATGTGAACTGATCCAACCATTCTAGAAAGCAGTTTGGAACTATGGCTAAAGGGTTATAAAACTCTGTATATTCTTTGATCCAGCAATACCACTGCTAGGTCTGTATCCTGGAGACAGAGAGAGAGAGAGAGAGAGAGAGAGAGAGAGAGAGAGAGAGAGAGAGAGAGAGAGAGAGAGAGAGAGCGCAGGGAAGGGAGGGAGGGAAGGAAGGAGGGAGACACATGCTTTTCCTTTTAGGAACCCAAAGCAGGCCTGAGTGATCTGTCAGCTGTCTGCCCAAACTGGGCCATCAGAATGGCCACTGTTTGCACTCCTGGAGTTGCTAGTGCTCCTGCAGCCAACACCCTCTCAGAAAACCCAAACAGATTTTGCTTTTGTCTAGACTCTGTTCTGGGCCCACATCCCTAAACCACTCACGAATTTTTGTCCTGCTTCTTCCTCTTGTGCTGCCCCTGCCCACGAGCTAAGCAGTAAGGACCTAAGCAGGGGGCACAGAGCCCCGTGGACACATCTCAGAGCCGCTTGAATGTCCGGAGGTGAACGGAACATGTCTCTCCGTTTCTGTTTCACCAGCAAAGGTCTGTTTGTTTGTTTGTTTCCTTTTAAGTTTCAAGCCTTACAGAATATAACTCCATTCCTCTGTCTTCTCTCCAAGCCCTACAAGTTATCTTAACACCACCACATTCAACAGCCATGTATATAGAGAGACAGTATGGCTCAGTGAGTAGAGTGCCAGGCAGAGTCAAAACAACCGGGGGCTCAAGCCCCACCTTCGGGGGCAAGTCTCCCGACGACAGGTTCGGTCTCTTTGTAACCCCACCACAGCCGCCTCTTTTATCTTCTAAAGTGGACATCATTCAAACAACTACATTTCTAATTAGGATTCACCAGTGTCCTTGTTGAGTCATGTCCGACTACTTGTGACCTCATTTGGAGTTTGCTTGGCCAAGATGCTGGAGTGGTTTGCCATTTCCTTTTCCAGCCCATTTCACAGATGAGGAAACTGAGGCAAACAGGGTGATGTGACTTGCCCAGGGTCACACAGCTAGGAAGGGTCTGAGGTCAGATTTGAACTCAGGAAGATGAGTCTTCCTGACCCCAGGCCCTGAGCGTTGCGTGCTATGGTGCCACCTAGTGCCCTTGTTTGATCAATACATTAGCGTGAATAGTCATTGATCTCAATTGCCTCCAGCTCCCCCCTCCACTCCCTCCTGAGTCCTGTTGCCCTTAGCCAGGAATTCTATGGGCCAGCCTTTCCGCGGCAATTATTGTCCAGCACTGCCTCTAAAAGCTCCCCCTTTGATTGAAAAGGCCCGAAACATGCGCTGCGGAGAGGGCTAGGGCTCAGAGTGAAATGTTTTTGGTTTTTCTCCTGTTTATTGCCTTCTTAAGTTTCCTCTCCTTTCCTTTAAAACCAGAAAAGAAAGGACATTTGTATTTATAGCCTTTATGTGCCCAGGAAGTCCAAGGTGATAGAAAGCGGAAACAAACCAAACTCAGTGATGTGGGCCTCACTTCACAGTGCGGGGGGGGGGGGGGGGTGAGCTAGATTAGGAAAAAAGAGACCCAGCTCACAGAGCTGTAACCAGGGTGAGGCCACTGGCACTTTGCCCATTGGGGGGGGATTTAGAGCATCACCTGAGGGCATACTTTTTCCTTAGCCTCTTTATGCCCCCACACACTTCTCCTGCATTATGCTTCTTCCCTCTTCAGCAGCTTAGAAGTATTGCCCCCTTCTCCCCCTACCCCAAGCCCCAAACTCTTAGCCATTTACCTCAAGTGAAAAACAAATTCTAGCTCTGCTGCTCATCGCTCCACTCTGGGCATTTTCTCTGGCTGTTGCCCACGCCTGGAGCGCTCTCCCTCCTGCACTCCAACCCCGACCTCCCTTCAGTCCCAATTAAAACCCCACCTTCTGCAGGAAACCTTCCCCAACCCCTCTTCATTCCTGCACCTCCCCTCTGTTAATTATTTCCTATATGTGCCGTGTAAGGCTTGCTTTGTCCATTACATATTTGCATGTTGTCTCACCCATTAGATTGTAAGCTCCTTGAGGGCAGGGACTATCATTTTCCTTTTTTTGTATTTCCAATGTTTAGCACAGTGCTTGACACATAACAGGCACTTAATAAATGCTAGTGATTGAATTATTTTATTATTATTGGTCATGCACCAAATTAGCTGTGTGACCTTGGATAAGTCCCATTCACATTCCCCGCCCCCCTCAAGTTTCTTTAACTGTAAAATGAGGGGGTTGGACATAACATTAATCCTCCAGGTTTTCATTCAGTATCTAACATCTTCTACTAGGCAGCACACGGTCTGTCTGGCACGTGAGAAACCAGTTTTATGGGCTTGGTCCAAAAATGCTTCTTTATACAGACCCATAGCACTCAGAGCAGGCAGGGGCCTTAGAGTTCATCCACCCAACTCACCTGTTATACAGGTAAGGAAACTGAGGCCCAGAGAGCATAAGTGACTTGGCCACGGCCATCATCCATTTAGGCTCATGTAGAAAACACTCGAGGCTTTTCTTTCTCTGGGAGGGGCAGCGCTTTACCCACAAGACCCTCTTCCCTGGTTCACATTCATTTTTTTCAGGCTCTGAAGATGAGGAACGGGGCTGGGAAACCCTCCTGGTCATGTATTCCTCACCGAGAACTTTCCACCCTCTCCCTTAAATGCGTCTGACAGCTGATATGTCCATATGGTTTTAAGGTTGATAAAATCTTTTGCATTCATGATCTTCTCACTGAATCCTCAGGGCCACTCAATAAAACAAGTGATGGCCTTGTGTGAGAGAGAGACCTTCAGGGCTTAATAGATAGTTGCTGACTGACTGCTGACATAGGACAGGCATTTGTAACCCCATTTTACAGCCAGGGAAATAGAGGCTCAGAGAAGTAAGATTACTTGCCCATGGTCACATAGTAAGTGTCAAAGGTAGGGTTTCTGCCACCTCCAGGGCCAGTGCTGGACTGATATTCCTAATGTTACATCCCCCTTCCAACTCCTCACCTCCTTTAAATAGTTGCATATAGGTTGGAACTTTAATTTTTTTCCCCTAAAATTTTTATGTGTTAGACATGTCATGGATGTGTCCCTTCTACAGTGATTCTAGAAAGGCATCATGGTATATGGCTTCAAATTCTGTCTTTGATGTGTATTATTGGCCATATGACTACAGATGAGACATAGAGACTCAGTTTTCTCATCATGAAAATGGGCATAATAGTTGTTGGTATCTGCCTCATGGGCATCTAGGTGGCACAGTGGATAGAGTGGATAGAGTACCAGGTATGAAGTCAGAAGGATTTATCTTCATGAGTTCAAATTTGGTCTTAGGCACTTAAGAACTGTGTGACCCTAGGCAAGTCACTTAACCCTGTTTGCCTCAGTTTCCTCATCTGTCAAATAAGCTGGAGAAGGAAATGGCAAACCTCTCTAGTATCTCTGCCAAGAAAATCCCAAATGGGGTCATGAAGAGTCAGACATGACTGAAACAACTGAACAAAATCTGCCTCATAGTGTCATTTCCTTTTTTTTTTTAAGGCAATTGGGGTTAAGTGACTTGCCCAGGGTCCCACAGCTAGTTAAGTGTCATGTTTGGTCTGAGGCTGGATTTGAACTCAGGTCCTCCTGACTTCAAGGCCGGTGAGCTGTCCACTGCGCCACCTCGATGCTCCCTCATAGTGTCATTTCAAAGATCAGAGAAGACCACGTGTATAACTGTTAGTGAGGATGATGGAGAGGAAGAAGAAGATGTCAGGACTTATGATTTTATCAGTTTGGAGAAACTCCTGGTGTGGAAATTCCTTCTGTGACTTAGAGTTGCCTAGGGGTACTAAGGGTAAGAGACTAACTCAGAGGCAGGACTCTGTCCTGGGACCTAGTCTCTTCTCCCTCTATACCACTTCACTGGGTGATTATCTGATTAACTCCTGTGGATTTAATTATCACCTCTGTGCATATGACTCTTGGATCTATTTGTCCAACCCTAGTCTCTCCCCTGATCCCCAGTCCCATGGGCATCTTCATTTGCCTACAGGACATGTTGAACTGGATGCCCCATAGATATCTTAAGCTCAGCATGTCTGAAGCTGAACTCCTCTCCCCCCACCCCTCTCGCCAAGCCTGCCTCTCTTCCTAATTTCCTTCCTACTGTTGAGTGCATCACTATCTTCCTCATCCCCCAGACTTACAGCCTAGATGTCATCCTCAACTTTCCACTCTCCCTCACCGTGTACATCCAACCTCTTTCCATCTCTTGTCTATGTCCCCTTCTTTTCTCGGTCATTGCCACCATCCTCATGCTGGCTCTCACCACCTCATACCTGGATGACTGCAGTAGCCTGCTGGATGGATTCCTTGTCTTCTCAAGTCTCTCCTCACTGCAGTCCATCCTCCTTTCACATGTCAAAGAGATCATCCCAAAGCACAGGCCCAGCCATGTCCCATCCTCTCCCTAACCAATAAACTCCCCTAGCCCCCTATCCTACCCAGGATGAAATCCTCTGTTTGGCTTTTAAAGTCCTTCCTACCCTGGCCTCTCCCTGCCTCTCCAGCCTTCTTCCTCCCTACTTCCCTCCAAACACAGTGACCTTGGCATTCATATTCTTCCTTGCACTCCATACTTTATTTCCTGACTCAGTCCATTTTCGCTGTCTCCCATACCTGAAATCTTCTCCCTCTTCTCCTCCTTGGGAATTCCCTGGCTTCCTTCAATTCTCAGCTAAAAGTTCACCTTCTGCAAGAAGCCTTCCCTTCATGTTAGTGCCTTCCCTTGGAGATTCTCACCAATTTGCCCTGTTTGTACATAGTTGTTTGCCTGTTGCTGCTGCTATTAGAATGTAAGCTCCTTGAGGGGGGGAATTGTTTATGTTTTTCTTTGGATCCTCACTTAGTACAGGGCCTGGCACATAATGAATACTTGCCAACTCACCGACTGATTTATCCAGATACATATGGCTAGGATGTGTCTGAGGAGGGATTTGAACCCAATTTTCCCTGACTCTGAGACTAATTTTCTTTCCATTATACTGGGCTATCAATCAATCAATTAACCAACAAGCATTTATGAAGTCTCTATTATGGACTGAGACACCCTAGTTATACAAAGACAAAAAAAGAAAGAATTCCTATTCTGAAATAATTTACATTTTAATGGATGAGACAAGTTCATATTCAGAAGAAAACATACAGAATAAATACAAATAATAACTAACATTTATATAGCACCTATTGTGTGCAAGATATTGAGTTAAGCATATTACAAATAGGGTTTCATTTTATTCTTACAGCTGTCTTGGGAGGTAGGTGTTATTATTACCCCCATTTTACAGATGAGGAAACTGAGGCAACTAGGGGTTAAGTGACTTGCCCAGGATTACACAGCTAGTAAATGTCTGAGACTAAATTTGAATTTAGATCTTCCTGACTCTAGTCTTCCACTGTACCACCTAACTGTGCCTACAAGGTAGCTAGAAAGGGGGGGGGTCAAGCAATTGGGGGTAATTAGGAAAGACTTCAGGTGCAAAGTGGTTTCTGATCTACACATTGAAGGAAGAGAAGGATTCTCTGAGGCAAAGGTAGGAGAGAGTGCATTCCAGGCATGGGAGATTATGCAAAGGAGATTGGGTGCCATTTGTGAGAAAGAGTAAAGGTAGTCTGCCTGGTCACAGAGTGCCAGGAATACATAAACAGACCGAAAGATAGGTTGGGGCCAGGTTAAGAAGGGCTTTAAAAGCCAACAAAGGTGTTAATTCCAGATAGTATGATTATTTACTAATTCTTTTCCAAGTTCCTTAATTTTTCCAATCCAACAAAGTGAGAGTATTCTGTTTATTAAATAAAAGAACCAATTTCTACCAAGAAAGAAGTACTAAAAAAAATTCATCTTAAATTTCTTATCTTCCATAATTCATTCAGAAGTAGGTGATGAATGGAAGACAGAAGACTTTCAGAAAGCAATCCTACAGTTTTTTAAAATGGCTTGAAAATATAGAAAAAGAAATCCACTTCAGACATTTGGAATGATTCTCTACCATCGACAACTTTTATGCCATTGGCAGACTGAGTGTAATGTCCACAGTCGGTCCCTGCTATATGTTCACAGCCCAGACCATAGTGCAAAAATGATTCTTTGTTCATATTTACTAGATTTAAATCAGTAGAGAGAGTCGGGAAGGCAGTGTGAATGAGTTTTTCCTTCTTTTAGAAGTATAGATCTATAGACTTTTCATATCTAGTTTGCACCGATAATAGAGAAGTGATTTTCCTGGAAGTGACTAGTAACTTCAGCAAAAAGGGTTTTAATAATAGGAAGGACGAGTCCATTCACCACAAGGAATGGAAAACATGTCTTTGGAAAACAATAATCTTTTCCCCATTTAATGCTCCAGGATAAGAATTGACTTGTGAAGTCTCCCTTCTCTCACCCAGCGCTGGGCTCATCATTTATTTCTCCTGAGCTTTTTTTTCTCTCTCTCTCAGGATTTTGACAAGAGGAGCACTTTAACAAGTCTCAGGAAAATTGCTCATCTATAACCGATGAAATCACATGAAGCTGTGGAATCATTTCTGATCTAGAGGACATGGGAAATGTGCGAAGCTGTGAGAAGCCACACCTTCTCAAGATGGAGATTTATACCTAGTCTCCTTGGAGTACTTCTGAAAACGAGATGCACCTAAATTAAGAGTCCTAGAATGGAAAATAACTTCCTTGGCCAATGCCAATGCATGGAGGGATGGGTTAAACAATTTGGAATCCTCCAAAGCCTTCCCAACATTCAGCATCACATTGAGAGTTTACAGTGTAGAAACAAATGATAGTCATCTCAATAAACCAAATTATGTTGGCCATATATTCAAGGTGGCTGAAACGAGCACTCGTAAAAACAAACCAAACTGAACCAAAAGCTTTAGCTTGCGTGCGGACACAATAAAAGCTTTACACACTCAATAAAGCAAAACTTAATCCTCAAATGGATATCAGGAGACGGGGAAGTTGCTAGGCCCTTCTCTGGAATAAGGAGAGATGCATTTTTCCCAATGGCTGCCCAAAATAAGAGAGAGGAGGGGCTCTTAACAAGTCCAGAGGCTCAGAAAATATTAGTAGTCACATTTTAAGTGCCTACAATGGGCCAGGCACTCTGCTCAGCGATGGGGATACAAAGAAAGGCAAAAAAAAATCATCCCTGCTCTCAAGGAGTTTAAAGTCTAATGGATTAGAAGGGAACTTGGTGAATGTGGAGTTCAACACTTCTGAAATTAACTTACCTGTGGGACAACTATAAACTTGGAATACAACAAACATGTAAATGGCGCCTTCTGCTTGTTAGGTGTTAGGTAATGCAAGCATGAGATGAAACAATAGCCTTTAGCTTCCAGGAGCTAACATTCTGCTGTATGTGCATACAAATAAATAAATACAGAGCAATTTCAGAAGACAAAGAACTTTAGTGATTGAGAGGAGCAAGCAGGGAAAATAGTGAACATTTTAGAATTAGAACTAGGTAAAGGAGAAGAGGCAGAACACTCCGGGCACGGAGAACACTAGAGATGACATATATTTAATTCAGGGAATAGCAAATAGGTCGGTCTGGTTTGAAATTAGGGGTCATAAAAAAGTCTAATATAAATATATATCTAGAAAGATTGATATCAGCCAGATTGTGGAGAACTCTGAATGCTAGCCTGAGTTGTCCAACTGGGAATCAGTGGAGATTTTTGAGTAGAGGTGGTGAGTGATATGGTCAGAATTAATTAATATTATTATAACACAAATATTATATAAAATAATTAATATTCCTAAATATTAATTTGTTAGCTGTGTAAAGTATGGATTAGAGAGGGGAGAGATGGGAATCAGGATCTTTCCTGTTCCATCACAACCTTCCCCTACTCTGCATGTCTTCCCTCTGATATGAGATTCTATCTACTCCTGTATAAATCTCATATGTACATACTTATTCCAAAACAATAGCATGCACATAGCATACACAAAGCGCTTTACACATATTATCTTATTTGATTCTCACAAAACCCTGTGTGGTAAGTGCTATTACTGTACTCCTTTTATAAATAAGTAAACTGAGGCAAACAGAGGTTAAATGACTCGCTACGAAGTATTTGAGGCTAGATTTGAACTTAGGTCTTCCTGATGCCAAGTCCAAAATTGTACTATACCACCTACATGCCTATTATGTATTATTGTTGTTGTTGTTTACGTATTGTTTCTCCCATTATTAGAATGTAGTGTGCTCCTTGAGGGAAAGAACCATAATGCTTTTACTTTTATTTGAAGAAGGGTAGCAGCTTCATGAATACATAGAAGGGAATGGATGTGAGATGGTCTATGCCCATCAAAATTTGTCTGAATTGACTTGATTTCCCTTCAAATAGGCAAATTACCATTTCTCCCCCATATTTCCTAAATACTCAAGATGTTCTTGATTTTATAGATGAGTTGCTTTGAAGGAGATGTTTAAGAAATCAATATTTTGGTAGTGATTCAGTAGATCAGCAGGACTTGGGAACTGATTAAATGGAGGGGCTGAAGGAGAAGGAAAGGGCAGGGATGCCTCTAGGTCTGGGAAAGCCTCTGAGAGGCACCAGACAGCTCAGGGCCCAAGTCAGTCAATGTAAAGTTTAGACTTCAATATCAGTTTTGAGACGCCTTAGATATTGAATCATTTTTCCAAACTTGTCCTGTACATGGATGATCTGGAACAGATTTCTTGGACCATTGGTTCAAAGCTGGATCCAACATACTGATGAAGTTGCTTTTGAAAATCTTCACAGCACCCATCTCATTGAGTTTCTGAAACTACCTCCATTTTTGTGACACCCGAGAAGAAAAGCATGCCCGGGAGTTAGTGCCATATGCTACTCTGGGAAAGTTGATGTCTCTTTGAAACAATTTTTCAGAGTCTGGAAAGCTATGTAAATAAAGTTTTTCAACCTATGTGAGTGGATTACCCCATGGCTTCCTGAAGCAATCTCTTCATCTCTAAAAACAGTTCTAACCCAGTTTAGAAAAATCACCTATAATATCCTGTCAGACTTCACTGATCTCCAAGTGGAATAGTTAGAAATATCCACCTTTAATAGGGACCTTTCATGTTATATTTCACAAAGCCTTCTGTTTCTTCAAAAAGGAACTGGACTTTATCATCACAATCAGGCTTTACTTCCCACCATGCTCTGCAGCATGGGCAAGATGGTCATTTTCAATAACCTGGTACCTTAGTATGGTGGGTACCTACTGATAGATGTGAGATCAAAACGATCTACTTGACCTCCTTTTAACTTATCTGTGGGACTTGCTGTCGACTATCTCGCACACTTTGTATGTCTTTCCATGAAAAGAACTATGTGAGGATGCAGAAGGAAGATAAGAAGTTTGGTTATGTTTTAATGTAGGTGTAACAAAGAAAGTCAAACCAATACATACGTGGTCAAAGGGTAACAACAAACAATTTCCAGAATCTGAGATGCAAATGGCAAACAACCATATAAAATGCTCTAAATTAATAATAATTAGACAAATTCAAATGAAACAACTCTCAGGTTTCACCTCCTACCCCCTGACACTGGCAAAGATGAAAAAAAATATAGAAATAGTCAATGCTGGAGGGGCTGTGGGAAGATGAAAATATTAGTATACTGATGGTGGAGCTGTGAGTTGATCTAACCATTCTGGTAAACAATTTGGACCTATGTCAGAAATGAGACTAAACTGTTCATATCCCTTAACCTAGAAATGCCACTACCGGGCATTTACCCTCAAAGAGGTCAAAGACAGGGGGAAAGTCCCATATATACCAAGATATTTACAAGAGAATTTTTTTGCATGTGTGGTAGCAAAAACCTAAAACTCCAGTGATGTCCATAGACTCTGGAACGGTTGAACAAACCCTGGTATATGAATGTAATCCACAACTAGTGTGCTACAAGTAAAAGTGGATATGAAGAATGTTGATGAACTTGGGAAGTCTTCAACAAACTAGTGCGGAACGAAGGAAGCAGAGCCAAGAGAACAATGCACCCTGTGACAAAGAACGTCTATACCCAGGCGAATGCCAATGATTACAATAACTTAGTGGAAAGCCACACAAAAAGGCATCAGAACTTGGATGAATACAATGACCAGAGAACTGATGATGACCTATATCTTTTTGTTCTTGGGAGATGGGTGCTGGAATATAGGGAAGAAATGAGGCATATGGTATTAGACATATCATTTTGTTTTGCTTAAATATATGTCTTTGTTTTGAGCAAATATTCTATGGAGAGGGGAGGGAGTATTGAGACTGACAACATTTTACAAAAGAGGAAAATGGAGTAGAAAAGGGGTAGTGGAGTGAATGCTTTTCATAAAGTCCCATTTCCCTAATAATATCCATCAGTCAAAAAGTCCTGAGTCACATTCATCCAAAATGGTGGCACAGCAAAACAGAACTCTGAGGGAAGATAGGCGGGGTACTATCCCTCATGATCCTTTGGGCTTCCTTCTTCAAGGTTCTTCAGTTCTGATTTGGACTCAAATCTTCAGCTTCAGTCATTCTTACTTTGGATGAAATTTGGGAATGGAGCCAAACTTGAGGAATGGTTGCGAATTCAATTATAACTAGTCTTCCATGAGCTGGACTCAGAGGATGGGTATCCAAAGGTGACACCAGTAAATCTTGGATCACGCTGATGGGGGTATTCTCTCCCAGATGACAACCCATTAGCATCTTCCACTTTGTCATTCTGTGCTTCCCTTGTCCACATCTCTTCCTCAACTACTAAACATGTTGACCTGGTTTTTAAATAAAAATCTATGCAAATACTTTGAGTGAGATTTGAATGGCCAGTGCTTACCATCAACCTCCCTAAATAAATTCCTGTCTGGTTGATATTCCCATCTGCTCTGCTTGACGTTGATAGAACACGGTTCTCATATTATATGTTACGAGAAATAGGCCCTGATTTAAGGGGAGGTCAATTTCACGATTTATTGAATTCAGAGTTAGAGGTCAAGTTTGACCTCAATGAGTCTTGATATTAGACTCCAGGAGATGTTGCTCCATGTATTATTACATCTACTCAAGCCTCAATAATTAGGGTCAGATGTATGTATGAGCATGGCTGCCAATTCTCTCCATCTGTATCATGCAGGTCGTAATTATTATAGTTCAGATAAGTAAAACTCAGGATATTACATAAATCTCAATGCCACCAGGAAGAAAATATTTATTTTTCAAATAAATTTTCTACCTCATTTAACATTTTAAATTGCTTCCCTAGGCCTCCTGTGCAGGGCTCACCTTATTGCACCATCCTTTTCCACCCCCTCTTTTTATTTCTTCTGCCTTTTCCAATGTCAAAATGATGACAGAGTTTACTGAGACTTTTCACTGTGTGGCTGGATGATCTGAGGGAAGCCACCTCCAGTCCTAGCTGTTATGTAGTAGGCAGTCTCCTAAGGCGATTATGAGGTATTTGGGAATATTTCCTTCATCAGTGGGGCAGCAAACATTAGTAGAAAGGCTCTTCTCTTTTTTTTGAGGCAATCAGGGTTAAGTGACTTGCCCAGGGTCACACAGTTAGTAAGTGTCAAGTGTCTGAGACCAGATTTGAACTTAGGTCCTCCTAACTCCTGGGCTGGTGCTCTAGCCACTGTGCCACCTAGCTGCTCTCAAAGCCCTTTCTTAATAGCCAGCGTAGGAGGTATCCAGAAACCAAAGGTCAGAGCTATACCTAGAATGAGGCATTCTGGGGCAACTGCCTGGGACCCTCTGCAAGGAGATAATGGGGTACTCAGAGCAGTGTCAGAAGACTCGCTTCAAATCCTGCCTCTGGTACTTATTATCTAAGGGGCCTTTGCTTCCTCACTTGGAAATGAGAGGTTATGTACTCAGGAGAAAGGTTGCAATGTAGGTTAGTAGAAGGAGTACTTCCATGAGTGAAGTGAATGATATTTGTAATGATACTTATTTGAAATGATTTGTAATGATATTGATATAATGGGCATCTCTACAACATAGAGGAAAGGCAGTATAGTGTACTGCAGAGAGACATGGTCTTCAAATGTAGAAGATCTGGGACATTAGAATGCACATCCTTGAGAACAGGGATTGTTTCATCTTTTGTATCTATCTCCCCAGCACGGTGCTTAGCATGTAGAAGGTACTTAATAAATATTTGTTGACAAATTTCTATTATGTAGTGTCAACTGAGTCCTCACTGCAGCAGGGAAATCCTTTTATACTCCCTAATTAATTCACTATCCCCACTTAGTACAGTGGTTTTTCCAAACTTTTCAATCTCTCCTCAAACCTCTCATGCCTCTTCTTCCTTTCTACCTCTTGGTTGATGACCTTTCCTCATAATTCATTGAAAAAAATAAGCCTATTCATTGAGAGCTCCCTCTTCTCCCCTTCCTTATCTCAGATGACTTAGATTCTTCTGTCATTATCTCCACTCTCACCTTGTCTGCAGTGAAGAGATATGGCCCTTCTCCTTGCTAAGGCAAACCTCTCTACATGCACAAATGATCTCATGTCATTCTGTCTTCTATAGCAATTAGCCCCCCACCCGCTGTCCTCTCCACCCTCTCTTTTCATCAGTCTGTCCCTTTCTCTGACTCTTCTACTGCTTACAAACGTTCCCGTGTCTCTCCCATCCTCAAAAGACCGTCACTTGATACCCTTCCTTGTTAGCTATCATCCAACATCTCTCCTCCCTTTTGTGGCTTAAACAATTTGAGAAAGCTATCTGCAGAAGGCACCTCCATTCCACCTCCTCTCATTCTTTTAACTCTCTGCAGTCTGGCATCTGACATCAGCATTCGACTGAAGCAGGTCTCTCCAGAATTACCAGTGATGTCTTCGTTGCCAGATCTAATGACCTTCTTTTAATCCTAATCCTTGATTTCTCTGCAGCCCCCAGTGCTGTCAACTACCCTCTCTTTTTTGATACTCTCTTCTCTAGGTTTTTTTTTTTTTGACATTACTCTGTTGTGGTTCTTCTGTTGTCTGATGACTCCTTCTCAGTCTCTTTTACTGGATCTTCCATGGATTCAGTTATCATCTCAAAGCAATTGTAATTGCAATCCAAACAACTCTCTCTTGATCCTCAGTCCACCATCTCCAACTGCTTATTAGACATCTCTAATTAACCTCTAGACATCTTAAACTGAACATATCCCAAACTAAATTCAACATCTTTCTTTCCTCCCTCAACTCTCCCCTATTTTGCACTTCTCTATTACTGTCAAGGGTGACATTATCTTCTCAGTCACCTTGGCTTGCAATCTAGCTCTTTCTCTCTCTGTTTCTCTGTCCCTGTCTCTGTCACTCTCTCCTTTTCTCTCCCTCTATGTACACACACACACACACACACACACACACACACACACACACACACACACGTATATCTGCATCTCCTGCTATATCCAAAATCTGTCACCAAGTCCTGTCAAATTCACCTTTGTAATATCTCTTGTATTTGTCCTCTTCTCTCCTCTGGCACTGCCACCATCCTGGTGCAGGCCCTTATCACCTAATTCTTGGACTATTGCATAGCCTATTGGTTGCAATCTCTGCCTCAAGTTTCTCCCCATTCCAGTCTTCCCTCTTCCACTCAGCTATCAAATTGATCTTCTAAAGCACAGGTCTGATCAAAAACTATAACAGCTGACTATTACCTTAAGGATCCAAATACAAAAACCTCTGTTTGGTATTCAAAGTCCTTCATTTCCTGACCCCCCTCCTACCTTTCCAGTCTTCTCATATCTACCTTCTTTACACCATATATTCTCCAGTCCAGTGACATTGGCAGAAGACCTTCTGTCTCCCCAGTCCTTGCCTTTCCACTGGATGTCCCCCATGACTGGAATGCTCTCCTTTCTCATCTCTACTTCCTGGCTTCCTTCAAGTCCCAGTTAAATCCCAGTTTTTATAGGAAGCTTTTTCCAGTCCCCTTCATTTTAGGGTCTTCCCTATATTGATTATCTTTGATTCTGTAGAGATCATTTGTCCATAGTTGTTTGCATCTTGTCTCCCCCATTAGACTGTGAGGTCCTCTTTGGAATTTCTTTGTAATCTCAGACCTTAGCACAGTGCCTAGAAAACAGGAGATGCTTAATAAATGTTTTTTGACAGACTGACTATTGATTCAGATTGACTGAAGCAAGTCTTGCCTCTCCTTCCCATTCTGGTAACATGGTCATGAAAATCATTTAACCCCTCAGAGCCCAAACTATGTTGAAGATGAGTTGCTGGTCCACATTGGTGGAAAGAATTTTGTATACTAGAAGTTCCAGAAGTTATTTATTACATACTTAGTAAGTGCTCAGCCTTGTGCTAAGTGCTAGGAATACAAATACATGATAGTAAGATAGTCCCTGCTCTCAAGGGGCTTATGTGCTAATGGGGGAAGATTATGTAAGGAAATGATAGAAAGTAGGGAGTGGGGAGAGATTACTGCATTATGGCATGGTTTGAAAATGGCCAAAAAGTGATCTGGAACTCTGGTTCCAAGCAAAAAACTCATCTACCAGAGCCCAGCATGGACCTTGTCACTGATAAAAGCATAGATGTCTATATACATATCTATATATATACATACATATGAAATAATATATGTATACATGTATAACATATGTACATACGATGCATATATTCTTGTGAATGTTTGTGGCTATAAAGTTTGCAAACCATTTTTTGAACATTATCTCATTTAAGGTTCACAATGACCCTGTGCAGTAAGTACTAGGTTTTTATTATCCCACTTTGTGGATGAGAAAACTGAGTCTTAGAGAAATTAAGCTCATATTTACCAAAGTAGCAAGTATCAGAAGTATCAGGGTCAGAATTTGAACTCAGGTCTCCTTGACTCCAAGTCCAGTGCCCTATCTACTTATATGATGATTCTTCTTTCTTGAATTAACATGTTAAGAAATTCCTCTGGTGAGGACTTGTCACTTTAACTTGCTCAATGTTTACATTTTCCTCTCTATAATCTTGGGGTCCTTGTACTTTCTAAGCTCTTAAAGTCAATTATGTAGCTGGTAGATATTGGGGTGCCAGTAAAAATATCAGGGCAGGAATCCTTAGAATGAGTCTAACCAATTGGCCACATATACGGGTATCATTCTCTGTGACCAGTGACGTGTTGAAGCACACCCAAGGTGATGAATTCCGGATAATGAAAATGAAGCAAAAATGGGTCAGAGCTGCATAAGGCAGGTACAATGGATGCCTTATGCCTTAAAATGCCTGCCAGAAGGGGGATCACCAGTCATGCTTCAAGATTTCCTTTCTTATTTCTGTAGTGTCTTTTAATAGAATTTGGCACTCGTTTGTAGAATGGATTGGAGAGGGAGGGAATCAGGCTAGTGATCCTATTCATTTGACAGAAGAGGAAACTGAGGCCAGATAGAACTGCCTGGACCAAGAACATAATTCAGAATCTCAGACTCCCAAAGGCATCTATTAACCAACCAAGAATCTTCTCAGTGGCATCTCCAACAAGGAGCTACCCACCCAGTCTGCCTGCAGCCATCCAAGGCAGAAAAACCTGCTCCTTCCCAAGTCAGTCCATTCTACTCTGATGGTCAGGAAGATTGTTTTTCCCTAAAAATGAATTTCAATTTGCTCCTTTTCAACTTCCATTCAGTCTTCCTAGTTCTGCTCTCTGGGGCCAAGCAGAACAACTCTGCAGTCTTATAAAATGGCTACAGGTATGCCAGGGTGTGACTAACCATTTTAGTGTTTAATATATATGTATGTGTGTGTGTGTGTGTGTGTGTGTGTGTGTGTGTGTGTGTGTGTATAAATTAACAAATATTTTTTTTCTTCTGGCCATCCTTGAAATTGAAATCCTTGTTCTTCAAATTGGAAAGATAAAAAACAAAAACAAAACACTTTTAACCAATATACATGTGAACCATCTTGTCTTTAGGATCCCTGGGTCCTCCTTATGCCCTTTATATTTTTCATGACAATAGATAAGCCTGAGCTAAATGCCCAGGCCAGCAATCACGCCCCCTTTCAGGGGACTTGATTTTGCTCTGTCTCTACCGTCCTGGACAGCTAAGCAGATCTCTCATGAAGAACAAGTTAGCAGTCATATCCCAGGGTTCTTGACAAAGCAAAACATCAGACTGGTGGAGACTTTTCCAGTCGGCTGTATAACCTACAGACCTTGTCTATGTGTCACCTATTTTCACGCCAAACCTTGACCTTCATTTTCTGTCTCCCTGGAGGTTGACATAGATAAGTCAACTGTGGCAACATCTTTCAAAAATACAGAGCTGGCTGGTTATTCAGAGCAATGAAAGTATGAGAGAAAGGCTTAGGTATAAGCTGTAATTGCATGCATCATGTTGTTGTTCAGTCATTTCGGTCATGTCTGACTCTTCATGACCCCATTTGGGGTTTTCTTGGCAAACATACTGGAGAAGTTTGCCATTTCCTTCTCCAGCTCATTTTACAAAAGAGGAAACTGAGGTGAACAGGGTTAAGTGACTTGCCCAGGGTCACACAGCTAGGACCTGAGGCTAGATTTGAACTCAGGAAGATGAGTCTTCCTGACTCCAGGCCCAGAACTCTATCCACTGCACTATCTAGTTGACCATGGACCATAATTTTGGCTGAAGATGAATAAACATCTATTTATTAAATTACTTAGACTACAAATCTCTCCTCTTCTGCTAATTCCCATCTTCCCTCCCCACACCCATTGCCAATCACCTCTAAGTTGGACAGGTATTTTTAATTACTTTCAACAAAGAAATGTTAGATTCATTCTCTGCCTTAAAAGATTTTTCTGGTGAAAGGATCCAAAAGATGCCTTGGTGTATTATTCCCCTTGGTAACAACAACTCATGCTATTAAAATATGGGGATTCTGATGATGGAAGGATTTATCAGGAGGGGAGGGGCTCCATAAGTTGTCACTCATGCTGTCAGATTCTGTAAATAGCCCCCACTCCCTACACACCCATCAAGACTACCAACAGAACCAAGGCTTCAGGTCACATCAGGACTGCAGACCTGTGGGGCTGAGCTGACTTCCTCCTCTGAGGAATTCAAATGAATTAATTCCCAGTTCACACCACCAGCCCAATTACCAGAGACCACTAATGATGGGCTCAGTGAATATTTTGTACAGACTCCACTGAGCTATTGAACGGTGGTGGAGAGGTTCACCACAGCAGAAGTTACAATTATTAGGGCTCTGACAAAATAAAAACCACAGTCGAGATTTAGAGGTGGAAGGGACCCGAAAGGTCATGTAGTCTAACTGTTATTTTTTGCATGAAGAAACTGAGGGCCAATCAAACAATAAGCATTTAATGAATGTGTACTCAGTGCCAGGAACTATGCTAAGCATGGTAGACACAATTGAAATGAATGCAATAGTTTCTGTCCTCAATGAGATTACATTTCATCAGGGGTGACACACAAGTATACATAAAATAAATACCAGCTAATTTTTTTTGGGGGGGAGGCATTAGCAGTTGGGATATGTTAATTATCCAAGGTCACACAGCAGAACTAGAATTTTAGCCAAGTGGTCCTCTAGCGGCTTGTAGGTTCATAGCTCTCGAGGTGAAACGGACCTTGGGGGCCATTGAGTCCAAATTCTTTACTTTTTATAGATGAGGAGACTAGAGATATAAAGTAATTTGCCCAAGGTCACACAGTTAATAAATGGCAGAGGCAGGGTTCAAACCCAACTCAAATTTGACTCGAATTCCTGTTCACTTTCCATCAGAGACAGCCACATTGCCAGGAGGCAACAGTCTGTGAATTGTTCTGTAAGTACAAATCAAGATTTGCAGAAAGTAAGTCCTAGTCCCATAGCTTTTATAATAAGCTAATATGATAAAAACCACGGTTATTGGGAATTCCCATTGTTCACACCTGAGCACTGCTAAAGAGCTAGGTCATGTCCACTGAGATCCTTCTGGGCAGCAGAAAGGAAATGTAAGGAAGAAAGAAAAGCTGGGCAGGCCCGTAGGTTGCATATTCACTCTCTAATCTAACCATGGCTGTGGGCCTTGCATATGGTGCATTGATTGAATTTGACCACCATCTAGTGAAAGAATTAAGTAAGTGCACAAATGAGTAGGAGTGAGCTTGAGTCTGATATGGTGGTGGACGGGCTAAGGCTGCATTTCCAACTTTTTCAGGGCAGCCAAACCAATGAAGCCAAGATCAAGTCGGGGCCAAAGCAAAACCCAAAAAACACCTGCAGGTTTGGGCTGGATCCAGTCTGTTGTGATTTCGCCTTTCAAAATGTGATGACTGGGTTTGTGGTTTTTCAAGAACCGTCCAGGCTGAGGACCTAAGAACGCCACGCTGGGCCAAAGACCCATCTCCCTGTGGAGTTTGTCTTCACAAGTGGTGCCGATGGACCTGAGGAAGCTTCTTGGGACAGTTGAAAGAATGACAAATTTGGAGTCTGAGGACATGAGATAGAATCTGGGCTCCAATGTTAACTACCTCTCTAAGTGATCCGAGCCAGGTAAAATTCTCAGGTTTACCTTACCTTGCTCCAAGGAAAAGGTAAATTTACATTTAAGCTCTAATGCTGGCTGCTGGTTGTTTCTATATGATAACTAGAGTTGTTCTGATGGGGTGCTTGGGTGCTTGTACTTTTACTTGTACCCCAATTTCTCCCTAGCCTCAGAAACACTGTCTCTGACAACCACTCCCCAGCCCAAGGACACTGTGCCTAGCAGTTATTCATCCATGGGCCTCAGCACAACCTTTATCTCTCTCCCTGGTATAGCTACACAGAGCTGGGCTGCTCAGGCCCCATCCCTCAGATCATGTCTCTGGAAGCCTCCCAATTCCTCAGTAGTTCCTCTTGTAAGAAAGCTTTCCCTTGTTGCAGAACATTCTCTCATCAAGACAGAGGGAGAGGGGTGCCTTGCCCAGCCCAAGGAGTTTTGTCCTTGGCCAGCCCAAGGACTCTTCCTCCTGCCAGACTCCAAAGATCCATACCTCTGTCATCTCCCTCCCTGTCCAGTATACTCCCTGTACTTTCCCATCCATAGCTCCCAAAGACATCTGCACCTTTGGATTACCTCATCAGTGTTCCTGGCATTTCTTTCCTGTGCTCTTTTCCATATAAACCCTAGCTTCATTCTCAGTCTCTCTCAGAATCCTTTAAGAATCCCTACCCGCTGAAAAGCATAACAATAAACTTTGCCACCTCGAATTAAAGAATGCTTGAGTCTGTGAACTCATTCCAGATGACCCGTCCTGTATTCCGGTCTTTGAGGGGTCACAACCTCTCAACCTCTTACAACGTAACAGTTCTAAAGTGGATTGCGCTATCCTAGGTAACAGTGAGTTTACCCTTCTTGCAAGTCACAAAGGCTGGGAAACCTTTTGTCAAGGATGTGAAATGGCAGAGTGTGTCTTTATGCAGATACGGTTTTGGATGGCATGGTCCTCAGGTCCCTTCCAACTCTGAGATTCTGTTATATACAGAAGAGAGATGTAGTTGGCACTTGTCACTTCAAACACCTGTGTTTGCTCTCAAGCTTCCAGAGCCTGGATGACTGGCTTAGTTTGAGAATTCATAGGAAGGGTATTATCTACACTGGTCTTCTGCATTGATCCAAGCTTCCCATTGTGGTATTGACAGGAAAGTTTCCACCTATTTCTACTAGCTCTCTATGCAGGTCAGGGATTCTTAACTGTGTGTACCTGTGTGTGCCTCCATGGATGCTTCAGAATGTTTTTAAGTGCATAAAGTAAAATACACAGGATTACAAAGGAAAACAATGGCATTGAATGCATCTATCTATCTATCTTAAAAGTTCACAATTCCAGGTTAAGAAACTGCTGTAGGTTGAAGCAAACCTATCTAAAAGACAACATGGTAGCCACCAAACCCCTAGTCACTTCTCTTACTCATTACAAAAATGCTGTTGTGTCTACAAAGCTTGCTACTCTTTTATTTACCTTCTCTTACCAGTTGCTAAATTCCTTACTCTTCTCCATTCTCCAGCCTTTCTGATAAATGGCTAATTAACATTAAGACAACTTTACTAATTCTGTTAATGACCCTTACCTGAAGCAAGCTCTTTCTAGTTTCAAAGCTGCATCTAAGGAATATTCTTAAAGGGGCCCAAGCCTTTTACTTACTACATTTAAACATTTTGAATACATAGAATAAATTCATTTTTAAGCATCCTTACATGAACGCTGCAAGTGGTAACTGCCTTCATTCGATTAACTCTGGGGGATGCTCTCTTGATAGAGTAAATCTTTAAAGATGGTAAAAGAATCAAAAGTCATAAATTGGGAAGGGAGCAGTGGTTGAGGTTTAAGTGTTCCATTATCTAATTTATTTGCAATCTACATCACCCCCCCCAAAAAAAGAGCATCCTGAAAAGAGTAGACTTTGTCTGACAGCTCTATTCTATTATTTATAGATATGGAAATAATATATGCTCAACCCCACAAATTCAAAGTAGAATGTATGAGAGTTATGAAAGTAGGAATAATTAAGTAATATAATAGCTAATATTTATATATCCATACATATATGTGTCTAAGACTATGGACATATAAACACACATATAAATATATGTGTGTAATGCTATTTTGACCACAACTGCTCCAGATATCAACAAAGAGATCAGGGTGCTTGAAATAGTGGTTGACCAGAGATCTACCAGGGATCTATTTTTAAACATTGTTGTAAGAAGTTTCGTTGCAACTCCAAAAGGACTCTAAATAGCAATTCCCTTAATCCAGTTAACTGAGGGATAGGGAAAGGGAGCCAGCTAAATCTCTTTGATCCCTGAGGAATTTTGCCCAGACCATGGAACTGGCAGAGAGGGTTGATGTGACTCATAGGTCTACCACTCCCTGCCTTTGGGATTGTGGGAAGAGGAGAAGCTATGCAGAAGAGGAGGAGAAGAAACCACATGGGGGCTCAAAGAGTAGCAGCTACAGGAGGGCAGCTGCTATGAGTAATGGGCTCTGGGACTCTTGAAGCCAAGGCAGCATGCTTGAATCATGCATGAGATCCAGATAGACACTGTGCTGCTAAAACCAGTTAGTACTCTAGGCTGGGGCCTCCAGTCTTTTATTTCTCCTCTCCCATTTCCCCTGTTTTCTTCTAAAAGGGGTGAGCCTGATGTCTTCCTGCCTTCCCCACTCCCAGGCACAGGCTTACTCTGTTTCTTAAGTTTCCTATCGTTCTATGCTTAAATATTTACTTTGTCTCTTATTCCAGTGGTTATGATTAAAGCTGTCAACCATCTACATTATTGATCAGTGTGTATTATTATTGGGATTCAGCTGAGAATGGGAGACTTGGGAGCATCTCAGAAAGGTAGAGAGACTTAAAACTCAAGTATTTTGCCACAGCACAAGCTTTAGTTGGGGGCGCAGGCCCAGAGAATAGTGAATCATTTTCCTAAGATAGGGAGAATGCTTACAGCGTGGTTCCTCTACGGAATGAGTTAGCAGTAGCTGGCACTGGGGCTTGGCTTTCCCCATTTTTCCTGAGTTTGGCTTAAAGGAAAGCCACTCGCAGAGGGGAAGGGGCCGGAGTAACTGGAGAGAAATGTACATCCATAGGAAAGGAACAGGCTAGCCCACTGAGAGGTGGGAGGGAGGTGAGTAAAAGTGACTGACAGTCTCACCTGACTGCTAACCAACTTTGCACAGCACAATGGCTTCACCTGCTAGACAGATACAAAATACAAAGTGATGTGGAGAGAGGTGGGGGAGGCACTGGCAGATAGCTCACCTGATTAGCTGGGTTTTCATGCAGATGATGGCAATTAAGCAGAGTAAGGAACAGGACAGATGCCAGTTTGCTGGGACTGTATTAATTGTGATAGAATTGGACAGTTCTGGATAGTATTAATTATACTAATATGAAGAGTATGTGAAAGGTCTTAAGATATAATAAGGCTGGAAGGGTAGTTTGGGATCAGGTTACAAGGCTTTAGAAGCCAATTAGAAGAGTTTCTATTTGATTCTAAAGTAAACAGGGCTTAGGCCCCTTAGTGCAACCTTCTATGGAGCAAATGCTCCCCAGTCTCTTCCTAGCTTTGCCACTATATGGGCAATTACAAGATAAATTTCAAAAACCCAGTGCAACAGAGTGTCAGTACATGATTCACTGAAACATGTAAATGTAATAAATGGAAGTTTGTATGTTCCTCAAAATAATTGCTTTTAGGCTTGGTTCTAATTTGTTTCTATCAATAATTTGACATTGTAGTTTCTAGTCACTTAATGTTTGTTAAATTGAATTTACCTCACTGGATCTCAGTTTATTTGTAAAATAAAGAGGCTTGGCAGAGACAATCTCTGAGCTCCTTTTCAAAGGATCATAGAATTTCCAAGTTTGGAGGGATCTAAGTGGCCATGGAGTCCAACCTCTGTCAGTAATCAATAAACATTTATTAACCTCCTGTTATGTAACAAGCACTGTTCTAAGTCCTGAGGACCTCAAATTGAGGCAGAATCTCCCCTTCTCTGTCCATGATCTGTGTTCAGCGAGCTTTTCCTGAAAGCCCTCCAGGGAGACGAGACTTCTTACACCCTTTCAACCGCTCTCATATTCACAGTATTGTTTCCCTGCCCTCAACTCTAAATCTGCCTCATTTTGCCCATGACTCCTCGTTTAGTCAGTCAGGTAACGAACATTTATTAAGCACTTACTATGCTGTATGAAGTCCTGGGAATACAAAGAAAGACAAAAGATGGTTTCTGCCCTCACAGAGCTCACAGTCTAATGGGGGGGGAATAACATGCAAATAGCTATGTATAAACAAGCTATATACAGGATTCTACATTCTGGATCCTCTTTCTCCTCCTCTACTTCTTTCTCCTCCTCCCACTCTCTTCCTCTTCTTTCTCCTCCCCCACTTTACTCCTTTTCCTTTTCCTCCTTCTCTTCTTCCCCTTTCTCCTTCTCTCCCTCTCCTCCTTCCCCTCTCCTCTTCCTTTCTCCCCCTCCCCTCTCTTTTTCCTCCTCTTTCTCCTTCTTTATCTCCCCCTCTTCTCCTCCTCTTTTTCTCTCTCTCCTTCTCTTCATCCTTCTCTCCCTCTCCTCTCTGCCTCTCCTCCTTTCCCTCTCCTCTTCCTCCTCTTCCTTCTTCTCCTTCTCCCCCTCTCCTCCTTCTCTTCCCCCTTCTCCTCTTTCTCCTCTTCTTCCTATCCTTCTCCTCTTCCTCTTTCTTCTCGTCTTCTCCCTCTACCACTCCCTGCTCTATCCCTCAACATAAGCATAGGATAGTGTAATGAGGCCAAGGATGAGAAGAACCCAAAGGGCAGACTGGAATCTGTGCAAACAAGATACCATGAGGCTCTGCAATTGAGCCCAGTAGGGGGGAAGGATCTACCCTGGGCTTCGGAAGTCCTTTTCCTTCAAGATTGATGTCATTTTTCTTCCTTAACATGCAAAGATGATGATAATGAAGGAGTTGGAGCAAATAGTATGAAGTTTCCCATGAAGCTTCCTCTCAGAATTTCAGGGTTATTACTGACATCCATTTTCTTCTTTTTAATTTAAAGGAGACCAGGCAAAGCAATTCTAATCCCTTTTCTGCACAATAGCCTTTCAAATACTATCATGCCCCACCCTAAGCCTTCTCTTTTCCAGGCTGAACATTCCCAGTTTGTGGGAATTCAATAGAATCTCATATAGCACAAATACAAACTTCTTCCTGTCCTGGTCACTTTCCTCTCTGTGCTCATCAGTTTCCAAAATGAGGTACCCAGATCAAATGGAAGTTGTTAATGATTTGGTACTTCTAACACCCATTCCATGACCCAAGTCCCTGGGCTACCTCAAAATTAACTGCCTCACAGTGTCACTGCTCTTATTTATAATGAAAACAAGCTTCTGGCTAACTCTAAGGTCTCTGATCCCTAAGCCCAGGCTCAGGACTGCATCATATGTCTGCAGGAGGCTACAGACCAGAGCCTGAATGGCAACCATGGGCCTTTTCAGTAAAGGGGTAAACTCAGAGACCTTGATAGGGAAAACAGGAGAAGAGCCGTCTCCTAGGGAGACAAACAGAATGTACCAAAGGCTTTTTTTTTTTAATCTCAAAAACAGAGTAGCAGCATCTCCGGAAGATTGTACTAATGTGAAAATGCAATGGGAAGGTTTGGAGGATGAAGGGGAGATATTTCTCCCAAAGCTAGATTGAGTAACCACTGGGCCCAGCAGCTATTAAAGCTATGGAAACTAATCAGACTCTTCAGCAGATTTCTGCTGTACTGGCTCCCCCCAATGGCTTCATTGTCTCATTGCTAGGCTGGGCTTTGAAGGAAAGCCCCCTCATGAGAATGGAAGCAGGGTTTCGTCAGCGGCAGGAAAAAGATGAAGGGACTCAACTCCACCCTTTTCTTCTCTAATTCTTATTTCTCTCTCCTCCTTCTCTTCCTCCTCCCCCTCCTCTTTGTTCTCTTCCTCCTCTTCCTTTTTCTCCTCCACCTCTCCTTCTCCCTCTTCTTTCTCCTCCTCCTCTTCCTTCTTTTCTTCTCTTTTCTCCTCCTTTTTTCTCCTCTTCTCCCTTTTCTTCTTCCTCCTCCTCTTCCTTCTTTTCCTCTCTCCTCCTCCTTTTCTTCTTCCTTCTCCTCTTATCCTTCTTCCTTTCCCTCCCTCTTTTCTTTCTCCTCCTCCACCCCCCTTCCATCCCTCAACAAAATCACAGCATAGTACAATGAGGCCAAGGACTAGAAGAACCCGAAGGCCAGAGTGAGATCTGTGCAGACAACATGCCATGAGGCTCTGCAATGGAGCATGGAGGCGGGGGGGGGGGGGGGGGGGGGGGGGAAGGGGGGGAGGGGGATCTGTCCTGGCCTTCTGAAGCCCCTTTCCTTCAAGATTTATGTCATTTCTTCTTCCTTGACATACAAAGAGGCCCCAGTGAAGGAGTTGGAGCAAACAATATAAAGTTTCTCACAAAGCTTCCTCTCAGAATTTCAGGGTTATTACCGACATCCATTTTCTTCTTCTTCTCCCTTCTTAATTTAAAGGAGTTGAGCACCACAAACCACAAAGACTAACACATGATACCCGGGATCTTAACTTTCCCTTTGCTGCTAACCAACCCAGATTGTCAGGACACAGGCTAGAGCAGTGATCAGGCACACAAGGGTAGTCTAAATCAAAAGCTGGTTTGTTTTCTAAATGATTCAGCTCCTGTGTAAGGATATTTAGAGGAGGAGCTGCAGAGAGCCGCATTTGGAGCCAGAGTGCCTAGGTTTAAATCCTAGCTCTGAACTACCTGTGTGACCTTGGGCTAGTATGCCTCTTTAACTTTCTCAGTTTCCTCATCTGTAAAAGGAAGTTTCCTCATGACTTCAAAGTTTCCTTCCAGGTCTAAACCTATGATTCTATTATCCTATGACCTCGAGCAAACTGCTTTTGTCTTACCCTGCCCCATTATTTTACTCATCTTTGAAGAAAGGGGGTTGGACTCAATGACCTTTGACATCCTTCCATCTCTAAATCTAAGATCCTATGACTCACTTCCCACAAAAAAGCTGAATTTTATTTAGAGCTTTATGGTATATAAAGTCACTTATGTACATTTTTTTCATTCAATAATGTTAATAGTGAGCATTTACGGAGTGTTTTAAGGTTTACAAAGCACTTCATTTGATCCTGTAGGGAAGGTGCAATTATTATCCCTGTTGTATAGATGAGAACATTTAAGTCAATATAGGTTTAGTGACTTGCCCGAGGTCACACAGGTACTGAGTGTTTGAGGCAGGATTCCAGCTGTTTTCTTGATTCTAAGTCAGGTGCTTTTTATCTATAGCACCGCTTAGATACCCCAACAACCTTTTGAGAAAGGCAGTATGGGTATTATTATCTCCACTTTACAAATAAAGCAGCTACCTGGGCAGTGGATAGAGTGCTGGGCTGGAGTCAGGTAGGCTTGAATTCAAAGCCAGTGTCAGACACTAACTCTGTGAACCTGGGCAAAACCTTTAGCCTCTGTTTGCCTCATTTTCCCCTTCTATAAAATGGGGATAATAGCATCTTCCACCGAAGTTGCTGTGAGTATATAACATATGGATAATGCTTTAGAAACCTTATAATACTATATAAGTGATGACTAAAATCATTAAATGAGGAAACTGAGTTGAAGGTGACATCACCTAAGTGACAGAAATAGCATTTAAACCTATGCCCACTCACTTCACATTCAATGTTTGTTCCCAGTTGTCATAGCTGACCCAAGTTCAAATGCTGGTGTTGCTACTTTTTTGGTTGTATGGTCATATACCTTTTCACCTCTCTAATCATCAGTTCCCTCATCTAGAAAATAAAATGAGTAAATGAGATGTATTGTAATCCCTCACAGGCTCTCTATATACCAAAATATGCTAGTAGTAAATTTTATGGTAGCAAAGAGCTGGAAACAAAGTAGATACCCATCTGATTAAATAGTGGTAAGAATAAAATGAAATATTGTTGCATTCTAAGACCACGAGGAATGCAGAGAATCATAGGAGGTCTCATATGAACTGATGCAGATTGCAGAAATCAGAACCAGGGAAATTATATACACAATGAACATAGTAACATAAATGAAGGCAACACTGAAAGGCCAGCAACTGTGATTAACGGCAATGTCCAGTCAGGGTCCCAGAGAACAGATAATGAAACATCTCCTTCATCTCAGTAAGGGGAGAGGGTGACGCATGTGCAATGGTATCTATGCTGTCAGAAAAGATTGATGTTTCTGATATGCTTTGAAATTCAAGTTCTTGGGCTGTGTATAGTAAGACCATTCTTTCATGGATATTACCATGTGGATTTGGGAGGATATAGGATCTTATTTAGATTCTTTAAATCACCGGAGCAATTCTGAAAACTGACTGCCAGGAATTTCAAGCACCAAATATTTATAGGTCTCTTTTCCTCTTTCACGTTTCTCTCTTAACCTCTTCTCCACAGATAATCAATTCCCACTTCACAGTGACTCAGGGTGTAAATTCCAGAACTGACAATACAAGGTCCTTCCTAAGAGGATAGAGGATTCAAGGGAGTGATTTTCTCCAAAGAAGGCAGTAGAAGGTGACAAAGATGACTAGTGGGTTGTTTCAAAAAGAAGCCTTGATGCACCTTTAGAGCTCACCAATAATTCTTTTCTGAGTCTTAGTTTTATATTTGACTCTTGTCTCCTACCATCATTTTTATTTGAGAAGCCTGAATGGCAGTAAAAAGAGATATTTAAACAATCCAGCTGGCAGATGAAGAGATGGGAGCCTTCATTCAACTTGATTAACCAAGACTATTTCTTGAATCCTGTACAAATAGAGTTAAAAGGTATAAGAGTGAAGGAAAGGGGTGCAGGTAAGAAAATGGAGGTTAGAAGACCATAGAGCTCATCTTTGGCATTCTGAGTCATTATATCCCAATTTATCCTCTTCCAATGAACTTAGAACACTTTCCAGCCATGAAGTATAATCTAGACCAGTGCTTCCTGACTATGAGAACTTCATCTGAAGACAAAAAGTGATAGTAGTTGTATTGTTAGTATCCGTGGATTAGCAGAATACATAATGACAAAAAGTTATTGAGAACCCAGTAGCACTTTTAAGTGAAATTGTATTTCCTTAATCAAGACAGCATTGGAAAAATAGTGTGTGAGAAACATATTGTTTCATCAATACATGCACATTTGCCTGTTGATGGATTCATAGCCCCTTTAGAAGAGCTCTCATATTTGTCTACTTCCCTCTTCTCATAGAGTCACCATCCTACTACTTCTCCCATCATTAGCCTCCTATCACTCTTATCACTAGTCTCTTTCCTTTAAGATTTTCCTTTCTCCAATCTATAATCCGGACAGTCTCCAAAATGACCATTACATTGGGCAAAACTTGGCCATGACACTCTTACACTCAAAAACTTGTGCTGACTCCCCATTGCCTCCCGAATAAAATATAGTCTCTTTATCCTAGCATTGATGGCCCTCCACAGTCCTAATCTCATTGATTATATTTGCATACAACTTGGTTCCAGTTTTTTTTTTTTGTTTAGTTTTTCCATTTTGTCTGATGGGCTTCCATGATGATCAGTTTCCATATTTAAGATTATTTAAAAAAAACCCAACCTCAATCACTGACAGAATCTTAACATGGGAAGGAACCTTGGAGGTCCCCCTTCTAGGGATCATTCAGCCTTTACTTAAAGATCTCTTGTGGTAGGGAACCCTTCACCCACCAAAGTAGCCCAGATAGCTCTGATTATAAGCATGTTTTTTCCTAATACATAACAGAAATTTGCCATTCAGAAATGTCTAACAATCAATCCTCATTCTAACCTTGGGGACAAGCAGTGCAAGCCTAACCCTTTTTGGCAAAGAAAAGCTCTTGAAATAATTTATGACAGCTACACTTTCTCTTCTACAGGGTAAAACATTTCCAGTTACTTCAAGCTCTTCTCTGGTTTCCAGTCTCCTCACTATCTTGGTCATTTGTCTCCAGAAGTGTTATAAAATGCTACAGAGGTTATTAGACTTCTTATAAAGAGGGTTTTTTTTTAATCCCTTCACTTCTAAATCTCTGTGGTGCTCCTGCACTCACAGCTTACTGCTTCATTCACCTACTTTCCCAAACTGTTTTAACAAAGCTAACTGAGGTCTCTTTGTCCCTTTGCCATTTTGATTCTGTATTTTCCACTGTCAAGGTATGAAATTCAATTAGCAATTCATAGGCTTTGTTGGGATACCCATCCTGATTCAGACTCTCTGAGCACTTCTGCAAAGGGTGAATGGCTGTTGTGAATGGCTGTTGCTTGGCCCCCAGGCTAATAAAGTTAATATCCAACGTTTTCAAAGAAAATAAATGAAATAGGCGAGATGGTCTTTAATGCCTCGTACCAGCTTGCTTTCTCCCTTTCATCATGGGTCACTAGTCAAGTGGGATATGAATGGCATAGAGGTGGCCATTTTCTTCCCTTGGGGTGCACAGAAGAACCAGAATTATGGGTTTTTTCCACAAAGAAACATCTTTTGGCTTGAACAAATTCAGAAATAACTGTTGCCAACTTATTCAACCTCTCAAATTCTTGCATCAAAACTAGCAGCTTTGTCTCTCTTGTGAGATCTCATTAAGCAAAGGTGTTGACCATTGAAAACATCAGACTCCTGAAGGAGGACAGAAATAGGATACTGGCTCTGAAGGGAGCCCTGATGATAATCGGCACAGTCACAGAAGTCTGGTAGTATGAAGAATCTGCAGCCCAGGTTTAATAGCAAAGCTGACAGATGATAAAGAGTGTATTACCTCGATGGCTAAATATTTAAGCTTCATGGAGTGGAAGATATTTGACTATAAATGGGCCAAGATTTAAAAAAAAAGGGATGGTGAAATTATACTGCACACATAAAACCTCCACTGCTGGAGTGTTCTGTTTTTTAAAAAGTCGGAGCTGACAGAGCAAATTAAGCCATGAGCTGTTGACTATGTTTAATGGAGATAAACTGGCAAATGGAGAAGATGTAATTACCCAGCATGTTTTCTTCTAAAAATGAATTCTAACTCTGCTAGGAGAGGGCAGCCATCACATCTGTTTTTTTAAAAAAACTTTTCTTTGAGGAAATAACAAGTTTCAGGTATTCATGTAAGTTGAATATACGTTATATATATTACAAAATATATATTTCATGTATTGTTCAATGGCTTCTGTTGTGGGCAATTCCTTTAAAACTAATTATATTTCCCTGGTAAAACATGTAGGGCTAAAGCTGTTCAGCCATTCACCATCATGAAGGCTTTGTTTGTTTGTTTTGAAATGATCAGACTACATTTTGGTGTATGTCAGGTTTCAGGGACTTAGTATTTCACATCAAGCTGGTCTGTTTATCACACTCAAATACTCCAACAGGTCTGTGATATTACCAGTGTGGATTTCCTCCACTCTCCACCCTCCATGATGCAGACTGCAATCCATCCAGTCATGCCTGTCCAACTTTCACCCATGTCCTGGTATAAGTTCACTGAAGGGTATCCATTCAACATTCCTTATGCTTGCCACATGACCAGACCATCTTTTTCGTTCAGGCGTATATGTGTGGTGATGCCCATGAGTGATGTAGTGGAGTAGAACCCTAGACTTAGAATCAGGAAGATCTGAGTTCAAATCTTATCTTTAATACTTATGCTAATTAGTTTCTGCAAGATTCTGAGCAAAGCTCTTAATGTCTCTGGGCCTCAGTTTCCTCATCTGTAAAATGAGGGTGTTGGAATCAATGACCTCTATGGTCCCTTCCTATTCAAACCTATGATCCTCTGATACTTTAATGGGGTACTTCTTTGTAGTGCCTTACTTGTTCTCTGTAACCTGCTCATATCCAGCAAGAAACCCTGCATTGCCCTCTGAGTGACACAAATTTTTAATTCTTTGAATACTGTAATATTCTAAGACTCATAACCATTTAACAAAAGTAGTGGAAGATCAGCTGATTTTTTTTGCAGTGACTTAAAGTTTGCAGTGTTTAACAGAAGTGATCTCAGTAAAGTTTCCAAGCAATTTTATGAGGCAGGAGTCTGCTGGTAAATGTTTAACAACTGACTCTCCAGGAAAAAAAAAATTATGAATGATACATTTTTAGCTAAATTTGCTCTGCTGACATTATCTCCATCACTTTATTAAATCTAGGTAATCAAAACCATGATAAATAGAGCCATGGCTTGTAGCATTTGCTGAGATTCCCAAGGTGTAAATGCTCATACTAAAAATTTAGCAATCAGCTCCCATGAGCATAATGAACTGGTTCCAGCCTACTACTGTACAACTGGCAAAACTGAAGTGGGATTTGAATCCAGGTCTTCCTGGTTCTGATCAAGTCACTGAACCTCTCTGGTTTCACTTTCTTCATCTTTAAAATGGAGGGGTGGGGTTGGACTCAAAGAGCTCTAAGGTGTTTTCTAGCTCTAATGCCTATGATGCCAAGTCCAGCCCTCTGGTTACTATGCCAAATGGTTGAAGCATCTTTTTTGATACAATATACCTTGCCCATGAGAGATACTCAAGAAACATCTGTTGATTTAAAGATGTTCTATGGATGAAGTCATACTATGGAACCATCATGATTTACTAATGGAGCCCAATATAAATGTGTGTGTGTGTGTGTGTGTGTATGTATATACGTGTATGTAGGTATACATATATATAGATATACTCATATACATATGTTTATATTATATATAGTATATATATACACCCATATACATATACACACTTTTTTAAATAAAAGAGGAAGGTTTCACTATCTATCCATGTTTGGAAATACTAACACATTTCTTGGTCAGGGGGAGCAGACAATTATCAAGGGTTTAGACATCTTGTCTAGAAACATTTTCTCATTCTAAAAAGCAAAATAACTCTCTGGGTAAGGCACGGAATAACTACAAAGGACTTTATTTGCATGTATATACCTATACTAAGCCAAGCGGTGAGATATTTGTTGTTGTTTTTTTAATACCTTTGGGAATTCTTACTCCTAGGGATTCAAAGCATCATGTCCCACCTCTCTGCTTTGTAGAATTCTTCTGAGGTCAGGTTGGAGCTCTCCCAGCAGATGTCATGTGGAATCTGTAATGGGAGCCCCATGACTCTGAAAAGAAAGTGGGTGTAGGCAGCAGTGCCAAGCTGCAGAAATCCACTCTGCTTTTCACATAGTAGATGCTTCAAGTATGTTTGCTGGATGGAAGTATTGGCCACTGAAGTCCTCTTCTGTCGTCTCATGGTGGTGTGGAGAAGCATAGATTTGTGCCCGGAAGGCACCTTAGACATTGTATGATGAAGATTTTAGAGCTAGAAGGGACCTCCAAGATAATAAGCTCCCAGATTCAAGATGGAAGGCACCTGGGAGGTCAAAGGACCAGGAAGGGCCTTTAGAGCTGTAGGGTCATAGATCTGGAGCTTGGAAAGGATTTTAGAGGTCTGCAGTCCACCCTTCTTGTACAGAGAAGGGGCCCAGAGAGGTCAGGACTCTTGCCCAAGACCATATGTAGTAAGTAAAACCTATATTTGGAGCCAAGCAATAGAGTCATAGGTCATAGAGTTTGAGTTACAATAAACTTCAGAGCCCACCTAGTCCAACCTCCTTATTTTGTGTATAAGGAAACTGAGGCTGAAAGACTTGCCCAGCCACAGCTAGCAGGTATCCAAGGCAGGATTTGAAGCCAAGTTAACTCCAGTTCCAGTCTCCTACCTACTGTGCTACCTAACTGCCTCATCCTCTGTCTTTAAATCAATTACTATTTCCATGGAACTATGCTGCCTTTCTAACTCTATTTTACAGGAAAGGCAGCTGAGTCTTATCCTAGGTCCTCTGACTTTAAATCTGTTTATCTTTCCACAGAATTATGCTGCTTTCCTAACCCCATTTTACAAGGAAGAAAACTAAGCCTTATCCTAGATTCTCTGACTTTAAATCTATCTTTCCATAGAGCTATGCTGCCTCCGCAACTCCATTTTGCAGGGAGGGAAACTGAGTCTTAGAAAGATAAAGTCTCTTATAGCAAACAGCAAAGCTAGAATTCTATCCCTGGTCTTCCAGATCCAAATACAGTCCTTCAATTGCCTCCCGGCACTGAGTGGTCCCCTTTCACTTTGTGCTGAAGCATAAAGACAAAGAAAGAATAATAAATAACACAGTTTGTCTCTTCCTAGACTTAACAGGAACAATGTTCACTGCCTGGACATCTTAGAACAGTGCAGGCAAACTGCTTCGATCTCTTCAATAAGATTTATTTATTTACTCAGGGCAAAGGAAGTAGAATTCCCTCTGCGTGGCATCAACTGTCTCTCTCTCTCTCTCTCTCTCTCTCAGATATTGCACTGATCCAAATATCAAGGGCTCAAACATGTCTTCTGTAGTTCTTAAACAAATCCAGCACCTGAATCAACGTTCCTTGCCTGACCTTTACAACATCAGCCAATATGGGAAGGGAGAAGGAGCTTAATTAGAAGACATGGAAAGACTACCTCGGAGACTGGATGGGGAAAGGGATGGAACTAGAGGAAATTCTGGGAATGGGCATTCTGCAGTTTGAGCATTGAGCCCTTTGTTTCTTCCCTCTCCTTCTGAAATTTGCCTTCCAATCATTCCCTACTGGTTGGCACCTCCTGAAGCTTTAAGAAGCTCTGACCAAATTAGCTTGGGTTCCTTTGGGGCAATTTTGAAAAAAGTCTGATGGGAAAATGAGTGAAAGCTATACACGGAGCCTTGTTGTAACAAACACTCAGAGATTTTCAGAGTTGGAAGGGACCTCAGAGGTTGACTAATCAATCCTGTACTTGAAAATGGATCACCTCTACCAAATATCCATCCAACCTTTGCTTAAAGACTGGTCAAGGGAGAGGCAACTTACAACTTCCTAAGGAAGCCCATTTTACTTTGACCTTAGGCATTGTATGATCCTGGGCAAGTCACTTAACCATTCTTAGCCTCAGTTTCCCCATCTGTAAATGAGGATAATAATAACATTCACTTCCTAGGGTTGTTGTGAAGGTCCAGTGAGCTATTTGTAAGGTACTTTGCAAAGTGATATATAAATGCTGGCTATTATTATTAACATTACCACCACCACCACCACCATTACTACTACTACCACCACTATCACAACCATTACTACTACTACCATTACTCTGGATGGTGTATATTATTATGAAGTTTTTACTTATGCAGAGTCACCAGAAACCCTTAGGGTCTTCCCCTCCCAGATTGATTTTTGTTTTTTAACTAGGTAAAAAAGCCATTCTCTGCCTCATGTCTTACCTAGCCTTAATCACTGAAAGGGCATTGCCTCAGTCAAACGGAGACCATAGCTTAAAATGGCCAAGGTCTCTCACTGCATCCAGGGTGTGATGTATATCTGGCCACTGGACCCAGATGGCTCTTGAGGAGAGAGTGAGGCTGGCGACTTTGCAAAGCCCTCCCTCACTGAAGTCCAATTCACTTGCGAGTCATGGCATCACCTGCCTGATGTCATCTTCCTCCTTGAGAACGAAGGCCAAACAACACGTAGAGTCTAAACCTGCCTCTGTAACTGACATTCATTGCCCCATGTTCTTCTCTCCATGTTCTAGCAGCACAAGCCCAAGTCTGATACCAAATGACAAGCCTTCAAATACTTCATGCAGTTATCATTCCTTCCTTCCTCCCCCCCCCCCATCCAGTGCTTCTGTTTTCCACATTAACTATCTCTAGTGCCTTCAGCTGATTCTTACATGATGTGATCTCAAAGCCCTCCAGTGTTCTGGATGTTTCCCCCTGCCTGCTCTCAGGTTTATCAATTGTTATTGTTATTGAGTCATTTCAGTCATTTGGGGTTTTCTTGGCAAAGATACTGGAGTGGTTTGCCATTTTCTTCTCCACCTCATTTTACAGATGATGAAACTGAGGCAAAAGGGGTTAAGTGACTTGCCCAGGTTCACACAGCTAGTAAGTGTCAGAGGCCAGATTTGAAGTCATGAAGATGAATCTTCCTGACTCTGGCCCAGCATCCTGTGCACTATGGCGCCACCTAGCTGCCCCAGTTTATCAACAGCCTTCTTAAAATGAGCCAGAGGCAGCATGGTGTAGTGGAGAGCTGATCCGGAAGGCTGAAAGACCTGAGTTCAAGTCCCACCTCTGATACATATATGTGTCAAAAATTCCTTCACCTCTTAGAATTCTGGGCAAGATGCCAATGCTCTAAGTGGCAGAGAATTTACTCACTTGCAGTGGTAGAGGTAGCTTCCTCACATCCAGGTAGCTTTCTTATATCAATGAAATCACAGGGCTGGTCTCTATCCTTGCCCATCTTAAAATGTGGTGCCCAGGTCCATCTGTTAAAGATCAGCATTCAGTGTGGGCTGAGGGAGAATTGCATCTTGGATATAGTTCCAGGGAATTTAGTTAATGAATAGAACAAACATAAAATACCAGCTTCAATCTGAATAATGCTTTCCAGTTGACAAAGCATTTTCAGGAACATTGGCTCATTATCTCCGAGTTTTAAATGCTAGTTCAGCCACTTACTACCTGTGTGCCCTTCAGGGGCTCACCTGATCTCTAGAGGCTTGAGTTTCCTCATCTGTAATGTGAGACAGTTGGACCAGGTGACCCTAAGGGCCCTTCTAGCTAGGTGTCTATAACGCCTTAAATATCCTTCTTAAGCAGAAGGCCGAGTGCTTCGGTCACAAACTGCCATTAATTGCATGGGGTAGGAGGGAGAGGGAGAAACTCTGTCTCTATTCACTTCTCTCCTATCTGCTTATTCCAGCAGAAAGGCACAAGGAAAAAGGTATATGTGTGTGTGTGTGTGTGTGTGTGTGTGTGTGTGTGTGTAAGAAATTTAGAAAAATAAAATATATACATTTAAAATAATACATAAACATGTTAAAATTGTAAACATATAATATTAAAATATATAACATTTTATAAAATATCAAAATATATCAAAATATACACACGTAAATGCAGATATATACATGCTGACAGAACTGCTCAATAGATAGATGGATAGATATTGTTGGCTCACCCACAAGAATGCATCTTCCCTAGTGTTTTAGCCAACCAATTGCCTTTGGTGTATCTCTGTTGTTATTCAGTCATTTCAGTCATGTCTAACCCTTCATGACCCCATTTGAGGTTTTCTTGGCAGAGATACTGGAGCGGTTTGCCATTTCCTTCTCCGATTCATTTTACAGATGAGGAAACTGAGGCAAAAAGGGTTAAGTGACTTACTCAGGGCCCCCACAGCTAAGGTATCTAAGTAAGTATCTGAGGCCAGATTTGAATGCAGGAAGTGAGTCTTCCTGACTCCAGGCCATGGCACCAACTAACTGCCCTGGTAGCTCTAGTCACTGTGAATCAATTAGAAATTGTCTGTGAGGCATGTAGGCCATGAAGTAGCTAGATCAATGGACCTGAAGCCAAGAAGATGAGAGTTCAAATTCTGCCTCAGATATCGACTGACTCTGTGACCCTGGAGAAACCACTTGAGCCTAGTTTCCTCAATAACCTTTGTAAGTGCTTTGCTATATAAATGCTACTTGTCCTCTTCACATATCCTAAAAGAAGGCTGATCCTTTGGACTCCAGGACCACACAGAAGGCATTATTCTTCCCCTGATCACTTACCTTAATTGAAGTCAGAGTTCCTAGCAAGAAGGAAATGAATGAAAAAGGTCTCCTGAGTGTAAACCCAGACCTCTCAAGAGAGTGAGCCATCTTGTACTTTATAGCTATTCCCCATTACTGCAGATAATTGAGATTTATCACTGACAGCTTAAAATGTGTAACCTCCCCTCCATCACTGCCACAGAGAATCTAACAGAGCTTAGAACTAACAAGGTATAGCCTCAATGACTCTCCCAAACATTCAGATCAGCTACAATGCTCTTTGGGTCCCTTCTCACTTGGCGGTGAGCATAAAGACAAAGAAACAGCCCAACCAGCTTGTCCAGTCTTACTAACTCTAAGTCATTTTGTTTTCCTGGCATCCGTCTCCTGGGTTACCACATGACTACCTCGTCTGGAAGCCTAGCCAACCGGCAGGATGCTAACTTATTTCCGTACATTTTAAGAGAGTCCATGATCAAATATCACAATATTAAAATGAACACTATACTTCACCAATGTTTTCCCTAGTTCCACTCTCCAGAGAGCCAATTTTGTACCTGCGTCACATAGCACATCCTCATAGATTCCACCTCCTCATGCTGTCATAATCCGGATGAACATAATAAACTATTTCTTATAGCTGAAACAGTGTCTATAATCTTATTTTATCCTTACAATACTTCAGTCTGATAGATAAGGGTGGGTGGTATCGTTGTTAACACGATAGGAAGATTAACATGGCAGGGACATACTGCTAGAGGGAAAACACCACTTAAAACAGAATGTTTAGTGATTTGCCCAGTGTTTCTGCTCCAGGCTATACTGAACAGACTATTTTCATGGGGGGAAAAAGGAGAGGGAAGGAATAAGAATTTATTAAGTACGTACAATGTGCCAGGCACTGTGCTAAGTAGTTTGTGAAATATTATTTCATTTGATGGAAGAAAGGAATGTGAATGTTGCTGGTGTTAAGACTTTAGATCGGCCAACATAATTCTGTTGCAAAGGGTCTGGACGTAAGAAATGAGGGAGAGCACAAGCCAAGCAGAGTTCTTGGGTGTGTCTAAGTAGTGCAGTGACATGGGCCTGGTTTCTTGGGCCTGTTTCTTTTTTCTATATCAGTGGTTAGGGGACTTTTGGGATCTGTGTTTCCTGGGCATTTTGTCAGTCTGTGAAGATGTTCCCCAAGAGCCAGGTACACTTTAAACCCCAGGGAATAGTCTGTGATGATACACAGCCCAGACAGAGCAAGCAGTTATGTTCCTGAGTGGTCCTGAGACCACTCCTCTGTTCCTAGCAAGTTGACCATCATGGAGCTGGGCACAAGCCAGTTACATTGGCCCTACAGAACCCAGCTACATCTTCGAAAGGCTATTTCCTTGGACAAGGAAGTTTGTCCTTTAAAGTTTAGTTCTGCACTTTTGCAACGGATCGGGATCTGGCGGCATACATTAATGATAGTCTAGGTGAATGAAGAAAAAATGGCTGCATGCTACTGGACTGGTGGTGGTGGTGGTGGTCTTTTGTTTTTGAAATGGACCAGTGACTTCAGGGGGTGATGTCTTGACTTGAATGTGAATTGGACTTGAGTGAGTCAGAGCTGTATGAAGTCATCAGCCTCACTCTCTTCTCCAGAGTCATGGAAGTCCAGTGGCAAGACAAAAGTCAAGGTGGCTGGTGAAGGCCTGGGATGCAGTGGGTGACTTTGGCTTTTCTCTATTAAAGTCTTTCCCAGGTCTCAGTTTGTCTGAGGCAACATTCATTCAATGACTAAGGACTAGGTAAGACTGAGATGAAAAATGGTCTCATTTACCATCACAAAAATATTAATCTGGGAGGGGAAGACCTTCAAAGTTCCTGGCCAGAACAGAAAGCAATTGCTGTTTACACTCATTCTAAGCCATCAAAAGCTAAACGATGAGCTAGTCTGATAGAGGAAAAGAACAACCCCTTTTCCTTCCTTTTGTGGGAAAATATTGGGCTTCAAATCAAAGTTTCTGATGGACTTTGGATACCTCAAAGGAGGTAAGACAAAGTGAATGACTGTAGTGTTGGGAATGTAACAGGGATGGAGGGTGTTAATTGTTTAAATGAATGTGCTGATTTAAAAAAAAATTGCAAGGTTTCAAGATTAGTCCTCTAAAATCCATTTTCACAAGAATTCTTCAGGACCTCAAACTCATGTCCAAGTGTGTGAAAAAAAAAACTCTCCAAGAGAGGTCAAGAGTGAGGAGCTTCCACACAATGGGCTACCACTTACAGGCCAATGGCTCTGTAGCATGAATCAGGAGAGAGAACAGTTTTATGTTTTTATGAAACATATTCGCAACAACCTGAGCTTGGTGTTACTCATAGCAAAGTATGCTGAGATAACAATGATACTCTCAGCTTAGGGAGAATGATGTGCATGACATACTCTGTCCAATTCAGGTGGCCCCTGGTTATATTCCGAAACTGTGGCTCATCAGAGACCAGGCGACTGCTTGGCAGCATATGAAACACACCCATAACCTGGAATACAGATGACCTGGCACATTCTGTATGATCACAACAACTGGGAAGATGGTAAAGAAGAAAGGTCCCTTTCCTAGGGCTTGCACACTTAATCTGGGGTTAGGTAACACCCAACCTTCTCATAGAAGAGTCATCCTAAGGCTGAAATCAGGTGCTAAAGACAATCTGAAAATATCAAGTATCTCAATTAAATAATTTATGAAATTTGATCATCTAGATTCTAGAAAGGCTTGTATCGTATATCTCCTACCGTAAGCTAAGCCTGTCCCTCAGAATTTGTGTGGGGATGAACAGTGTGCCTTCATGTAAGGCCACATGAAGATTATAATTATGGCCCAGGACATCTTAGAGTGTACACAAAGTTGGAGGTACTAGTATTAGCCAATCGATTGGATGAGAATATGGCCCCAAAGACCCCAGTTGGGACTGGGTGAAGATCATTCAAATGCTTATTCTTTTTTTTTTCTTGGCAATTGGGGTTAAGTGACTTGCCCAGGGTCACACAGCTAGTAAGTGTCAAGTGTTTGGTCTGAGGCTGGATTTGAACTCAGGTACTCCTGACTTCAAGACCGGGGGTCTATCCACTGCACCACCTAGCTGCCCCACAAATGCTTATTCTTATCAAATAAGCAGTTGGGTGGTGTTTTGATTAGAATGCTGGCCCTGGAATTATATTCACTAGCTATGTGATACTGGGTAAGTCAAATAACCTGTCTGCCCCAGTTTCCTCATTTGTAAAATAAAGATAATAGCACCTGTCTCCCAGGATTGTTGTGAAGATCAGACGAGACAAAATTTATAAAGTGCTTTGTAAACCTTAAAGTGCTATAAATGTTATTGTTATTGTTGTTGCTGTTGTTAATAGTACCTACCCTCTGGGGTTGTTGGGAGAATCAAATGAGATAATATTTGGAAAATGCTGTGCAAATCTTAAAGTGCTATAAATGCTACTGTTGTTGTTGTTGTTGTTATTATTATGTGCTATGCAAAGGCTGGCCACCATTAGCAGAAATACCTGGAAATGGTGGCTGCCTCTCTTTCCCACTGCAACCTCTACAAGCAATAGGGGACATAGGAAGGGACACTTAGGAAGGTGATGCTGTTGGACCATTAGGGGAACCAATGTAGGCGGACAGCAGGACCACACCAGGGGTAGGACACTAGGTTGAAACAACTGCATTTCCACCCTGGGATGCATTATGGAAGAGAAGGACTCAAATGTGAACTTTACCACTGTGAAGTGAGGCCAATTCCAGTTCTGTTGTGGCTGTTATTAGATTGGACACAAGGACTAAGGATGGAGAGGAGCCAGGCAGGACTCCTAGCCTTGGCTTAGAAGCGGAGTGGGGAGGTCGGAGTTCTTGCTCATGCTGGTTGGGATGCAGGTGTGGCATCTAGATTCCTGAGTGTCCTAGCCATCTTTGGCCATGCCATTTTGCCACTCTGGAAACTGGGCATATTACCTCTATGGAAGGATCTGTTATAATCCATGCCTTGGGGTCATCTAACAGCTCCAGGATCATGGAAATTGCTCCATGAGGAGTTAGGCATGTTGTAATCCCCACAAGAGCTTCACGAGCAGTATTATATCTTTCACTTAGGAATGTACTTATACGTCCTTTAGTCATACTCTTTCTGTAATCTGATTTCAATATGGACCGACCTCTGTCACATATTAGCTTTGTACCTTGGACCAATCTCTTAGACTCTCTGAGGCTCAGTTTTCCTACCCGTGAAAACCAAGGAAGATGGGGGGGGGGGGGATAATCTCCTTTAAGTAGTTGGGTGGTATAGTGGAATCAGGAAGACAGCTTCAAAACCCTACCTCAGCACTTAGCTGAGTGACCCTGGATAAGTCACTTAACCTCCTGTGCTTCAGTTTCATCATTTGTTAAAATGGGGGGGGGCAGATCTGATGGCCCTCGATGGTCCCTTTCAGGGCTAAATCTATGATCCCATGATCTCTAACATTGTATGAATGCCATCATTCAATGGGTCAGACTGTGGTGAGCTTAGGCAAGTAGGTCACTTAATTACTCTGGTCCTCAGTTTCTTCATCTGCAAAATGTGTGTGAGAGTTTTGGATGCATGTCCACCAACATCACTTTCATCCCTGATTCTGTCATTCTTGGGTTAACATTTATAAACTATTTCACTAACTCCCTTATGAATCCCAGTAATTCTCCAACTAAAAAGCAAAAATGATAAGCCTTGTCTTAGTTTTTCCCCTAGCCAATACACAGAATTATCTGCAAATCATCTTATTATTTCTCAGTGTTCTATATAAGTTATCACTATTATTTTTAGCAATACAGTTGAGATTGGCACATAAATTAGTGTTTAATTGAATGCCTAGGGCCCTACCAGAATCGGAGAGCATTGTGGTGCCTGACTCTGCCTTTTCTTTTCATTACCATTTTCAGGTGTTCATGAGAATTTGTATTTGCAGGGAATGGAGTTTATTTGCTTCTAGCAGATGCTTATATTTGATTAGAGTAGTGATATGTGCAGCAGCAAGAGGGATAAAACAAGGTGATGATGGCCGTGGGTGCACTAGGTAAATATCACATTTTATTCACTTGGTTTGGTCTATTTAACCAAAACACATTGTATTTACCCAGCGCCTCTGTCTGGGTTTATATGACTGCAGTACTGCTGAACATGACTGAAATGGTCCATCAGCCCAGGCTGACGGATGATAGCTTCTCAGAGGTGGGAAGGAGGTGAGAGGACTGACTGAAGAACCCCAGCTTGTTTGACAATGTCATCTCACCCAATCACAGCCCAGCAGATCTCTTGTTGGCATCTCATTCTGTAGGGGCTGGGGAAAGCAGCCTCCCCCCTCTATTTCCATATCAGCATGTTATGAACAGGATATAAATAAAAATTAGAATTCAATTCTGAATGAAAATGGGGAGCTCATTATTCAAGGAAACACTATGAAGAATTTTTTTGGAAGCAAATAATATGCAAATAACTATTTAATCGCTAATGTAATGTCTTCTAAATCCAAGTCAATAAGCATTCATTAAGTGCCTGCTGTGTGCCTGACATTGTGCTTAAGGGCTGAAGGCATAAAGAAAGTTAAAGGAGGTCCCAGTCTAATGGGGAAGACAATGTGTAAACAACTATTGACAAACAAGATCACAGACAGGAAAAATCAGATCTAATTTCAGGGGGAAGCTACTGAGATTGTGGAGGACTGGAAGCAGTTCCTGGCAGAAGGCGGAACTTCAGCTGAGTCTTGAGGGAAGCCAGGGGAGCCAGGAGGCAGAGATAAAAAGGGAGAGAATTACAGGCAGAGGGGAGAATTACAGCATGAAGAGTTGGGGAAAATTCAGATGTCTTAACATGATTATGTTTTCTCATATTGGGGGAAGGAAAGGGAAAGGCAGGCTTTATTTATAAAAATGGAAAGCTATCTGCATTGTGAATTAAGAGAATGATTTCGGCAATCAGTTTGCCATTTTCTTTCTTCCTTTTTTTATTGGGAAGTGGGGGGAGGATAAGTATGGGGGGAGGAACTCTTTTAGCAGACAACACTCAGTGCTAGTGTAAATAGACCTGCCGAAATCAAGACCTAATAAGGGGAACTAAAATAAGCTCTATCTGATCTTCCTGGCAACAAGGGAATTAAGACGTAGGGAGCAGAACAGAAGCTATAGAAACAGTTGGCAGTTGGATTCTTCTCTTCATTCAGAAATGACATAATAACATCATATAAAGTTAACCAAAGATCTAGTAACAAAAACTTGTCTGAATAATATATATGTGTGTATGTATATATAAATACATACAAATACATACACATTATATGTCTGTGTGTATATATATACATGTATACAGAGAGAGAGAGAGAGAGAGAGAGAGAGAGAGAGAGAGAGAGAGAGAGAGAGAGAGAGAAAGAGAAATGGACACAGAAAAAGAAACAACAAACAAATGAGTGTAAGACAAAGACAGAAGACGTCATCAAGAGAGAGAATGGAGAGGGGGCAGCATGGGGCAGAAGAGATAAAGCCAGAGTCGGAGACAGGAAGACCTGGGTTCACCCTCGAAAAGTAATCCCAAGTGTCCCTAGGCAACTCTGTAAGACTATACATTTCAAAACAGCTGCCAATCTTCCTTCATAGAGGGCATTTCCTCCTTGAGAGCTTCCTACAAAATGATGTTCTAGGTTTGGAACACAGATGTGTGTGTGTGTATACAAAACAAAAGTGAGTTTTGCTTGGCTCTTTTCACAGTCTCTCCCTGTGGGGGCAGGGCAGGTGTAAGCCCATTGGCACCTTGTCACAAGGACTAAAGCGATCTCTTGATTAAGCATCAATGACTGGGGCTCCCTCCAAGATGAATGGGCTACCACAACTGTACCGCCTTATCAAATGAACTATTTGTAAAGCATTTATCACAGCGGCTAGCATATAGTAGATGTTTAGTAAATACTTGTTCCAACCATTTTGGATAGCAATCTAGAATTATGCCCAAAGAGTTACTAAACTACCTATACCCTATGATTCAGCAATACCACTACTTGGTCTAGTTCTAAAGATAATTGGGGAAAAAGTAAAAGAACCAACATGTTCTAAAATGTTTATAGCAGCTCTTTGTGGTGGCAAAGAACTGGAAACTGCAGGGCTGCCTATCAACTGGGGAATGTCTGCACAAGTTGTGGTACGTGATTGTGATGGAATACTACCGTGCTATAGGAAATGATGAGCTCAACGATTTTAGAAAAAAACATGATAAGACTTGTACGAAATAATGAAGAGCAAAATGAGCAAAAGCAGGAGAACATTGTATACAGTAAAAATTATATTGTTTTCAGAATGACTTTGAGCGAATAAGTTATTTTTAACTATTATAAATACCCAAATGAACTATAAAGGACGTATGAAGAAAGATGTTCTCTGCATCCAGAGAAAGAACTCATAAACAGAAGTCTGTTATGTATAGAACAATTGTACATATACATACCTATTTGTGTCTAATAGTAGCCATTTCTAGGGTGGGGAGGGGAAAAGGGAAGGAAGAAAAAAAGAAATTTACTTGATAATTTGGTTGTACATTTGAATGGAATAACAAGCAGATTTGCAGTTTCATGTGTAGTCATCTTTTTTTGTTGTACTACGTTATGGAAATGCTTCTTGTATTCCATAAATTAAAAATAAAAAAAATGCTTGTTTCCATTCTCTCCATTTATAAAAGAAAGCATGCAGACCCCTTTGCTCTGTTTTATCCCTTTCACTTTCAGTGAAGAGATCCTGAGAGAGCAGCAGAGCTAGAAGCCAATAATATCTGCCTTGGGGAGAGGCACGTAATAGAGGCAGGCGTACTCCAACTTCCAAAGCCTATGTTCCTCTACCTATGTACTGAGAGGTTCTGAATGATGACTTCTTTTTTTTTTTTTTGCTTTTTGGTGAGGCAGTCAGGGTTAAGTGACTTGCCCAGGGTCACACTTGCTGAATGATGACTTCTTGAAGGAATATCTCCAGAACACCTGAACTCCAGACTCCTGCAATAGTTATGAGGGAATTTCCTGAGCAACACAATCCCAAAAGCTAGCTTTTTCGGTAGATAAAGAGGATTTCCTGAGGTCAGCAGCAGCCATGAGTATTACTCTCCTAGGAACCCAGAGTTTGATAGTTATAGATTCCAGTCTTCTATAAGACAATTGGGAATTCCTGGGTAACACGAGTTTCTTGGGGAGAGCAGGAATACACACACACTGGAGAAAAACCAAGGGAATAATGCCATTAGCAGGGAGGAAGGGACCCGGACTTTGATCTCTGGTCTCTGGTATTACTATTCAGGCACTATGGGTCTGAGAGGAAGGAAGTTGCTGCACACGCAATGCCATATTGTCTTTCCCTGGGGGGTAGTCCATACCCTCAGGATATAATCTGCTGTCTGGAGCTAGTCATTTTCCAAGTAAAACAATTTTACACCAACTTAAAAATTAACTAGCTAAATTCATTGAATGAAATTGACACAACCAAAATTTGACAAGCAAATGAAACTGGTTGACTAAGCTGAAACAGTCCAAGGGGATTTTTTATTGAAAAACTGTGCTAGCAAACAAGATGCTTCCTTTACCTAGAAAAATTTATCCGTGTTATTAGAATATGAAGATATAAGATAGGTAGAAAAGGTGAAAACATCATTCAAATAATTTATTCCACAGAAGCCAATCTCTAGGGGACTCCAACTCTGCCATAATCAAAATTTTATAAGTTAGAATGATTGAAAAATACTGGATAAATTCTCTTATTCAGCATTATTCCATATGGAAATAGAGTCCCAAAAGTCTTAGTGCTGTTTTAAGCCTTTTGGGACATTCTGTATTTCAGATACTTCTAACAACATTTTCCAAATACAATTTCCAAATTCTTGACTTATTCTCAGCATATGCATTCCCACATAATAAAGCAAAGTAATTAGGGAAGCTTAATAACATTTTTAAGTTTCTTGCCAAAATACAATTTAAAATCAATTTAAGGAAACTTTTTTTCATTTATAGAAAGGTCCACAAAAAAAGGCTAATCAAATCCCATCTCCCTTGACACAATTTAAAAAAACAACAACAACAACACTCTTGGCCTGAGGTTGCACAGAGAGAGTTTTAGCTTGAAAGGCATTTTCTGGGCCCCATTATAGGGGATTACAAAGTAGAAGCTAGTTCATATGATATGATTGGATAGTTCCTAATGTTTAGAAGGCAGTAAAAATCGTTGACCAGCAGTTCAATACTCCTCCTAAATGAGATTACTGAGAAATCCAGGAATGGACAAAAACAAGAATATGAGGCCATGGATCAGAAGGACTTACTAAAGCAATCTAAAACCAACTTGGGTTTTGCTTTGGGGAAACTTCCTCTTTATTGTGGCAAGTATGATCTGCTTTCAGTTGTCCGTTATGAACTAGGGAAGACCCAGAGGGGACATGATAGCTGTCTTCAAGCATTTGAAAGGCTGTCTTCAGGAAGAGGAATTAATCTTGTTTGGATTGGGCCCTGAGGACAAAACAGGGAACAATGGGTGGGAGTTACAGCAAGGTGGCTTTCTGCTCCTTAGTAAGGAAGAACAATCTGACATGGAGAGTTCTACAAAAAGGGAGTTGGGTTGCCTTGGGAGGGAATGGGAAACGCTCCCTGGAAGCCTTCAAGCAAAGCTTAGGAGGACTCTTTTAAAATTGTAGATTTGGACTACGTGGCCACTAAGGTCGGTCTCAACTCTCAAATTCTGACATTCTGGTGCCTGAATTCATCCATTCCTCTTAACTGGATCTCTGAGCCATAGGAAAGTCCCAAGGCAATCTGGTTCCAAGAAAAATTGAAGATGAATTAGAAAGAGCCTTGGGATGACTTCAGGGTCCGATTTCACAACAATCACAGCAAAGGATTAGAGATGGACGCACAGTTTTCTACAGGTCACCAAAGAAAGACAACTAGGATTGTAAAGGGCCTTGATATTGTGCTGTATGAGAATCATTTAAAGGAACTGGGGATGTGGAGCTTGGAAAAGAGAAAACTCAAGGGAAACATGATAGCTGTCTTCAAGTATTTGAGGGGCTGTCAAGTGGAATTTATCTTTCCCTTTTAGCCTGTATAAACCCAAATTTCCATACATATAAAATGATGCCATGATCAATTTGGTCAACTGCATTACAATTGGAAAAATTCCATGGAGGCAGCCAGGAGGTGCAGTGGATAGAGTACTAGACTGGGAGCCCAAATCCTGCCTCAGACACTTACTGCTGGTGTGACATCAGCAAGTTGTTTAACCTCTCTGACTCAGTTTCCTCACTTGTGAAATGAGGGGGTTGGATTTAATGATCTCTAAAGTCCCTTTGAGCTCTAAACCTATGGTCTCATAAGGTACAAAAGCATGTGAGAAATAGGAGTTCTGGGGCAGCTAGGTGGTGCAGTGGATAGAGCACTGGCCCTGGAGTCAGGAGGACCTGGGTTCAAATCCAACCTCAGACATATAACACTTACTAGCTGTGTGACTCTGGGCAAGTCACTTAACCCCAATTGCCTCACCAAAAAAAAAAAATGCTTTAGAAAAAAAGAAATAGGAGTTCCTTGGTTTGATTTTCTTCCTATAATCTCACCTGTAACTAAGTTGACCAAGAGCATCTATCAAGTGGTGGAGCAAACTCTCAGTCTTGGGTATAAATAAGTCATATGGGAATTGATAAAAGCTCTGAGAATGTGCATTATTGTGTTACCTACATTTGAGCGTCCAGTGCTGGGCTATCGCTTCTCTTGTTTCCCAGTCATGGAAAAGTTGTGGGACACAGGACTTAGTCAAAATATTGATAAGAACTGAACCCAGACCCAAAAGTCCTGTAATTAAGCCTTTGCTTTCCACCCTAGTGTCAGTAAGTACAGAGATTGGAATTGGGAAATGATTCCAACTTTACCTGTAAAGTGCATACAAGTATGTGAACACACACCCCTGATCCTCCATAAGGGTCAAGCAGGGTAGACTGCTGTGCCAGGGGCCATAGAAAGCCCAACCAACCATCCACACCCGCCCATCTATCCATTCACTCAGCCATCCATCTGTCTGTCCACCCATCCACTTATTTAGAAATAGAGGTTCAGAGTGGCCCAAGGTCTCAGGACTGTAAGTGTCAGAGATGGGATTTGAACCCAACTCTTTCTGACATGGAGTTCAGCTCTTTCCCACTCACACCATGAGTCTGCCCCTCTGAGAGACAAGAGTAAATCAAACCTCAGGTAATTATTATATTGATCTGAATTGTCAGCGTTCACTAATTCCAATCCTCGAATAAAATTCTCCTCCAGTGCCTCCTGAGGGAAGGAGGTGACATTGAATTTGTGAAGACGTTGCCAGCTAAGTACAAGCCTAGGGAGGCCTGGAATCTGGGCTCAGTAATGGGCTGTATGAGCATCTGTAGCGCTTCTTAAACTATGGGTCACGACCCCATATGGGATCACAGTTGAAGAGGTGCTCAAGTGCTCATGAGCAGAAAAAGTTTAAGAAGCCCTGTTCTAAGGAAAAGCCATGGAAATAGGTGGGCCATGGGGAATGAGGTTTTGGGTGACATCGGCTCTTTTGAAGACTTTATAACACTGTCAGGAAGTTGTGATCTTCATCTGTAATGGCACACACACATTGACTGGACTCATTGCTTCTTCAAGTATTGAAAGGTAGTCATTATAACAACATGCACAATTTCTTGGTAACAAAATTTTTTTTAACATAATAATAAACCCTCAAGAGCTGTTACTCCTAGCCTTCTTCCTACTTTGGGTTACTTCTTTACACCTGTTGTTGTTGTTCAGTCATGTCTGACTCTTCATGACCCCATTTGGGGCATTCTTGACAAAGACACTGGAGTGAGTTGCCATTCCCTTCTCCAGCTCACTTTACAGATGAGGAATCTGAGGCAAACAGGGTTAAAGGACTCATCCAGGGTCACACAGGTAGTAAATGTCTGAACCCAGATTTGAACTCAAGAAGATGAGTCTTCCTGACTCTAGACCCAGTGCTCTATCCACTGTGCTACCTAGCCCCTTCTATATTTTTCTCACCAGCCTTCTATACAGTATCTAAAATTCCTATCATTATTACCATTCTTCAGGTTGAGGCCTTTGGGGTAGGCCTTTTTAAAAATACAAGTATGTTATCCAGGAGGGGTACCATTAACTGTTTAGTATTTACTAACTCCGCAGAGGCAGGGCGATGTGGTGGTCAGGGAGCTGCCTTTGACACAGAATGTCTGGGAGACCCAGGGCAAGCCACTCTCCAGGTCTCAGGACCCCCAGATAACCCTAAGCCTCTAAGCTGCAGAGCAGGCACCAATCTACACTGGTAAAGGGCATTTCCTCATTGGAAATTCCCTATATTTATGAAATTACATGTCCAGTTCTTCCCCCAAGAACCCTGTCCAAGCCAAACATATTGACACAAGCTCCTTTATCATATGATAATAAGTTTAAAGCTGGAAAGTCACGGAGTCTAAGCCCCTCATTTTATGGATGAGGAGAATGAGGTTAAGTTACCTGCTCACAGCTGCACAGCTTATGAGTGTTTAAGGTAGGATCTGAATTCAGGTCTCCCTGACTCTAAGTCCAGCACTCTATCAACTATGCAAAATTGCCTTTCCTATCAAATCAGAAAAGCACAGAAGCAGGGGCCTGAAGGGATGGGACAAAGGACATGTAACTTTTCAGAAGATGCGAATGGTCAGAAGCATGCGGCATTGTCTGTGGGGGTGGGGTGGGGCAGGCCAGATCAGGGAGCAGAGGTTGACAGCCCTTCAGCATTTAGAGTGATAAAGATAGAAGGATGATGGGGAAGAGTGAGGGAAGAGGGAGGAAATAATGAGAGAAAACATATCTTCTACTTTAAAATTTCATCTACTGATAGCTCTGCATATACATGCACGCACACACACACACACACACACACACACACACACACACACACAACAAACATGGACATACGTGCTGCCCTTTCTGTTTGAAGATGATACCCCCAACAATAGTCATGCTCTGTCTTGGGGAGATGCCCCTGAAATGACCAAACTAGTCTGCTGTCTTTTTAAAGAGAGAATAAATCCCCATCTATGCCATGCAAACAGGTAGCTATAGTTCTCTGAATCTCTCATGATCCCCAGTTCCCCACTAAGGGAGTCCTTTCTCTGTCTGGCAGACTCAGAGACTCTTGCCTGCTGGCTGGGAAGAGATTGAAGCTTCCCACCACCAGCTCCCCTGTTCAGATTCATGAAATCATTTTACAACTCAAGATGAAAAGGACCAAAAAAGCACCACCAGGGGGCATGAATGGCTCTAGCAAAGGGACTGAGAGATGGAGGTGAAAAACCTAACGTAGTCCAGTGTAGAAAAGCCCTCTCACCCTCTCCTCCCTTGTTTTCCAATGTCAAATATTAGCAAAAGTCCCCAGGAATGTCCCAGTTGGCGGTAATTACAATCTCCCGATTACATGCTTGAAGACACATGGATGATTCTCAAGGGCAGAGAGACAGCCTGTGTCTGCTCTAGCTTCCCCAACAGAGTACCCGTGAGCTAGTGAGTGAGCATGTGAGTGGTGTGGGCAGGGCACGACACTGGATGCTGTGGGGCCCAGCAAGAGAAACGGACCTCAGGGTGCTTATGATCTTATTGTCTCTGTTCCAAATGTACCGTGCCGTCTACACTAGAGTCCTTGCAAAGAAACACTGACTCACAAGACAGGATCATAAGATCATAGGATTAGGAATAGAAATGAAGGGGTGGATAAACAAGAGTTTATTACATTCTCACCACGGGCTATAGTGCTAAGTGCTAGGGATATAGGAAATACAAAAAAAAAAGACAGTTCCTGCCCACAGTGAGCTTATGTTCTAATAGGAAAATGCAACGGTGGTGATAATGAGGACAAAGAACAGTGTTAGGATTAGTAAGGCTTAGGGAAAGAAGGAATGACAAAATATTATGTTCAGATAAAGGAATTTCCAAGTGGTCCACTTGAGGGCAAGATGGGAAGGCTACAACCAGTTTGGTGTGTAGGGGTGAAGAAGAGGAGTAGGCCATGGAAACTGAATCTATTGAGGAGTGAGGAAGTCAGGGCAGTTTAGGGACCATCAGTATGCATGTTGAAGTCCCCTCATATGAGCACAGGAGAGAGGGAGGAGGGAGAAACTGAGTCAGCACTGAATTCATTGAGGAAGGATGGAGAATGTCTTGGGGATCACTAGAATCTGGATTGAGCTAATGAATTTGGTTAGCTTCTTTGCACTGGCTGTCCCTAATGCCCAGGAAGGTCTCACTCCTCACTCTTGAATCTTGGACTCCCTCGAGACTTAGTTTAAGTATTGTATTTCTTCATGAGAGCTTTCCCAGTCTCTTCAGCCACTAATGTCATCACCTCTAAGGGATCCTTTAATCTGCTCTATTTTATAAACATTCATATGTAATGCAATGCAATGTAAGCTCCTTGAAGGAAAAGCCTGCTTTGGCTTTTCCTTTGTATTCCCAGGGCTTAGCACAGTGCCATGCACATAGTAAGTATTTAATAAATGTTTGGTGATTAATAGGAGTTAACAAACAAGCATTTATGGTCTTAAAGGGGCCTTAGGGGTCAAATCAAGCTCTTTCATTTTATAGATGAGGACACTGAAGTCCAGAAAAGTGTGATAACTTGCTCAAGGTAGTAAGTAAGAGAGGTGGAAATTTAATCCAGGTACTCTATTTGCAAATTGAATGCTCTTTTTATTATATTATGTTGCTTCTATGTGGGGATTCCCTTCCTAATGCAGATCTCACCCCTTCCCTGATGTAGCAATGAATCTTTAAAAGTTGCTGTGTTTGAAAAAATCCGGCCTCCTGTGGCCACCCATTTGACAAGCTTCACAGAAGTCAGCTAGAATGGTCTGCAGAGGATGCAGTCGGTAGCTAAGATTGAACTTGTACTGTGTGCATCTCATAGGACCTGTCAAAGCCAGGGCTCTGCTGGCATAGCCTCAGTGAACCAAGTTGAGGGAGAAATCCCTGGGCTTTGTAAAAGCACACACTTAGTGCTCAAAAGTAGAAAAAGGAAGGAAAAATGAAAGAGAAAAGAAGGGGGAAAGAAATGGAAGGGAGGGAGGGAAGCAGGAAAGAAGGAAGGAAGGAAGGAAGGAAAGAGGAAGAGGGGGAGAGAGGGAGGGAGAGAAGGAAAGAGGAAAGGAAGTGAGGGAGGGAAGGAAGGAAAGAAGGTAAGAAAGAGGGGAGAGAAGAAAGGAAAGAAGGAGAAAGGGAAGGAAGGAATGGAGGGAGGAAAGGAAAGTAGGAAGGAGAGAGGGAAGAACATTGGATATTTGAGATGGTCAACAAAGCTAAGATTATGACTAATGAATGATTTTGTAAAAATGTATGTTCATAGTTATAAGATCACAAGATCATAGAATTTTAGAGGTGGAAGAGTTCAGTCTCCACATTGACTTGCCCAAGGTCACAGAGGTAGTAAACAGCAGAGCTACCAATGATTAGTTATATGCAGGAAAATGACATTAAAGCTATGATTACGGACATGTGGTTCCGGGAAAGGATGTTGGCAAGTTGTATCATATTAAAAAGGGTATTGTTGTTCAGTTGTTCAGTGGTATCTGACTCTTCATGACCCCATAGACCAGAGCACACCAGGCCCTTCTATCGTCCACTGTCTCTCAAAGTCTGCCCAAACTCATGTTCATTGTTTCCCAGACCCTATCTATCCATCTCATCCTCTGTCTTCCCCTTTTCCTTTTGCCTTCAATCTTTCCCAGCATCAGGGTCTTTTCCAATAACTTCTGTCTTCTCATTATGTGGCCAAATTATTTAAGCTTCAGCTTCAGTATTTGTCCTTCCAATGAATAGCCTGAATTAATTTCTTCAAGTATTGACTGATTTGATTTCCTTGCAGTCCAAGGGACTCTCAAAAGTCTTTTCCAGCACAATTTGAAAGCATCAATTCTGGGGTGCTCAGTTTTCCTTATAGTCCAGCTCTCACAACCATACAATGCTATGGTAAAAACCATAGCTTTGACTATGTAGTCTTTTGTCAGCAAGATGATAACTCTGCTTTTTAGTATACTGTCTAGATTAGGCTTCCAAGGAGCCTTCCTTCCAAGGAGCAAGCATCTTTGATTTTCATGACTGTCATGACATGCCACTGTCTATAGTGATCTTTGAGCCCAAGACTATAAAATCTGACACTGCTTCCATTTCTTATCCCTTCATTTGCCAGGAAGTGATGGGACCAGGTTCTGGACCACTGCCTTGTTGTGGTGGAAGGGCTTTCATAGTTCAATGAAATGAAAAATGAGCTATGCTATACAGGGTTACCCAAGATAGACAGGTCAGAGTGGAGAGCTCTGATGAAAGGTGATCCACTGGAGAAGGAAAGGGCAAACCACTCCAGTATCTTTGTCCAAAAAATCCCATGGACAGTATTAAAATGATAAAAGAGGTGACATTGGAAGATGAGCCCCTCAGGTCCAATACACTACTGGAGAAGAGTGGAAGACATCGACAAGTAGCCCCAGTACTAATGAAGCATTTGGGACAAAACCTCAAGGAAGCTCAACTGCAGATGTGTCTGGTGATAAAAGGAGAAGTTTGATGCTGTAAGGATCAATACTGCATGGGAACCTGGAATGTAAGATCTATGAACTAACGCAAGCTGGATATGGTCACACAGGAGATGGAAAGGTTAAACATTGACATCTTGAGTGTCAGTACACTTAAATGGGTGGGAATGGATGAATTTAATTCAGGTGATCACTACATATCCTACTGCGGGCAAGAATCCCTTAGAAGAAATGGAGTAGCCCTCATCGTCAATAAAAGGGTGAGAAGAGTGAGTACTAGGATATAATCTTAAAAAATAAAAAGGAGGATAATATAGTAGCCCAAATGCTACTATTTAAAAAACAGGCTTGTAATGTGCTGGGGGAGAGTCTTGGAGGTTGGGGTAGGGTTATGGAATGATATGGAAGGGAATTGCAAAGAAGATGATGTGGATAGATTGATGTGTCATTGGGAGTGTCCATACCAGTGAGACTACTAATCCATCAGAGCTTTCAAAGCATAGTATTTCAAAATATCTTTGCCTAACATGACATCTTTTTAAAAAATCTTTCTATCTAAAACTCCATTGGATTGGGAGAATGGACTGTTGCAGAACATAGAAAATTCATTGGGAAAATATATCTGGTGTGTAGTGTTTCATGTACCATCCAAATGGAGGTAACCCTCTTACCTCCAATCTGGAATACTTTTTAGTCAAAAGTGCGTTAACCTTCTCTGTCAACATACCTTTTAGGGATGCATTTTCCCTAGGAAATGGAATTCTCCTGGAATGTACTAGTACTTTGTAAATCACAAGGAAAGAAACGGTGTATTTTATTACACAAATTTGTTTTAATCAAATACTTTTCATTGGGGCCAGTTGCCCCTAGAAGACACAAAAATGCTACTGCAACCATGTATAACTGGATGGTTCCTAGCTTGTGTTTGAACTCGGGTAGATAAGTACTCTATTCTTGCTAGGTATACAGTCAGGCTTAACAGCATATCCACATTTACAAGCAACACAGAAAGCCAACGTAGAATAAAAATATAAACCACAAGACTAAGAATGAGAGGATACATGGATTTCAATTTCCTGCAATTACTAGCTGTATGATCTTAGGCAAATCTCTGAACCTCTCTGAGCCTCAGTTTCCTCACCTGTAAAATGGGGGATCATAACCCCTGAAATACGTACCTCACCAGACTACTGTGTTGATTAAGTGAGATAATGCATACAAGGGTTTTGTAAACCTTAAAAGGGGGCAAAGATGTCAGCCATTATCATTGTTAAAAGATGGAGGAAGGGGATGAGCATTGGGCATGGACAAGAATGGGCAAGAAAGTCATGCCCCAGAATATAGGCAGCCATGTGTGAAGCAGGCAGGGCAGGAAGACTTGAGTAAAATAACCTGCACAACCTGGATTGTGCAGCTTTGGGACCCAGCGCTGTTAATCACGCACCTTTCATGAACAGCACTAAATTTTCCCTAAAGATATTTAGAATATTGCTTCAAGTTATACTGCTGAATATATAATAAAACAACAAGCCCATCAAGTGGGTTCAACGAGATTTATTCTTTCCCTACTGTTGAAAAGAAAAGAGCCTGTTCTTACAAATGACCAGCATTAGTCACAAATCTGCAGGTCAGCAAAAAATAAAATAAATAAATATGAAAAAGCAGAAGTGACCATGTTTAAACCCTAGAAGACAGATTGTTAATTACTTCAAGGATGTAAATTATAGGGGAATAACACAGACCTACTCATGAAATGCCAAAGGAAAAGAGGAAAATCTTATGCATCAGAACACTGAATAATGGTAGGGCAGAACAAACTAATGGAACCCTCAATTAGATTCTTTGTATCTTTAGTTTCCTCACTTATCCTCTCTCTCTCTCTCTCTGTCTCTCTCTCTCTCTCTGTCTCTCTCTCTCTCTCTGTCTCTCTCTCTCTCTCTCTCTCTCTCCTATCTCTCTCTTTGTCTTTTTCTCTCCCCTTCCTTTTCTATATCTCTCTCTCCTCCCTCTTTTCTCTCTCCTCTCTCTCTTCCCCCTCCCTTTTCTATTTCTCTTTGTCTTTGTCTCTCTTGCTCTATCTTTCGCTCTCTCTCCTCTCTTTTCTATCTCTCTATCTTTGTCTCTCTTTCTCTTTCTCTCTCTCTATCTTTGTCTTTCTCCCCTTCCTTTTCTATCTCTCTATTTCTCTCTCTCTCTTCTTTTTTCTCTCTCCTCTCTCTCTCTTCCCCCTCTTGTTTCTGTTTTTCTATCTTTGTCTTTCTCTCTCTCTCTCCTCTCTTTTCTATCTATTTTTCTCTCGCCTCCCTTTTCTATCTCTCTAGCTTTGTCTCTCTTTGTCTTTCTCTCCCTCCTTTCTTTTCTATAGCTCTGTCTTTGTATCTCTCTCTCCTCTCCTCTCTTCTCTCTCTCTCTCTCCCTCTCTCTCTCTCTCTCTCTCTCTCTCCCCCCCCTTTTCTATCTCTCTATCTTTGTCACTGTCTCCTTCTCTCCCCCTCTACTGTACTCCATTTTGGTGCCTATGATTCAGCCTCAGAATGAACAAAAAGGATCCCATGAGTTTTAGAGGGCCAGTTTGTCAAGAGGAGAAGAAAACTCGGCTGCCATGTTGAAAGCCATCAGACAGCCACTCTCTGGCATGGTAACAACCTCACCATACAATGTGGTAAGTATGGGCTTAGCAGATTGAACCTAGGTAAAAACAGAGAGTACTTTAAAAAGAAGACAAAGAGGGAAGGATGAGAAAGGGCAGTACTGGAAATCATTGTCTTGTTAACTTATATTCATTCCTGAGAGCCAATCAGAAATGGAGTGAATTTGCACCTAAGATGGATAATGCTGGGCAATTGCAGTGGCAAGTCCAATGGGGGAAGGAACCATAGACTGTAAGAACAATGTCCTTCCTTATATGACACTGTGTTTTACAGTTCTCTAAGTCACTGGCTAATTTCCTCTTTTAGACCACAGAAGTCTGGAGGGGCAATAGAATGGAATACAATAGCAGGCAGCAGGATCCCACCTCATTGGAAGTTCTCAAGCAAAGGATGAATGACCCTTGTTGGGCATCTTGTAGCAGGGATTTTTGTTCGGACATGTATGCCTTGGCCTGGAGACCTTTGACTGCCCTTTCTTGCTATTTCTCATGTATGACACTCTACCTCCAGGCTCCATGCTTTGTACCGGCTGCCTTCACCTTCACTTCCCTAGGGTCATGTGGCTAGCAAGTATCTGGGGCATTTGAACTCGGGTCCTCCTGACTCCAGGGCACTTGTTCTATTCACTGTGACATTTGACTGCCTCTAGGTGGGAGGAACAAAGCTGACATCAAGATGTGTAACTCAAGGACAACACCTACCATCAGGAGAAAGGAGGGCATAAGGAAAGGGAGCAGTTTGAGGCCTTACGGGCTGCTGGTAGTGGGGATTAATTATTTGTTCTGGGAAATCCTGAATTTAAGGTAGAAATAGGATATCCAAATGGAAGCGGGCACAAATCAATTGGAAATATGAGACTGAAACTCTGGTGAGAGATAAGGGGAATATATACAGTTGGGCTTTCTTCACCTAAGGATAATACTTCAGACTATGACAATGGATATGTTCTCTGATGGAGGGGTTGCAGAGCGAGTGGGGGTCTTAGAACCAAACTGAGGCATGACGACAGCTGGGGGGTGGTAGAAAGAGGGGCGTAGTGGACAAGTGACTTGGTTCCACTCTTCTGGAAAACAATCTGGAATTTACTTGTTACTAACCTGTTTGTAACCATTAACTCAGAAACTCCCCAGCTGGGAAACTGGCAGCAAGAAAAGAACCCATATGTACAAAGGGCTTCAGAGCAGAAGTGTCCATGCTAACCTAAAATGAGTCACAAAAAATGGGCCCAAAAGCTAAAGAGTCACTGCACAGATGATGGCATTCCTCAGTGTGAAGTCCGTTCTCTGCCCAGCACACTATCTCTTATAGTACCAAAACAAACAACCTGAACCCATTTATAGACCAAACATGTAATAGAATCTCAGAGGCAGAAGGAGAGACATAGTGATATGGAAAGGGACCTCAGAGGCCTTCCGGTCTGGAATAATCCCTCTACAGTGGATCTATCAAATGGCTCCCTAGCCATCTGAAAAATGAGCTGGAGAAAGAAATGGCAAAGTGCTCCAGTATTTGTGCCAAGAGAACCCAAAATGGGCCCCCAAAGAGTCAGGCATAACTAAATAACAACAGCAGCCATCACCACCACCTCCGGAAGAGCAGGCTGCCTTTCATGAGGCAGCTGGTCGCAGCCCATGGAGAGCTGGGCTGGGAGTCAGGGAGCTCCGAGTTCACCAACGTGCCTCCAGTATTTCCTAGCTGGTTGAATGGCACTGGGCAATTCACTCAGACTCTCAGCTTCCATTTTTCCAGCCGTTAGATGGGGATAATAATACCACTTAAATTACAGAGTGGTTGTGAGGGTCAAGTGAGATAATATTGGTAAAGCACTTGGCAAACCATAAGGTACCTAAGAAATGCTGTCTTCCTCCTCCTCCCCTCCTTTCCTCCTCCTCCTTCTCTTTCTTCTGCTCCTCCTCCTCCTTCTTCATCAACATCATCTTAATATCCCTAAATTCTAGCACAGTTCCTGGCACATAGTAAGTGCATAATAAATTGCTAAATTGAATTAAGCCGGATTGGAAGAATTGGGCTTTCTAAGTTTGTTTTTAGAAGCAAGGATATAATTAGTGGTTGGGGCACGGGGATGGTAGGGAAGGAACAGAACAATACATGTGATTGTCACATGGCTGATCGGTGTTGAATACCCAAACCCGACATATTTTCTGAGTATTCTCAAGAGGCCCCTGGTGCCACCTCCCTCCGCACAGTAGGAGATGAATTCCACTCTCTTGTCTTGCCCACGGTCACCAACGGCATTCATTATACCGTGGGTTAGAGGAGCTGACAGCTCTCCAAGACACGAGTCTACATCAGAGAGCCAAAGTGTTCTTTCAGTTTATTTATTTCTTTGAGCTCCTCAATCCAAGATAAACCCCCAAATAAATTTCAAGGGTATTTTTGCAGGCTCCAGGCTATAAATCACATGCACATGCTCTCATAGGCTAGGAAAGGATACCACTGACATAAACTGCAGCAGTAAATCTCCATCACGTCCACGTGCACGCGCGTATAGACACACACAAAAGCGCGCACATACGTACACAACCACATACATTTACAAAGTGTTAAGAAAAAAGATTAAAGACTATGTAAGCTGAAAACAACTCATATTTTGTCAGTACTGTTTGAAAAAAACCAACCAGCCAGTAAGTTTGGTGTGTTTAGTAAGGAGTGGACTGTTTCTGGTAAAAATATATGCAGTCTAAATTCAGTGGCACGAGGGCAAGTCACTTCACCCTGTTTGCCTCAGTTTCCTCATCTGTAAAATGAGCTGGGCAAGGAAATGACAAATCACTCCTGTATCTTTGCCAAGAAAACCTCATGCTACGGTCCACAGGGTCACGAAGAGTCGGGCATGACTGAAATGACTGAGGAATAACAATCAATCTCCAAAGAGGGAAGGGAGGGGGGCCTCTCTGTAAGAGGCTAGAGGAGAGGAGAGATCTGGAACAGCCATTGTGAGGAGTGTGGGTGCAGTCAACATACTTGTTGATACTTGAATGAAGGCAAAGATGGCATGGTTTTCAAAGCTGCACAAGACAAGGCTGAGAGCGAGCGGTAACTCAGCTAGGACCCCAGTTTTTGTTTTAGTTTTTTGTTTTCATCTCTGTTCCCTACTGGATGTCACACAGTATCACAACCTTCACAGAATTATAGACGCTCAGTGGAGGCCCCCAAGCCCCCCCTGCATGTAATCAAGATTCCCTTGACAGCTTCCACCAGAAGTGGGCATCTGGCCTTCAACAAGGGCTAACTCACCATCACCCCAAGCCACCTACTTTTGGCTGATACCAATCTTGAGGAAATTTTTCCTGACAGCAAGTCTAAATCTTTGCCCCTAGTTCTGTTCTGGGAAGCTAAGCAAATTCTTTTCTCTCCCTTGATGTATCAGTCTTTCAAGTGCATGGAGACAATTGGCGTACTCCCATTAAATCTTCTTTTCTCCAGCCCGAATGTGCCCAGTTCCTTCAACTGATCCTTAGGTGGTTCAACAGGTAAAAATGCTAGATTTGGAGTCAGGAAGGCCTGAGTTCGAATTCAGACTCAGACACTTACTGGCTGTGTGACCCTGGGCAAGTCACTTAATCTCTGCCTCATGTGTAAAATGGGGATAATAATAGCACCTACCTCCCAGGGCTTTTTTGAGGATCCAGTAAGGTAACATATGTACAGCACTTTGCAGGGCTTAAAGCGTTGTGTAACTGTTAGCTGCTGCTGCTGCTGCTGCTGCCGCTACCACAATTATCTCGAGGCCCTTTCCCATTCTTCTTACCTAGTTGTTTGCTATCACTTAGTCATTTCAGTCATGTCTTCTTGGCAAAGATACTGGAATGGTTTGTCATTTCTTTCTCCAGATCATTTTACAGATGAGGAAACTGAGGAAAACAAGGTCAAGTGACTTGCCCAGGGTCACATAGCGAGGAAGTGTTAGAGGCTGGATTTGACCTCCCAAAGATTAGTCTTCCTGACTCTAGGCCTGGTGCTCTGTGCACTATGGTGCCACCCGGCTGCCTTGTTCTAGGTGCTCCCTAACCTATCAATGTACCCACATAAAATGTAGGACCCAGAACTCAAACACAATCCTCTGGATTTGGTCTAAGTGCAAGCACCATGAAATGAGCAGTTTCCTGGCCCTGCACACGACTCTCTTAATTAGGCCGTGTACCTGTGACTTCATCGATATAGAGAATGCCTGAATGAGGACACTCCCCCTACCAGGGCAGGCTGGCACCTTCTCCCCAACTTGTAGTCTTAGAGAGTTTCTCAGAGACTTGAGAGGTCACACTTCACTTTGTTTGCCTCAGTTTCCTCATCTGTAAAACGAGCCAGGGAAGGAAATGGCAAACTGCTCCCTTATCTTTGCCAAGAAAACCCCAAATGAGGCCACAGAGAGTTGGGCATGACTGAAAGGATTCGACAACAACACAGTGTGTGTCAGAGGTGGTACTTGGAGGCTCCTGGCTCTGAGGCCAGCTCTCTATCTCCATACCAAGAAGTCTCTCCAAACCTTATTATTAAATTATTAATTATTTTTAGCTTTCTTGGTTGCCATCTTGCATTTTTGACTCACACGGTACTTGAACTCCCCTAAAAACCCCAGAGGTTTTTTTCAGACAAGATGGGGACTAGCCAAGCCTCCTCCATTATTTTCTTGGAAATTTGGATCTATATCCAAGCACAGGATTTTGCATACATCCCCATTATATTTCATGTTATTAGATTCAACCCAAATTCTGTAACCTATCAAGACGTCTTTGGTTCCTGGCCCCGGCATCTAGAACATTATCTCTCTCTCAGCCTTGTGTCTTGTGCAGCTTGGAAAACCATGCCATCTTTGCCTTCATTCAAGTATCAATCAACATGTTGACTGTCCCCCACACTCCTCACAGTGGCTGTTCCAGACCTCTCCTCTCCTCTAGCCTCTCTCAAAGGTGTCCCTCTCTCTTCCCTCTTTGGAGACTCGTTGTTGTTCAGTCATTTCACTTACGTCCGACTCTTACTCTACTATGGACCATACTATGCCAATACTGGCCACAGGGTTTTCTTGGCAAAGATACGGGAGTGGTTTGCCATTTCCTTCCCTGCCTCATTTTACAGATGAGGAAACTGAGGCAAACAAGGTGAAGTGACTTGCCCCAGGTCACACAGCTAAGAAGTGTCTGAGATCAGATTTGAACTCATGAGTTCAATTATCCTCCATATGCCTATAAATCCCAGATCTAGACAGAATAATTATTAAACACTTACTATGTGCTAAGGCACTACACTAAACATCGGGGATACAAAATATGGTAAGACAAGATGGTGCTTACCATCAACAAGCTTACATTCTAATAAGGTAAGACAAAACATAAAGGGAAGCCAAAGCAACAATATGTTAAATATCTTCAACTGTATGTCCCATAGATGTCTCAAATCCAACATGTCCAAAACAGAACTCATTGTCTTCCTCCACAAAACCACTCTAAAAATATCACTTTCCCATAGGCTCCCAGACTTGAAACCTTGTAGTTTTCTCAAATCTTTCCTAACCCTCTTCCACCTCTCTGCTATCCAATTGGTTACCATGTCTCATTGACTCTCCCTCTTATATACATCCCCTTCTCTCCATTCACATGGCCACCCCCGTGGCTCAGGCCCTCATCTGGACCAATGCAACATCCTCTTACATGGTCTCCTGTCTTCCATTTCCTTTCTTCAGTCCTTATTCTACACAACTGTCATATTGATATTCCTAAAGCCCACTACATTCCACCTTCTGCCTCCATTCCTCAGTGACTGGAATGTTCTCTCTCCTCATCTCCTTGAAGTCAGGGACCACTTCATTTATATGTCCGTATCCTCAGTGCCTAGTACGGTGTCCGATCCACAGATGATTACTTAATAACTATTTGTTAAATTGAATTAAATGGAACTCTAGCCTTTTCCCACTTTGAACTTCTGCGGGACTTTGTACCTTGTTTCTGTCACCAGTCAAATCCTACCTTGTAGTTTACAATGTCCCAAAAGTCTGAGTGGTTTTCAGCTACTAAAGCTTTAATATAGCTATATGTAAAACATACAGCTATATCAAGCTATTTTATCATAGCTTGAAATTGTACTCAGACTTTGGGGATGCCCTGTATGTATTCCCATATATATATCCCATCTTCCTTACTGGCCTGTCAGCTCCTTGAGACCAAAGATTGTGTCTTTTCATCTCTGGATCCCCCACACAGAGCTCAGTACAGCCCGTCATTGCTAACAGTGCTTAGTAAATGGCTGTTGAATGAATGAATGGTTTTGGAAGAAGGAATAGGGAACCAAGGTTTTAAAGAGAAGACAAATCTTTCCCAGGTGACAGGATGAAGAACTTTAGGAGGTTACTGAGCTTTTCTTTTTAAGGCTTGTAAAGCACTTTATATATGCTATGTCATTTGACCCTCACAATAACCCTGTTAGGTGCTATTTTTATCCCCATTTTACGGAGGAGGCAGACATTGGTTAAATGTCTTACCCAGGGTAACACAGCTAGTAAGTGTCTGAGGCTGGATTTGAACTTAAGTCTTCCTGACTCCAGATTCTAACATTTTACCCACTGTGACATCATCAGCTGGGCAAATACTTGGCATAAAAGAGTATGTCAAACAGTGCATCAAGGCCCTAAAACATCATTCACAGTAGGTGCTTAATCAGTGGTTATTGAATCCGTGGTTTTTAATCTGTTATTTTTTAAGGTTCTGGTTGAGAATAAGAAAATCTCATGGAGTACTAAGCAACATTTGCTTTTAATAGGTGTCCTATTCTATATTTCTTATTATGTGTCAGTCTTCTACAAGAGACACTGTGAAGTAGGGAATAGAAAGCTGGTCTTGGAGTCAACTTGTATTCTTGACACAGACTGGCTGTGTGACCCTGGGCAAGTCACAGCATTAATCCTAGTCTAGCCCAAGTAATTGGGCAAACAAAATTAATAACAAATGCAATAGGACGTAGATAATGTTAACGTGTAGTTTTCAAAGTCAATATACCGTCCACAGGGATTCCTAAGTACAGTTTTTAGTGCTCCTTTTTCTCTGTAGGCCACTCTCTAAGACTACAAACTGCAGAGAAAGTAGCAACCAGCAAGGGTAGAGGGAGTTCCCTCATCAGGGATTTCCTTATATCAGTGAAATCACAGGTCTAACAAAGAGAATGGAAATATCCAGGATTACTTCTTTGCAGGCTTACTTATTTTTTAAAAAAGCACTTATGTCACAACCTCTACTTCTTTTGACTAGATTCTAACTATTCTTAATAGTAGAATATCACTTAGTAAAAAAAAAAAAGCCAGTGGTTTTTCTCTTATCTCAAAGTATTTCCACCCCCCCATCTCCCTCGAAATGTCAGTAGCTTTCCATCAAAGTGAAAAATGTTAGCAGAAAGATCACGATTAAATTTTCCCTTCCTCCCATTCCGACTTCTTTTTATGGGTTGCTTACCATTAGAAATGTATTCTTAAGCACTTCTCTGCCTACATTATCTGACGATAATGCAAGACAACTCCCAAGGACAGTGTTAAGTGCCTGAAATAGGTAATGGACGCTCTGTCTAGACACGGACGCAGTGAATACCATTCAGCGTTCCTTGGTTTCACCATCTGCCCCTAGTTTTGATAGTAAGAAGAGTATTTGTATAATGTCCAAGCCCATTATATTAAAGCGAAAGAAGCTTAATTAGTCATGTATAAATAATGAAAATGATAAACTGTCGAATCTGAGTAACATTTTCAGAGTAAAATATGGCACTGCAAATGGGGCTATCAGTGAATACAGCCAATATGTTGTGACCGGGGAAGACTGCCGTGAAGATCACAGTAGACCACCAGATGGCGCCATAGCGCACAGAGTGCCGGACATGGAGGCAAGAAGACCCAACTTCACAATTTGCTCAAGACACTTACCAGCCTTGTGATGAGCTCTCTCAGCCTTAGTTCCTCATCTGTAAAATGGGAACAACAATAGCTCCCACCTCACAGGATTGTTGTAGGGCTCAAATGAGATAGTATACGTGTAAAGAGCTGTGTAAATCTTAAAGCCTAAATCTTACAATCAGAGAATCTTAGAGTTGAAGAAGACACAGCATTAATGTAGATCAGCCCTGAACAGAGAGCCCTCCATGACATTCTCAAAGAATGCCCATCGGGCCCTCACTGGAGAAGGAAGCCAATGCCTTTTCCCTCCTAACTTTCTCCCTTTAGCTCTATCACTGGGGGCCTTTCTCCCCTCTCTCAAAAGGACAGGCAGATGAGGAACCCAATATTTTCTCAATAAGGAGCAATTTTAGACTTCCTCAAAGATTTAAGAGGGTCAGTGGGTAGAGGTAGAGGACTGATGAGTAGGGCCAGGAGGGACAGAAAGCTGCCAGACACCCTTTCACTTTACCATTAGGAATCCTGAGGAGCATGGGAAGAGGGAAGGAAGAGCCATGGCACAGAGACTGACTAGGCAAGCCTTCGAGACCAAATGGTACACTGTAACAAATTACTGAGCAATGCTTGATCTCCAGTATCAGCCCCTCTGAACCCTAATGCACCTGAGTGTTCATGATCTCTTCTCTATTTACCACCAATGCCTTCATCAGGTATTGCAGAAGCATGCACTCTGGGCTTCCCCCCCCCCCATTTTCTCCCTTAGAATATTAGGGAAGAGAGAAGAATTTAAACTGAAAGCAAATTGTAGGAGAGCTTCTGAACAGTCACAAAAGGAGCCCCCAGCCCTATGCCACCTCCTCCATTCTGCATGGATGCTTCAGCATTCGTACAGCTACAATCTTCCCCTCCCTGCCTGAGGATCTGTGTCATTGTCTCTTATACTTAGGACAAATTGCAGAAAAGGTCTTGACTTCTATTGATAGGAGGTTTTTTCTCGCTCTTAGGAATGTGTTTTTGCCTTTCTTTGTATCCCTAGCACTCAATTGGCCCTTGGTGGTGCTTAAACTTGTTGACTCACACTAACTGATTCTACCAATGACATCGCCAGTCCAGCCCCAGCCCCTCTGTCTATCACTAATAGACTAGAAGGAAATGCTATGGACACAACACATGTGGAGGTCAGCTGGGCGTCCAGCAGAATCTCTCCCTATTGGGATTGATCGGGCCTGAATGATTCTAGAGTTGGGTGCCTTTGGAGCTGATTGAGGGGCAGTGGAATGCTAATGAATGGATTAATGCCAGACACCCTTTCACTTTACCACTAGGAATCCCCAGGAGCAGGGGAAGAGGGAAGGACAAAGATCAAGTCTTAAGGAGGTTTATTTTCAGAGCCTAGGAAACAGTGGCTGCTGAATCACCAGTCCTAGCAATGAACAAAATTCAGTTCACTCACCAGGTTCAGCTTTGCCCAGAACTCAGGTCCTTCTTCCATTGTCCTTAAACTCGGTGGAATGTACCAAAAGCAAACGTTAGCAAACTCGGGCTGAGGAAGAAGAAAAGATACAGCATTTCCATTAACCTAGAGGGCAAATCTATACATGGTGCTCACTGCCTATCAAGGCTTCACCACAGAAGGTAGAGATGTGACTGTCCATTTTAAAAACATGCTTTCCTAGGCTGTTTAAATACATTTCTTCTTTGTGAAGAATGACAAGCTAAAAAATTCTGGCAACCAAAATCCCATTTTATGTGTAAATTCAATTAAATTCAATTACTATTTATTAAAGGAGACAATACAGGTCAGTGTGTGGATAGAACAGTGAACTTCAAGTCTGGAAGAACTGGGTTCAAATCCTGCCTCAGTCACTTACAGAAGAAAAGCCAGAAATCTTTCTGAAAACAATGCTACCCCAATTTTTACACTTATCTGGTATGGATGTGACTGTAGTCTGGATAGGCTATGAAGGACAAGCCAAAGGGACACTAGGATCAATGGAAAATTCCAGAGCTGTGTCACTATGGCTAAGTCACTTAACCTATGCTAGCCTTAGTTTCCTCATCTGTAAAATGAGGAGGTTGGATTCAATGAGTCAGTTCTAGATATTTGATCTTATAAACTGAATGAATGAAGCATTTATATACTATCTGTAAGTACTGAGTCAGGAGAAGTAGCTATGAGGCCAATTTGATGGGAAAGGGAGGAATACGAAATAATTCTGGAGAAAATACTACAGTACCAGCTAAGCTTCGCCAAAGCTACTGGCTTTGGCAGGAACCTTAAAAGTGACCTAGTACAAACCTTACCCAAAGCATGGATCCTGTCTATAACCTTCCCACCAAGTGGCCATCCAGTTTCCTTGAATATGTCCCGTGACAGGCAAATCATTACTCCTCATGGCAGTCCTTTCCACATTTGGATAGCTGTTTTAGGATGTTGTTTCCTTACACTGAGTCCAAACTGGACTTCCAGTAAATTTCTTCCTCTGGTCCTGCTCTGGTACCTCATTAAGACAAGCCCAATTCCTCTTCTGGCTGACAAACTTCCAAATAAAAATATGAATTCCAGAATCTCAGATTCAGAAGAACCTCAGAGCTTGTCTACTCAGTTGCTATACTGCTCCCTATTTTCCAAGTTCTTTTTTTCCTTTTCTGCAGCCTAAATATCCCCAGGTGCTTCAACTGATCTTTTTTTCTAAAGAAATAGTTTCTGGCCCCTTGACCACCCGGGTCACCCTCCTTCATACCTACTCTAGTTTGTCAGTTTCCTTCCTTAAATACACCACTCAGGACTGGAAAGAATTCTCCAGCTGTGTTCCGATGGGCCCAGAAAACAGCAGGACTATTTCCTTGCTCAGATTCTAGCTGGCCTAAGTCCACATTGGTCCTTTTGGCCACTCAGTCTTTTATTTCTCCCTCTGGGTACTGTTCTCCAGTCACATCTGTCTCATCCTACACTTGTCTATTGATTGAAAAACAAAAGCCAAAACAAAAAAACCTTAGATATGGGATTTTGCATTTTCCGCTTTTCATTTCATCTTGCTAGCTTCAGTCTACTATGCTAACCCGTTGGAGTCTTTGGGGGATTTAATACCCCAATTCAATGTACTGGTTTTCCCTCTTACACTTTCATGTCACTAGCAAGTTTGATAAGCATGCATCTATCCCTTAATCTAAATCATTGATTTAAATGCTGAACAGAGCCAGGCCAAGGACAGAGCCCTGGGGCTTGCTTCACTAGAAAGCTCCCTTCAGGCCAACATTAATCCATTCATTAGCATTCCACTGCCCCTCAATCAGCTCCAAAGGCACCCAACTCTAGAATCATTCAGGCCCGATCAATCCCAATAGGGAGAGATTCTGCTGGACGCCCAGCTGACCTCCACATGTGTTGTGTCCATAGCATTTCCTTCTAGTCTATTAGTGATAGACAGAGGGGCTGGACTGGCGATGTCATTGGTAGAATCAGTTAGTGTGAGTCAACAAGTTTAAGCACCACCAAGGACCAATTGAGTGCTAGGGATACAAAGAAAGGCAAAAACACATTTCTAAGAGAGAGAGAAAAACCTCCTATCAATACAAGTCAAGACCTTTTCTGCAATTTGTAGTTTTAGTGAGCTGCCTGGAGCATTCAGAAGTTAAGTGGCTTGCCCGCATCTTGCCAAAATGTCAGAGGCAAGGTGTGAACCTGCGTCTTTGTCCTTTCTAGGCTAGCTTTCCATTTTGTCAGGAAGGGAGAAGGACCCGTCCCGGCATTCCCTACTCTTAATGAACCCATGCTGGCCCCTCATCCCTTTCTAAGTCCTTGCAAACTGTTCCTTTAATTATGATTGCTATGTTTTTCTGTTCCCACCAGGAATTGATATCAAATCTGCTGGCCAACAGTCTCAATTACTCACTTTCCTTCCCATTCAGACAGCCAAAGCAGTGTCAGTTCCTCTCTGGTTCCACGGCTCCTCTCCCTTTTGCCAATATAATGCACTAGCCATGGTTTAACAATCACATCTGCATATTCTTTCAGCACCAAAGGATAGCCAGACCAGACAAGGTGCAAATTAAAGTGACTAAATAGCTCCTGCCTCAGAGTCCTGCTCATTTTTGTTCACCACGTGTCTGATTCCTGGCTCCAGGTCCCTGGTATTGATTCCCGAATCTCCTCTGCGGGGAGACCCTGCCCCAGACATCCATTGCCTTCCAGGTTCTTCTTAGTTTAACTTTGGTTTATAAGGCACGGATAGCATGACACCTCCCCCCATGGCACTAGAAGCACCTTCTAACAGTCTCTGTACGTACGATTTTGGCCTTCTTTGTCCATCGCTTTTGATATAGGAGCTTTAGTTCAAGGAGTATAAAGTATTGTTAGGCTCATCTGAGACATTGGGAACGTTCAGATACTATTCAGACTGACTTCTTAGAAATATTAAAGAGGTCCAGACCCCTTGAAGAAATAAGACACGGTGTATCTATTTAATATAAAAGGGATGAGACTGACATCAGACCCGTTGAAAGGCTTTCAAAGCAAATGATCTATCAGGTTTAGCCAGCATGGGTTTACTAGGAGCAAACCCTGACAAACTAACTTTATTTCTGGGGTTATTTGACAGGCTTCCTAGGCTATTAGAGCAGGAGAACGCTAGAGGTATCAATGTATCCAGTAAGGCATTCGACAAAGTCTTTCAAAAGAGAATTGGCTCTGTGATGGTCTATTTGGGATTGAGGAGGAGGTCGGGGGTTTGACCACCAAAGCAAAATCATTTAAAGAGTGTTGACTTAGAGGGAATGATAGGGTTACAACAGATTGTTGATTCTTGACTGGGTTTGGAGGGGTAATGCTATCTGAAGTGCTGGAAATGGGGAGGATGAGGTGGCCAGAGCCACTCAGTGGGACATGGGACAGCTGTCAGAAGTCCATAATGGCAGGATGAGATCAAGTCTAGACCTTGAGATGCAAGATCTCAAGAATGCAGAGAAGATGGGAATCAAATAGCCAGAGTGAGCAGCCCAGGGCTGGGGAAGGAACAGAAGCAGGAATCCTGAGCAGAGCAATGGAGAACAGTCAAAATTCAGACCTCACATTGCAGTATGTTCTACTATTGTCTAAGACACATATTACCATGACAGATTACCATTGTGTATTCCCTTCTCTTTTTGTCTAGACTTGAAGCACCTTGAGGGCAGGGGCTCGGTCCTCTCTGAACTTTATACTGCTGCTGACACTCAGAACACATCTAGTAGATAATTAATAAATGCTGAATTGACTTGAAGGGAATTGAAACAGATGCTAAAATAAAACCCAGTCCACAAACTGGTTCTTATCAGCTCATTCTCATTAGCCCATTTAATTGACAAATGGGCTAAAGGGGTAGGGGAAGCTGGAAGGGCAGGTCAAAGATATAGAGGCCAAATGGACAAATAATTGGCACACTCTTTTTACACTGTCATTACACTGTTATTAACATTTAAGCCTTCCTGTTGGCCCCACTTCTTCTCAAAGTTGGTATTTAGTTTCATCATCATCATCATCATCATCACCATCACCATCATCATCATCACTGTCATTTTACGGCACGCTAAAATCTGCAGAAGGCTTCATGTGCCTCACCTCATTTGAGCCTTTGAAGGACACTGCTAGATGGGGTCTATGGGTATTATCAATCCTCTTTTTCCTAGTGAAAGGCAAAGTGATTTGCCCAGAGTCACGTAGTTAAGTGCAAGCTCAAGGCAGGATTGAAAACTGTTCTGATTCCAAGGTCAGTGTCTGTCCCAAGCACACACACTGCCTCTAACTATAGAGATGCTATTTAAGGTCCTTCTAACAAAAAGGTTCTAATTTAATTCAACAAGCATTTTGTTAAGCACCTACTGTGTGCCAGGCACTGTGCTGAGCATCAGAGATTAAAAATTAAATAGTCTCTGCTCTCAAAGAGCTTACATTCTATTGAAGGAAACAATATTTTTATGTCTATATAAAGTAAATCGAGGGCAGCTGGGTGACACAGTAAATAGAGCTTGGCCTGGAGTCAGGAAGACCTGAGTTCAAATCCAGCCTCAGACACTAACTAGCTGTGTGATTCTGGGCAAGTCGTTTAACCCTGTTTGCCTAGTTTTCTCATATGTAAAATGAGCTGGAAAAGGACATGGCAAACCACTGCAGTATCTTTGCCAAGAAAACCCCAAAATAGGGTCACAAGGAGTTGGACACGACTGAAATGACTGAAAAACAATGGAAGGTCATCTCCTTGGCATCAACTAACCAGCTAGTGTTTAATGAGTGCTTATTATATGTCTAAAGGTACCTAGATGGCACAGCTCACCAAATTATGGACCTGAATTCAAATCCAGGGCCATACCCTGATTAGCTGTGTACTTCACTTCTCTAAATCTCAGTTTCCCAATCTGTAAAATAGGGATAATAATAGCCCCTCCCTTACAGAGTTGTTGGGGGGATCCAATGAGATTATAATTGTAAAGCGCTTCACCAACATTAAAGTGCTTTATAAAATCTATGATCAGGGCAGCTAGGTGGCACAGTGGATAGAGCACTGGCCCTGAAGTCAGGAGGACCTGAGTTCAAATCTGGCCTCAGACCAAACACTAGACACTTAACTAGCTGTGTGACCCTGGGCAAGTCACTTAAACCCAATTGCCTCAAAAAATAAAATAAAATAAAATAAAATAAAATAAAATAAAATAAAATAAAATAACGATGATGATGATGATGATGATGATGATGATGGTGATGGTGATGGTGTTCCAGATACTATGTTAGCTTGTTGGGGACTCAAAGGCAAAAATGGAAATATTTCCTGCCTTTGAATGGCTTGTATTCTATAGGGTTATTCCTGCAAATAGAGAAAGAGTGAGAAAGGAAACCCAAGAGGAAAGAGCCAGGGCTCTACCATGAGCTCAGAAAGAAGCCCAGGACTGATATAGTGTAAGAACAAAAACACCTACCAAGATATCTGCTTAGAATCTCAAATTGAACACAGAAAATTAACAATGTGGTTTTCAGAGGCCTGAGAATAATGAGCATTTCCTTTGAAATGATAACTTCCTTTGCTGTCAAGATAATATGCATTATTCTTGCTTCTGACAGTAAAAAGAGAAAAAAAATTCAAGTACTCTGCTCTCCACATTGAGAGCAGCTCCAGACAGTGTTTTCAATATTTCTCTTGACATTGTCAGCCTTAGCCTTAACTACAACCTAGAAAACAGTGACTATTACAGCTATTAGCCTTTTTCTTAAGAAAAACAACTTTCAGTTACACCAAATGCATTTCCCAGAGAAAAGGGACCCACTCACATTATCTATCCACTTTACTATAGGAAAACATAGGGGAAAAAATTATTCTAAGCATTCAAGGCAGGGAGCTGCCCTCCATGGCCTCTCATGGTCATCCAAAGAAAATCTACCCAACACACCAGGAAGGAGACTTTTTTATATTGCGGATACCAATGAAACAGCAAAGCCTCCCGCAAGTACTAGAGAACCAAGCTAGAACCCCGACCTTCAGTTTCACTGAATGCATCATTTTATTGCTTTATGTCAAGGGCTAGGTAAAGGAACAGGTGTGTTAGTAAAAGTTTAACCTGTTCTCTGAAAAATAAAAAGCACCTCTGCCACACTTTTAAGTGTAATTTGCATCATTAACATTTTCTCAGATATTTTTATAAGCTTAGATAATCAACAAACCAATTGTGGGGCTGGGAGACTTCTGACGTAGAAATGAAAATTTATCAGTGGTGTCTCACGAGCCTGGAGGAACCTGGATAGAGGGCGTACTAGAAACTGAAATAAGGCAGTTCTGCCCTCAAGGAGCTTACATTCCATTGGACAATCTTAAAATTTGTATACTTAATTTATTATTGTGATTATTGTATTATTGTAGTAATATCTGAGAGACAGGGAAAGGTAGTAGATAGACCCTGCTTCTAATCCTAGTTTTGAGGGAGGAAGAGAGTGCCTCTGTCACATGCTCGCTTTGAAGGGTGCATGTCATTAAGTCATTTAACCTCTTCTTCTTCTTGTCATTGCTGTTGTGGTTGCTCATACTCCTAGGTAATTTCCTAAGACTCCAGTCAACTGTAATCACTGAGTCTTTTCTGTACACATCATCCTAGATTTAGAGCTAGAAGAAACCTCAGAGGCCATTGATTCCCATCATCCCATTTTGCAGACAATGAAACTGAGGCCCAGAGATGTTAAGTGACTTGCCTATTGTCAAACAGCTGGTGTCTGAGATAAGATCTGATCTGGGTTAGAGACTCACAGATTTAGAGCTGGAAGGGACCTCAGAGGCTGTCTAGTTTGGCTCCTTCATTTTGGATGATGGATGAGGAAACTGAGTCCCAGAGGAGTTGACTGATTGGCTCAAGGTCAGATAAATAGCAAATGTCAGAGCCAGAATCTAAACTCATGTTCTGGGATGCCAAATTCAGCACTTATTACATCATACCACCATCAGCAGAGGTGTTTCCATGCTGGGAAGTACTTACAGTGATGGAATCACAAGTCAGGAACAAAAAATACCCCTTAATGGCATCCCATTTATATAGTGTTTTCCTCCCAGCAACTTGTGGTAGAGCACAATTATTATTGCTCCCATTTTGTACATATGGGAACTGAGGTTGGAGGAGGTGGTGAGTCGTTGGAAGAGTCAGCACTCCCAATACAGGGCTTCCGACACTGAGATCAGGGGTTATTCTACTACTCCACAGCTGCCTCCCCATGTACGCAAAAAAGGTACTTTTATTTCTTAAACTAGAATCTCCATTTTATCGAAGCCCAAAGATCTGAGGGAGTGGGAAGGAGAAGTAGTGCAGTCCTTTAAAAGGCAAAATGAGGAATAAGAATTATTTTCCATTCATTTAAGGATTTGCATCCTAACAGATTTTCCATATTTTTATAGCTTGGGCAGGCTATGGAGTCAATAAGCAATTTGTATATCATCATGTCATAATTTATTCTGCAGAATCCTGGGTAATTATTAGTGACCGCTTTGATTTTCTCTGCTTAAAAGCACGTGTGGGTTCTCAGTAGATCCTACAAAGGGGAAAAGTATTCACTAATAGAGTAAACTGGCATAATGGACTCTCTGAATTAAGCTAATGATTGATTCCCACCAGCTAAAACCCCAGCAAAGAAAAACAGATGAGAAAATTGTCACCTTTATCCCTGTTGATTGACAAAAATCACTAACACAACAAGCCTGTGTTGACTTACCTCTAAAAGCAGTCGGAATCCTTCTCTTTTCTTAATTTCCTCCACGAGGTATCTGTAATTAAAAAAACACAACTGCATCAGAGAGAGACAGACTCCAAAGCTAGGAACACTTCAGGCTCAGGATACAACTGTAATCACCGAGTCTTTTCTGTACACATCATCCTAGGTTTAGAGCTAGAAGAAACCTCAGAGGCCAGTGATTCTCATCATCCCATTTTGCAGACAATGAAACTGAGGCCCAGAGATGTTAAGTGACTTGCCTATTGTCAAACAGCTGGTGTCTGAGATAAGATCTGTCCAGAGCGCTATCCACTACATGAGACTGCCTCGCCAGAGGATAAATGCATTATTCTAGAAAACCTACATTGGTATATACCTTAAACAATTCTTGGATTTCTTGGAAGGTGAGTGAGAAGGTTAGAAATTTTGTCCAAGTTAAAACAGGGAAGACAATTTGGGTCACCCCTGGGTGGGGAGGGGCGAGGGAGATAAATTGGGTTCAAGATTAGAATTAGCAAATTAAACCTAGCAGGAGTCTTCCAAGTCATAAGATCCTAGGTCACAGAATCAACATTTCAGAACCAGAAGGGATCTGATAGGCCATTGAGAGTCCAACTCTATACTTTCAGACAGTTGGTGTCTCTGGGGGTGCTGCCCTGACCCCTAAACCTTGATGTTGTATACCAAGAATCCACCCAATGCTACCCACAGACTAGCCAAGCATCTTCTGTCTCCCCACAGCTTCAGTTGCAAATTCCTGGGCCCCACCCCAAGCTGCTTTGGACAACTTAGCAGATGCTGTAGCTGAGGTCCTAGCTTGGAACTTAAGAAGTCCTGATACCACTGGGAGACCTAGAATTGAGTCTAGGTCATCACTAACTAGCCAGAGGACCTCAGATAAATCTCCTAATCTGACCCCAGCTCTGTAAAATGAGAAGGGCAAACTTATGGATCTCAAAATACTTTTCCAGCTCTAAAATTCAGTGACAGGATGGAAAAGCCCTGCTCTCTTTTCAGTATCATTCTGGGACAGTTGGCAATCAGTTCTAATCGATTAAGGGGATCCTGGAGAATCATCCCCAAATGGAGCAGTAATATTTGGATCCAAACTGTGTTCTGCTGCTTGCCGTGTAGATATCACTTTACCTCCCACATCTGTAAAATAAAGGAATAGATCAAGAGTTCTTAACCTGGGGTCCACAAGTGTGTGGATAGATTTTAGGGGGCTGGTGACCTTGGATGGGAAAACAAGATCACATCTTTATTTTCATTGACTTTTAGTTTCTTTTGTAATCCTTTGTATTTTATTTTATTCTTTCAAAACATTGTTCTGAGAAGGGGGTCCATAAGTGTCACTAGACTGACAGAGGGGTCCATGATACACAAAAAAGATGAAGAATCTCTGGCCTAGAGGATCTTTAAGGTTCTCACTGTTCTACGGGTCTTCTACAGTTTCCTGCCTCCTGTCACTTCATGAAATGGCCTTGCCTTTTCCTATTGCCTCGGCTCCCCGTCTGACCACAACCATTCTGACACTTCTCTTCCCCTCCCCCCCCACCAGCAGTCTTCATCGTTTTATTAAAAGATACTCTTGTGTGCCCTGAGCCACTCCAGGCTTCTGAAATCTGCCATCTGTATTCAGCTTACCCTACAAATTTCAGTACAGACAGATGTGGGTTTGCATGATTCAACACAGACACCCACCTGGGTATAAGTGCCTATTGCATGGGTGATTTAGTCTAGGCTTCTGCCCCTCCTCAGCCACACAAACACAGTTCCTGCCGCAAAAGCCACATTGTGTCCCCCCTCATCTTTCCCTCACTGGCCACAAGAAGTCCCTGAGTGAACAGAATGCATTCCAATGTTGGAAACTGTGGGCCTAGGGAATAGATAAATGAGACCCTGGGGGCCAGCACCAAGGAGAGCTGCTGAGTTGTTTGTGGTTGCTATAAAGACGGATGCCCATGATCCTTCAGTGTGCCGCTTTAAAAATCACCCCACGGCGAACACCCATTTAGCCTGATTGCTGAGACATACCACAGCAGGCCAGCCTCCCCAATGGGTAGCTGCAAACATGGCAAGATGCTTTTGTTTTTCTTCCCCTGCTGAAACCCAGCAAGCACAATTCTCCATCTTCTGTCAAGCAGAAGTGGTATTTTCTAACCTGTGGGGTTCTGAATTCTTTTCCCCATTGAAACTGAGTTAGCATCAGTGAGTCAGTGGAAGGAGTGCCGTGAGCAGTGGGCACTGGAGAACTTGGGTTCAAATCCACCTCAGATACTTACTAGTGGTATGATCCTGATCAAGTCACTTAACCTCTCTGCACCTCAGTTTCCCAATCTGTAAAATGAAAGGAGTAGACCTTCCAGTTCTAAATCTATGATCCTATGATCTGGAATCAGAAGACCTGAGTCTGAATCTAGGTTCTACCATTTGCCTGCTATAGAAGCTGGCAAAGTCACAAACAAACCTTATCTGTGCCTCAGTTTCCCAATCTGTAAAATGGGCATGTCAGACTGTATGGCCTCTAATGTCCTTTCAAGCTCTGAGGATTCTAATACCTGATAGGAGTATTTTACTTCATGGCTCAGCCTCATGGCTCTCAAAGCTCACTGTACACGGACTTTGAGAACTGGGTTAACTAATCTTCTAGGTTCTTCGTAGTTCTAATTTGTATGATCTTGAACCTATCAGTATAGCCTAGGATTGAGGAATGGCCTCTACATTAGGAATCAGCAGGAGCAGATTGAGAGCTAGAAGGTAATCAGTAGCCAGAATTTATATAGCATTTCCCATATATTACATTATTTACATTATATGTAGCTTTACATTTATTATCTCTTTTGATCCTCCCAACAGCCCATGTGAGGTAGGTGTTATTATTTGCCCCAAGACAAGAAAACTGAGGCAAAAAGAGGTTAAATGACTTGCCTAGGATCACACAGCTAATAAATGTCTGAGGTTGGATTTGGACTTCTTCCTGGTTCCAGGCTCAGCACTCTGTGCACTATGGCCCTGCCCATCATTGTCATCATTGCTTATGATGATGTAGCATTTTAAAGTTTGTAAAATCGACAGTGGCCACTAAACCATTCATGAGGTTCCCTGTGGTCTCAAAGTGACTTAGTTTAAAATTTCAATGTTATCTCTCTCTCTCTCTCTCTCTCTCTCTCTCTCTCTCTCTCTCTCTCTCTCTCTCTCTCTCTCTCTTTTGTATTTTTATTTAGATTGTTTTTGGCATGAGGCAGTTGGGGCTAAATGACTTGCCCAGAGTCACACAGCTAGTGAGTGTTATGTGCCTGAGATCAAATTTGAACTCAGGTCCTCCTGACTCCAGGGCTGGTGCTCTATCCACTGTGCTACCTAGCTGCCCCTCCCAACTACATTTGAATCAGGTTCAGGCTGCTCTGAGGGGTGTGTGCCCTTAAATTATGTATTTGACATCTCTGTCCCAGACCATTTAATCACACATCCTGGCCATATCCCACCTGCCTCACATCTTGGATGGAGAAGTCAGACATCTGTCTAACTTATGTGCTCTCTTTAAATCCTGCTACTGAGCTGAGCAAAAGAATATCTAGGGCTCCTATTCTGGACACATTAAAGAAAATATTTCCTGAAATAAGTAGGGAAGATTTCTCTTGGAAATGTTTACCAGGCAGTCTTCCAGTAAAATGTGAACTTCCTGAGGTCATGGACAGTTTTATTTTTGCCTTGGTATTGCGGGTGTCTGGGACCACGCATGGTATATAGCAAGCAACTTCTTAAATATTTATTATATTGAAATGGCTGGGGTAGATCAGTCTAGTTCAGAGATTCTTAATCTGTTTTGTGTCATTGACCCCCTTGTTTGTCTGGTGAAGCCTGCTGACCCCTTCTCAGAACAATGTTTTTAAATGCTTAAAATAAAATACATTATTATTGTTATTATTACAAAGGAATTGCAAATAACAAAGGAAGCCAGTCACTGAAATACAGTCATGAGAATGTTTTTAAATGTTCACAGATCTCAGGTTAAGCACCCCTAGTCTTGTCCAAAGCCACATGAACTGTCCTTCGCAAAGAATACACACGAAAAAAGTCCCACGATGTAAGTATTGTAAAACATCGCCAGTGGAAAGAAATGTGTCACTTAAATCATAAGGTCAAGATGCTAGTTCCCAAATTAAACCAGGTCTAAATTCAGTAACATTGAAACATTATCACTGAGGCATCTGCGTAATCCCCACTGTAACCCATCAGGAAGAAAGGAGACACAGCTGGTCAAGTAGTTAAGGAGCCTGGCACAGTGCCCAGGGAAACTGACAGCTCATGACATGACGCCACTAATGCCCGCTGAAGCTGCCAAGCAATCATCGTGTGGAATATGCCTTATCCTTGAGCCGCTGCCTGGGTAGGGCAATTCTGTTTCTTGAAGAAACAATGTCACTTTCACTTAGAAATGAGCCCAGGTAAATCCTCACTATCAAAAATGTGGATCTCTCTATTGTGTATCCTGGGAATCTGCTCACCTTGAGCCAATACGCTGGAAGGAAACTACTTTTATCTACCATCAGGCAGCAGTTTCAATTGATTAAGGATGCCATCACCCAGAGGAATAACCCACCTGGCAACGTGTGCAAACAGACACACTGGAATGGAAGACAAGATGGCCCCAGAATGAAGACATGTCTGTCGTTTATTTGGGAGGGGGGACTGTGAACCTTCTGAGTGGGTTAAAAATAAAAGCAGAATACTGAAAGGGAGAACTCTCTGACACACCTTCCAAGACTTTGTAATTTAATGTCACTGGGAAGAGAAACTCCTAAAAAGGACTTTGTGCCCTTTGGGTTGGCACCATGGTATGTCTCTGGCCCATTTTAGGGATGAGGTGTCAGATGTCAGCTACGTGAAAGGTTAAGGCAGGTAGCTGGCTAGAATTTGCATTTGGAAAAGGGGAGACTCTGTTTCAAGAATTGATGCATAGGTCACAGAGCCCAAAGCTGTACTCACCAAAACATGTAGGAGGAAGGGGGAGAAGTCTTAGGCAAAGAATCAGAAAACCTGGGTACTAGTCCTAGCACTTCTTCTAAGTGGCCATGTGGCCCCAGGGCAAGTCCTTAAGGCTCACTTTCCTCATCTGTAAAACGGGATTATTAATTCCTGACTCTCCTGATACACAGAACTGTTGTTCAGACAGAATGGGACCATGTGAAGACTTTGGGGGACACCCTATATATCTCTTTGAGATTTGTAAAACACTTTAGATATGTTATTTAACTTGATTTAGACAATGACCATGTGAGGTAGGTGTTATTATTATCCTTGTTTTACTGCTGGAGAAAATGAGTCTCAGAGAGGGTGAGTGGGTGGCCCAGGGTCACACAGCTAGTAAATGTCAGCAGTAAAATTTGAACTCAGGTCTTTCCCACTCCAAATATAGCATTCTATCCACCATAACTCACTATGTAAGTATAAAGTGGGCTGCTAATATGCATTGTTAGAGGGCTTTCTTTACCAGAAAATCTCTACACCAATGAAATTACGGTCTGGAGTATCCATTAATCTCTACCTAACTCTGTGTGCATGTATGTGTGTTTAGAAGTGCACCTATGTGTATCTACACACATATTTAACCTCAAGCAGAAAATCTAAACATATATTGACTGAATGAAATAAAACCAACCTGAGATAGATGGGAACTTTAAAGTAAATATTATCATTATTTATTTATCTCCAAGTATCTGAGGCACTACCCATTCAATCAAAAGTATTCAAGATAAAAATGTAGGCTCATAGGAGTTAGCAGTGGAAAGGCCCAGAGGGCTTATCTAGATCAATGCCATCATTTTACAGATAAGGAAACTGAGGACCAGGCATGGGAAGTGACTTGTCCAAGACCACACAGGCAGCAGGGCATGGGGTGAGGCACGTCACTCCAAGTCCAGTGCCAATCTCAGCTACGCTTGAGTCCCTGGGGCAGGGTGGGAAGGAAGATATTGACCATAATTATAAGTTGCTAGGATATTTTTACTGAAGGCCAAAATATAGCATCAACGTACCATTTCTGGTCAGTAATCAGCACTCCTTGACACAGAGATATTTTCAGAATCCTTCCCAAATCATCAGAAGCACCTATCCTAAATGCTATTCCCCTAGGGACACAGCCAGACCTGCAGCTTTATTTCACATTTTAAAACTCCCATGTGAGTAATGTTCCAGAAATGCTAAGTTCAAACACATAAGGAAAATGGCCTTCCTGAAACTCTTAAAACACTCCTTTCCACAATCCATTCTCACTGAAAACTTTTATGACTGCTGACAGGGACATCTCATTGGATGCCCCTCTTGTCAAGATGGGCCATGTTCAAAGCTCCAAAATTGGTTAATAACTGATCAGACACTGAATATTATTTTATGTTGGGGCCAGTTATTAAAATCCTTGGGAAACTATATTGTAACAGATAGAAACTAGGGCAGCATAATCTAATAATAACATTAATTGTATCATTATTATAGCTAGGATTTATATACCGCTTTAAGGTTCACAAAATGCTTTAGAAATGTTATCTCATTTTATCCTCATCAAAACCCTGAGAGGTAGGTGGTATGATTATCTCATTTTTAGAGATGAGGAAACTGAGGCATGGTGAGGTTAAGTGACTTGCCCAGGGCCACACAGCTAGTAAGTATCTGAGGCTGGATTTGAACTCAAGTCTTCCTGACTCCAAGTCTAACTTCCCTGTCATCAGTGGGAGAGTGCTGTATCTGGTGATCAGATGATCTGGGTTTCATGGCTTTGCTATTTGATAGCTGTGTGACTTTGGGCAAATCATTAGCCCTCTGAATCTCACTTTCTTCCCACTGGTAAAGTGAAGGCATTGGACACCATGATCTTTAAGGTTCCCTCCAACCCCAAATCTACAATCCAAAGTCCATCGCATCTCCCATTCTAGGGACTTTGGACTATTCTAATTCTGCAAAGGAATTCCTTCTAAGTTAGAAAACAAGTTAGGGAACTTGAGAGTTGGAAGGGACCTTGGTAGCCAAACCAAAGTCCAGGTCAAGACGATGAAAGGAAACCCCAAGACGATGCCTCCGAATACAGTCGTCCAAGCTCTACTCAAAGACCTCCAGGAAGGGGGAGCCCCAGTCCTGAAGACAAACCACTCCACTTTTGGTCAGCCCTAATTATGAAGAACGTTTTCTTCTGATATCAAACCTAAATTGGCCTCACTACAGCTGCCACCCATTGCTCCTGGTTTGCCCCTCCATCTGACCCCTCCTCCACATGACAGTCATCATCCTGTTCCATTCCTCCTCTGAGCCCCAGGTCAAACACGCCTTGTTCCTTTAGCTGATCCTCCTCACACAGGCAATTAAGCCCCTTCTCCATCTGAGGTGCTTTCTTCTGGATGCTCTCTAGACTATCAACACTTTTCTTAAACTGAGCTGGACTGAACACAAGACTCCAGATGACATCTGATGATGGCAAAGTATGGTGGGACTCCGATCTCCCTCCCCTGGAAGCTTCACCCCTCCTAAGGCAGCCCAAGATCACATGAGCCTTTGTGACTTCCACATCACACTGAAGACTCGTATTAACCTTGCAGTCACCGAAGACTCCCGATCTTTTTCAGAATAACTTCCGCTTCACTGAATCTCCCCTATCTTACCATAGGATCATAACTTTAGAGTTGGAGAACTTAGAGGCTATGAGTATAACTCTCCTAGTTTATAGAAAAGGAAAAGAAAAGAAAAGCTGACTTGCCCAGGGTCAAACAGCTAGTAAATGCCCACAGAAGGATTTGAACTCAGGTCTTCCTGATTTTAAGGCCAAGAAAGATTTATGTATTGTGCCACCTAACTAATGGCTGATTGAGTCTGGTCTGGAAGACATGTCCTTATACTAGGAATGAACAACGCTATGGAAAAGTCATTTAGGACTTTGTTCCCACTTGCGTTATGCCAGATGTCAAGGCTTGTCTAGTCTACTAAGGATGACTAGTTGAGTTCTGCCTACTTCAGAACTGAGCTACATCCTTGGGCTTGGCTTGAAAAAGGAACAGACAGATTTGGCAGAGAATGAAGGCCATGATGAGGGAAGGAGGAGAGAGACAGAAGAATGGAAGGAAGGAAGAAGAAGGAGAGGGAAAGGAGAAGGATGGAGGGAGAGAGAGACAGACACAGACACAGAGATATATGCAGAGAGAGACACAGAGATACACAGAGACAGAGAAATAGAGAAAGAGATAGATGCACAGAGAAACAGAGACATAGAGAGAGAAGAGAGAAACAGAGAGACAGACAGAGAGACAGAGACAAAGGGAAAGGGAAGGAGGGAGGAAAGGAGGGAGGAGAGAGAGGAAAAGAGAGAGGAGAGGGAAAGAGAGAATAGAGAGAAATAGAGTGACAGCCAGAGAGAGAGAGACAGAGACACACAGAGACAGAGACAGAGATAAAGAAAGACAAAGAAACAGACAAAGAGAGAAAGGGAGACAGAGAGAAAAAGAGGAAGAAGAGAGGTTGACAGAGACAGTAACAGAGAGAGACAGAGAGACACAGAGACAGAGACACAGAGATAGAGACACAGAGAGAGCACACTAGCTGGCAGAAGCAGTAGAGAGGCAGTGGCAAGTAATGGAGAGCCTAAAAGTGGCCAGAACATTTAGAGCCAGCCTCTTGAAGTTCATTGGGTCATAGCATTAGAAGGGACCTTAGAAATCACCAGGTTCAACTATCTCATTTTACAGATGGAGAAACTGAGGTAGAGAGTTGTGTGACTTGACACTTACTACCTGCACGAAGCAGGATTTAAGCTCAGGTCTTCCAGACTCTAGACCCAGTCCTCTATCCGTTATGCCAAAGGGCTGCCAGGAAGCCTCTCTGCCTCTCTGCTCCTCTGCTCATCTTTGACTAGTGTCATATTACAATCTTTGACAAGACTACCTACACAAATATGTATATGTACATACCTAGCTAATGCAAGAGCCCGGTTCACTCTTTCTTCCAGGCCCAGCGTCCCCAGGGCCTTCCAAGTCATCCAGAACTTGAATGCATCAGGTCGGCGACTGCACTGGATTGACTTGTCTCCTGTGTCATAGCTGACATCATAGAACTTATCTTGTTGGAACAGGTAAGATGCCTTTGCAGAGTAGCATCTTTTAAGAAGGTCCTGTTGGGAATGAGAAAGGAAAAGAAATAATGCACCTGCCCAGGACAGACTCTTTTAAGAATCAGTTTTGTTCATTGCCAACAAACAGGCAAAATGTGGGACACTTGAGCACTTTGGGTTGGGCTTACACATCACTGAAGGATGGCCTTCCATCAACTCTGTATCTTGCATGCATCTATTGAGTTACATGCTGTCTTTCCCATTAGAGTGTAAGCTCCCTGAAGGCGGAGACTGTTTTTGCATTTTTGTCTTTTTATCCTCATCCTTTAGCATCGTGTCTTGCGCACAGCGAGTGCTAAATAAATGCTTCCTGAATCCTCAAAAGGAACTGATTGGTGTATGTAATCACTGCAGCTTAGCTATGGGGGCTTTGTAAAAGACCTCATAATCAAGAGCATGACAGTGAATCTTCAGATTACTGGCTGACAACACTAACAATGGTGGTAAGGCTTGGAGGCTGCCATTTTGAAAGACCTGAAAGGAACTGAGACCACCACTGCACCAGGAAGATTTCAATGAGCGCTGGATCTGATGACTTTTAATTAATTAGAGAAAACTCTGTGCCCTCTATGTACTTTTCCTCCAAGTCTGCGATTTTATTGGTATAGAAAAGTTCCTGTAAGGGAACTCCTTTTATCACTTCAACAACTGTTGTACAACTCCTCATCTTTAAAGAGTTGTGTCAGGCACTGAGAGGTCAAGGTGACTTCTCCCAGCTGACACCAACACTAGGAAGAGGCAGAGCTTGAATGAGCCCAAGGTCAGCTCTCTATTTTCTTATTCACATTTACAGTTGTCAGTGGCAAAGAAAAAGGTACTAGGGGCAGCTAGGTGGTACAGCAGATAGAGTACCAGCCCTGAAGTCAGGAAGACCTAGGTTCAAATACAGCCTCAGACCAAACACTTGGCATTTACTAGCTGTGTGACCCTGGGCAAGTCACTTAACCCCAATTGCCTTAAAAAAAAATTAAAAAAGAATAAATAAAAAACAAAGAAAAGGGTACTATCTCCATTTTTTTTCCCGACCCCACAATGAAAGGATCGGGAATGTTGTTCAGTCATTTTTCAGTCTTGTCCAACTCCTTGTGAGCTCATTTGACAGTTTCTTGGCAGAGATACTGCCATGATTCACCATTTCCCTCTCCATCTCATTTTACAGATGAAGAAACTGAGGCCAATAGGATTAAGTGACTTGCCCAGGGTCACACAGCTAGTAAGTGTCTGAGGCCAGATTTGAACTCAGGAAAAGGAGTCTTCCCACCTCCAAGCCTGGCACTCTACCCACTGCACCACCTCGTGCCTGATCAGGGATGACTTCATGCAAAAACCAACATACAGTAAATGAACCACCTACACATGCTTTTTATATTGGGGAAAAACATCCTTTAATTTTGAAGGTTTTCTTAGCTATTTTACTGAAACGCCTCTCTCAGAGGTCACTGTGACATTCTTACCACTAAATCCAGCAGTTTTTTTCCTCAGTCTTCTCTCTCCTTGACCTCTCACCAACAACTGATACTTTTGACAAGCCCTTCCTCCTTAACGCTTTCTTGTAAAAGACACTATGTTCACTTGAAGACCTTGAGTCAAATCATTCCATTTTGCAGATGAGAAAACTGAGTCTTGGGGAAGTTGAACGACTCCCACTACTAGTAAGAGATGGAGCTAGGATTTGAACTGCATATTTATTGTTCTTTTCACTTTACCATGCTGTTTGTCTTGAAGAAGGTTCACTGGGCCTTCCACATTCTGGCCTGAACCTAATCATCCCTCTTCTTGACAAACTCATTCATTCTAGCCAAACTGTATACTTATCATTCACTGAACATACTATGAAATATTATTGCTTCCATGCCTTTGGTCATGCCAAGAATGCCCTTCTCCTCCCTAATCCTTACTTTTTATTTTACTTTATTTTTGGTGAGGCAATGGGGGTTAAGCGACTTAGTCACTTAGAGTCACATAGCTGGTAAGTGTCAAGTGTCTAAGGCTGTATTTGAACTCAGGTGCTCCTGACTCCAAGGCCAGGGCTGTATCCACTGCACCACCTAGCTGCCCCCCCGCCCCAATCGTTACTTTTTAAGGCCCAACTCAAGTCCCAACCTCTCTGTGATGCCTTCTTCTCCAGTGATTTCTTTTCAACTCTTACAGCATTTATTTCCCATACCAGTAATCTGGTACATAACACCTGCTAATAATGCTCTATCTCCCACCCTAGCTTGCCTGCCTACCCACCAGCCCAGATCTCCACTCAGGTGGCCTAGTGGGAAGCAGGCACTTTTGGCTGCCCTCTACTCCACCATCTCTAACCCCCTGACAATGCAGGGACTTTGAGGTCAACAGCTAGACCATAGACTAAGAGGACCCTGCCAGATTCCTAGCCATTATGCTTCCGGACCCTCAGTCACTGCTATCTGACCGGCCAATGCACTTTAAAATAGTTCTTTTTAATTATTATTTATTTATGTTAAACATTCTATTTTTTTAAATTTTGAGTTCCAAATTCTCTCCTTGCCTCCTAGCCCTTCCCCCACCTACTGAGAAGGCAAGCAACATAACAAGTACATATGTGAAATCATGTAAAACAAACTTCTATATTGGCCATATTTCAAAAAAGAGCAAGAATAATAGAGAAAGTAAGAAATTCTACACCAATTTGCACTCAGAGCTCATCAGTTCTCTCTCTGGGGGTGGATAGCATTTTTTCATAGTGAGTCCTTTGGAATTGTTGAGGATCATTGTATTGATCAGAGTAGCCACGGCATCCCCAGTTGATCATCATTACAACATTGCCGTTACTGCGCACCATGCCATTACACATAAAGAGTTCTTGGGCCTTCCATCCACCCTATAGCTGCAAGCTTAGAAGCACTGGGACTTTCCATCTGCTTTGTAATTTGAAGTTCTTGAGAATAGGGACTGTCTTTCTTTTCTATTTCTATTCTCAGTGCCTGGCACATAGTAAGTCTATAATAAATGCCTTTTCATTCACTTGTTTATTGTATTAGTATTTATGTCTCATCTGGTAAGTGGACTGGAAAGGCCTGGATGGGCAGAGACTGTGTCTTCTCCTAAACAGCCCAGTGCTGACCATTGCGCTTTGAACAGAGCAGCAGCTAAATGAATATCTATTGTTGATGCTAATGATGAGGACATTCTTTGCACTCACACCACCACTCAGACCCATATGGCATTTAATCCATATGGGATGATCACAGGGAAGAGGTTTCACACATTTTACATGCCCCAAAATGGAATATTTCAAATGCACAGTGTTTTTTAGCAAGCTATAGAGTCACTCAAAGATTCCTGAGTTCTTCCTAAATTACATTCTTGGAAAAAGGAAAAATACAGTTGTAGAAGAAGTGGAATTGCTTTATTTCAGCTACTGATGCTACATGGCTGAGTCATGGAATGTCACCTCCTCTGAAGAATTCAAGTTGTGTGTCACCCAAAGGGCACTGGTGGGCACAGAGAGGATACAACACATCGCCCACAACCAGAAAAGAATGGTGCTGAGAGAATCAGCATATGAAGGATGTCATCGGAGAGATTTGTTACCAGCAAAGAGTGTGGATTGGCCATGTGGTGAGAGCAAGGAAAGAGCAACGGCCAGGCTAGGAGCTGTCCAGCACAGCTAATGCCATCTTGGCCTTCTCCTGGGAATAAGGAAGCACCAGCTCTACTCTTCTCTTCCTTGGCCAGACCCCATCTATGGTAAGGTGGCCACTTCTAGGAACCACATTTTAGGAAACACATGGATAAGCTAGACAGTGTCCAGGGGAGGGAGATCAGGATAAGGAAGGGCCTCCAAGCCATGTGACATGAGGATAGGTTGAAGGAATTGGAGATGATTAACCTGAAAAGAGAAGGTTCGGGGAAGGGAGAAGCAGATGTGATAGCTGTCTTCAAGTACTTAAAAAGCTGCCATGGGGACAGGTAGAAAAACAAGACCTGTGATTTTTATTGATATAGGGAACTCCCAGGTGAAGAAACTCTCTTTACCAATGCAGGTTAGTACCCTTTCTTATTGCCTAATTGTATTGATTTAGAACTCTGACTCTAAACTCTGGTTTTGTATTGATTTAGAAAACCATAAATTAACATTATGTATGTTTTATTGTGCTTTTATTTTATAAACTATTTCCCAATTATACTTTAATCTGGCTTTGCCAGCAGCAGGTGTTGGTGCCTCTGGCCCGGAGTATTGGGAGGTTAAGGGATGGGAGTCACTTGTCCATACTCTCCAGGTCACTAGCTTGAATTCTTCAGAGACTGTGACATTCTATGAGTCATATTCATACAGTATCAAGGTCACACAGCCAGTATAGGGTCAAAAGGGAAACTTGAATGTGGAAGAGAGATTAAATTTGTTTTGTTTGGCCCCAGAGGGCAGAATCAACAGCATTGAGGAGAAGATGTAAAGGGGGAAACTTCAGGTTTGAAGTCAAGGAAGACTTCCTAGCAATTGGACCTAGTCCAACATGTGGTAGTGGGTTCTTCCTCACTGGAAGTCTTCCAGCAGTAGCTGGATGGGCCCTCGTCTGGTGTGTTGTAGTGGGAATATTTGGGGGGTATGTGTTGGGTCAGATGACCACTGAGATCCCTTTTAACTGAAATTCTGTGATCCATTAATATCCATGAAATAGCAAGAAATTTAGAGATATGTCCCTGCCACATCCCTCTTCCCACCTGCTACATCCCGATGCTCCACCCTCCCCACAGGAATTTATAGGACGACTGGCAAAAATTCCCTAAGACAAGAAGGTATGGCTAGGCTGCTATGTGCATCATAGAAGAGTATATATGCCCCCATAGATTAGATCACAGATTTATCAAAGTACACTGTTACCTTTAAAACAATAAGTAAACAATCATGAATATAATGGAGGCGGGGGACAAGCATTTACAATAGCACCTAGTATATATCAGGCACTGTTCATCATCTCATATAATCCTCACAACAACCTTGGGAGGTAGGTGCCATTATTATCCCCATTTTACAAACAAGCAAACTGAGGCAGACAATGGTTAAGTGACTTTGCCCAGGGTCATACAGCTAGTAAGTGTCTGAAGCGGAATTTAAACTTAGGTCTTCCTGACTCCTGTCCCAATCATCTGTCTACTGAACTCTCTAGCTGCCTCTAAGGAATGGGAAAGGGTATGTTGTTGTTATAAACAAAGGATTATGACTGCTTTTTACTTTTCAACAACAGTCATTTCCCTGTACTCCCACCCGAAGACACGGAACTCTTCTTGTCAACAAAGAAAAATATTTAAGAAATACCAATTGATAGAATCATCTGAGCACAACACAGCTTCCTCATCTGCATCCCCCCTTCTTCTACTGATATCATTACCACTTCTCTGGGACTCAAATGGTCCCTGGTAATGAAGGCTGTCTGTTCTATAGACCTTTCCTTATCTCTTCAGATCTTGACACTTTCCTAAACCTGAAGGCAGGTTGATTAGAAATTCTCCATGAACAAAAGTCAAGGCCTCCCCAATATATTCCCTGCAGCCTAAAGAAAAAAAAAAACGAGATGAAGCATCTGCCCAGCCTTATACTAACAGGTCAGTTCCCAGCCTATGTTCACAAAGTATTAAAAGTTCACATCACACATAGTAAGGAGAATACACCCATCCTTCCCCTCTGTGTGTATCATGGTTATTGACATATTTATCCTTTATCTAAACTGAAAAATCAAAACAATTCCCCCAGCAATGGCTGCTCAGTCCTGCTAAGGGCAAGTACCCCTGGCTTTGGCTGCAAATGCCCTTCACTAAAGACAAATCTCAGCTGGATAGGCAAATGAAGAAGGACAGAGTCAATAACACATGCTCCAGGCTAAATAATAGGCCTGTTGTCTGTGGCCCCACTAATTTCTTCTTGGTGAACATTCTCCCTGTCTTGTGAAGCTTTCATAAAGAGCCACTGGAGGTTTCGGACTTGCTCTTCAGAAAACAAATGATGAGTTTGCTTATCCCTCCCCACCCAACTCCCTCCCACCCAAAGTCCCTGCTGTGCATTTGATTTCACATTCTGGTATTAAAATGAATAAAGCAGCCTCACTTCTAAGATGTCCTTCAGCAGTGAGAAAAAGATTATGTTTCTGAGGAAAATATTGTTTTGGAATAATGACAGCAGCATGAACAAGTTTAGGGATATTGTTTTTAATAGTTTAAGGAAACATCTTCATACCATCAGTAGAGACAGAATACAGAGATTGGGAATCTGGTAAGAACCATCACTTGAGGCTAAAAATGAATCAGAAACATTAACGCATGATGAAGTTAATTAAGTATCATCTCACAAAACAAGAAAGGAAAACACTCAGGGACTGAGTGACTTGGTCTGCTTGACAAAAATAGGGAAGGTAAGAAATGTAAATCTCTGCAGTATGTTTCAATTCCAGTATCTCTTAAGCAGCTTGTGGAAATCAAAATGGTAGCTGGAAAGACATTAGACTTGGGGGGTGGGGCGTAGGGTCAAAAGACAGTCTCAATGTGTATAACTGTGATTAGGTATAGTGACCAGAACTCATTGGCCTTAGAAAGAAATCATAGAATTGCAGAATTTTATCTTTGTTTGGGACCTCAAAGATCATCTAGTCTAATTCTTTTTTTGAAATGTGAAGACCTTCTACAAGAAATGGGTACCTGGTCTTCTTGGAGGATGAATCATGGTTCATTGGGAACAGCTGGATTTGGAATCAAAAGACCTGGTCTCCATGATTATCTCTGATGCTTTGTGTCTATGGGTAAGTCAACTAACATTTCTGGGCCTGAGTTTCCTCATCTGAACAATGAGACTGGATGGCCTCTGACGTCTCTTCTTGTTCTAAATCTACGATACTCTGGAATCTGACACTTTCAGGTTCACAAAGTTCTTTCTACACGTTATCCTATTTGACCATCACAATGACCCCATGAGGGAGGCACTAGAGATATTGTTATCATCTGAATTTTGTAGATAAAGGAAACAGAGGCTCAGAGAGATTCAGTGACTTTCTCAGAGCCACACAGCTGTTCAAGTGTCAGGTAAGTTTTGAAACCAGATCCAGGAGTCTATCCATCATGTTATATTGCCTCTTTATATTTCCCAGGAGAATAGGTTTAGATCAGAAAAGGACCTTAGAGGACATCTAATCCATTACCACCACCAGCAGCAGCACCCTCATTTTATAGATGGGGAAACTGAGGCCCCAAGAAGTTATGTGACTTCCCCAAAATTACCCATGTAAAGTGTTAGAACTGGGATTTAAACTCAGGTCCACTGACTCTAAATATAACACTCTTTCCACCAGACCATTTTTCCTATCTGCCTGACCTATAGTAATTCCACTTCTACTTATCATTAAGGAGTCCTGATGGTCATCATTTAACACTGAGCTGGCTGTATCTATGGCAGTAAACCTAATAAGGTAGTTATATCTAAGAGTATGGGCAGCTAGGTGATACAGTGAATAGAGTACCAGGCCTGGAATCAGGAAGACTCATCTTCCTGAATTCAAATCTGGCCTCAGACACTTACTGGCAGTGTGACCCTGGGCAAGCCATTTAACCTTGTTTGCCTCAGTTTCCTCATCTGTAAAATGAGCAGGAGAAAGAAATGGCAAACCACTCCAGTACCTCTGCCAAGAAAACCTCAAATGTAGTCACAAAGAGTTGGACGTGACAAAAATGATTGAACAACAGTATTCAGGGTTGTACTGGTAAATGTTTAACCACCAGCCCCCTCACCCTCAATGTACACATGGAACACTTTACGTTTAATCAACATTATTAATATTTTCTCCATTACTTTTTTTCAGCCTCAATAATTAATAAAACAATAAATCAAACCCTGATTCCTAGCCTCTGCCAATTTCCAAGGTGAAAATGCTACCACTGAAAATTAAACAATCTGCTCTTATGAGCCAATACAAATAGATTCCAACACACTACTGGTTATGCTCCAGATCTTCATTAATAGTACCATCAAAGTGACCATGGCCATTTCATGTCAGTATTTGGATAGTGGGCCTCTACTACGCTCTAGCTTGAGAGTACCTTAGTGTCTAATGCACGTATCAAATTTGTAGAAGACACAAAGTTGAGTGGGATAGCTGACACAAAGAGTGAGAGACTCAGGATCCAAAGAAAATTCCAGAGTCCAAAATGTTGGTCCAAATTGAGCCAAATGAAAATGAATGGGAATAAATGTAAAGTCTTAGCCTTGGGTCCAAAAAATTAACTTTACAACTCCAAGAAGGGGAAGACTATATAGCAGTTGATGTAACAATCAGAGCTATCCAAAAATGGAATAACTGCTTCAGGTTTTTTTTCCCACATCAGACTATTTTTCAGCAAGGGCTGGACAACCGATTGTTGGGTACTTTGTAGAATGGATTCTTTGTCAGTTGCAAGTTGGCCTAGATGGTCTCAGAGCTCCCCCATAAGTCTGAGATTCTTTGATTTAGTAACCTGCTCAAAGAACTAACAAAACAAAATGGAAGTCAAGAGGTGGGGATTCTCTGCTGTCATTTAACTTTTCCTTCTTAAGTTTCCCCATTTGCCAAAGGAAATGATATTGCTCTGCCTATGAAAAAGAGAATTCAGTGGTGGAAGGTGTAGTCGCTATTACCTGCTGGGTTTCTGAAGATCACACTGGTTTTCTTGATTTCTTTTCCAACATCTTTAGGTAATGAGCACTCATCTAACAGTCTGACAGCAAAATCAACTTGACGAAATCCTCAGGCTATGTCTAGGATATTAAGTACTTAACTGCTTGGTAAGATCAAGTTACTGCTCCTTTTCTAAAAGCACAACTCTGAGAAATATACAGGATTTCTGAAGATTGTGAAACTTTTCCTGAACAAGAAGAATTTCCTAGAAGAATAGAGGTGTGTAATGCAAATGTGTAATTTTTTTTTTGGTATTCTATTCTTAACAGAAAAAGTGTACTGCAATCTTATAAATTTACCCTATTTGGGGCTAGGGAGGGGGCAGTCTGAAAGTGAAAAATAAAGATCAGAGAAGCCTTTAAAAAAGATCATGGAAATCAAGAGTGGGAGGGGAGACTTGCCTCAGAATCATCTAAGTGCTTTTATAAATAGATGAGACAAATTTGATATCCCAGGCATTGTCGAATGCCATCTTGGAGTACAAAGTGGCCTTGTCCTGGCTTAAAAATAGCTTGCTGATCTTCCCTTTTAAGTTGGCTGAATGATTGGAGTTAAGACAGAGTCCATATATTGCTATATCAAGGCTGAGGCAGCCTGAGATCAGGAGACAGAAGTCTTGGGTTCAAATCCCAGCCACTCACAATCTATGAGACCTTTGGACATGTCTTTTATCCTCTCTAGGTCACCATTTTCTCATCTGTAAAATGAGAGGGGTTGGATTAGAAGGACTTCGGGACTGAGATGGATAAAATCTCACAATCACTTCAGCCACCAACTAAGTCATGAACTGAACTCTTCATCCCATTTGTCCTTTAGCTTTTACTGAGCTATTAATCGCAGGGAAGAAAGATTATCTTTGTTATCCTTGGCTCCAGAGGAAAGAACTTGGTAGACTTTGCAAAAATGCATATTTAGGATTGATCTAAGGAAAACAAATTCCTGATAATGAGTCACATAGAAGTGGAATGCTCTGTATTAGGAGGCAGTGAGTTTCCCTTCACTGAAGGTCTTCAAGCAAAGGCAGATGATAACTTGTAAGGAGGTTTGGGGATTGTTTTTCTAAGTATGACTCAAACAAGATGGCCCTGGAAGTCAGATCCAACTCAGAGATTCTGGGCTGTTGAATGTGCTTAGCAAAATCTCTATAAATATTGCTAAATATTCCAAAGTTAGCCTTTTCACCCCACCATATCCAGATTACCATCAATTTCCAATCAGTGAAGTCTAAACGGCAGGTCTTTTGACTATGGCTTGACTAAAAAATGATATAATGTGTTCTCGAGAGGCAATGTAACATAATGGGTAGAGTACTAACCTCAGACTTTGGAAGAACTTGGTTCAGATCTATCCTCTAACATGTAATAGCTGGGTGACTCTAGGCAAGTCACCTAAACTGAAGGCACCTAGGTGGCTGAGTACATGGAGCGCTGGACCCCAAGTCAGACAGATGTGAGTTCAAATCCAGCCTTCCATAGTTGCTAGCTGTGTGATCTGGGGCAAATCACTTAGCCTCTACCTGCCTTAATTTCCTTCTTCTGTAAAATGGGGCTAAAAATAATACTTACCTCCCTGGTTTGTTGCGAGGATCCAATGAGATATTTATGAAGAGCTCTGCCAACTTTAGAACTCAATATAAATGCCAGTTGTTGTGGCTATTGTTACCTAACCTCTCAGTTCCCCAAGCAGTTCTCTAAGAGTGTAAGTTGCAGAGCAGATGCTGACCTGTTTTGGGAGACGGAGGTTCCTGATCACAGAACTGCCTACATAGATGTGTGCTAGAGCCAGCTTTGCAAGGCAATTGTCTGGTTTTCAGTGGGACCATTTATACCTTGGAAATCAGCAAACACTACAAACCAAGGCTGGACTTCTTTTGTTGATTGTCTCGACTTAAGAAAGCCATCTAGAAAATATTAATGAAACAAATTCAACTTGAAAGTGTGTTGTGGGTTCTTCTTCTTCTTTGTTTTTTGGAAAGCCATTTGTTAAACATTTACAAACACACCGCTTTGCTTACAGTGCACCAATGAAATCAAGGGTTTGGATCCCAAACAAACAAAAAAAACCTTTGTATTTTACTTATCCATGTAAGTTTCCTCTCTACAGCAGAGTGGAAACTGTTTGAGGGAAGGGACTTTTGTTTTTTCTCTTTGTATCCCAGGCTCCCTACAATGTACCTTATCCCTAAGTAAGGGCTTGTTGAATTAAAAGCACATAGCCAGAGTCCTCAAGTGATACTGAGCAAGGGCATCGGACCTTCCCCAGAGATGGTCACAAGGACAATACATACAAAACTGTGCTCTTTCTATGTTTACTGCACTAACAAAGAGGAAAAGCACACCTCTGCACTGAAGTTCAGTGAAATTGCTCCTACCCAAGTACACATACTTAACAAGATCAGGCTGGGTTTGGGCTTTTTGAGCAATTGTTAACAAGACGTCGGGTCTAGCTCAAATGGAATTTTCAACCTGAGGCAGAAAGATCACAGGCCTCTATTTCCTGGAGTTGGAGCAGCCTCTGGAGTTCTGGCCTCTGCAGCTCAGAAGAGAGGCAAAAGATTGATTTTTCAGAGCAAATAAGAGGCTTTGCAGGAAAGCAATTTCTGAGCTAAAAGTGACCAGGTCTTCTTTTTCTTTTTCCAAAATAACTTTTTAGGAAATTTTGAAAACATCTGAAAATTCCATAAACATGAGCAATCTGTCTAAATAAATTTCTCAAGTAACTTCAATTGAAATATTTTGGAATTCACCCTGTAAACCTGCCCAGAAACATTGACAGCTGGCATACTTTTCACATACCTGACAACTCAGCAGCATTCAACGCCATACTATTTCATTGGCTCACCCCCATGCCTGGAATTCTCTACCTCCTCATTTCTATGCCTTGACTTCCCTGGCTTCCTTCAGGAGTCTGCTCAGAACTCACCTTTTGCAAGAGGCCTTTCCAGATTTTCCTATGGCCAGTGGTCTCTCTCTGAGATTAACTTTTATATACACTGTATATATCTTGTATGTACAAGTTTTACTGTGTTGTTTCCTGCGTTAGAATAGCAGAGACTGTGTGTTTGACTCTCTTCGTAGCATCGGTGCTTAGTACAATGCCTGATAGATAGTAAGAGCTTAACAAATTCTTGTTGACTAACATGAAACTAAGCCCATAATCTTAGCTGGATAGATCAATACACTGGTGTTTCTTCTATGATGCTCCATTTCTAAGCTGTCTCCCTGATAAGCTGAGCTCACTCCTCAACAGCCACCATGTTATCCACCATTTCCTTCAGCTGCAGTAATGCTATGTCCTTCAAAGAAAAGGCAGTGAACCTCATCCGATGTTGGCAAAGAGGTCTCTAACTCTCTTTGTAGGATTCTTCTACTGTATCTCAGAGAAAAAGCAAGTACCAGTGCAGAGAAACATTTTCTGTCGTCTACTCTTCTGAGTGACAGATGGCAATAGTGAAGAACATGTATCTTCACTCTTTCTTTTTCTTTTTCCTCCACAGCAGGTGACAATTGGAAGTAGAATATATCCTCACTACTCCTTCTCTAAAGCAAGTTTCAGTACAGAGTAAACTAGATCTTCTTTCTTCTTTCTCCTTTCCCCCCTCCTCAGCAGCAGGTAGCAATGAAGAAAGAATTTCAATCATTCTTTGGCCAACTCAATCTGCCCTGTAATAAATGATAGCGTATGGAAAGGGTCATGGTTTCTCTTTGACACAGCTCTGAAGTCTGTTCTTTTATTTCTCTGTCTTTTTTATTCATCAGTTAACCCCTCTCTTTGAAAGACTTCGCCTTATCATATGGTTCATAATCAAATTCTCTTTTGTTACTAAGTCATAATCAGGTAAAGTATATTTGTTCCATAATCATAAAAACGGTTCTGGTGCCCACAGTTTCCTAGTCATTAGATGCACAAGGGCTCTATTTTTTCCTCTGCAAATGAACCTTTGAAATACAAAACACTGAAGGAGACTTATTTATTCCAAAATTCTACCATATGCAACAACATACATGAGCACAACTTTATCAGTTCTCACTTGTGCCACTGCAAAAGACTCTTGCTTTGTCTTCCTGATGCCAGTCTCTCCTCTGTGCAACCCACCCTCTAAAATAATCTTGTTCCAACATAAATCTGACTATGCCACTCCTCTGCTCCAGAACTTTCAGTAGGTCGCCATTGCTTCTAGAATTACATACAAACCCCTCAGTTTGGCACTCAAAGTCATCAGCAATACTGTTTCCACATATCTTTCTAAACAGTTCATATTACTCACTTTCATATAAACCACATTCTGACTGAAGTGGTATATTTGGTGTTTTCTGAACTTGACCTTCTACCTCATGCCTCCATGTCTTAATATAGGCTGTCCCACATTCAAGAAATAAATTCTCTCCTCAGGTCTAGCTCTTAGAATACCTACCTTCCTTAAGGTTCAGCCGAGACGCCATCTGCTATGGGCAGCATTTTTTGATTCCCATGGCTGCTAACTGTTCTTTCCTCAAATTTTGTTCTATTTGCTTGTCTCTTTGCATGGTATATCCGTGAAGTGGAATGTAAGTTCCTTGAAGGTAGGATCTGTTTTTCTCTTTTGTCTTTCATCCAAAGTGCCTAGCTTAGTGCCTGGCATACAAGTCAGTATTTAATAAATGTTTGTGATATTGAATTTAACTGAATAAAATATTAAAATGCCTTCATTCTCTATCAATTTACAAAATCTAGATTTGATTTAATTCAACAGACACTGATTAAGCACCTACTATGTTCATAGAAAACACTGTACATCCCCATCTCGTGATATTTTCTATAATACCATGAATTTACATATCCTCAATAGTAATCAAGGCAATGGAGACATTTCTAAAACAAACATCCTTTCTCAGACAAGAAAAATTGAGCAGTGTCAGACTGACTGATTCATCGTCTTAATGATATCTAGTGGGAGGGGAGGAAACATCCAACGCTCTTGATTTCCAATGTCTATTCACTTGCCACTAACGGGTGAATGGCTCCAGAAGTCATAGTTCTATTCAACAAAGAAAGCGTTCACTGAATACTTTCCCCAAGGCTCCCACTCATGTTTCATGGAGTGGTTTAACTGAAGGCTAAGCTGTCTACCAGCTTTCCTAATTGGAAAAAGAAACAATTAAAGTGGACAGCACTCAAAACCCAGCTCAATGCCACCTTTCCAGCTGAAAGCAATCTTTGTTATTACTATTAAATGTAAGTTTGTAGTTCTCCTTGGCTCTGAAAACTGGGTTTTTCATTGTCTTTTACTGTGTTTCTGGCAAGTTTGAGAGTAAAATGGTACAAAGAATCTGACAGCACACCACATGGAAGCAGCAGCATCTCTACAACAGAATGCTGATGGTTTAATCTGTTCTACAGAGCTGTCTTTCACTAGTAATTAAACTAAGAAATCATACTTCAAGACCAAATTCAGAGCACATACAACAATTGTCTATACTACTCAGTGATACGTGCATAATGAAATAAACAGAAAAAGAAGTGACTTAATACAAAAGGAACTAAAGCCTGTCCTCCTTGTTGTTCAATCAATCAATCAATAAACATATATGAAGTGCCTTCTATATGTCAAACACTTTACTAAGTGCTGGGGATATAAAAAGAGGCATGACATAGCATCTTCTAACTTTGGGCATTTTCCCTAGCTGTTCTCCATGCCTGAATTCTCTCTCTGCTCATTTCTACCATCTGGCTTCTGAGGTTTCCTCAGGTCTCAGCTAAAGTCCAGAACTCAGCCCAGTGACTTCTACAAAAAGCCTTTTGCAGTCCTCTTTAACCTTAGTGTCTTCCCTCTGAGAAAACCACCAATTCATCCCATATGTTTATATCAAGCTGTTTGCAAGCTGTCTCTTCCAGTAGACCATGAGCTTCTTGAGAACAGTGACTGTTTCTGTCTTTCTTTGTATTTGCAGCACTTAGCACAGTGCTTAATAACTGCTTGTGAACTTGTTGACTAATTATTTACAGCTTTTTTGCAAGAGACAAGTAAAGGACAAACTTAGTTCCATCTTTTCTTTCCATTTCTCTTTTCAAGTCAATCCTCAAGCCCCTTCTTTTATGAAAAAAAGCCTGCAATAACACAGGGTCATAAAACCCAAATTCAGAATTAGGAGGGCCTTCAGTGGCCACCTAGACAACTCATATCTCATAAAAGAATTCTCTTTCCAACATGCCCAATAAGTTTGTGTTAAGGGAGATTCACAACCATCCCATAGGCAGCACATTCCATTGTTTTTTGACGTCTTTGATTATTAGGAAGCTTTTCCCAACTCCAATTCTAAATGAGTCTTTTGAAAGTTCTGCCCATTGCTTCTCATTCTGCCCTCTGGAACTAAGCAACAGGTCGAATCCCTCTTCCATTGCAGCCCTTCAAATGTTTGAAACCAACTCTCTTGCCCCTCCAAAGTCTTCTCTTCTCCAAGCTAAGCATTCCCACTTCCTTCAGCCGGTCCTCATCTGGTATGGATTCAGGACATTTGCCTGCTTTTGGGTGTTCTTCCTCTCAACCCAGTCCTTACTGTTTCGGCAGCACTTGATACAGTGGCAAAGAAACAGATTCAAGGGATCTAGGAACCTAAGTTCGCATGCTTCAGATTTCATTGTGAGATTGATGGATTCTAAGCTCCTTGAGGACACAGACCATCTTTTGCCTCTTTTACAGTGCCTGGAACATAGTACGTACTTAATAGATGTTTATTGATTGATTGCACATGTACGTGAATATAACAATAAAAATCTAATGTTCATATGGAGCTTTAAAATTTTAAGTGCCTTACATATTAGGTCATGCACGTAACATGCATGCACACACAACATATGTTATTGTTATTCGTCATCCTTCATTCTCAAAGAGGACGAATGACATCATGGGGGTGATGTCTTGGCTTGCAATTGAATTGGATATGAGTGGGGCAGAGCTGTGCCAAGTCATCTTGTGTACGATTATCAGTCAAGGACAAACCTAGTCGACATTCTGAACAATTAGCAAATTCTTATTTGTATTTGGCTTTCTTTCTCTTTCCAGAGATAACCTAGTTCTTTATGCAGGAGTGCCTGCCCTGAGGAAAGCCGCCAGCCAGTGGTGCTCTCCTGTACAAACTCTGGTTCAGATTCCTCTGGGAGAGATGGCGGCACAGTCTGCTGACTTGTGCTATAGTCTGTGCTAAGACAGAAGGGATGGAATCTTTAAACAAACCGTTGGCTCACAAGGTAGGCACCTTTTTTCTTTCCCAACAACCCACTCATAGGAACAGAAGCAATGGAATAAAAGGACTGGCTGTACACCTCTTCACCCTGAAGATCACAGATCTAATCTGAAGAGGCCCCAACAGTCACTGATGCGAACTCCCTCATTGTTTTAGTCCAGGTGTTCTTAACCTGGGTAGCTTTGAACTTAGATAGGGAAAAATGCACTTTTATTTCAATACAATTGGTTTTCTTTGTAATCTTACACGATTTATTTTATACATTCGGAAATATCGTTCAGAGAAGGGATCCTCAGGCTCCCCCAGATGGCCATAGGGTTCTATGACACAAAGGTGAAGAATCTTGAATTCTAGTTTCACTCTCTAATTTTACAAACGAGGGATTTGAGGGCCAGGGAATTTAAATGACTTGGACAAGAGGAAGGGGCAGACCCAGAATGATGAAGGATGATGACAGATCGTGTGTGTGTGTGTGTGTGCGCGTGTATGACTTGAATTCAAAATGTATTAGCCACATGACCTTGGGCCAGTGTGTAACCTCTCCATGATTTAGTTTATGATTTATAAAAGAGAGGGTTGGACTCAGTGGCTTCTTAGGGCCTTTCTGACCCTCTGTCTGTAATCTCTTCTCCCTTCTCTGCTTACTGTTTTAGAGTCTCATGCATAGGCAAGACTTTAGAAGAATAGATTTAAAAGATGTGATGTAAGGGTCCCACATAGCTCAGCACCAGGTCTATTGGCAAAGGCTTGATGGTCAATTGTCCCCTTTCTGGGCTTCAGTTTCTTCAAGTGTAAAAGAAAGCATTAGATTAGATTATTTCCAAGGTCTCTTCCAGCTTTACATTCTATGATCCTCAGATTCTACATGATAGTGGCCATTTGAGAAGGAGCTAGACCTTCCAACAGGGAGATGCTTTGATTCTAGTTGGAACATTCAGAACTGTCCTCTAGAGCTCATTTGGAGCTCACTGTAATTCTATAATTGTTGCCTTATGACTCTACATTATAGCAGGATGCTTGACATTCCAAACGATACCTAGATTTAAACATATGAGGAAAAGAGAGAATTCCCTGCATGAGAGGATGCTTTGAAATTGCTGTTTGGCCCCAGTCACATCGACATACAACATGGCAATTATCACGTTGTTCAGAGCTTTCAAACCACTTAATAGTACTTCTATAAGGCCTGTAAGAGTAGGGGAAAATAACTAAACCACTATTTGCTTTTGCTTTTTGCTTTTTTCAGTCCACTCCACTCTGGAGTTTGTAAGAGCTGAAATAGAAGACTGGCCATTTTGTGCTCCAGAGTAAAAAGGAAAATACATTTTGTTTAATTTTAATCTTATTTTTACTGATTTGTTTTTTTTCCCATATTTGATTCTAAATATACCATACCCTCTTTCCTACCCATTGAACCATCCTTTGTCCCAAACCTTACAAAAGAGAGAGGAAAGAGAAAGCTATACAATAGACCAAACCAGCACACCAACTGTGTCTAACAGTGTAAGTAATATTCTACAGCCAAAGCCCCCTCCTTCTGGAATGAAGGGAGAGAGGTATAGTTTCTTATGCATTGTCTGGACCTGAGATTGATTATAAAAATTACTTGATGCTGAGTTTTATTATAGCAAATGCAGTCAGATTCCAGTATGATAACAAAATTAGAGATTTTGAGTTTGAAGGGATCTTAGAGGCCATTGGGTACAACCTGCCTATTTTACAGTTAAAGAAAGTGAGGGTAAGAGGTCAAGTGACATGCCCAGGTTAACACAGCTACTGTCTCTGAGGTGGGATTGGAACTCAGGTCTTCCTGACTCCAAGCCCATTACTCTATCCATTGTACCATCTAAAGTTAAGACCCAGCAATCCCACTACTGGGTTATACCCCAAAGAGTTAAAAAGAAAGAGGAAAATGGCCCATATGTACAAAAATATTCATAGAATTCTTTTTTTTTGGTAGTAAAGAAATGAAAACAAAGAGGGTGCTTATCAACCAGGGAATTACTAAAGAAAGTATGCTAAAGGTATGTAATAGAACATTAATCATGATGCTCTGTGAAATGATGAAGGAAATGGGAGCATTCTGTGGACTCATGCAGAGTGAACAACAGCACCAGGAGAACAATTTATACAATGACCAAGACACTGTAACAAAAACCAACTTTGAAGGGCTTCAGGACTCTGATCAATGCAATGACCAATGACAGTTCCAGACCAATGATGATTGATGGACCATCCTACCAATCTCAATAGGGAGACACTAGAGGGACAAAATGCAACATGCTTTTTCAGATGTGTTGGGACGTGTTTTGCTTGGCTATGCTTATTAATTATGAGGAAGGTTCCTGTTTCTGTTCTTGTTGTTGTTTAATTTTCAAGGGGTGGGACAGGAAAAGGTAAAGGTAGACGGAAGAATAAGGGTATGAGTCACACTGGTACATTCCATCATCTCACAACTATTGCTTTTTAAAGTCTTCTGAAAAACCTATTCAAACCTTCCAGTGGATTTTTTCTTAGTGAGGTGCATGTTCCCTCCAGTGATACAGATTGCAACCCACCCAGTCCTGCCCATTCTGTTTGGCTCTTGTCTTTGTCCGTATACAATTTCACCTCAAGGTTGTTGTTTGTTTTGCTTTCTTTCTCATGGCATTAGGATGATACCAGTGGATCACAGGTTGTCCTCTAGTTATCCCTTGCCCTCATCTCACAACCAAATCAGTTTCACTTTCTATTATCCATTTCTTGACAACATGCTTTACTTCTTGTCTTCTTCAAAGTGCCTCATTGGTTCTATATGGCAGCCTGCTCCCACCCACTATGTGCCTGTCCATTGCTCTTTGGGTAATGTTCATTTTCAAACCTTTGGCGACTGCTCTGTTCCAAGTCTCCCGGCCAACAGCAACACCAGTAGAATATTGATATATTTTTTAAAAGCAACTGAAAGCAAATACTGATACTCCTAGCATACAGGCCTACTTTCCCACTTAATAAAGAGAGAATAAAAAAGTGCTTAGATTTGCTCCCCTCTATTCTATTGAATTTTTAAAATATCTTGACTTTTCTTTCAGATCAAAGCATCAAAAATCATTTGATCTTAAACCATTATCCATGTAGATCCAGAATTTACATCTGAAGTGAACCTATTTAGAATCACAGATTGTTTTTTGTATCTCTGGTTTTCTTTTTATCCCTATAATGCAAAGAAGGTTAGTGATATTATAACTCCTACAGCAAGTACCTCTGCTTTGGTCCTGCTGCCAACCCATTCCCTAAAAGAAGATCGCAAACAGCCACCAGCTAGTCAACGGGAAAAAGGAAAGAAAAAAATCAGCAGTGTTACTGTCAGAGCTTTAGGGTGCAAATGAAGGAATTAGCTTTTCACTGTGATGCATGAACACATTCATTATTAGATAATTTGCATTCTATTAATGAGAGTATACCTGTGCATCAGCTAGGGGTTGAATTCAGGATTTCTATTCATTGTTACTGCCAGTAGGCTGGTAACTGAGTCCATCACAGCATCATTTTAATCTTGATGGTCCACAACTCTTCAAGAAGGAACAACTTGGGAACATGCTGGCCAGCTCTCTGCAACTTCAGTTCAGTTCAATTGAATTCATCAAGCCTTTATTAAACAGCTAGTATGAGACGGGCACTGTGCTAGGTTCTTGGGATTCAAAAATAAAAAAAACAATATGTATCCTTCCGTCTGTAAGTCCCACAGAGAATACATTACACCAAGTGTTACAGTCTATGTTCTGCACACACCCTACCTTTCCCCTCCTCTTATACCCTATACTCACTTCCACACACCCGCCATGTACTCTTCAATCCAATGACACTGGTAGCCTTGCTTTGTTCCACAAACGAGACAAGACATTCCATCTCTCAGCTTGAGCCATTTTTTCTGATTGTCCCCCATGTCTGGAATGTTCTCCCTTCTTATCTTTGCCTCCTAGCTTTCTTCAAGTCCCTCCTAAAATCTCACCTTCTACAGGAAGCCTTTTGCAATCCCTCTTAATTCTAGTGCCTTCCCTCTTCATTTGTTGTTGTCATTGTTCAGTCGTTTCAATTGTATCTGACTCTTTGTGAGCCCATTTGCGGTTTTCTTCACAGAGATACTAGAGTGGTTTGCCATTTCATTCCTGAGTTCATTTTACAGATGAGGAAACTGAGGCAAACAGGGTTAAGTGACTTGCCCGGGGTCACACAGCTTTGAACTCAGGGAGATGAGTCTTCTTGACTCTAAGCTTGACACTCTATCCATTGCACCACCTACAAAGTAATTGGGGAGGAGGGGTCCTAACACTTGGTGGGGGGGAGGGGAAGTCTTCATGTAGAAGGTGATGCTTGAGCTGCATCTTGAAGGAAGAAAGAGATACTATGAGGAAGGGTATTCCAGGCATGAGGCATGACCACTGCAGACACAGAGATAGGAGACACAGCATAAGAAGCAGAGAAAAGGACAGCAAAGATGGAACCTAGAGTACAGGAAGGGGAATGATGTATTAATAAGGCTGGAAAGGTAGGCTGGGGCCAGGCTGAGAAAGGCTTCAAAAGTCAAACAGAGGGGATTATATTTAATACAAAAGGAGTCAAGAAACCTCCGGTGTTTATTGAGTAGGGGATGAATGTGGTCTGTAGTTAAGGAAACTCATTTTGGCAGCCATGTGGAAGGTAGACTGAAGTTGGGTAGAGAGCCTGATTTCTATTCCAAATGTCTTTCTATCAAATCTCAGAGTGTCTGAAATCTCAAAATTCTTTGCACAAAGGTTACCATACCTCCATCTTCCTGCATCCTGACTGTGAAAGTAAGCCAAAAGCATCATGTCACCTTATTGAGCCTCAATTTCCTCATCTGTAAGTTGGGATACCAATGCTGGTACAACCTACTTCACAGAGTCACCATGAGGGAAAAGCCTGGCAAACATTAAGGTATAATACAAATCAAGCAATGAGTTTGCTATGTAGCGTGTGCTATCCTAGGTGCTGGAGATGCAAAGACTAAAATGAGATAGTCCCTGTCCTCAAGGAGCTTACATGCTATTATCATTATGACAAGGATCTGGCAATTAGCTTTTAAACATTCAGTTGAGTTATCATGTAATTATGTAATGTTTCTAAAAGAGAATGATATAGTTAGTGCTTAAGTGGACCCTAGAGATCACCTCATTCAGCCACCTTATTTTACAGGGGCAGAAACTGATCTTAAGAGAGGCTAAATGATTTATTCAAGGTCACACAAGAAGTAAGTGGCAAAGCTGAGATTTGAACTGAGGTTCTTTGACTCTAACTGCCTCTTAACACAGCAATTCTCAGAAATTTGCTCTAAATTTTTGTTCCTGAGACCAGAATCACAGAATTCATTTGGAAGGGACTTCAGAGGCTATTGGGCCCGCTGATGGACTGAGCAGTGACTATGACATGACCAACAAGTGGCCATCCAGCCTTGGATTGAAGGCCTCCTGTGATGTCTTCTTCCACTACTTCCAGATGCAGGCCATCCCACTTTGGGAAACCTCTCACTGTTAAAAAATATTTTCTTCCTTCAAGCCTAAATTTGACTCTTGGAAACTTCTGCCCATTGCTTCTTGATTTTTTCTGCAGGGCCAAGAGAACAAATCTAATCCTTCTTCCAAATGGCAGCCATTCAGATAACTTGAAGACAACTCCCATAATTCCCCTGAGTCTTTTCTTCTTTGGGCTAAACATTTCCAATTCCTTCAACTGATCTCATGTGCCATGAGATCAAAGCTTTGACCCTCCTTGGTGCTCTCTTCTGAATACTTTCCAACTTAGCAATGCCTTCCTAACATGTGGTACCCAGAATTAAGCACAATAGTCAAAATGGGGTCCAACCAGGGTCAAGTACTCCTGGACACCATGCTTCCCTGAGAGTGTCCCAAGGTAATATTCCTTTTCTTAGCTGCCATCTCACATTGTTGACTCATACTGACTACCAAGTACCCTAAAACTCTTATATTTGTGGAATAGCCACTATCTAGTCATTCTTTCCCCCTTATTGTGCTTGTAAAGTTTATTTTTAAAAACCAGAGTATACAAATCCACATTTTTTCCTTACCTACTCCTGTAATAAATAAAATTGCACAAATATGACTACATGGAGAGTATATTCAACTGGACTCAAGAAATATGAGCTCTGGTACCAGTTCTGCCAACAACCAGCTATGGGACCTTAGCCAAGTTATTTTACCTCTCCAGCACTCAGTTTCCAAAGACAGGTGGACTAGGTGATCTCTAAGTCACTCCCAAGTTTTTGTTTATTAATTCTATGCAACAGTAGACAATAGCAACTGGATAGCAGAAAAGTGGGAGGGGGCTTCTAATACCCAGGTCCCGGGAGAGGATGGAAGAAGGATACAAATGTAGAAAGCTGCTGGTAAGTGCATTTGAATAAAAACCTATTTGCATTGGGCTGGGTAGAGAGTTAAAAATTACCAATCGAAAGAAATGCAGGTAACCTGGCCTCATCTCCAGAGAAAAGACAGGAAATTATAGCCATTAAGCTTTGGTTCAGGAGCCACTAGACTCAGGCCACAAGAGCAAACTGTTATGGCCAACAGGTAATAAAGGTTTGCCAAGGGAATTGGGACCGAGGAGCTTATATACGGCAAGTTTAGAGGGTGAGGAGAATTTTGCAATGATCTAGAGAAAATTCATGATGTTTGCCTTTCTACTACAACCAAACAATTTTTACACGTGCAAAAAGTTCAAGCTGGTTTCCATCCTAGAAGAGTAGACAAAAGGCTGAAGGAAAATGCTTCCATTTTCTATGTTCTCAGAAAGAATGTTTTCTTTGGGGGGAAAAATAGAAGAGCTACAAGCAGTGAGAGAGAGAGAGAAAGAGAGAAAAGAGAGAGAGAGAGAGAGAGAGAGAGAGAGAGAGAGAGAGAGAGAGAGAGAATATCAGGAGTAAGGTCAGAGAAAGAAGAGACAAATGAGTGGTGTTTGGTGGCTCCCTGCTGGCATCTACAATAACTAATAGAGAGGTGGACGCTCTTTACAGAACAAGTATACAAGACAGGATGGAGAATCTCCTAAGCCTTGTCAAATCTGACAACCACTCTGCATTTTTGGTGGTTCAAATCTGGACGACGATGCTGCCAGAGGGAAGAATGAAATGATCATTAGGGATGAGAAGGTCTGGGACAAGACTAAGGAAGTGCAGGTAATATTTCCACCTCTTTATACTGACTAAAGGTCAGGGCTTCAGGAGAGAAGGAGAGATTTGAGAAGTTAACATCTGACCAAGGAAGACTAGATATGAATTTCTCAACCACATCTTAAAACATAAGAATGAAGAGTTTTTGACCAATGATGGAGTCCACCTTATGAGGGTTGGTTAAAAATTTATTTACCTGGAGTCTTGAAAATCTGTTTAATAAAGCTTTGAGCTGAAAATGGAGGAGGGAAAAGAGGAAAAAAATCTGTTATGTGCCTATAAAAATGGATAGCATGGTGACTGGTAGCTGTGACACAAGTTTCAAAATAACAAAAAGAGCCAGCAATAAAACCCATGGCCTCCACATATGTTGACAGAATTAGACAAAGTGTGGGGAATAAGAGTGTTGAGCTAGATAAACTAAGCCAGGAATTCAAATAGGATTCATGACTGGAATAGGGCTCTGGAAGATCATGCCTTCATGAAGACCACGAGATAAAATTAAAGATGGCGGTAGAATGGTATTGTAGGGTAAGAAAATATACTTATGCAAGGAACATTGGGAAAGCAAGAAAGAAAACATTTAGGTAAAAATCAGCAGATGGAGAAATCCAAACAATTCTATCATGGGAATGTACAACAGACCACTTGAATGGAAGGCAGTCAATACAAGGAATTCAGAAAGCAGATTGCAAGGCTGTCACAGAGGTATGACATAGTAGCAACAAGGGACTTTCAAATTATCTGGATGTCTGCTGGAGCTTGCTTTGCCAAATGCCAAGTAACTATCAAGGTTTTGATTGGCCTTAAGGATAACCTCATCCTTTAAGAAGTGAAAGAAACAACATATAGAACTTAGATATTAGACCTGATTCTGACCAGTGAAAGGGAACTGACTACTGAGGTCAAAATAAGGGGAACCATGGAAAGACCTAAACCCCCTCATCTTAGAATTGATGATAGAGAAGCAGAGGCCATTGGGACATGAGCTTCCATGCAATCAAGGTTTTAGATGAGTGAGTCTCAAAAAGCTAAGTGGGCTCCCATAGTCTAAAATCATTCAAGGGAAGCCAGCCCAGTCAGGGATTTAATTGGATTCAACAAATGCTTTTTACTATATGCAAGATACTGTACCAGGTGCTGGAAACTCTCTAAAGAGACTCATGTGGACACTAAGGGAATGTGTTCAACTTGTATTTTAACAAGATGGCAGCAAAGGCAGAAACATAATATGGAAGCAGGAGAGTGGTATAGTCTTGTAAGAACAATCTTAGTCCTAAAACCTGAAGGTGCTGAGGTTGGCAATGAACGAGATGGATCTGGGGGTCTTAGTGGACTGCATGCTCAAATAAGTTAACAGTGACATGGCAGCCAATAGTCTCAGGCTACATTATTTTGTTGTTTAGTTCTTTTCAGTTGTGTTTTGAACTGGATGCCCCACAGGTATCTCAATCTCAACATGGCCAAAAGAGTACTCATTGCCCTTCCCCTGCTTGCTCTAAACCAACCAGCTTCTCAACTTCCTGCTTTCTGTCCAAGGTATCACCATCCTTCCCTGCTGACTGTCATCCTTAACTCCCTACTCTCACACATCCCACATATCCAATCAAGTTTCTAAGTTCCTCATTTCTACCTTCACAGCATCTCTCCCATCCACCTCCTTCTCCCCATTCATGTAAATACTCCTTTAGTCTAGGCCCTCATCATCTCTCATCTGAACTATTGCCATACCCTCCTCATGGGGCTCCCTGATACATCTTTTCCTTATCCCATTCATCGTCCATACAGATGTCAAGGTGATCTTTCCAAAGCACAGTGCTAACCATAGCACTCCCCTCTTCAATCCATTATTACCTCTGTGCTCAAATACAAACTTGGCATTTAAAGACCTTCACAACCTGGACCCAACCTACCCTTCAAGCCTTATTAGACATGACTCCTCTTCACATAATCTACTGTCATAATATTAAGATTTAAAGTAGGAAAGAACTCTAGGGACTATTGAATTCAATGCCCTCACTCTACAGATGAGGAAACTGAGGCACAGAGCATTTAAGTGACTTGCCCAGAATCACTCACATTCATCTTTTTATTGTTCCTCTTACATGGCACTCCGTCTCCCAGCTTCATGCCTCTGCATTGGTTCTCCTCTGACACCCCATTTCTGGAAAGCATTTCTTTCTTCCCCTTCACCCGTTTCCTTCAAGACTTGGCTCAAGTGCCATCTTCTACATGGATCCTTTTGTGATCCCATCTAGCTGTTCATCTACTTGTGTCTTCTCCAACAAGAGTACCTTGTGTCTTCTCCAACAAAAGTATCTAAGTAACATATCCCTCTATACCTTTCAGTGAAGGGGTTTAGCTCATTGTAGGTACTCAGTAAATGCTGTTTCCCCCAAACAGAATGTAAACCCTTTGAAGACAAGCACTATTTCATTCTGTCATTGTGTCCCCTTCACTTTGCATAGAAGATACCATGTGTTATTGTTCAGTCATTTTAGTCATGTCCAACTCTTTGTGACTCCATTTGGGGCTTTCTTTACAGAGCTACTAGAGTGGTTTGCCGTTTCATTCCTGAGTTCATTTTACAGGTGAGGAAAGTGACGCAAACAAGGTTAAGTGACTTGCCCAGGGGCACACAGCTAGTAAGTGTCTGAGGCCAGATTTGAACTCATGAAAACAAGTCTTCCTGATCCCAAGCCCAGTGCTCTATCCACTGCACCACCAAGCTGCCTCTAAGTAGCATGTAGTAGGAACTTAATAAATGTTTATCAAATTGATATGAATGGTCTTGTTTTTGTAAGTTCTTTTATTATTGTTTTTACTTTTATGGCAGTCATGACCCCTCAGCAGCCCCCTTTGGCAGATCCTACATTGACCCTTTACTTCTAACAAAGAAGAAATATTTCAGTAAAGCAGATCAACACAATGGCCATGTCTGACAGATAACCCATTCCATATCCATCACCCGTGCCTCTCTACTGAGAAGAGGAAAGTATTTTTCTTTGTCAGTTCTCCAGGACTGAGATTGTTCATTAAAGTTCTGCCTTTAAACCATTCCTCTAGTTAATGTTTGTGTAGCCATTGTATATATTATTGTCTTGTCTTTGTGTCTTGCATATATAGGTACTTCATAAATGTTCCTTAAACTGAATTATCATGGCTTACTCAACCTGCTTCACTTCTGACATGTCTGCCTATGTTTCTCTGAATTCCTCATTTTTGTAATTTCTTATGATATTCCATCACATTACTATGTGGGTAGAGTCTCTTCCATAAATTCTCCTCGATCTTACCAGACCCCACCAATCACTAGCACATCCCTATCACAGACTCAGGAGATCCATATGTATGCCAGAGATGTAAGACAGGAACAGGAATCTTAAAGTTCTTTTAATTTTAAATACAAACAGAAATGAATTGAGCCTTGCCAAAGGAAGTCATTTCATCTGAGAAACCCAGAGGAAGAAATTTAAATTTATACCCAAGTCAAAGGAAGATTTCTTATTCTGTGTTACATACCTATGAAAGCATTTTCAGAAATAAACATCTGGAATGTTTCCCAAATATATTCTTCTCATTTTCATGGTGATACACACGTGCTCATGAGAGCAACTTTTGGTGAATGGGGAATAATTTCATTTTTCTTTGCCTCTCAGACAAAGAGGAAGTTCCACCAACATCTTGTCCGGTAGCTATCAACTGGTCACCCCCAAGAGTTGTTACCAATCATTTCTAATCTGATCTTGACTCCCATTGGCAATCTAAATATTCATCATTTGAGCCACCCAATAAATCAGTCCAATGAGAAACCTTCAAATAATATCTTTTCACTAAACTGGGCTATTAAGGCTTAGCTAAGCATATTAAGTATTCTGTTTAAAGCCGCACAAACATCTGCTCCATTTTCACAGTGAGCAGTAGTTTAGAGAAAACTTAACTCCCAAATGTGCTCAAGGGGAACAAATCTCAGTAACATTTGAAACCAAGCTTTTAAATGTGTGCCCAAAGAGCACCAGAGAGCTTGTCTCTAGAAGTCCTGGTGTTCAGGCTCTGCTTCATCTAAAGCAAAGTCGTAAGTGACTTCAGCAAAGATGTCAGCTGTTTTCCTCAGGCTCATTTTCTATTAGGGGGCTGCAGATATTAATTTCTGCCCTTTATTTGGTATAATTCTAGAACCTCCAGACACTAGTCCCAGCCTAGGTTTTTGAATTGGCTGTATTCCTCCAGCCCATCCTGGTCCACTCTTTGTGCCCCGCCCCCCCACAAAAGAAAACAGAAAGGAAAACTGACCGAGTTGTCTTTCACAAGAAGAGCACAACACTGGATCCCGGCCATAAGCATCTTATGTGGGTTCCAGGCTACTGAGTCAGCCCTGTGAGAGGAAGAAAAGAAAAGGGGAAGGGAAGGGGCAGAGAAGAACACAATTACTTCCCATTCACCAAAGGTTGTTCTCATGAGCAGATTTCACAGTATTAATATCTAATTTAGAGTTCTGAGTGTTTTGTTGTTTCTGTGGGGCTGATTTTTGTGTCTGCTTGCTTGCTTTGGGGTGGTGTTGTCTTTCTAAAGGTTTTGTTTTCTCCCATATCAACACATTAGTTAAAACACAAAATCCAGAGGGGTGTCCCTTCTGAGCGAAGGTGCCACCATGAACTGGGAAACTACATTTACCTGTGGATGCCATGCAGAAGCTTGCGATGCTTCCTTGACATCAAAGCTGAGCCACCCCAAGATGCCTGTTGAGATATTTATATATAGAGATGTTTATGTCAACCAAAACAATGTCATTTGTACACTATCAGGCAATCACTGGTAATCCATGATTTATTTGAAACGACACTTTAGGAATGGGTACCCAGTTTTTATTACAATAAATGTTCATCCCCCCAAAAGTATACCAAGTGCCGTATAGATGTCTTCATAAATGGAAACCCAGTTTCTGTGTTCTGATACTCAAACTAATCAATCAACAAGTGTCTATTAAGTACCTACTATGTGCCAGGCACTGTTAGGTGTTGAGTACATGAAGACAAATAATGAAATAGTTCCTGTAATAAAGAATCTTACATTCTACAAATCACACAAATGGCTTAGTTGAAGCCTTTGTACCAAGCATCAAAAGAAAAAAAAGACACAATCCCTGTCCCCAGGAGGTTTCCAATCCAAAGTAGACACCATGAGTGTAGACTTTATTGGAGGGCATCCGATATACAAACATGGCACTAATGTTAACACCTGACATAGATTATGTGCGTGATGGGCAAAGGATAAAATAATTGTTTTGTGAGAGGGGGATTTACCTTTGGACAGAACAAGCTTGTAGGAAATCACTTCCTTGCGTCCCAATAGTCAAGAATAGTAGAAGTAGGATTTTAAGAGCTATTACATGACAAAAAGGGGAGATCTTGGAGCAGGGATGAGGGAAGAGATCATGTAGAGGGAATGGTTGAGGAAGTGCTAAAAGTGGAAATAAGAGATGAAATTGGACAGTGAATAAGTTCAAAGAGGGCTAGGACAAAGGAAGAAGCAGCAAGGGAAGCAAAATTGGAAGTGAGTGTGAATGAGGTTCTGAAATGGAATGTTGAGAAACTGCCAAAAAACCAGATTTGGATAAAGTTGGAATCTTGACTCAAACCTTTATTTGAATCTTGGCTCTGAATTTGCAGCTTGTGACTATGGGTAACTCATTTAACCTCTCTGGGTCTTATTTTTCTCCTCTGTCAAATGAGGGGTTTGGATCAGATGGTCTCTAAGTTTCCTTCCAGCTTCATATTATCTATTTATCTATCCATCTATCCATCCATCCATCCATCTATCTATCCATTTATCTCTCTATCTTATCTCTCCGCCTACACATCTATCATCTAACTCTATCTACACATCTATCTGTCTCTATCTCTTTATCTATTCACCTCTCTCTCTCTCTCTCTCTCTCTCTCTCTCTCTCTCTCTCTCTCTCTCTCTCTCTCTGTCCATCTATCCATCCATCCATCCGTCTCTAGATCATCTGTAGCACTTCAGGAATCATTTATTCAAATCAATTCAACAAGAAGTCATTAAGTACCTACCAGGACCCAGGACCTATGTTTAATGCAAAGAATATATCACTTGGAGCTTTTCTCATATAAAAGCAACAGATGAAAGGTGGCGTGTGGAATTGAACCATGACATTGAAGAGGAAAGTTAAGGAATAGTTTTGGAGTTGGAAAAGTCCAAGTAGGAGCCAGTTGTCACAATCCCAGACCTAAACAAAGTTTATAGTTATAGAGTTAAAAAAGAAAGAATAAATCCTGCAGATTTTTAGTTGAAAAGAAGGTGGGTGCTGAATCATGCATATGTTGTCAGACAAAGTTGGTGATAAATTTTTAGTTTTGCAATTAAAAAGTAGTTTTGCTTAGACGATTTTTATTTCAAGGGGACATTAGTGTCTGTGGTATAAAAAGCATCAGCTAAAAATCACATGGAAAAAAGTGTTAATTTTTAGAGATAGAACAGAGGTAAGGATTTGAAATTTGAAAAAATTAAATACCCCAAATGTTCTCCCAGGGCTGGCAGTCCATTTCTTGGGAAGGGAAATGTTAAGAAAAAGGAACTTGGATTTTATAGTCTTACAAGCTCTCATATTTGTGAGTTTTATTATTTTTTTGGTCACCTTTTTTTTGTCCTTCACTGTCATAATCTACTTAATTGTGGGCCTGGCCTATCCCTCTATCAGACTGATGGTTCTTAGAGAGCTGGGACTGTGCCATTTTCATCTCTGCATCTTCTTGGCATGAAGCAGGCACTAAATCAATGCTTGCTAAGTTGTGAAAATCCAAGAAATAGTCATTATAAAAATGTAACATCATGGCCCAGTGACCCATCTGAATAGGTGGTAGGGAAAATTGAAAATGCCCAGGACCAGTCCCTTCCCCAAATAAATCTATCTTCAGAGAGATAATAACTAAGAAGCCTCAAAATTGGTTGGTCTCTTTAAACTCCTCTCTCTTTTTCTGAGTACCCAATGATACAAGTGTGGATCAAGAGACGGGAAATAGGAAAGAGACAGCGGGCCACATTCCTTAAGTACAGTGGCAGTGAGGCAGAATGGATGTAGTAAAGAATTTACTATCAGCAAGACCTAGATTAAAATCCTACTTCAGACACTTACTAAATAACCATTTATTATGGAGCAAACAGAATATTAAATTTGGAGTCAGGAAACCATGGGTTTGAATCCTATCTTAGATACTTACTAGCTCTGGGACCCTGGGTAATTTGCTTCACCTTTCTGAATAAAAAATAGCATCCCTTTCACTCAGTTATCAGAATCAAATGAAATACTGTTTAAAGCACCATATAAGAGGTAGTGTTGTGTTGTGCAGATAGCCAGTCTTGGAGTCCAATAGCCCGGAGTGCAAATCTGGCAACTGAACCAAAATAACTTTGTGACCCAGGACAGATCATTTAACTCTCAAGTGTCTAAGACTATAAATCATAGAACAGTGTCGCATCTGATTTGGTACAGGGAATTTCTTTACTAGTAATTCCCTACACCTATAAAATTCCAGGTCCAATTGAATGTGTGTGTGCGCGTGCGCACGCGCACGGGCACACACATACACACACACATATTAAGTGTCATCCTAGGAATTTCAAGATTTGTTAGAATTATTTTTTCCAGAAACTCTTACTTCCACAAAAAACAGGCAACAGAAATAGACCATATGAATATTAGCTTTTCCCATCTTTTCACAGTATTTTCACTCTGCTTTAGAAATTGGATGGATCTATCCACTACTAAGAAAATGGCAGTTCAATGAATCCTTAAAAAAAGAGAGAGAGGGAAAAGCAATAGACATGCTCTCTGAAATGTCATCCTCTTGTTATAATAATCTCATGAACCATGCATGCATCAACTCTTTCTAGTGCCCAGTTCAGTCAGTGCAGACAGAACAAACCTCAGCCAGTATGAGTAAAATACTCCTTGGGAGACAACTGTTGACTAACACTGTCAAGATCATCAACATCTTATGTGGTCAATTAGTCTTTACAGATTCTAAGACCGAGATTTAATCCTGAAACCACATTTTCTTTGGTTCTATTCCATGAGAACACTGATCATTAATAAAGTGATCTTTATGAAGGGAGGATGATGCAATGAAAGAACCCTGGGCTTATGATTAGAAGGCTGGCACACAGTAGGCAGTTTATAAATAAATAAATTCTGGTTGAATTCAGTGGAATTGAACCTGGTATGTGCCTTTGGGCAATTTATGAATCTCTTTGAGTCTCAGTCATTTCTTGTATAAAAGTAGGAGGGAGAGGTAGTAGACCAAGTCATCTCTAAGGTCCCTTCCAACTTTAATATTCTAAGAACTTGTTTAAAACATGCAATAGACCAGTTAATGAGCCATTCAAATATACAGACTGTCCCCAAACTCTTAGTGTGGGCTTAAGCTATTGAAGTCTAAAATGGCACAAAAACTTTTGGGACATCCTGTATGAGCATTCTGAGCCAATTTATGAAAGAAAAATCTATCCCATTACTTTATTGTCCTGGTTTTGCATGTAAACGGATGTTTTTTTTTCTTTTATAAATATCCAAAATAGCATTTACCTAGCTCAATCACCCCATCTTATCCACCAGACCTGGCTCTAATTGACTTTTGACCATTTCCTAAAATGAAATCCCTTCTGTAAGCCTAATGATTAATAATAACAACAACAATAATAATAATAATTAGCATGTATATAGTATTTTAAGATTTGCAAAGTCTTTTACAGATATTTTCTCATTTTATCCTCAAAACAATGACAATGATTTTTCTTAGAGGGTAGGAATGTGGTTCAGACTAAGGTCCTGAAATTATATGCTGAGAAATGATAAACCACCAAACCCACAGAGAAAATATTTCAGGCTTGGTTTGCCTTTGTGTAATTGCTCATTCCTGGGTCCCCAGGTTCCCACAGATACCTCTCAGGTACAGTACTTTAGGTGTGAAAGTTCTAGGGAACAAAGGGAGCCCACCAGAGACTATGATAGCCAGTCTGGGCCATGGACAATCTCAGGAGTGGGACAGGGCAGGCTAGTGCCTCAATGAATTCTGGCAGTCAGTCTGTACAAACCATAGCCTCAAGAAGTCATGACAGAAGCATGAGGCCTATTGGCCAGTGATCAAATTGGCTGAATGAAAAATAGGACAGGTGGTGGCTTAGGTAACCAGACAAAGTCTGCTAATGTCTCCTCCCCAAAAATGAGCTTTTTAATCAACATTTTGTATCCGTTTTATCTACATTTTGGATAAGAGAAGCACAGAGCTGACTCCAGAGTGAGGAAAACATGGGTTTAAGTCCCACTTCTGACACATAGCAGCTGCGTGACCTTGGGCAAGTCACATAACTAACCTCACAGTGCCCCCAGTCAACATTCTAAGGCTATAAGTTGAAGAACAGGTGTCAATCTGCATTGGTAGAGGGAGTTTCTTTATTGGGAGTTCCTTATGCCAATGAAGAAAGAGACTAAACAGCTTTTTGTCGCTGCTGTTGTTTTTCAGTCATGTCCAATTCTTCATAACCCAATTTGGAGTTTTCTTGGCAAAAATAATGAAGTGGTTTGCCATTTCTTTCTCCAGCTTATTTTATAGATGAGAAAACTAAGGCAAACAGGGTTAAGTGACTTGCCCAGAGTCACACAACTAATAAGTGTCTGAGGCCAGATTTGAACTCATGAAGATGAGTCTTCCTGATCCCAGGCTTGGTGCTCTATCCACTGCAGGCACCATGTAGCATACAATAGCTTGTATGTCCTTATATGTGAACATGCTATGTCCTCTAATAGAATACAAACGCCTTGAGGACAGGCATCATTTCATTTTTGTCTTTATATCCCCACTAATGTGTCCGAGACATTGAAGGCGAGTAATGCATGTTTGTTCATTGATTGTAACACAAAAATCAATTCAACAAGACTTTCTCATGTGCTTACAGTGTGCCAGGTGCTATGGTCAGCGAAGAAAGGAAAGGAGGAGGAGGAAGAGGAGAAAAGTTGAGGAGGCAAGAATCAAATGGGATTTTAATTTTGTGCAATTAAAGATCATAAGAAAAAAAGTTCTACTAACTCCAAGTTTAAGTTTATTTTACTGTTCTCAAAATGAAGCAGCTTCTTTAAAAAATTCAACCTCTCTTCTTGAAGACATTAGAGATTTTTACTAATTCTTCAGAATTCCATCTCTCTCTAAGCTCTAAGAACTTCTAAGATCATCCCTGATTTAGAAATGCCTGTAGTTGCTCTTTTTCGTAAAATCTGTATAATCCATATCTGATATTCTTTTGATGAGAGTGGAACAAATATGAATTACTCAGGGGGCTTTTGGGGGTTTACTGTGTTTTTGCTCCTGCGGATACAAAAATCCTCACTTCACATTATTGCTATGGAAGTAGTGTGCTCTTATACTTGTGAGTCTATAAAATCAATGAAAATTAAGTTTTTAAATGAATATATGTAAATACACTTACATAGAGAATCCAATTGAAAATGGGATGCCCAAATGATTTTCCTGAAATGCCAGCAGAGGCATGCTAACAGAACCCCTGTCATCTGCCTAATACTATGTTATTGGTCCCAATGCAGAATACAAACTGTTTCCTTGGGAATGACAGTTTTAATATGTCCAAACATGCTCTCAGCATCATCATACAGTTAATTTCACATTTAAAAAAGATCAAAAGTCTTCCAAACTACAAAAACTCTGTGTTTTTTCATGCTCATTAAATGTTCAACCAGAAAATCGAAATATATTGGCCATCCTCCTACCTGCAAATAGGAACTAAGTCACTCACTTAACAAAGGAGAGTTCACTAAGGAAACACCTAATAATGTTAAGTATTCCCTTTCCTCATGTAGAATAGAACCAATTAACCTTCCATCTTTATGTAAATTACTCAATGGCTACTCCTAACTAAATGAATTTAGCTTTTCACCGTTTGCTTTATAGACTTTGAAGAATTTTTTTAATTAGGAAGAAAAATTATTTCTAAGCAATTCTAGGACACTGAAAAAAATCAATAAAAAAAAAACCACAGGACTATAAAAAAAATGAATTATTCTTCTCAAATAATTATCCTTGTTAGAGCCAGAGGAAAAGGTCTTTAATTCAAATATGTAATTATTTTGCCTTTCCAGGATATTGGAATCATCATATTTTAAGGTATATTTTAAAGATAGGGAAAAGCCTTAAAAGTTGAGCTGACCTAGTCATGGGGTTAATAGCAGAAACTGGACTGGAATCCAGGTCTTAATTTTTTTTTCTACTACTCCATCCAGCCTTTCCATTTGCACATTTGCAGAGTGGGGTAGGGAGGTCTAGACTCAGGAAGATTAAAAAAAAAAAAAGATGTACCTAGCAAGTCAGGGAGACTTCTTTGTACTCTGAAATAATTTACATATCTATTTCCTAATTATGTGAAATATACACAGATGTAGATGTCACTGAGAGTTTCCCCATCTGTTTTACATAAGACAAAAACACAGTCCTGGCAAAGCAAACCAAAGTATTGAGAGTTAAACATATATGTACATAAAGGCAAACTTACATCTACGTGGAACCAAAGGCCGTATCTGGCGCAGATATCTGCTATTTCATCTAGAGGATCAAATGCCCCCAGCACAGTTGTCCCACAGGTGGCACTGACGAGGAAAGGGGCCGCTCCCTGCAAACAAGTCACAGAAACAGAAAACCCGTGAGGACGTCAATGGCACCATGACGCACATTCTGTAGTGGTGACACATTACTGAGCAGTCGTATAAAGTCTTCATGGTCAGAAAGAGAATGGGCCCAGCGGAGTACATGATTGTGTGTGATTTCTTTGGAACATCTTCTGAGACATCCCCCTCCCTCCCAACCCTCCCCATCTGATGATATCCAACGGAGACTTTAAATCTCAACTCCCATGTCATTCATCCAAGATGCTTTACCTAATCCCTTTCATTGGTGCTAACCTCGTCTTCCCTCTCTCATCTACTTATTTAATTCAATTCAATAAACTGTAAACATTTTCTACATGCAAAGTTAGAAACAGTTTGCTAGATAGTTCCTTCCAGAGCCAGAAAGATCTGGGTTCAAGTCCTGTTTTTGACACATACTGGATGTGCGCTTCCGGTCAAGTTACTTAACCTTGCTATGCTTCCAGGCCCCTCTCTAAGGCAATAAGTTGAATGGTGGCTAAACAATAGTGGTAGAAGGTATGTTCTCACTCAGATCTCACTATAGGAATGAAAACACAGGTTAAAAAAATACAAGACCCCATACCAGAAGTCAGAGCTACAAAGACCCAAAAAATGCCCCCAGAGTCTTTGTCCTCAATGAGCTTACATTCTACTGATTTTTTCCCTAGAGTAGTGATTTAATTAGTGTAGAAAACTCCCCATGTAAGGAAACTCTCTCTCTACCAATTCACATAAATAAGTAAATGTTCAGTAATTTATGATGTAATGCTTGGTCAGCTTCACAATCAGGATTATATGAGTTCAGGCTCTGACTCTGACAAATAATGACAGTATCACCCTGAGTAAGTTAAACTCTATTTACCCCATGTGACTTTGTACTTTAGCTATTTTATATGTGTTTTTTCCTCCCATTAGACTGTAAAATTCACATGTACAGAGACTGTGTCTTATCTAAAATTTACATCTCATCTAGCACCTGAGATAGCGTTCTTCACCCAGCTGGTGTATAATGTGTTGATTAATTAAAATGTTCAATTTAGAGACAATAATTACTTGGAATTTTTTCAAAATCTGACTTTTCCATCTCCAAGTGACATCTTGTCATTAGTAATACTTAAGGGGGTAAAAATTAGTAATCTGGCACTGCCTGACAATGAGTCATGCTTTTTTTTTTAACTAATGTTTCCTTTGCATATTTTCTCTCCATCAAGTCAAGAAACTAAGTCTTCAAACCAAATGGGAGACAAACATTGGGTTCTCCTACTCCTTACTATGGAATGGATCTGAACCTCTGCCATGCTTCCTCATTTATGTCCTTAAAACTGATAGGAGCCCAGCAGGAAAACAGTGACTGGGCTTTTGCTCATCCTTAGCTAGATCTTCTGCGAGATTATCTGGACGTGAAGTTTGTGTTTCATTCTTCTGGAATCCATCAAAATGGCAGCTGATCATCAAAGGACTTGGGAAGCTTTCAACAGATTTTCTGCTCCTTACATAAGATGGAGATGACAGGAAGTCTTCAGAAAGCTAACATTAGAATAAGAAGCTATTCCAAAAGGAAGCTAATATTGCAAGCTGTAGAAAGGAGAATGGCAAAAGAAAGGAAGGTAATCCAATGAGAATATGGAACTGATGAAAATAAGGTTTCAGAGGCACCACCTAGGTGGCTCAGTGGATAGAGTACTGGGTCTAGTGTCAGGAAATTATTGTTGTTGTCATTTGGTCATTTCAGTTGTGACCAACTCCTCATGGAGTGGTATCTTTCTCCAGCTCATTTAACAGATGAGGAAACAGAGGCAAACAGGATTCAGTGACTTGCCCAGCGTCACAGCTAGTACGTGTGTGAGGCCATATTTGAACTCGGGTCTTCCCTATTCTAGTGCTGGCATGCTATCCACTGTGCCAAACAGCAGGGTAGTTTTACATGGAATAGAGCAAAGAACAGAGCAATTCATTTAGGCCACTTCTGAATCATATCTCTAACTGGATATGCAAACAAAATTCTAAGAGTAACGTGAAAACATGAATGGCAGGTGACACATACCTGCTAAAGAAAACATGTGGTGGAAAAGGGTTCCTGACAGCTGTGTGAGACAGCTGTGACAAATGGAATCAATCAGTAGCTAATGATTCAGCAGAGAAATGAGCCTGTCAATTGTGGAATCCCTGGGGAGACACAGGCTTGGAGAATTCTTTTCCTCCATCCTCTAGAAGTTGCCAAAAGATTCCTTCTTCATCATTTGTAGCCACAGCAAAAGATTTTTACAAAGAAGCTGGCCCTGTGAAAGTCAACTGGATCCACACCCATTTTATAAAAGCTAAAAAAAGGATGATCTGCTGAAAATGGCAATTTCCAAGTCAGAAAGACTTTGGGCTTCATCACGATGAGAAGACAATACTTGTTTTGTTTTTCCCGTCACCCAATTAACATATGAGTCCTTTCTCCTTGGAATCTCTGGCTCACTCCAATTCCAAGGAAAGCTGCTACTCAGGTGCTACTTATTCTGCATGGCCTTTCTTGATCCCAAGTTGGTAGTGCCATTTCCCCATCACAATTCATGCATACACACATACATACATACACACATAATACACATATGTATATATGTGTGTTATATTGTTATATGTATATATGTACACATACATATATATGAAATTTACCTACATGTATTATTTTCCCTAATAGAATATAAGCACCTAGAGGGCAAGTATTAGTTCGCTTTTAATTTTGTATTCTCAGCAATTAGTATAATGCCTGGAACATAGCAGGCACGTGCTTACAAATGAATGAACGATGATTGCACATACATAAATGATATCAGATTCCTTACTGACTTATAGTGGGGGGAGGGATGGAATTTGGAACTAAAAAATTTTTTTAAGTTTAAAAAATTGTTTTAACATGTAATTGGGGGGAAATATTATTTTTTAAAAAGCCAAATGAATGATTTGCTTAAACCTCCAAACCCAACCCAACTGGAAGAACTAGGAAGTGAACCTTTCAAATTTAGATGGAAGGAATGGGATATACTCCAGGGAAGCCTCTTCTCTGGCATGGAAAGATTCAAGTCAAAGGCTGAGAAGTACTTCTGCCTAAAGCCAAAAGATCCCAGTAAAAGAACTACTCAGAGCAAGCTGTGGCTAGAAAGATGCTTAGAAAGGAAAGGTAGAAGGAAAAAAAAAAGAGGCACATATCCCCCCTCTCCACTGCACTTAAAACACAGTCTAGCCATTTTTTTTGTTCAATGTTGTTGAACTCAGTAAAAACAAATGAACAAAAAAAGCCCTTCTCTCCCAATCTACTCACATTTTCTAGCCCCGTCAGCTTTTAGATGACATGAGTGAGTCTTCATTAAAGGGAGTCGTGGAGATGGAGCTGGGCTTGAAGTGAGGAGGGGGTAGATTTGAATCCTGCCTCACTTACTAGCAATGTGACCCCAGGCAAGTTAATTAACTGCTCAGAACCTCAGTTTTGCCATCTGTAAAATGGGGGAAATAGGCACATTTACCTTAAAAGGTTTCTGAGACACAAGTGAAATAATCTACATAAGATGCTTCGCATTAGTATGACAGCTGTTAAGGCTCATTCATTTTGAAGATCCTCCATGGAAGAGGAGCCTTAGCAAAGGCTATGATTCACACAGTTAACGCCTGCCTCCCAAATGGAAAACTAGCATTTCACTCAAGATGAAAAGAGCTTTTGATATTGGGGGAGGGGTGTAGGCATCATCAGGCGACTTTCAAATCCACTTGTCATTTGAGTTTTAAAAATAAACGTAACATAAATGAAGATCAGAGCATGCATATCTACAGCACAAAGATGAAATAAAGATAAGGGTTTTTGGTTGTTCTTCATGTAAATTAAAAAAATTTCAATGCATTCAAACCAAACAGATTTTGTCAAAATGTGGCCTGCTGACACAGGAGTTTCTTAAAAAAACACTGCTCATTAGGGCAGGTAAGGAAGGACCTAGTCTCTGTTAGACCTTACAATCCAGGGCAGGCTAGCGGGCTGCTCTGCCCACTAAGTACCCTGGCGCTCTCATTTTTTCCTGTGGTCCCACCTGACTTGCCTACATCCTTCATGCCTACCTATTGATAAGACATCTGAGAGCACCTCTGCAGCTCCGCTGGCAAGTGGGGCTTGGGGCAGAAGGGAAGCAGGATGCCTGCTTTTATGCTGAGGAAAGTCTTGTAGGTAGCTCTTGGTCCAGGAGAGAGATGGCTGGCATGGAGGACTAAGACTGCACCCACAAGTCAGGTCTAGGGCCATCTTGGCTGATACCTGACCAGGCAAGGGCTTCACTGCCCAGACACGGGAAAGGCAAACTTTACCAGGTTGAAAGGGGATCTTGCAGGAAGGGTGTTTGGTTAAGGGCTCTGCTTGGGGAAACAGTGCAGCCTGAGTGGGAGGCTGGGGAATTGATTAAATAAGTTCAATTCCTTTTCAAAGCAGCATGGGGCGGGGGGATGTTTGGTTTGGTTTTAGGCGGCAGGACTCTTGGAGGCAGGAGAGGTAGAGCACAGGGTGGGCTTTTGCAGGGCAGCAATATTTGTCCTCATGGTTTAGCACTAGGCAAGGACACAGAGAATGAGATTGTTTGTTTTTTAAATTGCCACACAGCTGGAACATCTGGACAGCTCCACAGAATATGGAGAGTCAGTGTGCTACACCTGTAAACAGAACATCTGGATGTGAGCGTACCTATTTTAATTTTCACATTCTGCCCTCTTTCTCTGGCCTGGAGAGGTGGCCTGAGCATTCATCCATGCTGATGTCTTTTGATACCCTCTCCTGTTTTCTCTCTCTTGTATACCCCACCACAAGCATCCATAGCCACACTGGCACACACATTTCCCCCCCCCCTTGCTCTCTCTCTCTCTCTCTCTCTCTCTGTGCATCTCTCTCTCTCTCTCTCTCTCTCTCTCTTGCTCTCTCTGCATCTTTCTCTCTCTCACCTCTTTCCTGGCTCGCTGGACTTGTTTCTCCAGTTCCTCAGGTATCATCTTACCTCTAAGGGACATAGATTTAAGATTTTCAGTTATTGTTTAATTAGATCATCCCCATCACTAGTGCCTTTCTGAAGCACAGATTCCTTCCCTCCCTCTCAGGAATATGTCCCAATACCTTGAGTCTGTCTCCACAAAGTAAATATTCTGAGTACCAATCCCAAGGAAAGATGCTGCCTTCTTCATAGAGTAATGGCTCTGAATTAGGGGGAAAAGGAGAGACAAATGGGAAACTGAGTCAGCAAGCTAGGAAAATAACATTACATTGATTCCTTAATAAGATTCATGGTGTGACCCTTGAACCCCATTTTCTTACTCCCTGAACAAAGAAAAGAGAACATTTTCCTTAAGATGCTTACATTCAACACTGCTAACTCTAGAGGAAAGAACCTGCATATGCAGCTGCCTCAAACGTTCTAACAGAGCGGCTGCTTACTCCTGTGGAGGGGCGCTGGCCTTTAAGAAGCTCATGTTCTACTGGAAAATGAATATGAATTAATAAAATACAATTAATAAACATCTAAAATGAGAGTTGGACTAGATCATCTTTAAAGAGTCTTCTGATTCAAAATTCCAAGTGCCTGTGGGCACCCATGGCCATTGTTCTCTAAGCAACAATAACTAACCTATCCATAAGTAGGAAGGAGTGTGTTCATGCCTGCTGTGCTCAGCTTGATGTATTTCCTTGACTGTGGTTATTTTTCTTTTTTTTTGGCAAGAGCATTTTTTTTCTTTTTGGCACTTTCTTATTTCCTTTTGCAAAAACAAATGTAGAAATAATACCACTGGGGAGGATGAGGCCATCCTACATATTCTGGTAAGCTGCCTTTATTTCCTCTTGTTACAAAAACAGCAGAATGCCCATTGACAAACAATCAGGTCCAAAGAAAAGTAATTAAGCTGCTGCAACATCGACCTGTATCAGTGCATGGTCAGAGGCACAGCCAGCTCAGGGGAGCTGCTGCCCACCCAAGGTTTGGGACCTCAAACAACAGCTATTGATTTCAGAGTGATAAATACTCGCCCACACCCCAGAACCTGCCTATTAGGCTCTCTGAAAAGTCTTGTGGGGCCACTGGGAAATGTCAGCCCACTCCAAACTCGGGAACCAGCAAGCCCACAGAATACCTAAAGTGGCAATCAGAATGCGGATGCCGGCAGAAGTGGAGGCTGAGCATCTGTACCCACGGGCAGACTAGACAGCAATGTCTAGTGGGGACAGATAAAAGTAGGGAAGAGCAGAGCTAGAGCAGTTCAGAGAAGCAGGGAAGAAAAGAAGCCCGGGAAAGGGGCTGGGGGGGTGGGGAGGAGAAGCACCTTGTAGATGTTTCAGGCATGCTTCGTTTGTATGCATAGAAAAACACACACGTACACACACACAAATGAGCTGGAGTTCAGAGAAAACAAATGCATTTAATGACAAAAGAATCACTCTTACCAACAGCATAAAGGAAAAGGAAAAACTTGCCCCAGTTCTCTCTCCATCCCCTCCCCCAGTTTTAGGAAACATGCAAAGACTCTCTGCAGACTTTCATTATTACTTTAAAAAATGGAAGCAACTAGAAGGAAGAGGGCGGTGAACTGAGGGCTTGCCATTCTGAATTCCATCAGAGAGAGTTTCTTAATAGAGTGTAAGCATCTTGAGGGCAAAAGTTATTCCATTTTTATATTTACATCCCTGGTATCTACCACAGCACCTGGCTCACAGTATGGGTTTGACAAGTGCTTGCTGATTAATTGATTGATGTCCTGATGGATGATGCAGCTGGGAGTGGGGAGACCCATTACCTCTAGCAGCACCTCACTTCCATTTTATGCTTACTCCTTCTGTTAGGAAGTTTTTCCCACCATCAAGCCTATATTTTTCTCTTTGCAGCTCCCTCCCACTACTTCCAGATCTGCCCTCTGGGACCAACAGGACACATCTAATCTCTCTTTCATATAATAGCGCTTCAAATGCTTGAAGGCAGTTGTCTTGTCCCCTTTCCCTTTCCCCCATACCCCAATCTTCTCTGGCCCTTCAATATATGAGAGATAGCATCTCTTAAATGTTTAACACAGACTTGTAAAGGAATCCCCTCTCCACTTCCAAAAATTAGCCATCTAGTCTTTGCTTGATGACCCCCAGTGAGGTAGAACCCATGACTTCCCAGGGCAGCCCATACCATATGGTACGGTTGCCCTAGTAGTTAAGAAGTTCTTCAAAAATTTTTTTCTTTAGAAAAGAAGTTCTTCCTTACATCAAACCTACATCTTCCTCTTTGGAATTTCTCTCCATTGGTTCCTGTTTCTGCCCTCTGGGGCCAGAATTCTCTTCCACATCAGCCCTCCAAATTTGAAGCCACTGACTTAGGTATTTTCTTCTGTATGCTATATGTCCTCAGGGCTTTCAATCAAACCTCACCCTTTCTCCAGGCCTTTTATTCCCTTCTGGGCACGTCTATCCTATTCATGTTTTCTCTAAACATATGAGGCCTGACCAGGGTAGAGTTAACACACTTTTGTGGATAAAGTCTTGGTGACCACCCAAAGCTAAGCAAGCTTTGGATTGTAATAAATGTGGGGAAGTGATATTGCTTTAAATATTTTTACTAAATTATGGAATCTGAATAATCTTTTGATCACTATCAATAGCTTAATGGAATCTCCAAGCATATTTGTAACCGGGGAAGATTTCAAAACATAGGCTGATACTGCTTTAATAAATGCTTTAATGACCAATTGATTCAACCCCAGTCATAAGATCTTAAGAGCTTAGATTTCGAGCTGGATGGGACCTCAAAGATCACCTAGTTCTACCCTTGCATTTTATAGATGAGGAAACTGAGGTCCTGAAAAGTAGTGACTTGTCAAATGTTACATAGATACTAAGTCAATGAATGGAGTCAACATTATCCAGTAGACTGGGCAGCGCCGTACAGAGAGGAGGAGGAATCTACTGAGAAATCACCATGGTGTCATGGAAAGGGCCTTCAACTGGCAACCAAGAGTTGCCAACTCTGCTATTGTCCAACTATCTTTATCTCAGGAAAGTTGCTTCCTATATCTGGACTTCAGTTTCCTCCTCTACAAAATGGGAGGCTTGAATGAATTTGGATTCAATGCAAGTAGCATTTATTTAGCACTTATGACATATAAGGAACTAGACGTATAAAGACAAAATAGAACAGTGCCTACTTTCCAAGAGTTTCCATTCTAGGTGGGCAATGGGATAAGAACAGCATCTTTACATTTAAATACATATCAAAGTGTTCCTTATACAACACCCATTTGTATGCGTTTACACTGGAGGTTCCCCATGCCTGCAATGCTCTTCCCCAACCTCCATCACTGAAAATCTCTAGTTACCTTCAAGATTTAGCTCTAATGACGGTTTCTCCATGAAACTTTCCCTCAGCTCCCTCCACTCCTAGCTGCCAGTGCTTTCCATCCCAAATTGCCTCGCTTCCATTTTGTGCCTATTTAGAAATGGGCATGTTGTCTCCTCTGGCAAGATGGGAAACTCGTTGGGGTAGGGACCATTGAGCAGTTATCTCTATGTCCTTGGCACCTCCTAGTGAATATTGCTAGTGCTTTTGACTGAAAAGCTCCTCTTGTTTGTGTATGATTCTGATCCCACAAAGCCTCAGTTTACCTGTAATGACAGAGTCTGAATGTTGTCCTGCTTGGGAAAGTAGCAGTGTGGAAAATAGCAATCTGTGCCAATAAGCACTAGCCCACACTCAGGGGCCTAGAAGACAACAGGGGAAGTTGAATACCCATCTCTTAGAGGGCTCCAGTGGATTGAATAGACTCCCTCATGTTCTTCCTTTCTTTGCAGCCTGGTTCTCACGGGATTCAGCAATTCTCAGATCCCATTGCAAATAGACTAGTGTGAGTTTAGGTCGTCAGGTGGGTACCAGCTGTAACACTGATAAGTATGAGTGGACCAATGTCAATTTTATAGCCTGAATACATTTTGTTGTGCAAGAAAGGGGAACAGAGCTCCACCTTAGAATGTCAATGTCAGGCCACGTGACTAAGGTGGCTACCCAGATGAGTTTTCCATCATCTGGCCTTGCTTGACTCCTCCCTTGAGCCACCTCCTCATAAGATACAAAGCACAGTAGTATGAGGTCTCTCATGCCATGGGACTCCATTCTTGCTCCCCCAAACCTTATATAAATTTTCCCTGGTTTACCAGAATTCCTAATTCTGGTTCTAAAAGAGAAAAACGACATATTAAAATAATAATAAAATAGCCACTTCTCAAGGCTGTTCTCTCAAAATGACATTCTTGAGAAAACTAGGTCCATTACCTCTCTCTGTTTTCTGTCTCTCTCCTGCTGGCAAGATGAACAAAGCATCTCTTCTGCCTTCCTTTGCATATAGGCCTTCTCTTGAGATATAAAAGTCATTTAGCCAATGTTTCACAATGGTATGGTGATCCAATTTCCTTTTACTCTGTTGAAATTTACTAGCACCACCTTTGTTTCTGAGCTTTCCCAGGCATATCCTTTATTCTCTCTTTCAATGGAGTTGCCTTTCCCTTTTCCAGAGTTATATGTCTAGGTTAGCTTAGGCAAGGTTTAAATACAATGAAGAAAGGGAAATTGAAAAAAAAAAAAAGGAGCCATTAACATATGTCCTACTTAGGATGGCTTTCTCAGGTTTAGAAACACCTGTCCAAATCCTGAAACAGATATTCTTAACCTTTTTGGTGTCATGGACCCCCTTTGACAGACTGATGAAGCCAAATGACCACTTCTCAAAAGAATATTTGTTGCCTACATTCCTAATTGAAGGAAAGGCTAAATTTCAGTTAGAGGTTAATGAAAATAAAGATGCAATTTTTTTCCCATCCAAGTACAAGAGCCCCCTGAAATCTATCCATAGATACCTTGGGGGTCTAGGGACCTTTAGTTAGGAATTCTTGCCTTAGATTTTGCTAGTTAGATCTTGATTCTGCTCTTTCCCCTGTCCATCAATAGCATTCAGGGGAGGGGGACATGGGTATTAGAAAGGGAAAGGACTCAGAGATGAAATCTAGAGGAAGAAGGAGCACCTTCCTCCAGACACCCAAAACTTCTTTTCACATCTCCTTGGGAAACAACTCACGTTTCCCAAACATCTATGTTTTGTCACTGAAGAAAGACCCCCTGGAGAAGAAGCCCTTATTGCTATTGAAAACCAGTTTTAGAAACCCAGGACAAGTAGTCTAGTGAGTGCCTACAAGCTCTCATCTGTTCTTCCTTGTATGGCATGGAATGAACCAAAAGCAAAGGTCAGAATCTCCTGAGGAGATCAAGTTGAGGGAAGATAGTAAGGCTGGTTCCTACTGGCAACCTCCTATTGGGCACCTTGCCCTTTTCCAAAGGAAAGTAGCTTTTAGTTATAAAATAAAATAGCCAAGGGAGGTGGGAAAGTGGACTTTAGAATGAGTTCAGAGTGTCAGGTAACTATCTTCCTCATGTACTTGACAATGGCCTAGAGCTACTGTATGTAGAAGATGACCTTCAGAATGGGGGCTGGGTCAGAGAAGAGAAACTAGGAAAGGAAAGAAGAAATTCCATGGGAAAGAGTGGAAGGGAATTTTAAGAAGCCAGCCCCCCTTCTTCTAGGAAAGAGTAATCTTTAGCTATCCCAGGCAAAGCCTTCCCCTCTTAGTGTCACAGAATCAAAATTTAGAGGATTGTCTCTTCCAAGGGTTATCAGAATGTATAGGGGAGTTTTTAAAAAAATATCTTGATAACTATTTCAACATAATTTGCTTCCTTTGCAATACTATGTATTTAAAAAACATTATTTTGAGAAGGGGTCCATAGGCATCATCAGACTGACAAAAGGAGTCCATGACACATAAAAGGTTAAGAACCCTTGATCTAGATCAACTCCCTCATTTCTACAGATGAGGAAACTGAGGACTGGGGAAGATTAGTAATTTATCTAAGGTCACACAGAGAAGTAAAGAGAAGAGGAAGAATTTGAACCCAGGTCTTTTTACTATAATGGCAGAAGCCCACGTCACCAGTCAGCATCCTTTCTTCTTCTAAGCCTCTCCATCCAGATAGATAACCCAATCTAGTTCCTGGCAGCAGCCAGGTACCAGTCCCCAGGTCATTATCCTTTCTTTCTCAAGAACTGCAACCATGGCTCACAGTCTTCTTCTCTGCTCCAACCGCTGCCCTCATACTTAGGTACTTCAATATGCACATTGGTATCACATCAAGAAAGGCAATATGGCACTGCTGTCAGTAAGACATGGATTCAAATCCCACTTCAGATACTGACAAGTTAGTTAACCTCTCCTGGCCTCCATTTCTCAGATGAAAAATGAATGGGTTGTAATAGATATCCTCTAAGCGCCTTCCAGGTTTAAATCAATGGCCCCATGAGCCTTTCCCAGTTCACCAAATTCCTCAATTCCCATGACTTTCACCCTCACTTTATCTCAGCCACACACAGGGGTGGTCATCCTTGGATTTTTACATCACCTATAAGTGTTCTACTTCCAGGACCAGGAATTCTGAAATTCCTCTAAACATAAATTCTCCTCTAAGCTTCTATCACTGCTCTGAGTCTCATTCCTCCAAAGCTTATTGATTCATCTTTATTATTATGGCTTCCATCTCCACCATTCCTCAGCCTTCTCTAAGGCCATCGCCCCTGCTCTGGCTTCACTTTCCTGCTCTCCCCATCTTGACTCTATAGTTCATCAGTTCAGTTATACACAGCCCTCTATGTTCAAATCTCTTGCTCTCTTATCCAATCACCACTTATACTTGACCAAACTTCAACTTTCAGTTACCCCCTCTGTTCACCTTTTCTGCTTTTACTCATGTGCTACTCAATGGTGTTGGAAGCTGCATAACCATATTGATGGGGTCCACTATAAATTAATCTTATTTTATTTTACCTGGGCCTTCATTGTAGCAAAGTAATGCTTCTACTCCTCCCTAATAGACTTTCACTGTATCATGTACACCCACAGTGACTGTTCCAAAACTACTCTTCCCTCCTTGGCACCTCCAAATCATTCTTTCCTTCTTTCCCTCCAGCAGAATATCTTACTTGGTACCTCACTGACTAAACAAAGGCCATTTGCCATGAACTCCTTCTTTACAACTATTTTTCATCTAAAAAAATCCTCCTCTCTCATCCTTCCTTCTTATGTCTTATAAAGAGATAGTCCTTCTTCTTGACAAGGCCAATGCCTCTACTTGTGCCCTTGATCTTGTCCCCTTCTATTTTCTCTAGCATCTTGACCCTTACACTCATTCTCTCCTCTCTAATTCTTAGTTTCTCCTAAGTATCTGGCTTTTTCCCTTTTGCATATAAATGTACCCAAGTCATCATCATCTTCAAAAAAAAGTCTCATTTGACCTTACTAGCTCCTCAGGCTATCATTCCACAACTGTCCTCCATTTCACAGCCAAATTTCAAGGAAATAGCCATCTAAACTCATTATTTCTAGTTCTTTTCTTATTTGCATCTCATCACCTTGCAGTCTGGTGTCCAACACTACTCACTTGAAACTACTTTCTCCAAAGTTCCAGTGGAACATTTATGGGTGACATTAAGATAAAGGGTGTGGCCATCCCTTGCACCTGGCTGAGGGAGAGTGAAGGTCAACATCATGGGAGCTGAGGAATTTGATTAAGAGTAATCTTGTAATTGCCAAATCTGCAAGCCTCTTATCAGTCTGCATCCTGTTTGACTTCTCTGTACATGATGCTGTTGGCCAACCCCTCTCCCAGGTACTTTCTACTTCCTGGGTTCTTATGGTACAGTATAATCCCTTCTTGTTTTCCTCCTACTTGCCTGGCCACTCATTTTCAGTCTTTTGTTAGATTAATATCCATACCCTGCTTCCTAAGTGTGGGTTAAAACCAGGGTTCTTACCTAGGCCCTCTTCTCTTTTCTTTCAGGTATTAATCAGCTCCCCAGGCTTCAACCACCATCTTTATGCAGATGTTTCCTGGATCTACAGCATATACCCAGCCCTAATCTTCTTCCAAAGCTCTGAGTCTCATCTCCAAGTGTCTATTGAACATTTCCTTGCCATATCCTCTAGACATCTTGAATTCAACATGTGAAAAATAGAACTCATTATCTTTCCCCTCAAGCCCTCCCCTCTTCTTAGCTTCTCTGTTTCTGTTGAAGACATCATTATCCTTGCAGTCTCCCAAGTTCACAAATTAGGAGCCATCTTTGACTCTTCATTCACACCCACCTCTATATCCAAGTCTCGTCAATTCTATTTCTATACCATCTCTTTTGTGTCCATTCTCTTCTGTCCACTCACAGGGCCACCATCTTAGTCTAGACCTTCACCATCTTTCGTCTGTCATTGTAACAGCTTCCTAATTTATCTCTCTAACTATAGTATCTTTCTTCTCCAATCTGTCCTCCACGTAGTGGCCAAATTGGTATTCTAAAAGCACAAGTCTGACCATATCATTACTTTGCTTAAGAAACTCCAGGGGCTCCCTCTTGCTTCTAGGATGACAACATGCTCTGTTTAGCAATTAAAGTCCTTCATAATCAGGCTTTAGTCTACTCTTTGGGGCTTACAGCATAGTTCTCTCTTGGATATGCAGTATGTACCAATCAGATTGGTCTATTTGCTATTTCTACGCAACATTCCATTTCCTGGGGCAGCTAGCTGGCGCAGTGGATAGAGCAGCAGCCCTGGATTCAGGAGGATCTGAGTTCAAATACAGCCTCAGACACATAACACTTACTAGCTGTGTGACCCTGGGCAAGTCACTTAACACCATTGCCTAACCAAAAAAAAAAAAGAAACCATTCCATTTCCCACCTCCACACTTTTGCAGACTGTCCTCTAGGCCTGGAATGCTTTTCTGGCTCAACTCTATTGCAACGAACCCTTATCTTCCTTCAAGATTCAGCTCAGATTTCACTTCCTATTCCCTTGTTAGCTATAAACATGCCCTCCCATGGAGAAATTACTTTGTATTTACTTTTTTTACATTTTTATTTACCTAGTTGTATTTATATTGCTCTCACCCAATAGAATATAAGTTCATTGTGGGTAAGCCCTCTTTTGGGTTTGTCTTTGCATCTCCATTGCCTAGCACACAGTAGATATTTAAGAAATACTTGTTGAGTGGATGAAGAGTACAAGTCTCCCCAATAATTGGATTCTTTTCCCTCCAGTTCCCTGGAGAATAGCTTAGGCTCAAAATCAGAGCTATCTGTATGAAAGTCAAAGGTGCTGCCATTTGCATTTGGCACAGAGTCTATTAATCCCCAAGGGAACCTGAGAATATGAGCAGCACAGCCTGGATGTGTCACCACAGATCCTATTCTCAGCCCTCTGAAATCCCATTAATCAGGTGCTCAAGGAAGACACTGCCCAGAGAGAGAATGTGCTGTCTTTTAAATTAAATTTTCCCTTTCTTGAAAGAGAATTTTAGAGCCTAGCTATAAATTTACTAGCCACTTCAAATAAAGGTGATGCACAGTGTGTATAAAAGCGTGTGTCGTGTGTGTGTGTGTGTGTGTGTGCACATGTGTATACATGTGGTATCCATGCTCACGTGTGATCTTTGGGATTTTTTGAGTCTGCTATTAAAATTCTTTCTATACCCAATGTTGATAAAAATAGTGATCTTTATCACATCCCATTATTTTGGTCATCCGTTATTAATACACAGCTATAATAAGTCATACAGTAATAGCCTTGAGAATCAACCTGCACTATGAAACATAACTTTTTAGAAAATAGTCTTGGCCCTGGGGCAATGACTTTACCTCTGCTGATGTGAAAAGGACCAGTCTGGGCAACCCAGAGAGTCCCTTCTCCTTAATCTCAGGACAGTATTTGTATCGAGCCAAATTCATGGCATACATATTGGACACAGAACCACCTGTTAAAACAAAATGAAAAAACGTCTCTGAAGGTATCTTTTTTGACATTCAGCTCTTCTTAGCTACAGTTTCAGGCACCTTAGAAATAATTCCATGAATAAGCCATTAAGAGGACTGTGCCCTGGATCCCAAGTGACCTTGCCTGAGACCTGGGCTCCCCAGTGGCTACAAATTCTCCACTTGATTCCCATTTTAACAGGTCAACAACAGAGGTACCCAGGCCTTTGCTTCCTCATCCTGGAGTTCTAACCTATGAAGAGTTTCCCCTATATGGTTCTAACTCATTTTTTTTCTTTTTTTAAAATTTTTTTTTCCCAATTACTTGTAAAAAAATTTTAACATTTGTTTTTCAAACTTTCAAGTTCCAAATTCTCTCCCTCTCTCCCTACCATCCCCCTCACTGAGAGAGCAAGCAATGTGATATAGGTTATACATGTGTAGGCATGCAAAACATATTTCCATATTAGTCATGTTGTGAAAGAAAACCCAGACCAAAAAATTAACAAAAATAAAGAAAGTAAAGTAGAAGTATGTTTAAATCTGCATTCAGACTCCATCAGTGTCTTCTCTGGAGGTGGATAGCCTTTTGTTTATCATGAGTACTTTGGAATTGCCTTAGATCATTTAATACTGAGACCAACTAAGTCATTCATAGTTGGTTATCCTTACAATACTGATGTTACTGTGCATAATGTTCTCCTGGTTCTGCTCATTTCACTTTGCATCAGTTCATGTAAGTCTTTCCAGGGTTTTCTGAAACCTGCTCATCATTTCTTATAGCACAATAGCATTCCATTACATTCATATACCATAACTTGTTCAACCATTCCCCAATTGATGGACATCTCCTCAATTTCCAATTATTTGCCATGACACAAAAGAACTGTTATATATATTTTTTGTACAAATAGGTTCCTTTCCATTCTGAGGGGATCTTTTTGGGATACAGATCTAGTAGTAGTGTTTATTGCTGGATCAAAAGGTATGTACAATTTTATAGCCCCTTTGGGCATAGTTCCAAACTTTCTTTCTAGAATGGTTGGATGAGTTCACAACTCTACTAGCAATGTATTAGTGTCCTAATTTCCCACATCCCTGCCATTTGTCATTTTTTTTTGTCATATCAATCAATCTGATAGATATGAGGTGGTACCTCAGAGTTGTTTTAATTTGCATTCCTCCAATCAATAGTTATTTAGAGAATTTTTATATGACTATAAACAGCTTTGATTCCTTTATCTGAAAATTGCCTGCTCATATCCTTTGACCATTTATCAATTGGGGAATGACTTGTATTCTTATAAATTTTACTCAGTTCTCTGCATGTTTGAGAAATGAGGCCTTTATCAGAGTTTTCTGCTTTCTCTCCAGTCTTGGCTACATTGGTTTTGTTTGTGCAAAAAAAAAATTAAATTAATATAATCAAAATTATCCTTTTTCCATCCTCTACTGCTGTCTATCTTTTGTTTAGTCATAAGTTCTTTCCATAGCTAGCCTATTTCTGAACAAGTTCATTTCTCCCCAGTGTATGTGAACTTAGTGAATGGATGAGCCAGCTACTTGTCTCTCCTTCATTGTATTCATACACATGTGCATGCATGTGTATATGTATACGATTTAGAGTCACAATATAAATATCAACTTAAAAAAAAAAAACTCAGGACCTGTGATTTCATGGATAGAGAATACTCTTGGCGAGGAAATTTCCTCTAGCAATACAGCAACTGTTAGTCTCAGGGAATTGCCTGGGCCACTCAGAGGGTGAAGGATTTATAAAAGTCAAGCAGCCAGTATCTTTCTGACATAGGATTTAAACCCAGTTCTTCCCGACTCCCAGATTCAAGCTCTATCCACTACATCACACTGCAATCTACACACACCCACATGCAAACGCACACACACACATGTCCATAGTGGGGGTTGATTGGTTTTGAGGTCCACCTCTGACATGCCCTGAGGCTGGGCAGCCTCAGGGGTCTCTCTAAGACTCTAAGTTGGCCAATCCAGCACGTTTGCCAATCAGTTTAACAATCTGGATGGAGGGAGCTTCCGTACAAGTAGTATCTCAAACCAAGGAAATCCTAGGCCCAGACCAATTATCTACACATGCACATACACAGCGAAGCATCTATTATTTTATCAGTATGGAAAATTTCTAGTAAAAAATGGCAACAACAACTATAATAACTAATACTTTTAGAGTACCTGTTATATACCAGGCATTGTGATAAGTATTATCTCCTTTGATCCTCATGACAACCCTGTGGGGTAGATGCTAATGTTGCCTCCATTTTACAGAGGAGGTACCTGAGGCAGAGTTTAAGTGACTTGCCCAAGGTCACACAGATAGTAAGTATTTGAGACCAGACTTCCTGACTGAAGGCCCAGCCCTCTATCCACTGCCTCATTTGTAAAATAGTGATGATGTTACTTATTCTACCTTTGTTTAGGTATCTAAGTGGTGACAGTTTAAGTGACTTGCCCAAGGTCACCCAGTTAGTATCTGAAGCCACATTTGAACTCAAGTCTTCCTGACTCCAAGCACAGTGCTCCTAGCTACCTAAGGGTTTTGAATCACAGCTCTTCTTTTTCCAAGGGGGCTGCCTCAGATTATCTGAATTGCAGCCCAGGGTCACACAATGGTTAGATGTAAAATCTGAGCTCTTCATCCTGACTGAAGAAGTTCATCCTCACATAGGCAACTCCATCCAAGCTACTTCTAGACAGGCTTCACTTTCCTCCCCAGCTATCTCTCTTTGCCAATCACCTTCCCTTCCCCCTCTCCCTTCAACCCCACTTTTCAAATGATTGATCCTGGAAAGAGTGTCTCCATCTACTCCTCTACAGCTGTACTCCCTACCCATGTAATTTTCCAAACTGAAATGCCTTCCCCTGGCCACCAATCCCCTCTATGTATTGTCTCCTTCAATTAGAATGAACTCCTCAAGGGTAAAGTGTCTTTACTTTTGTATCTATCTCTTCAGCACTTAGCACAGGACGTGGCACGTTGCAAATGCTTAATAAATACGTTTTCACTCATGCATCCACTCATAGAAGGTTGAGGATGAGAGAGACAGGACCCCAACTCTTGGGAAGACAGACTTCATTCCATTCTGTGGGGTTACATGCATGGAAGCACACACAGCCGTCAATTTCAAGAAAGCTACAAGATCCGTCTTCGCCAAACAGCATCATTAACATTCAGCGTTTTGCATCAATGCCCAGTACACAAGATCTTGTTTTTAATATAAAAGATGAGAGTGACGTACTCTTAAAATGTCAGAAAAGGAAGGAAAAAGGCAATAACTCGTCTTTCTTACCTGGGTTAAATATGCCATCCCCTTCTTTCCAGCCAATGAATTCAATCATCTTCTTCAGAACAGCTTCTTCCACTAACAGAAACACTGGGGACACCTCATAGGTATAACTAGACAGGTATGAAAGAAGCTTTAATTCTACAAGTAGGGTCCAAATGTCCCTCTGCCTTCCCCAGCAATACATACAGACATGCCTGAAGGCAGCAGCTTCAATCATTCAGTCAAGTACCAACAGTTACACTCCTGTTCTTTCAGCAGAAAAAGGCAGGCTTGGATTTACTGGTCCTGAGTTGGTGTGGTTCTCAGGAAATTTCCCCTCCAGGATATGGAAATACACGAGCAATGAAGGCGTTATTCACATGTAGATAAATACTAGTGGCCAATGAGCCAAAGAAGGTTTGGAGACTTGAGTTACTAGTCCTTTGAGGCAGAAAACAGGAAATCAGGACGCTGTATTTAAAAGCTAGAAAGTCTGTTTTGTTCTGGACTTTCTTTTCAGCTCTACTTCTACCCTGGATCTTTCGGCAAAAGAGGGAACAAGAACAGGAGGGGTTATTGGCACTTGACGCTGAACCAATGCCTGTTCTGCTCTGCATAGATAGACCTTGGAGTTTGGTGAAGGAGTTATTTTTGCTACGCAAAGGTCTTTCCACCAAGGGGCTGTCAGTCTGTTCACACCTGAGTAGTCAACTCTCATGAGTTCACCTTCCCCCAAAACAAAACAAAAACCAAATGTACCACCTTGCTGGCCAACCTCATGGTGGTGATGGTTCAGCTAGGCTGTCCCTCAGGTGACCTACATACAGTAGATCACTGGGCTCATTTCTAAAGCCTTAGCAGCTTGTGAAAGGAGATAAAGGACCCCAGGCCTCAGAGGCCATCTAGTGAAACCCCCTTATTTTACAGATGAGGAAAACTAAGTCTCGAAAAGGTCATAGGATCATGGACACAGAACTGAAAGGGACCCTAAGACCATGTAGGGTCTTTCATCTTACACATGGGGAAACTGAGGCCCTATGAGGTTAAATGAATTGTCCAATGTCACCCTGGCACATCAGAAGTGGGGTGTGAACCTTAAAATTATAGATGCAAATACAGATCTGGAAATGCAAGTCAATAAATTAAATTAAAGCATACTTAAAATACTGCATCTCAGAGATTAGAACAAAAACGATGCCACCAACTTTATATTATGGAAATTCTGACTACGACATATTCAGAAATAGTCATGCTGGCAGTGTGATGAACACATTAGCAATCACTGAAGCCAATGAGAAAAATGAAAATTCATCTCAGTTATGAATGTCATTTGTGTGGATACAGGTATATAGAAATTTGTCTAATGTGTGTGTCTGTATCGTGTAAGATTCTTCTAGTATTTTTGTGTTGGTTTGTTTTAGAAGAAAATGGAAGACTCACTCTCTTATATTTTGAGAGGTCTGGTGGGGTATATATTGGATATAGCATGCTGTGGTTAGAGTCAGGAAGACCTAGGTCCAAATTCTGCCTCCGATTCTTACTAGTTATGTGGCCCTAGGCAAATCAGCTAACTTCCCTGGGTTTCAGTCTCCTCTTCTGTAAAATGGGCATGAAGATATCTGAAGTACTGACTCTACAGGGTTTTTGTGAGGTTGCTAATGATATTGTACATGTGAAGTGCTTTGCAAAATTTAAAGTAGTATATGAGTACCAGTTATTATTATTGTTTGTATCCCCTTCTTAGCCCAAACAGTCATAGGCATGAAGAAAGTGGGCAATAGAAAATTCATTATGGCTTTCCCACACCCCTTCACTCAGAGGAGCATGGGGCTACGACTTAAGAACTATTAAGAGATTCCAATAAGGAATACTAAGTCACGAAGTTGTTGTTGTTGAATCCTTTCAGTCATATTTGACTCTTCTTGACCCTATTTGGGTTTTTTCTTGGCAAAGACAATAAAGTGATTTGTCATTTCCTTCCCTACCTCGTTTTATAGATGAGGAAACTGAGGCAAACAAGGTTAAGTGACTTGCCCAGGGGCACATAGCTGGTAAGCGTCTGAGGCCAGAGCTGAACTCAGGATGATGAGTCTGCCTGGTTCCCAGACTAGCGCTCTATCCACTCTGCCATGTTAGCTGCCCAAGTCAGAAAGACCACTGTTCAATTCCTGACATACACAATGCTCACAGTGTGCCCATAGGCAAGTCATTTAATCTTTCTGTTCCTTAGTTTCCTCAAGTATAAAATGGGGGGTGGACTCAATGGTCTTTAGGATCCCTTCCATCTCTAGAGCTATGATTTTATGAAGTTTCAGCTGAGCCATTGATCTGTATCCATGGAGGGAGATTCCATATCATGAGTTCCCTATCAGTTAAATCATAGATCAGTGTCCCTCTTCACCCCTCTGAAAGTGAGTATGTTCAGGTCACCAATTATGACTATTATTTAGGACAGAAATGGAACCAGGACACAAACATTCAGCAAATGCTCCAAATATCTGAATGGAAAGAAATCCATTCTTGCCACAAAATTCCAGTAACACTTCACTTACACACTTGGGTTCAAAGCCTCTGTGATGAACCGAGCGACTAGGGCATAGTAATCAATGCCAGCATATAACTGATTGAAGAATCTTGGGTGATCTGTTGATTCAAACACAAGTCATTCTTAATTCATACATGCATGTGCAGAGGAAGAGAGAACCTTTAAAGTCCTTTCTCATGGCACTTTTCCTGGAACAGGCAGATTGCCCCGAGGCAATCAGACAATTTCAACAGGGAACCTTCAGTTTATTTCTGGAGAAAACATCCTTTTCCTATTTTTGTTATGTTTGTTTTACTCCAGGAGAAACATCCCCTTTAATTGCTGTCTGCCAAATTGTTAGAAGCTTTGACTTTTAAGCTGGTGAAACTGACTCTCAGCATGAACCCTAGATTTTAATATTATGAACAGACACCAACAGTGTTGCCCTGCTGGGTTTTATGGGGGACAGGCAACGAGGAGTTGCTCACATATTCTACAAACTTTTGTTCATTAGAAAGGCAGGTTGGTAAAGTGCATTAATGGCTGGTTTGTAAATAGGTAAGACCCAGGTTCAAATCCTGCCTTGGATACATTCTGGCTTTTGTCCATGAGCAAGTCATGGCTTCTCTGAGCCTCAGTTTCCTTATCTGTTAAATGGGGAAAACAAGAGCTACAGTAATTATCTCTCAAAGCTGCTCTGAGAATGAAGTAAGGTAATTCACATAAACATCATAAATTTAGACCTGGAAGGAACCCTAAAGGCCATTGAGCCCAATCACTTGATTTTATAAATGAGGAAACTGAGGCATAGAGGTTAAGTGACTTATCCAGGGTCACATAACTAGTAAGTATCAGAGACAAGATTTGCACCCAGGAATTGGCAAAATATGAAGCACTAAAAATAGTTACCATTATTATAATTCTTCATGGATCACTCCAGATTCCATTAGTTGATTAGAAGAATTTTTCCACATCTTATTTTAATAGTCTATTTCTTTTTTGGTTGTCACTTTTTTACTGGGCACATGGTTTCAATGTTGTAAATTTCAATAGTGGGTCACTCAAAGAAATGATTCCCAAGAATTAAAATTTAGGAATGGGACTGCTACTTTGTTCTTTGTCCTTCTGTGCTTGCATATGAAACAGAATGCCCAGTGAACTGGTTTATTAATAATAAATGTTAGCTAGCACTAATATCATTGGTATTATTATTATTATCTGTTACTCTTGGTAAATCCACCCTTATATTTTTCAAACTAGACCTCCAGGACTGGCAACATAAATCAGGAAACATATATTAAGTACCTACATGGTTGCCATGCCGAAAATGAAAGTCATTGCCTTCAAAGCCATACATTGTTGTGACGGTTGTTGAACATGCTTCATTCTTGAAGAGGACCAATGACATTATGAGGGTGATGTCTTGATAATGCATGTGAATTGGATTTAAGTGAGGCAGGGATACCTCATTCCTCCTCCAGAATCATCAAGGTCCAGTGGAAAGACAAAGGTCAAGGTGACTATAACATATGCATTTATTACTAAATGCAGTTAGAATGCAGAAAATATCAGACAATAACTTTTTTTGAGAGGCAATCAAGGTTAAGTGACTTGCCCAGGGTCACATAGCTAGTAAGTATCAAGTGTCTGAGGCTGGATTTGAACTCTGGTCTTCCTGACTCTAGGGCTTGTGCTCTATCCACTGCACCACCTAGCTGCCCCCAGAGACTAACTTTCAAAAGTGAAACATGCAAGCAGGGCTGGGATGACCGCATCTAGAATATGCATCTAGCACTGGGTGCCGCATTGGTGGAAGGGCACTGAACACCTGGAGATAGATGATCTAGGTGTCCATGACTGTGAAGGGACTTCAAAGCACATCACACAAGCAGTATTGAAGGAACTGAATGTGACGCCATCTCATTCAGCCTCTTCAATTTAATTAGGAAGAAACTGAAGCTCAGTAAGACCAAGTGACCTCCTCATACAAAGTTCCTTACATCAGACTGTGAGGTCCTTGAGGTCAGGGACTGTCTTGCCTTTCTCTGGATCCCTAGCACTTAGGATGGTACTTGGCACATAATAGCTGCTTAATAAATGTTTGTTGACTGACTGGTTGATATTAGACTGGAAAAAATAGAGAATGTAAGCTTTTTGAGGCTGGAAACTTTTCCAGCCTCAGGGCCCATCATCATGCTTGGCATATAGCAAGCAAGTTAACAAGGTAAGTCAATAAGCATTGATTTGGTGCCTACTGTGTGCCAGGCACTGAGCTAATCACTTAACAAACATTTGCTGATTGATTTAGGGGAGAAAAATGTAAACTCCTCCAGTAGAATCAATCAACAAAGCATTCATTGACTATATATTAGGCACCATGATAAAGGCAAAGAAATGGACAACCCCAGGGAAGGAACTTCTTTCCTTGTGTCTTTGTATCCTAAAGTGCTCTGCATGCGGTGGCTGCTTAATAAAATTTGTTGAATTGGATTGAATTGAACTGAGTAAGTAAAAATATTTCCTGTGAAAGGGAGAATAGCCTGACTCTGTGTCATCCTAGAAAGGAAGGATTAGGCCTAGGAACAAGAATGTCAAGTTAAAGGGGAGAAATTATGGCTCAATGAAACGGTATAATTACAGTGTTCAAAAGTGACCTGGGCTGCTCCTTGCTTCCCCTAATGTGGAGATGGTCAAGGCAATGTTCATTGACTCCTTGGAGAGGAGACTCAGGCCTTGAACTCAACAGCCTCAAAGATCCTTCCAGCTCTGGCACTGCTCTGGTTCTAGAAGGCAATCTCCTGCCATAACAATCCCATTGGTTTTCACATAGCGTTACAGATTTAGGGCTGGAATGGACCTCAGAGGTCATCTTGTTCAATCCTCTCATTTTACAAAGGATAAAAGTGAAGCCCAGAGAGGTCAGGTTACTTGTCCAGTGTCACACAGATAATGGCAGGGTCAGGATTTGAACCCAGGTCCTCTGATTTCAAATGCAGTGTTCTTTCCCCTATCCTCCATTGCCTCTTGTAATAAGCATCACTGAGGTCCTTGGCTTTACATCCTGGGAATAATTTTCCACACCCCTAACTCACAGGATATTTGATCTCATGTGTAATCATGGAACGTTACAGAACAAACTAACATCTCCCCATTTCTAAATGAGGAGATCCCATCGGGAATCCATGGGGAACCATTTCCATGAGTGACTTCCTATTACGATGAATATCATCTCCATTAGACTTTCTTCCTTAAAACCAGCCCACCCCCATAAATAAATGATAACTAAAATACAAAATGACTGTGAAAATAGGACATGAAAACTTCTTCCTCTAATCCACCAATGGAATCTGGGCATGGCTAGAAGCCATGATTGCACAAAGAATTTTTAGAGTTCTCCATGTTAATTTATGAGTGATTTCCATAGCAACAGCATGGAACAAGTCCAGTAAACTAAGAATCCCTCACATTAAATGTCATTCCACCCCTTCTGACAGAGACCATAATAATAAGATATGTATCTCTGCTTCCGAAATGCTAACGGGGCTTTTGGTAAATACACCAGCCTTTCCCAAGGGGATACAATCCAATTATTTTTAGCTGTAATTTGATTAGATTCTTTCCACTAAATTTAAGTCAGTGTCAGAATTCACGTGGCATCAAGCTGGGCTGGTCCTAAGCAATGGATTAGCGTTTTACTGCATTTTAAACTTTCTATCTTTCATTTTAAGTGATTTTTTTTCTCCTTTTGAAATTTGGGCACTGGGTACTTTGTGTGTCAGCAGTCAATTAAGAAAAAGAACACTTTATCACATTCTTATGTGCACTTACTTAATCCATGTAAGCTTAGAAGGTCAATAAATTAATCAACAAACATTTAGCAAGTATCTCCCAAGTGCCAGACACTGTGCACACTAGGTGCTAAGGATATAAGTACAAAGAATAAAACAATTCTTGCTTACATTCTAATAGCAGAGACATTCAAATGAATATACATATAGTACACATACATATGTAAATATATATATATATATATATATATATATATATATATATATATATATAATATATATATATACACACACACATATAAATATATGTATAGAGTAAAGTGAATAAAAGTACAAAGTAGATAAATACAAGGTGGTTTTGGGAGGGAGAAGGCTAACAGTTGTACGGGAAGGAATCAGGAGACGCTTCATGCCATAGATGGCGCTTAAGCTGTCTCTCAAAGACAAAGTCTCTCAACATGGGATTCCATGAAGTGAAGGGAAGGAGGAAGTGCATTCCGACCATGGATAGAGACGGGTAATGGAGGGACATGTGTGAGGAATAGAGAGAAAACCAATTTGGCTAGATTGCAGAGTACAGAAGGAGAAATAACGTCCAACAAGGTTGGAAAGGTAGATTGGGGCCATACTGTGAAGAGCTTCAAAAGATAAACAGGGGATGTATAGTTTATTCTTATTCTAGGGAATAATGCAAATCACTTAACCTTGTTTGCCTCAGTTTCCTTATCTGTAAAATGAGCTGGAGAAGGAAATGACAAGCAACTCCAGGATCTTTACCAAGAAAACCCCAAATGGAGTCACAGAGAGCTGGACATGATGGAACAACAATAAGGCTGAGAAATATGGGGGCACCATTTGACTTTATTCAATAGAATAGTGACTTGGTCAGAGCTGCATCCGAGGAAAATTACTTGCATTGCTGTGTGTAGGGTGGACTGGAGTGGGGAGAGACTTAAGGACAGAAACAAATTGGGAAACAATCATAATAATCCAAGGAGAGCTGATCAGGACTTGAACTAAAGTGGAGAGTGTAGAGAGGAGGGCTTGGATTTGAGACATGTTATAGAGATAGAAATGGTGAAAGCAGGTAACAAGTTGGATATGTGGGGTGAGGGAGCATGAAGAGTTGAGCGCCTAGTGATAATGGTTAAATCCACAGGAGCCGATGAAGTCACTAAGAGAGTGAACGTGGAGGGAGAACAGAAGAGGGAAGAGGACAGAATGTTGGGGAACATCTACAGTGAAGGGGCGTGATACGGATGACGAACTCGCAAAAGAGAATGAAAAGGAAGAACAAGCACAGCAACATCACGAAAGCGCGGAGAAGAGAGAGCATCCAATAAGCGACAAGTTCCCAGATTTCGAGCTGAAAGGGAAATGAGCGCTCATCGAATTTAACCCCTTCATCTTATCAGTGAGGTACTTGAGACTCAGAGCGCGCAAGTGAACTGTGCCAGGTCACACTGCTGGCAGAGCAGGAATTCGAACTCAGGGTCTCCGACTACAAAACGAAAACCAATGCTTCTCTACATTAGACTGTAGTATAATGGTCGTCTACTGCTCCCCGGCCATCAGCAGCCAGCTTGACTTTTGTCCTGCCGCTGGACTTCTATGGCGCTGGAAGAGAGAGGGAGGCTGACGACTTCGTGCAGCTCAGCGTCACGTAAATCCGATTCAGCAGCAAATCAAGGCATCGCCTATGATGCCGCTGGTCCTCGTTTCCATGTGTTGCCGTCCGTGAGCCAGGATACACCGGTTGTTTCTACTTCTTTCAACTTTCTAAAGATCTTTGTGCTCCCGGTGGGTCGTATTTTTAAAATTCAGATATGAGACGTCAGTCAAAGGTATATACTTTAAAGGAGCATTCTCTTACTAGCATTCATGAGGACTCTGGAGGGCCATTATGTAGAATTTTTAGTTCTTTCTAAGATTCACATGACCAACACGGGAACCCGAATTACATGGCAGATTTAAGCTGCTTACTTCTGAATACAGGATTGGAATAAGGAGGGGAAAGCTGTCACTGTAAATACTTTTTGAATGGGGACATTAGAAAGAGCTGGGCACTGTAAAACTGCAGTCCATTTCCATGCACAGCCAGCCAATCAGCTATCTTGTTGTCAACTCAGGTTTTTTTTTTTTTTGCTTCACAGCAGATTTCTGCAAAAATCAATTGGTTTGGTCACAGAGTCAACTTTGTTCAATCATCAAAAAAAATGCCAACAACCTACACTATGTGACACCCCTGAAAACAACAGATCTATTGTTTGCTTTAATTTCCATCTTTTCCATCCCATAAACCTGGTTATAATCTGCTTTCCTAACAGAAAAGCCATTTCTAAGAGAACACGTCGCCTTGTCACTGAGCTAGAGGTCATGAGACAAATTAAGAGCCTTACTGGTTTTGACGCTGTATCGGATGACATCCTGGCAAAGTTTCAAGAGTCTCTGATGTGGCTCCCCAGTGTCCCTCATCTCCAGATCAAGCAGTTGCTTCAGCTGCTCCGGAGGCTGCCATTCACAAACCTAGAGATGGAAGGGGGATGTGGAGATGCATGCTATAAATACTGCATGAGGTCAAGGGGAAGCAGAGGAAATCAAACAGTGACTTGGAAATCACATCCATACAGGCAGAGGGGAATCAGAAATGACCAAAAAAAAAATTGTGTTACGGTTCGCCAGCAGCCGGCTCGCTCGGCAGGGCCCTGGAAATATTAGATTTGCCACTGGGACATTTTAACAACCCCCAGTCAACCACAGGAGCTGAAGTTTTCAGATTTCCCTGATTTGCCTGCCTAATGATAGATACATCCTATATGGCTCAGCAAAGAAAGAAAATCTAACCTTCCCCACCCAAACAGCTTGCAATCCAACAAGAAAGCAGGGAGGAGGAGGGAATAAAGTGTGAACTGCTGCTAGTCAGTCCCTTCCTGTTCCTCAAATTCAGAATGCCATCTCCCACCTTTGGCCATTCAGAAAGGCCATCATTCAGGAGAAGAATGTACTCCCTCCTCACCCCAAACTTTAAGAACTGATCTCTTTTCTGTGAATGACTTAGCTATTCTCAGCAGTACAATGATCCAAGACAATCCCAAAGGACTGATGATGAAGCATGCTATCTGCCTCCAGAGAAAGAACTGATATTGATTGAATACAGACTGAAGCATGCTATTTTTCACTTTCTTTTTCTCACTTTTTTTCTTTTATTTGAGTCTTCTTGTACAAAATAATATAAAAATGTTTTACACAATTGCACATGTATAACCTATATCTGATTGCTTACTGTCTCAGGGAGGAGGGAGGGAAGGAGGGATGGAATTTGAAACTTAAAATTTTAAATAAAAATGTTTAAATTTTTTAAAAATAGAATTGATCTCTTCTTTCACAGTTCAGCTCATGTGCCACTATTAATTAAGCCTTCCCTGATCCTGCCTCCCTTCTCAACAATATAGGAAATTAAGGCTTTTGTTCAGAGATTGGATACAGCTAAAAAGGGCTGATAAAAATATATTTGCCTAGAGTTTTGCAAATCTAAAGAAAAGGGCTTTACACTAGAAAGGAAGGAGGACAGAGAAAGATACCTAAATATCTATGATAATCTAAATATGGCATATACCAAGCTGGGTACCATAGAAGGTAACAACAATGTCACAAGAAAAACAGTTGTACACATGCCAAGAAACTCAGAGGAGACAGAATACAAAAAAGGGGGCTGAGGGGAAAGCAGCAATAAAACCCATCAGTTCAGATATCTGCACACAAACACAGAAGATGTGGGAAATAGAAGTAGGTCAGAAAAGCAAGGAAAAAATTTACCTAAGTCAGAACAGGTGGAATGGAACACCTGGCTGGAAAATAGCAATGAATAGGTAAATCTTATTTTTTGAAAAGGAAGAGAATAGGTAAAAATGGGTCTGGAGTAGTACCATGTATTATCTATAGACATATGAAAAATTCAGGAACCAGATGTGGGATGATGTTTGGGTGAAGATCAATGGAGGCCACAGTGATACTGTCATTGGAGTGTAGTGTAGACAATCTAAACAGAGTGGAAATAGACTACAAGTTTGGGAAAGAGATCGCAAGCCTGGGGAAGGGGAGGAGGAGAAATAAAGATTGATTGAGCATCTACCATGTGCTGGGCACTGTGCTAAGCACTCTACAAAGATTTTCTCATTTGCCCAGCATGGGGGCATGCTGAGGGAACATGATGCAGACATCTATTGGAGACCGTCTCCACCTAAAGAGGAATGGCTAATGATTTCTCGATTTGTCTGGCTGATAATTTCATCCTTCAAAAAATGAAGGAACCAAGAGAAGTAAACTGGATTCTGAGGACGATTCTCATCATTTACTTGAGATAAATGATGAGAACCTTAGAGAGAAATGACCCATTGCACCTTAGAATTTGTAATCAAGAGGGAGAGGAAATGTCTGTTGTGAACTCTTGACTTGGGGAAAGTAGAGTTCAAAGCATCCAGGAAAAGGTTAGGGAGAATTTCACAAGCTACGGTTCTGCCGACAAAGTAATCTCAGGGATGACAAGAAGTTCTGAAGAATGAAATTCTGTGGAGATACAAAGAGAAACAGAAACAATTAAAGGCATAAGTAAGAGCTGTCTGAAGAGACTGGTGTGGATGCACAAAGAACTCTTGAATAACTTAGATTTTTTTTTAAAGACACGTATAGAGGATGAAAGGAAAGGAAAGCAATGGTGGATGAACACAAACTTGAACACAATGCCAAGAGTCCTAAAGTTAACATTGAGTGGAAACTGGTAAGAACAGCTAGGGACAATGAAGAAGATTTTGCTAGCTCTGTTAGGGAAAAGAGATGATCATGGAGGGGACAAGAGCCACATTTAGGGTACATGGGATGGTAACAGACAACAGAGAGAAGATAAAGATGCTAATCTCTTATTTTGTTTCTATTTTCTCTGTGAAGTAGAACGACCTTTGGTCTTTAGGAAAGGTTTCAACGACCACAACAACAACAACCAGAAGATAATGGGTTGATAGCCAAGGTCGGCAGGGAGCTAGGAAGGGAGGACCCGGAGCCTTGGATGAGTTGTAGTCTTGTGGCCCCGATATCCCAGTGGGAGGTCTTTTTGTGCTCTAACATTTTTAAGCAATGACTTGGATGAAGATATAAATAACATACTTAACAAATTTTCAAATGACCTAGAGGTAAAAGAAATAGCTAATATGCTAGAGATGCAAGAACCCAAAAAACTCCACAACTTGAACCCATGGGCCAAATGTAACAAGATTACATTGACTCCAGGAAATCTCAAGTCTTAATAAAGTTGGGCTCAAAAAAAACCCAACTTCACGAGGACAAGATAGGGGAGGTCTAGCTAGAGGGTAGTTCATTAGAAAAAGATATTGGGGTTTTAGTGGATTGCAAGCTCAATTAGAGTCAACCATGTGACATGGCTGCCAAAAACAGAATGAAATGTTAGGCTGTCTGATTTGCAGAAAGAGGGATGGGATGGTAAGCCTGCTCTGCCCTGGTCCAAACACATCTGGAGTATTTCATTTTCTTCTGAGTGCTGCACGTGATGGAGCTACATGAGCTGGAGGGCAACCAGGATTAGCAAGGGCTGCAAGATCATGTTGCATGTGGGTCATTTTAAGAAATATTTTACATTTTTAAATGATACAAAAATTTTTTTTAGGGCAATTGGGGTTAAGTTACTTGCCCAGGGTCACACAGCTAGTAAGTGCCAAGTGTTTGGTCTGAAGCCGGATTTAAACTCAGGTCCTCCCGACTTCAGGGCCAGTGCTCTATCTACTGTGCCAACTAGCTGCCCCCTATGACGCAAATTTTAAAAAAGCATTAAAGGTTTAAAGAAAGTAGATTTCCAGCGTGGCACTGAGTGATTTTTTTTTGAAAAGGCCAAATAATTTTGGGAACTTCTACACTAGATGATCTCTGAGCATTTTCCAATTCTGGAATTGGTTACCTTCTCTGTGACATCAGGGGCTTTCAGAATCACTTCTTCCATGATTAACTGACAGGCTTCTTCCACAAACTTTTCTCCTGCTTTTGGATCTGTTGTGGGACCGTTGAGTATGATACCATCTACTAAGACGACATTCTTCTTGTTTGGGACCATTTCCTGTTGTTCAGGCTCACCTGTTTGGTTTTTTTTTTAAGAAAAACAGAAAGAGAGAAGAAAAAAAATACTTCTTACTTAAGGGGTATTTTCTTGTGTTGCACCACCATTCACAATGAACATTTCTAGAGGAATTTTTTCATTTATTCCCACTCTTTCCCCTCCTCCCCACTCTCAATGCATAGTCCCATGGCTGCTAATGGGCAAAGTTCTATAAAGATAAAAAACAAGCTTTCATTCTGCTATTAGAGAAAAGACTTAACATGCAAATGTCCCTGGGAAACAGAACTGAGATATAAATTACTAGCATCATTCCTTCCCTAAGAACATCAGTGGGTGAAAGGGCACTGGGCACCTGAAAGTTCTGGGCGCAATGCCAGGGAGATGAGAAGAAATGGGGTTAGGAAAGGGAGATGGAGAGAAAAGACAAATTTCACCACTTATAAATTTTGCCTACAACCATTGCTGCTTTTGCACCTCAGAGATCACCTCCTACATAGAAATGATGGGCCATTTCTATAAAATACAGTGTCCCTAAGTCAGCAGATGAGCAATACAACTGAGGGGCAGTCTGGACGAGGGATTCAAATGCTGGACTTGGAACCAGAAGGACCTGAGAGCAATTCTGGCCTCAGGCATTTCTTGGTGGTCTGACACTGGGCTGGTCATTTAATCTTTGAACCTCAGTTTCCTCATCTGTAAAATGAGGGTCTTAGCAACAGCTACCTCCATGGGTTATTGTAAGGATCAAATGATGTAACATTTGTTAAGCACTTCGCAAACTTTTGAGTATTCTATAGATATTAGCTATGATGATGATTTCTTTTCATTTCCACTGCCAAGTTAATCTTCCTTATGCACAAATCTAATTGCCAGCTGACTTGCATGCTCTATCCCACTCCTCCTGCCTGTTTTGGAGCCACAACCAAATTTTTTTTTTGCTACTGGAGAAGGTGTGTATTCTATTCCCCAAAGGCCACACTCCCTATCCTTGTAAATTCACAAAGCAAAATATCTCTATGTGGCCAAAAATATCACTCCCTATAAGTATTGTGTCCTCCAATTAGAATGTAAGCTCCTTGAGAATAAAGACTTTTGACTTTTGTATTTGTATCTCCAGCATTCAGCACAATACCTGGCATTTCATAAATGGTTTTGTTTTGTTTTGTTTTGTTTTCCATTCATTCTTGTCACATCTCTGCTAAAACAAAAATAAAAACAAAAACCACAATTCCAGTGGTGTCCTGTTAGCAATAAAGAAAAGTTCAGAATCCTTACCCTGGCATTCAAGGCTCTCTGGGACTTGGCTCCAACCTGCCTTTCTACTCATATGTCACATTATGACCCATGACACACACAGTCAAACTGGACCACTCCTTGATCACGCCCTACCCTTTATCATCATCACATTTGAACGTGATACAATCCTCAGGCCCAAGAACCCACCTGCTGAAATCCACCTTATCCTTCAACACTCAGCTCAAATATCACCTACTCCATTAAGGCTTTCCAGATCTTGTCAAGGACTTTGTGCCTACCTAAGGTACTTATTTTGTTCCTGCTTTGTATTTCAATTATATAACAAGATTAATATTTTATTTCCTTTGCTAGATTATAAACTCCTTAGGGTCAGAGAACATGCATGTTGATAAGAATTTGTTGAATTTAACCAAATTACTAAATAGAATTTTCTATTGCAAAATAATGGCATTTTTTCTGAGACATAGATAACCCTGGTCCATGTTCTAAATGACGGGCTCCATTACCTGTCCTTTTAAGGTCAGGGATTGTTTTCATCTTCTTTATATAGCACTTAATGGTTCCTGGTATATATAGTAGGTGCTTAATAACTGCTTGTTGACAGTATCCTTCCAATGTACCAAAGGCTGTTCACCTTGGAATCTAATTTGGACTTTGCCCACAAATAAAAGAATCTGAGTACAGATATTTGAATTCTTCTTGTAGTAAGAATGACATTTCCCCCAAGGAAGATCTTTCCTGATTATACTCTCTTATTTCATTTTCTTAAGACAGGCCAGAGAATCAGAATTAGAAAAGGGACCTTGAGAGTTCATCTGATAATAGCAATGCTTGCAGGTGGGCGAATATTTCAAGTGAAACAAACAGAGAGTTGTTGATTCCTTCCTTGAATTACTGAACCATATGTATACATGTATATTTGTCTAGAACATATGTACACACAGCGTCATCGTAGCATGTGATAGCCAAGCTGTCAGGCTGATATATGGGGGTGCTGCATAGCCGCTAGTCACCCAAGACTATGATGGATGAGGAATCACATTTGAGGGTCACCTCAGTGGAACTAGAGGGCGTGGCCAAGCTATTGCATATGAGCAACCAAGAATTACACGGACCATGTACCATGAAGGATGTCATTGGAGAGATGGATATTAGAAAAGCAGGTATATTGGTCACATTGTAAGGGGGGAGGGAGAATAATTTAATGCTCCATGGGACCCTCAAAATGTCAAGAGGTCTACGGGAACACCTCAGCATATTGGATGGACTCTCTGTGGGAGAATGTGGCTAAGTGGTATGCAAGACTGGTGGACCAGGACGGGGCCCAATCTGTAAGAGTGAGAACCCACACCAAGGAGAACCCAGCTCTAAGTAGAGATGTGCAACCCATATACACATATCTATTTGTCTATTTTTCCTTGACAATATTCTAAGTTCCACATGGCAGCTACATTATCTCATCTATTCGGTGCCCCTATCTTCGAAGAATTAGGGAAGCTCAGTACATCTCCCCACCCCCTGCACACACACACACACACACACACACACACACACACACACACATATACACACATACATGAAGGCCTTCAAAGCGCATATATACTTAGCTTCTTCTCCATGGACATATTCAATCAAGTAACATTTTTTAAGAGAACTCTGCTTTTCCTTTTCATAAATCACTCTTGAGCCAAAGAGATCAATATCGGAGAACAGAACGTCAGGACTCTTTCCACTTGACATGGTGAGCAGACGTTTAAAATGAGCCTTCATATTCCAGGCACAGTCTCCCTGCTCCAGACCCCCTCTCATTTTCCTGTGGAAAGGCTAGGGGTGGAGTGTGGGGAGGTGAGATTGGAAGCAACCTTGTTTTCAACCATTTCAAGGCTGTCCTTTAAGCCCGGCCAGAAAACAACAGGGCAGGGGGAGAGGTAAGGGTGGCGGTGGGAATGAGTAAAGACTAATCAATTTCGCACAAATGGCTCCTGTTTTAAAGCAATTAAATGTGAGAATACCATCAATGGTGTCATCTAAATCGGAGATTAAGGATTACGGAACAGAGGGGAAAGAGCCTGCAACAACAACGATTCTGCCATTTAATTGGAAGATTAAACTGATATTTACCTGCCAGGCTTTGTGTCAGTCTTATTCTTTTTTCATGACCTAGTTCTTCTTTATAATCACATACATTAATTTCATTTTGTAAAGTTAAGCACCCACCATCTAAGAAAATCATTTCCAGTGCCTGGCATATTGTAAGCGCTTGATAAATATTTGTGGAATGGAATAGAATAGAAAAAGAACAGAATAGAGCAGATAACAGAACAGAATAGAACAGGCTAGAGAAGAGAAAAGATGTATTGATTGATTCTTTAGGGAAAATGTCTAAATCTATTTTTAAAGTATTTCAAATATTTCTATTCTTCTCATTAATAGTCGTTTATTAGGCACTGGTACTCTAGAAACTGTGTATAGCAAACCAAAGCCCATCTTTTTTAAGGAAAATGCTTGGATACTATCCTACAGCTTTACCTCACCCCGTCAGAAAAAAATAATAATCTTATTGCTAGCATGCTCAAATAGCGTCCATGAGCAGATAAAAATGTCATAGAAAGATTTACCACTTTTTGCAACTTGTGAAAGATGGGATCTTCTGCAAAGGAGGCAGTTTGCATAAAAATGTGAAAGGTGAGTTGTCAATAGCTCCCCCAAAATGAATTCCTATAATCTTATTTCATGGTCAGGTTCAATTAGCTTTGGTTTTGAAATGATGGATTTAAAATGCATTAGGGTCAAATGCTTCATCAGCTCTGGGACCCAACTGACAGAGAAAAGGCGCCCACATTTGAATAAGCTTCCCCTAAGTACTGTGGGGTTGCTTCCCCAAGTCCAGGTCTGTCTAGGCAAACAGAAAAAGGAAAACTGCTGATTTTTCCAGGAATTTGGGTTATGTCCACAGGAGATGTTATCATTAAATACACACACACACACACACACACACACACACACACACACACACACCCTTTGAGAAAAGCTAGGTAGTATAGCAAATAAGCATTGGAATCACACAATACAACCGAATTTAAATTCAGCCTTGGTTACTTACTAGCTAGCCATGTATGACCCTGGGCAACTTCTTTCAGACTCAGTTTCCTCATCTGTAAAATGGATTAGCACCTACACCAGAGGTTCATTGTGAGGATCAAATGAGATGATATATTTAAAGAATTTTGCAAATCTTACAACCTAACATAAATGTTGGCTAATATTATTGTGATTTATTTTCCCCTTAGTAACAGGATTTGGTATCTGAATTGACAGACAGCAACAACTCCAAAAATCTGGCTGGAATGATAACAAAATGATGAAACTCCACACGTCCTAAACCCACTTACACCTAGAATAGCAGAGAAGTTAAAACGTTCACAGTCTCTGAAGCATTGATTTCAGAAAACACCCAAGGAGTTTTCAGGACCAGGGGGTCAAGCAGTGAGGTCAATAATATTGAACAGCATGTGAACTAACTGATGCTTTTGCACAGCTGGGAGCCTACGCCATATTGATGCATCAATTCAATCGTAGATGTGCCTGGCGAAGAATATTGCATCCCTTGCATGCACCATAATGGGTACGCCCTCCAGCGAGGGCAGAATGTTGTTTGTTGTATGTGTTTCTATGCTGATTTATGCCTTAGGCAGGTTTAAAAATAACTATAGCAAATTGGTAAGGGTTAATCAGTAAACAGGGGGGGTAGAGCAGAGGCAAAATGGTTCTTGGTGCCAGGGAGAATGATAGAGCGACAGGGGTGGAGAGGGACCGCAGGGTGGGAGGAGAAAGAGAGAAGTTAGCGGAGAAGAATCTGGGAATAGGACAAGAACCACTCCCCACTTAATTAGCCCATAAAATGATATTGAGAGAAGAACAAAGGAAAGAGGAAGAAAATTCAGTCTAGACTAGCAATAGACAACTTCAGCATTTCAAAGATCTTAGTTAGATTTCATCAACGGAGAAATTCCCTCTATGGAAGCAGAGAGCTGGACTTGAAGTCAAGAAGACTAGGTTTGAACCTTGTCTCAGAGAGCTGTGTGACACTAGGCAAATCACCTAACTGTTCTGGACCCGCTTCCTCAGTTGTAAAATATGGCAGTGGGATTTGGTAACCTCTAAGTTCCCTGCCAGCCATGAATCCAGGATCCTGTGACTGATGTCCTATGATTCCTATAACTTACAATCCTCAAAAGATGTTGTGGCTGAAAAATTCATCCTTGTGTGGCTAGCCCCAGTGAGGGGCCCTTCCTTGAAACCAGGACATCCAGGGATGCAGAATGTAGCCAATCCAAACCTTCTCATCTTAGTTGCTTCCTGTGTATGTCTTTCTATCAATTCTCCACAGATGACAGATGGTTATAACAGATGGTTATAACCATAAGAAAATGTGATGTCTCTCATAGAGGGATGCAGCTGATGAAACAGAAAACTAGAAAGGTAAACGAATAAGTCCTGGAGTTGTATCAAAGAAAGGCTGCTCTCTCTAGTACTACCATTTACTGAGAAGGAAGATGAAGACAGTGACTGACAAAGAGGTAGACGAAGGTAGACACTTCTCTGCATTGTCACCTGTTCTTGCTGAGAGAGGGGAAAGAAGACAAATCCTGTAAAGGAGAGTTGCAGAGGGTTTCACTAAACTTACAGTAAGGGTCACCGCCTTTTCCTTAAGCATACCCCTACTTCATCTGAAAGCACCATTAATCCTGAATCTAAAAGTGATAGATACTACAGCTGCTGTCATGAAGTAAACCCAGTTGAGCAGAGGAACAGTACAGCATCAAAGAATCAAGTAGAAGATAAGTTCATAAGCTAAGATGTCATGCCCAAGGAAGTGTTTGTCCAGAAGAGCATGGAGCAGTTCAACTTAGCAATGGAAGCATTGGTTCACAATGTTCACAAGCAATATACCCATCAAGGAACCTTTACAGACAGTTCCTGAGACAGAAGGAGGATATCAAAGTCTACAGTTCCAAAATGGAGTTGCTCTGGCCACATACCTTTACCTACACACATACCTTACTATTATAGGATTTTATATGTGTACCTACTTTCCCCATGGGCACATTGATAGGAGAGTGGAATCTAGGTTTCTTGGTAGAAAGATGTATAAATAGTTTGCTTTGCATTTTCAGTAAATGTTTTGGTTAAGGTTAATTGAGTTTTAGTGGTTGATTTAATTGTGTGAAATACACCAATGGGAGCTCCTAGCTACAGTATTGGTAAGGAAAGTCACCCATATGGGTTACTTCTAGGACTCTGAGAATAGTGAGTTGTAATAGTCACCCTTGCTCTGGTAAAACCTCAGTCTGCCAATGTGGAGGAAGGGCAGAGGAAAACAAGAAAAAGAGAGAGAGGAAAAATGAGTATCCCTGAGGAGAGGGGAGATGAAAGGGGGCTAAATAAGTAAATAATAAAACAAATGCCTACAGCTTTCTCAGGGGGAGGAATATAGAATAAATAAATAATTAAATCTAGAATAACAAATAATGTGGCAGAAAGTAAGAGGGCAATTGATTTGACCCTTTTAGTTGATTATGACCATTGCGCATTTGTCTCTCCCCTTCTGAGACCTACGAGCACGTTTCCTAACGTGCTTGTTTGTTCTATACTCTCATCCCCGATATCCCAATTGCAAATTCAGAACCACTAATTATGCTTCCTCTACAACTTGTTCCAATGGCTCATTCCGGTGTGGAGCTAATCCCAGATTCCCAAAAGCTATGCCAAGGCAATGTAAATGCTAGTAGATTTTTCCAAGCCAGAATGGTTTCAAATGCAGGATCAGTGATGGATGGTCTTTCTATTATCTGAGGATCAGACTAGCCAAGTCAAGAAGCCCATCGCTGATTTCCCCTAATGTTAGTGTCTACCCCAATCACTGTGTATTTATCTTTTAGGTCTTGTATATACTTATCTGTAGACATATCATCTCCCCTTTAGTAAAAGGAAACGACATGCCCCTTGAATGCAGGAATCGTCTCACTTTTATATTAGTATTACTAATACCTAGCACAGTGCCTAGTGCGGGGTAGGCACACATTTAATGCTTGCTGGTCGTTTGGCTGTAAAGCCAATTTCTGAGCCATGCTAACTTTCAAAGAGCATTCCCTAAGTTTTCTAATGGGGATGTGGAAAGAGGCAGAATATAGCAGATAGAGTGCTGGGCATGGAATCAGGAGGAATTGGGTTCAAGTCCATCTCAGAAACTAGGTGAGGTAGTTCATCTCTCTGAGCTTCTTTCCTTAACTGTAAAATGAGATTAATAACACCCAACAAACCCACATCATAAAGTTATTATGAAGCACAAATGAGATGTGTGTAAAATGCTTTAAAAGTATGATATAGATATCAGTAGTTATTCAGATTATTATGATTATAAAGGGTACTCATACCAATTAAATCATAGACCTTTGAAGTACTGATCAGGGTGATCAATAAAATGGAAAGAATCTAGGATGATAAGCTCGGAGTGAAGATGAAGGTGGAGGCTCTGGCACTTTTTTGTGTCATGGACCCCTTTGATAGTCTAGTGAAGCCTATAGACACCTTCTTAGAATCATGCTTTTAAATTCATAAAATAAAATACATAGGATTACAGGAGAATTATAATAACTCACATTTATATAGAATCTACTATGTACCAGGCACAATGCTAAGTGCTTTACAAATATTATCTCATTTGATCCTCATAACAATGGGGGGAGGTGTCATTATTATCCCCATTTTGTAGTTGGAAACTGAGATAGAGTTTGAGTGACTTGCCCAGGGTCATGGAGGTAGTAAGGCCTGATTTAAACTCAGGTCTCTACTGACTCCAGGCTTGGCCCTCTATAAATGGCACCACCTCACTGCTCCCAATCTATTACACTGAAAAATAATTATCAAAAAATTTCTTTAAAGTTCATGGAAGCCAGGTTAAGAATCCCTGAAGAGAAAACAAGTGTTGGAAGGGTTGGCATGTAGAGGAAGGATTATCTTTGTTCTGCTTGGCCCCAAGGGGTAGAAGCAGGAATGAGGAGTAAAATGAGGCAAATTTAGGCTTGACAAGAAGAAAAGATTTCCTAACAATTAGAGTTGGCCCAAAGTGGAATTGGTGGGTTCCTCCTCATTGGAGTTCTTCAGGCAAAGGCTGGGAGAACACTTGGGAGGTTTGGTGTAGAGACAAGTCCTGAAGAGAAGACGGTTAGACTCGATCACTGTACCCGCAGCTCCCAGGCTCTGAGCTACCTTCTGGCTCTGAGAGTTGCTTCCTCACCCACAGATCAGCTTTGCTAGCAGGTGAGGTTCTCACAAAACGTCTCACCAAGGACACACACAAAAATGAGAGAACTAGTTAGAAAATGAAGGAACGAACAAACGAATGAATGAAGAAGCCTCCATTAAGCACTTGTGTGCCAAGCACTATGTTAAAGTCTTGCCATACAAATATAAAAGCAAAGCCAGTCCCTCTCTCAAGGAACTTATATTCCAACAGGGTGAGATTGTAATTCATCTGTATTAATTCCTGTACTCCATAATTAACAGGTAAATGAATGACTTCTGAAGGAAAAAGGGGAAGGAGGGGGGGAACTTTTTTGGAATGATGGCATAATTCACCAATCTCCAAAGGTTTTGTACAATAGAATGCAAGCTCTACCAGAGTGCAGCTAGGTGGCACAGCGGATAGAGTGTCAGGAAGACCTGAATTCAAATCTGGCTTCAGACAGTTACTAATTGTGTGACCCTGAGCGAGTCACTTAAACGCCGTCTGTCTCAGTTTCTTCAACTGTAAAATGGGGATGATAATGGCACCTACCGCCGAGAGTTATTAAGAGCATCAGATGACATAATATTTGTAAACCACTTAGTACAGTGCCTGGCACAGAGTAAGGAATAAATGCTTTTTCCATCATTCATTTTCTGGCCAGTTAGAACTTTTTTTTGTATCTTTGGTGGAAGCGTAATTTCAGAATCCTACAATGCACAATCCCATGTTCCCCTTAAAGCCTGGCACAAGTAGACCTTTAATGCTCATTGAATCTTCATGGAATTTATGTAGAAGCCCCTGCCAGGGTCCATCTCAATGAACACTCTCAAAACAGGCTGATTTTATCAGCCCTGGAAGACTAATCAGGAGACTGATTGGATTCAGAAACAAGGTCCTTGAAAAAGTCACTCAGTTGTTGAGAAACGCTTGAGGTTTCTGGGTATGTTTCACTACCTATAATCCATCTTCTCTGCTCACAAATGTTGGGTCTTGCTCTGTAAGACTAAAGCCAAGTGATGCCCTCAGAAAGTAGGCATGCAGTCGAGAAGACTTCCGACTTTTCAATTAGCCAGAGATTGGAGATCCCCTCTGATCATTTCACTAGAAAAAGCTCAGAATCCGTATGACAATCCAATAATAAGCATTTTGAAAGTGCCCGCTAAGTGCAGGACCCTGTGCTAGGTTGGGGATGCAAAGACAGGTAGTTGGGTAGACCAGATCTCTCCTTAGCTCATCTCTGCTATTTTCATTATTGCTAGATGTTGAAGAACCAGGGTCTAGTTGCCGAAAGACACCATTTCTCTCAACAAAACCCTAACAAGTGTTCACCCACTTCTGTGTGAGGATTTCCAGGGAGGGCAAAGCCACTCTCTCCCCAACGAGCCCATTTTAAACTCGAATGTTTAGAACATTAAAAAAAAAAGAAAAAGCTTAAATCTGCTTCTTGGTAACTTCTACCTAGTTCTGCTCTCTGGGCCCAGGTAGAGCAAGGTTAATCCCTCTCCTATACAACAGGAAGAAAGCTGTCATGTGTCTGTTCCCCTCCACCACCATCCCCCAGGGTTTGTTTTGTTTTTAGCTAAAAATTCCTTTTCCTTTTAACTGATCCTCATATGGCATGGATTCTAGACATCTCCTCATTCTGGTCAGCTCCCTCTGACGTGCTTTTTCTTATCAATATCCTTCCTCAAATTTTGGGTCCCAAATTGAATACATTACCTAGATGCAGTGTTACCCACCCGAGCTCAGTGGGACTATCCATTCACTTTTGACACTATGCCCCTCTTAACATAACCTAGGAGAACTTTAGATTTTTCACCAAGACTAAAAACACTAGATCTTTTTAGAGGAACTGTTTTCCAGTCTTGCCTGTCTTATTTTGTACCAAAATATAAATGTTGAGATCCTCCTGGTCCATAGAATTACCCCAATCAACCTAGTTGAATTACTCTGTCAAAAAAAGAATTGAAGTTAGTCTTTACTCTTGATAAACCCATGCTAGCTTTTTAATGATCACTGCTTCCCTTTCTAAATGCACACAAACCATCCCTTTAATAAAGGAATCTAGAATTTGGCCAGGAATAGAACTCAAGTTTGCTAGCCTCAAACATGCAGAGTGAACTCTACTCTCTTCCCCTTTTTTGAAAATCCAGAACATTTGTCTTTCTCCAGTCCTGCAATACCTTTCCAAATTTTCATAATTGTTAAAAGTTTTCTTACAGAAATGTATCAATGACATTTTCCAGTTCCTTCAGTAACTCTAGGATATAGCTCATCTAAGCCTCATGACTTGAACACATTGAAGACATTGAGGTGTTCATCCCTGCGTGACCATGGATAAGTCACTCAGTTGCTTCATCTGTAAATGGCCTCTCAGGACCCTTGTGACTCTAGACCTATGAATCTACAAGTTTTCTCACTCACAGAGATCTGTTATCTACACATTCCATCTACATCAAATCCTGCCCTTCTTTGATCTCTTTGTACTCAAACGTAGTAAAAAAAAAATAACAAATAAACATGTTTTGTTGTTGCTGTCTTTAGCATACATTGACAAGTTCAATTTATTTGGAGATTTAGCACTCCTGAAATTATTCCTAAAAGTCCATCCTATTATCTTGCATGCATCAATTACTTAGCCCTTGCGTCCATCTTCTTTTGAAAACTGGAATTAATCGACATGTCTTGCATTGTTCTCTTTAGGCCTATTCCTCTTTTCTTCTTCATTGAAATCATTTTGATGCCTTCAGAGTGCTATTCTTGAGAGTTTCCTACCCCTGTTGGGCTAATTCGGGGGGGGGGGTTGTTTTGCCAGATGCTTCAGGTTTCTGGAAGTCTGAACTACTGATCACTAAAGCACTAAAGTGCTACCAAGGGAAGGCAAGATATGAAACTCAAATTTCTCCATTTCCAATATTGTTTCCTGAGTCTCTTATCAATTACAAAACCACACAGAACTATTTGAAAGCAATTTTAGCCTCCTGAAGTAATAGACAATTAAGTTTCTATGATCTATTAATTGCAGTGTACTGCAGAGTCTGAGAACTAAATTATTCAAGTATTAACTTTAAGACGTGTAAATGTATCCATTCAACCACCACTTTAAAAATATGTTATAAAATGATGGGCAATTTGCAGGTCCTGCCGATACTTTTCATGAGAGAGGGGAGCATCTTTGTCAATACTTTCGCATTCCCTGAATAATATGATTTGGGCATTTTGGAAAAGAATTGTAAACGTTAGCATAGAGGTTGGCAACCTCCAGCACAGATGGTACATTATTTTATTTTTAATTTCAGAGGTGTACAGACTTTTAAATTATACCACGCCCCCTCCCTACCACCTATAAGTGCCAAATTCAGCCTTAATCATTCTCCTCAGACAAGTTGTCTCCCACATGCACATAAAAAATTGACAAATCACATTTCCTCTTTTGACAAGGTTACGAGACGGGCAGATCAAGAGAATGTTAAAGAAGTTATCATATCACTCACTGAAATCCAGATATACCAAGTTTCTAATGGTATCTCTTGTGACCAAGATCATGATGTTGCTTGGATGATAATGTAGTTAGATTCAAAACTGGTGCAATGGCTGGACTCAGCATTGGGTGAGTGTCAGCTTGGAGGAAGTCCCCAGTACAGTGTCTCAAGGATTGGTCCTTAGCCCTCTTCTGCTCAACATTTTTATCAGTGACTTGTATGAAGGCCTAGATATTATGATTAATCCAATTTTCAAGTGAAACCAAGTGAGGAGGGATTGCTAATATACTGAGTGACTGAATTAAGAGGTAAAAAGATCTCAGCTTTCTAGAAGGATAGGCCAAATCTCGTGAGAAGATACTAAACAGAGATAAACAGCCTAATTCAGGACTCAAAAAATCAATGATGCAAGTAGACAATATGGAAGACATGACTAGATATTGGTTTCAATGTGAAAAGATAGAGGTTTAGTCAATTTTGGGTTTGATATGAGTCAAAGGTACGATATGGGAATCAAACATTGCATGTATATTAAAAAGATTCATGATATTCAGAACAAGAGAAAGTGATTCTGTCCCTGGTCATATCACATCTGGCGGATTTTGTTTGGTTTTGGGCAACACATTTTAGGAAGGAGATTCACTGCAGTTAAGTGTCCTGTTGATACTTAAGATAAGTAAGAAAATTAGGCTTCTTGAACATTCATTTTTTCTTTTATCTCAGTAAAAGAAAAAGATGCACTAGAGTATTTTAGGAATTCATGAAATTTAAATGTATTTAAAATCTTGTTTGAAACTGATAATGGACTTTTAAAGCTATGTAATGGACACATTCTAGAAAAATATGAAATGTAAATCGAATATTTATGAGTAACATATTTTTTAAAATATACCTTAGGGACCTGCTATTTGTAGGAATGTGTCATCAGTTTTGTTTTTCTTGATTTGGTTGGGAAATCACAGAATCATTCCTCATTGATAAATTCCATTAATTAAGATGCTTACACATCAAAATAGTATAAAGCATATAATAGCTGACATTTGCACAGGACTTCAAGGTTATCAAAGAAATTTGCAGATAGGATATCATTTGATTCTAATAACAACTCTGTGAGGTAAATGCTTCAGATAACTGTTATCTGTTTCAGAGATGAGGAAACTCAGGCTCTGATTTAAGTGCCTTTTCCAAGGTCACACAGTAAATATCAGAGGTATCATTCCAACTCAGCTCCCTCTAGACTCCAGATCCAGTGTTCATTCGATTGTTGCAGACTTCTTCAAGTAGAGTACATAGGTATGTAAGACAAGAAAGAGATGCCCAGAATGAGGGAGGAAATAAAATGCAATATGGCTGGCATTATAGCTCGACTTCAGTCGGCAGCACCGAAAAGAATGTTTGACTAGGAGTCAGCCAGTGTGTCACTAAACGATTATTAAGTGCCTACTACGTGCCGATTACTGCTAAGAATGAGGAGCACCTAGCTTCTGGATCTGTGGTCATGAGGAAATCACAACCTCTGAGGCTCAGCTTCCTCATCTGTAAATGGGGAGCATCTACTCCCTATTTCACAGGGCTGTTGTAAAGTGAAAGCAAAATGCATACAAGGCACTTTGCAAACCTCAAAGTTAGTGAGTGTCTAAGGTTAGATGTGAACCGAGGTCTTCCTGACTCCAGGCCTAGCTCTCCATTAGCTGAGTCGCCTAGCTCCCTAATCATAGAAGGCATCGTTCTAATTGCATGGCAGTGTAAAAGAGATCGCTCTAACCATCTGCAATGGAAACAACAAAGTGGATGAAAAATGCCTATCAGTAAGACTCTGGCATAGAAGTCGATGCGTAGCATTAGCTCAGCAGCACCTATTTAGTCAGTATGGGCACGGCGCATGAGGAGCCAGGCCCAAAATGGAGCAGAAAGAAAACATCAGGCTGTCCAGGATTTGTTCAGCTGGTATATGGATCCTGCAGTACTTTCGACGACCCCAAACTTCTCCCTGCTACAAAAGCCTGTTCCTTCCAGTGATGCCCTCTGGTCATGAATCCTGGAATGTCCTGATCTCAGAACACTCAAAATCACGACTGACCAAAAGGGCAAGGAAAGACGCATTAAAAACACAAGGAGACTTCTGGCTAACATGAATCTAGCACTATCAACAACATAAAATACATTTAATAATAATAGCCAGCATGTATATAGTACTCCAGGGTTTGCAAAGTGCTTTACAAAAAGTATCTCATTTAATCTTCAAGACAATCTTGCCAGGTAGGTGCAATTATTATTTCCATTTTACAGATAGGGAAACTGAGGTACAGAAAGGCTAAGTGACTTGCCCAGGGTGACGTAACTATCAGATATGTCTGAGGCAAGATTTGAACTCAGGTCTTCCTAATTCAAAGTCTATCTATTATGCCTTCAATTTATTTGTTTACCCAGGAAAGAAGGTGGGCCATTCAAGTGGCAAGAATCAGAGATTACTCTTAGACAGCCAAGGGTACATTGATCTTAGAAGAAAGACAGCAAGACCCCTGGTGCATTGAGTGGAACTTCTTGCGGAAAGCTGTGGTGAAGGATCCCCTGGTCTAAGAGAGCTGCAATCAGCATCTGTTTTAGCAGTACCTATTAATTAGAGCGTAATTCCATTCAAAATGGTCAGCACATCGTTCTAGTCAGCATCTATTTCACGTTTTAGTTGTTGGTTCTCTACGTAACAAAACATTCACAGCAGCACTTTTTGTGACAGAAAAAAGAAGTGTCTGCACATCTGTGAGAGGCATGGCTGGACAACCAGTGCTACATGGCATATTATTGCATGTAAGAAATGACAGATATAAGGAACTAAGAAAAGTATGGGAAGATTTATCCAAACTGATGAAGATTGAAGTCAATAGAACCAAGAGAGGCCTATACACAATGATCATAGTAACAGAAGCAAAAATGACCTTAAAAAGCAGCTCAATTCAGCTGGTCTTGATCTCTACTGTGGTAGAGATGATGGATGATACCTCCCTTCTCTTGGTGGAGAGGTCAAGGACATGGACGCTCTAGGGTGAAGTTCATTTGGCTTAAATAATTTTCTTTGCAACAAATAAGAGTTCAAATCAAGGAGAGAGGGACTATGATGAAATGGCTGATGCAAAGTAAAAAAAAAATGATAAGGGCTGATATTTATACAACATTTTAAGCTTTAGCAAAGTACATTACCTTCACAAAAGACAATTATTTTTATTACTGTTATTATTAAAAAGATTTCCTTTGCTTTTGTTTTTAGCCAATGGCATCTATGTGAAAAGTGAAAAATTTTCCAAATATCAGAAATGATCCATTTTACATTAAGATCTTATCTCTATCCCAGCTTCTTTCAAATTTGGTATCAATAAATAGACTAGTATTTCAATAGAAACAATCAGGGTGAAAATATTCACTTGGTAAAAGTGTAACTTGGGTGGAATTTTAACCCATTTAACACACTGTAAATGAACAGAGAAAATATAAATCCTAAAACACCATCTAAGACTCTATTGATTTTGGAAGTCAATATAAAATACTAGAAGATCAAAAAACATGGCATCCAAAAATGCTGAAATGGGAATATCATCACCTGTGAAAAAACTGGAACGAATAAAAGAAAAAGCAATAAATTAAAGAGACATAAAAATTAGACCAAGAAATAATTTAAAGCCCAACAATGCTGCAGCTAAATCACCCAAGTGGGTTTTAATATTTCATAATGACACACGGCTGTCTCAAGTCATTTACATAGCTCAACACTCCACAATGTATTCTGTCAAGATGCTTCTGGAAACTTAAATTCTCTAAGCAGGAGATCAAGAAGCCCCTGGTCGTTAAAGAAGAAATGTAAATACCAGTTTCCCTGACCTTACAGGTGCTCAGACTGCTCATGCTTTGAATATTTCTAAATACCTTCCCCTGTAGAAAGAAGAGTCAAGTGAGAGGTGAACCCAACTGGTTCTCGGGAGATGTGGCACTAGTCCCAGCTGATTCTTTGGGGGACTTTGGCCAAGTCACTCCTCCTCCCCGGGACTCAAGTTTCCCATCTGTAAAATGGGAGGGGGATAGACTAGAGGATTTCTACTTAAAGCATTCCCAGCATTCTGTGACTCCAGGACCAGAGCCTGCCTAATAGAAATCCTCAGCCACTTAATTTGGATAAATCACATTAACACTGCCTTCTGTGTAATAACAGGCAATCACTTAATCAACCATCACCATGTTAGTAAATCAGGTAGACAGAAGTAGGCAGCCATTTATTTGGTGCATTACTGATTAACATTTTTGGTCCATTCTAGTCTCTCTCTTTGTACCTAGAGAACTATTTAAAATGGTAATGATAACAATAACAATAATGAAGCTGTTGACATTATGCAAAATAATGGAGAAAGGACTAATGGAGTGTAACTCAACGTGGGGTACTTGGATGCTTTTCCAGGCCCCCTTGGAGTATAGTTACCCTCAATATAAATAAAATCACTTAAAAATTTGCATTGATAGCTTTTGTTTTTTCTTACAACACTTCCATTTCCAAATATATCCTTCTACCCTTCTCTACCTTCCCTTCAAAGGAACAGGAGAAAGGAGCGGTTCAGCCAACTAACCAATATATCATCCAAACGCAGCTGTATATGCAATGTTCCGTACCCATGGCCCCCACCTCTGTAAGGAAGGAAGGGAGGAGCATTTTTCACCTCTTCTTCAGATTCATTAAGCCTCCTAATAATAGCTAGCATTACTTTTTTTCACAAATGAGGAAATTGAGGCCCAGAGAGGTGAAATGATTTGTCCATAGTGACACAGTTATAAAAAATTACAGAAGTAGGATTTAAACCTAGGGCTGTCTTGACTCTTGGTCCAGTAAAGTTTTCATTATTATTCTACAAGGTCTACTGATTGTAACAATGGTAAAAGACAAGCAGCCATTGAAATTCACTGAGTGCTCATTACATTTAACACATTGAAAACCCAAGACATGGAAAACCCCTACTCAGTCCTCAAGGAGCTTATGATATAGTCTTCCTGCTCTTCTCATGCTCCATCTTCACCTACATACTCTTTAGAACATCCTCTCAGCACAGAAAGGAAAGAAAGAAGGAAAAAGGAAGGAAGGAAGAAAAGAGGAAGGGAGAAAAGAAGGAAGAAAAGAGGAAAAAAAGAAAGGAAGGAAGGAAAGAAAGAAAAAAGGGAAGGAAGAAAGAAGTAAGGAAAGAGGGAAGGAAGAAGAAAGGAAGGAAAGAAGAAAAGAGGAGGGAAGGAAGAAAAGAAGGAAGAAAAAAGGAGGGAAAGAAGAAGGAAAGAAGAAAAGAGGAAGGGAGAGAAGAAAAGAAGGAAGAAAAAGGAGGGAAGGGAAAAAGAAGGAAAGAGGGAAGGAAGAAAAAAGGAAGGAAAGAAGAAAAGAGGAGGGAAGGAAGAAAAGATAAGGGAAGGAAGAAAAAAGGAAGGAAGAAAAGAAGAAGGAAGAAAAAAGGAGGGAAGGAAAAAGGAAGGAAGGAAAGAGGGAAGGAAGGAAAATTCATGACTCAGTATCTTATTAGGCCATCCCTGTATTTTACAGTAACATTGCAGATTCAGCTGTGCAACCTTGGACAAGTCACTTTCCCTGGTCTGTACAATATAGAGATTGAACCTGAGGCTTCATCAGGTACCACTGATCTAAGTTATGAGCCAGTGGATGGTCCTTGAGAGTTGCTATGGGTAGATAATACGTCACCCTGTAGTCAGCTTAGCAATATCTTCTTTGGAATTGGCAGGCTTGGTCCCCAGACAGAAGGATAGCCCATCCCTGGCACTGTCTGTTCACAAAGTCCTTCCAGCTTGATGGAACCTCCCAGAGCTTATTGTCCGATAGCATGACCATCAAGACCCCTTTCTCAATCCCTCTTAATTCTTGTGTCTTCCTTCTATTAATCATCTCCAATTAATCCGTAGTTGTTTGCCCGCTGTCTCTCCCATTAGATTGGGAGCTTCTCCAGGGCAGGGACTCTTCTACCCTGCTCTGCATTTCCAGTGCTTAACACAGTGCCTGGCACATAGTAGATGCTTAATAAATGCTTACTGACTGACTGTGAGGCAATGGAGGAAGATGCCCCTTTCAGATGATAAAGGGAGCACTTAAAATAGCCAGAGAATTGCAGGAAGAGAGAAATAGAATAAGCTCTAAGCATGAGTTTTTTAAGGTCCTTCCTGGCTCTAAATCCTCTGAGCCTATATTCATAATAATGACACTACGTTATTCAGAAAAAAAGTTAAATTGCATTTAGCGAACCGTTTAAAATGTGATATATCCAACTATATAGTGTATTTCTGAAAGAAAATTCTTATTTTTAACCAAAATGGTTATTTTAAAGTTGTAAATGGACACAGTTATGGTACCAAGAAAATTCACCTTAATTACTCAATTTGATATCCAATATTGAAATACTCCAATGGATCTGGGCTGTCACTGATTTGGGGAATCCATGCAACGAAGCCAGTCCCATCCATTCCTGACCATACCATGAGACCTTTACAGTAATAATGGCTGGCATCTACACAGCCCATTGAGGTTTGCAAAGTGTTTTATTTCGTTTGATCCTCACAGCAACCCTAGGAGATGGATGCTACTTATTATCCTCATTTTACAGATGAGGAAACTGAGACTTGGAGATGGAAAAATGCTACATTTGGCATCAGAGTATCTCAGTTTGAATCTTCAATATTCAACATACAACTTCATCTGTAAAACGAGGTAGTTGTATACATGGCCCCTAAGATCTCTTCTAGCTTTTATCCATGATGTCATGATTCATCCAGGGTCACACCACATGGCAAGTAAGTTTACATTGGTAACTGAGACCAAGTCACCCAAGAGCATATGATAATGGGTCCCTTTGGACATGGATTTTTAAAAACTCAATATAATTTTAAGACCAGACAACTCTGTTCTCCCAAACACACAGGTACAGACAAAAACACATTTGTTGGGGGGAGAGAATGAAGGTCAAAGTCTCCAGTTGAAATTAATTCTCAAGAGGCTCATTATCAGAACCTTGCACAGGACAACAAAGCCTGGTCTGGGGTCTGGATGTTACTAAGTGTAACAATCTCTCCTTCACAGTCATGTGTTTTTAACCTGGGATCCACAGATGTTTATGCAGATAAATTGTGAACATGGATAGAAGAAAATTGCATCTTTATTTTCACCAACATCGAACTGAAATTTAGCATTTTTTCTGACTGTGAATACAGGCCACAAATATTATTACGAGAAAGGATTAATAGGCTTCACCAGATTAACAAAAGGGTTCACAACACAAAAAGGTTTAAGAACCTCTGTTTTGGGGCGAGTGATGATGAAATCAGCCTGCATGTCCTTATAAAGTAGGGGCTCAAACTTTTTAATGTGTATCCTGAACCCTTTGGCAGCCTGGTGAAGCCATGGCCTCTTTTTAGAATAAGGTTTTTAAATACATAACACACATAGGATTGTGCAGGAACTGAATTATATTGAAATACAGTTATCAAACTGTTTAAAAACAAAGCAGGTTTAGAAACTCCAGGCTACCCCTGTCCTAGAAACTACAATGACCTATCATTCCCATGTCCTCTACAAAGTCTTCCCCAAGTAGAACAATCGCTCTGCCCCCATCTCTCCCACTCTTGAAATATTTGATGTTCATTAAGAAGAGATCGTGCTTAATTAAGTTCATTTCATTTTTGACAGGGTTACTAGATTGGAAGCTCCCAAGACTTCTGTAGGTACAGTTTCCCTTGGTTTTAGCCAAACATTTGAGTGAGTCTCTCACGTGATCATTGTGGAAAAATAGAGAGAGGTAAGCTAGAGAGTCAAGTTAGGAGGATTTGGAAATGGTTGAATAGTCACACTCAAAGACTATTCATTTCATCATTTGATGTCAGATTGGAAGGAAGGCTCCAGGGGAGCAGTCCAGCCAGGCTCTGGGCTGTTAAACATTTTTATGGATGATTTGGATAAAGGCAGAAATGGCATGATTACAGAATCTGCTCAAGACACAAAGCTGACAGGGATATTTAACATATGGAATGAGAGAGTGGGGATTTTTTTTTTGAGGCAATCAGGGATAAGAGACTTGCCCATAAGTGTCTGAGGCCTGATTTGATCTCAGATCCACCTAACTCCTGGGTCAGTGCTCTATCCACTGTGCTACCTAGCTTCCCCAAGAATGGGAATTCAAAAAGATCTCAACAGTCTGGGACATTGGGCCAACCCTAATAAGATATTTCTTCATCTGCAAAATTCAAATAATAATAGCAGCTGCTTCCTAGGGTTGTTGTGGGCATAAAATAAGGCAATATTTGTAAAGCACTTTGTAAACCTTAAAGCACTATATAAATGACATCATCATCGACTTATATTCGGGTTAAAAAAATCAACTTCCAAAGCATAAGATGGGGCAGGCATGGTTAGACAGCATTTCGGCTGGGCAAGTCACTTTAGCTCCATAGGCCTTGCTTTCCTCATCTGTAAAATTAGGGAATTGGATTAGATGGCCTCTGTGCTCCATTCCAGCTCTAGACTTGGGGTTCCATGAGAATCCAAGGGATGTAGCAGCTGTCAGCCCAATATGAGTTGATGTTGTGACGTGGCAAGCAAAAGAGTTAACGGAGTCTTGGGCTGCCTTGGGAGAAGCATACATAATAGCGTCCAAAACCGGTAACCTAATAGTCCTCTGCCCTGGTCAGAACACAGCTGGAGAATTTAGAGTATTTAATTCTGTGTCATTCTTCTGGATGGCCATTGAAAAGATGAAGTGAGTTAGGGTAAATAGGTTACAAAGGTAAAGGGCCTCTAGTTTATGGTGTGTGAGGGTTGGATGAAAAAAAATGTTGCAGATGTTTAGCCTGGAAAAGAGGATGCTTGAGGGAGGGGGGAAGGGCAGGGTAGGTGACCTCCAGTATTTTTAAGAGGTGTCACATAGAAGAAAAGAAATGTGTTCTGTTGGCCCAAGGGGACAGATTGAGGAGCTATGGGTGGGAATTACAAAGAGTCAAATCTTGTCTTGATATCAATAAAAAACTTCCTACCGATGAAAGCTTGATGGAAATGGAATGGGCTGCCTTCGGAGGTTTCCCATCTCTGAAGGTCTCAGAACAAAAGCTGGTTGACCGCTTGTCAGATAGGATGGCCTCTGAGGTCTGTTCCCGCTCAGAGATTCTCAACTTCTGTTATTTCTTTTAAGCCTCTGGTTATGACTCTCATACCACAATCAATTTCACTTTCAATCATTTGCTCTAGTTTTGAGGGAATGGAAATATCCCTCATCAGAAATGCCCTGGTTTTTTGTGATCTCCTATTGCCACACTAAACCTTTTTATAGAATTTACAAGCTGGAAGGGATTTTATATGTTATCCTGATTGCCTGGAAATACTGTGCATCTGGAGTGACAAAATGGCAGACTGACCTCTTTTGGCTTCCTTAATACCCAAGAGACGCCACCTCTGGGCATCAAGCGCTATCGGAGAGGCAGTGTGGTAGAGACTTCGGTAGCCTTGCTATCAAGAAGGTCTGGGGTTCCTTCCAACTCTGACTCTCTGAGCGATCTTCGCTAAGTCAAGTCAGCTCTCTAAACCTCAGTTTCCTCAACAGTAAAATGGGGATCTCAATACCTATAAGATCTACTTCACAAGGTTGCTGTGAGAAATGAATGATATAAAGATGGGTAAAGAGTTCTGTGAGACTGAAGTGCAGCTGTCAAAGAGACTTTCTTAAAGTGCACTCAATAAACTGAAGCAGTGCCCTATTACCTCCGAGACAAAATATAAAAATCTTCCATTTGTTATGTAAAGCTCTTTACAACCTGGTCTCTTCCTGCCTGTCCAGCTTTATTACGTTTTACTCCTCTCTCCACACTCTGCAATCCAGCTACATCAGCCCTTTGCTATTCCTCCCGCCAGACGTGACGTCTCCTGCTTCTGGGCCTTTGTCCCAGCTGTCCCCTGTGCCAGAAATGCTTTCCCTCCTAACTCCCTGCATCTAGTGTCCTTGGATTCCATCAAGATTCAGCTCAAATCCCACTCTTCATAGGAGACTTTTTCTGGTCTCCCCCTTCCTTCCTCCACTCTACCACCACTCCCTTCTCTCTGCTATTATCCTTCCACAGACTCTGCCTATATGTTACGGATATGTGTTCTTTACACATTCTCTCTCCCATTAGAATGCAATGCCCTTGGTGGCAGCAGCCATGTTTTTGCCTCTGTATCTTCGACACTTAGAACAGACCCTGGCTCACAGTAAGTGCTTAATAAATGCTTTTTGACTGATCATATGCTAGTTGCTGTTATAACCTAGGATTTGAATAATCTTCTGAATTCTTTGAGTTTAATTTTTTTTTCAAGCAGCTAGACAATGCATAGAATTAAAAGGAAAACTCAAGACTCGGCAGCTAATTGGCTACAACAGCAAATTCAGAATCCTTTCTGTGCCAGTCACTGTGCAAAGAGCTAGGAATATAAATAAATCAAGCAAAGCTGTCCCTGCCCTCAAGAAGTTCCCATTCTAATAGTCAGGGAGACAGCACACAAAGGAGATCGAGAAAGTAGGGGACGGGATTCACACGGGGCCATGGCTAGGGATGTCTGGGAAACGCTGTTCACTCCTGGAACCCAGCAAGACGGAGACAAAGCCAGCCTGTTAAAGCCTGGGAGGCTGCAGGGGAGAGTCTAACTTTCTGGATCCTTCTCAGGCACAGTCAGTTCATCGGTACCCAGCTCTCCACAAAAGACACCTAGCAATTGGTCTGTGCCTAGATTGCCAGTGTCATGATACTAAAACCTCCTAATAATGACCATGGAAGCCCTGCTGCTTTCTACCACAGAAGACGAACAGAGCCATAGGAAACTAAAGCAGGAAGAGAGTCCCTCATTTGACAGATCAGGAAACTGAGGTCCAGAGAGACTTGAAGTGGTTTGTCCAAAGTCCCAAAGCAAGTTAGTGAGAGATTAAAAACTAGAGACACAAGATCACAGAGGGAGAGTCCAAAGGGAGGCCATGGAGCCCAACTCCCTCATTTTAGAGATGAGGCAGCCGAGGCACAGAGAGGCAGGTGATTTGCTCAATGTCACACAGATATTAAATGGCAGAGCCTGTGTTTGAACCCAAGGCCTATGATTCCAAACCTAGCAATCTTTCCACTCTGCTATGCAAATAAATACGAAGTTTCTCATAGTCTAACTTAAACATTAAACATGGTTTATTGCATGCTTTCTTTGTGAGACTTGGTGTAAGTAGCAATGCTTTATCAACCAAGACACACAGTTACCAAGAGCATCCATCCCACTTCTGACCACATTGAATAACAGAATTTCCTGCCCTCCAGAATATACGCTCTCCCTTGTCACTCATCATCAGGGGGATAGTCAAGACACTGGTTCAGGAGGCAGAGGACCTAGGTTCAAGTCTCACTTTTGACACTATCTCTGTTACCTTGGCTAAGTCACTTAACTTTCCTGGGCCTCAGTCTTTTCATGGGAAAAAACGGAGTGTTAGACTAGATGATCCCAAGATGGCTTCCAGCTTTACATCCAGGACCCCACAATTCACAAAAAAAGGAACTGGAATATCCTAATAATTAGAGCTATTCCAAAATGACATAAGCTTCCTTCTAACTCTACTCTTTCTCCATCTCTAGAAATATTCAAGCAGATATTTGCATGACAACCTGTTAGCAACATTGTAGAATATATTCCTTCATAGGGTAAAAATATTGACCTCTAAGGCCCCTTCCACAATAAGATCCTGTCTATAGCATCTCACAGATATTCCGATGCAAATGGCAATTAGTTGTAGATACCACGGTGTCTACACGAGGTACAGTCATTCTTATACACACTTAGTCCTTTCTCTTCTTTAGCAAGTGGAGAAAGAATATTGGAGAATCCCACCACTAGTAGAAAATGCTGGGATGCAAAGCATCTCTCCTTGCTTTGGAGGAGCACGGAAAAGCTGACTCAACAGGAGTGTAGTAACCTCATTTTCATCCACGGTGCACCCTGTCCATCTTAGGTCTTCTTCTATCCTGCCCCACCCAGACAAGAGATGCAGCTTCATAAGAGAGATCAGGCCAGGGTCTCACTCATTTTTCCCCCTGTTCTCTCCCTTTCCTTCCCTCTTCAGTATTCCCTTCAGAGGCAGCAGACAAGATAGGAAGAATGGTAAGGTCCTGCTGACAGTATCCTCTCTCTTAATGAGGAACAGTACCCAGGAGGATGGTTCCTTCCAGCTTGCCACACTGGGATTCAGTCTTTCAGCTGAGGATGCGAGTTGTTACACTATACAGGTCACATAAAAAGACACAGAGTTCCCACATAAATCATTTCTATCTCCACCACTGAAATTTCATTCCATTCAAAGCATTCCAAACAGAAGCCTTGCTCATCAAGGTAAAATTAAAGCTACCATGTGAGAGAGGAGCCTCAACTCAAGCTGAGAATAAAAATAATAAATAAATTAAATAAATAAACAAATAAGTGAGTAAATAAATAAATAGAGGGCTTCTGTCCTTCCTTCCATCTTGCAACATCCCTAGTTTCCTTCAAGGCTCAGCTGAAGAGCTACTTCCTGATCAAGGTTAGTCCTTGTCCCACTAGTTGGCAGTGACCTGTTGCAGCTCTCCCAGCCTCTCACAACACCAAAATGTGCTGGCTATGTGATCATGGTCAACTCATACTGTGCCTCACATAATCTCTGGTTATGACCCCAGTAGCTGCATTGTACCAACTATGCCTCCCTACCCTCTCAATCTCACTGCCCTGGTCTAGTTCTGAAGCCATAATTAAATCAATAGTGGCATTGCTATTGGAAATGGGGAGGTGTCAAATACTTCCCTATGGCACTACCCTCCATCCTTGCAACTTTCACAATGGAGATAACCCTCTCTAACCATCTTTAGATGTTGTCTTCCCCCCTATTAGAATATAAGTTCCACTCCTGCAAAAAAAAAAAAAAATGGTTCCCCTTGCTAGGAAAAAAAAAAAAACTGTTCCTCTTGCCAGAAAAAAAAAATGTAATCTGTCAAAGGGCTGAGACTGCATTCCCTTTTCTATTTCTATACCCAGTGTTAGCACAGTGCTTGGCACACATTGTCATTGCTTAATAAATACTTTTACTCTCCTATAATTTTTGTATATATATTATCCATTTGTATTCATGTTGTTTCTCCCAATAGAATGTAAGCTCACTGGGGGGTATGGAGTGACTCTTTTTTGTCTTTGTATCTTTGATCACCTAGCACAAAAATCTGACACAAAGTAGCTGCTTAATAAACACTTGATGAATGAATGAACAATTCAGATCCAAGATAGTACTTTATCTTCCTTAACATAAAGGGACTGTTTTTGCCTTGGTTATATACTTAACTGTGTCAGCTTGACATTCCACTCTCCATGAGCAGGCTGAGACAATGCTAAGTCTAAAAGTCCATACCAGCCATTAAAGGTAAGAGAATTAAGTCAGTGTGCAAGGGGAACCCCTATCTATTATAATCTTACATAATTTATGGGCATGTCATTGATATTCAAGATGATGGTATGATCAAGACAGATCATTTAACACACTTATCAAATTTCAGATTGCGCTACCTCATCAAATGTATCTGGAAAACTACTGGGGGTTTGGAGGAAATATGCTTGTGCCTGCACCGTTGAATGTGTTTGTCACGGTAATGGCAGTATTTCCCTTTCCATTTGGTTGTGATCAAACCTGGACCATCACATATTAAATGACTCTTGGACATAAGTGCAGTCTATCCAGGGTTTGGTCATCAATTTCACAGTCCCGTTCAGGATGCAGATCTCTGCTCTTAAAGGCACCGGGGCTTGCAATCATATAACTGAGCAAGGAAACAATCCTGCAATTATAGACCAATTGTGAAGCTAATAAAGGTGGCTGATGATTTTCCACAGAAACGCTGGTAAAAATTTCCAAACTGATAAGAAATGCAATGGAAATCTCACTGAATTTAGAGGGAGAGAACCTCCATTGGGATCCCAACATGGCTACCATGTATGTCCTCAAGCAAACTGCTTCCCCTGTCTGGGCTTCAGGTTCTGTAAAATAAAGGGGACTGGATGGGATGTCGCCTCCAGATCTGGACTGAGGATCTAAGCAAATGCCCAAATAGGTTTGGTTTTCTTTTGTTCATTGTTTGTGTTCTAGCAGGGGTATGGGCAAAGCCTGAGCAGCTAAGTGGCACAGTGCATAGAGCCCCTGGCCTGGAGTCAGTGAGATTCATCTTCCTGAGTTCAAATCTGGCCTCAGACACTTACCACTTGTGTGACCCTGGGGTAAGTCACTTCACCCTGTTTGCCTCAGTTTCCTCATCTGTAAAATGAGCTGGAGAAGGAAACAGGAAACTGTCCCAGTATCTTTGCCAAGAAAACTCCAAATGGGGTCAAAAAGAATTGGACAGGACTGAAATGGCTCAACAACAAGAACATGGGCAAAGCTACACATTCATTAGAAGAGACTAAAGTTGGCGCAGCCTCTGGTAACTGCCTCTCAACTCTGCCTGGATTCTCAGAAAGGCAGCGACATTTAAATCAAGGAGAGCTGCACCAAGAGCGATTTGAATGACAAATGAGAAGAGGAAGGCGTCTCTGGTGGATAAAAAGCCTGCTTGCCAGTTTCATTTGGCTAAGGGCCCTTGGTATAGCTATAGCTTAGGTTCTATGTTACTTGTGGAAATTCCTAATTAGATCCTGAGCTTGGAAACAAATGTTATACTCTTGCAAGAATTCTGAAAAGTTTGAGCTGTCAATGTTTCACATGCTGTTGGGTTTTAGTTGGGAACCATGTCTTTATCTCCTCCCCTCCCCTCCCCTTATCTACCACTAAATAAAAGTCACTTATTAAAAAGCTATCCAAACAATTAGATAGCATGCTAGACTTGGAGTGAGGGTTCAAAGCTTGCCTCTGACAGGCACTGAACAAGTCACCTAACCACCCTGAACCTCAGTTTCTTCATCTGTAAAGTGAGGATAATAAAAGTTATAGATTTGACCTGACAGGTTTCTCGTTAAGTGCCAGCGAGGCAGTTTACACAGCTGGAAGCACTGCATAAATGTGAGGGACTGGGAGGCAGTCTGGCATTGCATATAGACAGAGTTAGCCCCATAGTCAAGAAGGTCGGGGTTCAGGTTCTATCTCTGGAGCACACTGCCTGTGTGACCCTGCACAAGTCCCTTCATGACTCGGGGCCCAGGCATCTCTCCAAGTTACTAAGCAGGTGCCGATCTGCAGTGGTAATAAAAATAATGGCTAATAATTATACAGGGCATGCAGGTTTGCAAAGCACTTTATTCGAGGGATCCTTCCTATAAAGAGCCTGAGAAGACAGTGTTCTTCTTATCCCCATTTTACAATTGGAGAAACTGAGGCTAAGAGGAATTCAGTGACTTGCTCAGGGTCTTATGGCCAGCATATGTCCAAAGCAAGTTTCGAACCCACGTCTTCCAGACTCCAAGTCCAGCATGCCAATAACTGTTACTCCGCCTCATTGTTTTCCTATCCCAGAGAAATTGCAGGTCTGGGCCCCCAAATCAATAAATGTCAGTTATTTTTCAGCAGATCCCCCTGCCTTTGAAAGTGTGAAAAGAGCAATGACCAAACACAGAAACTTTGCTTTAATGTCAGCAGTGCCTTAGTGTCTTTGTTTTAAATGTCCTACTCCAGCAGAAGAGCCGATTTGCCTCGTGGCCCTCTAATTATCACAGACAAACCTCTCCCTTGTTACGTGAACCTCTCCGGGGCTTGCTTTTAACAAGAACTCATTAGGAAATTCTCAGTGCAGTCTGAGATGCACCTCGGTCTGATACAGAGGTAAGTTTATTCCTTGAGGACTGCTTCTCTTTAAAGAAGCCAGGAGCTAACTCACTAGCAAAGAGCCCCAAGTAATAACAAGATCAGTGGCGATCTCTTCAAGCAATGCCATCAGGCAGGACCCAAAAAGCACGAAAGGAAAACTTGCCAGAACTTTGCCCGGCAGTTTTCCCCCTCAAGATGAGTTCCTCCCGCTCTCTCCTCCCTGAATTCCAAGCATCTTTGCCCAGTTTACAAAGTCCGAGCTCCTGGCTGACTTCACTCCATCGCCAGCCGAGGCTCCCTAAGTCAAATGCAGCAGCAGCCCCAGCACGGGACTGCGCCCCACACTGACAGGGTGGGCGAGCCCCTTTCTTCAACAGGTGCGAAAAAGAAAAAGACGAAGACGAAGAGGAAGAAAAGGCCAGCAGGAAGGGCACACCTTCTGCCTGGTCTCCCCCCACCTTCCGCCCCATCAAAGGCAGGGGAAATCTGTGCCTCGGGTTTCGGTCTCTGCCGCCTCCCCCTCCCCCAACCACCCGAAAAGGGAAAATCAGATAAAGAACTGAGGGACGGGGGCACGAAGCTAATCGCAGGGCGCAGTCATGCTGGGAAGGGACAATGGGCCCCGGTGCTTTCTTTCTCTGGCCTCGCTGCAGAGCCCAGTGTGAGGAAAAGAAAGGGAAAGTGTGTACTGAGTTACCCTCCATCTCGTAGATGCGGACGCTCGTCTCTGCGGCCTCAGTTGCTGCTGGCGATGCCCGTGCTCGCTGAGCCTGGGAGGGAGAGGAGGGCTCTGTCACCTCCCTGCCGGCTGCTGCAGGCTGCTGCTGCCTTCGCAGCTGTCTAAGGGCGGCGCCTACTGCTGCTGCTGCTGAGGCTGCCCCTGGGATCCTCTGGGCGTCCCCGAGCCTGGTGACAAATAGCTGCAGGTGGAATGGAACACCCCCTCCCCCCCCGCGCCCCCTCGTCCAGGAGCGCTGTGAGCACACCGTGTACGCCTTCCACTTCTGCGGTGCAGTCTGTACTCTATCCTTTATGATCACGTCGTCTTCCACTCTGCTGCCCCTTTTTTTGAAACTCCTTTGAGCCCCAAGATGCATCCACTTCCCCAGACACAGAAAGGGTGAAGGCTCCTACATCTAGAGCTGAAGGGGCCTCCAAGTCTATCCAGTCTAGCCCCTTGTTTTTTGCTTGTTTGTTTTTTGCTAGGCAACGGTTAAGTGACTTGCCCAGCGTCACACAGCTAGTGTGACAGCTAGCTACTTGACACTTGTCAAGTGTCTGAGGTCGGATTTGTACTCAGGTCCTCCTGACTGCAGGACCAGTGATCTGTCCACTGCTGCCCCTAGCCCCTTCATTTTTACAAATGGAAAAACTTAGGGCCAGGGATGTTAAGTGACTTGCCCAAGGTCATATAGGCAGGTAGTGAGAGGAAGAAGCAGAATTTGAACCTTGGTCCTCTGATTCCAAGAGCAAGCGTTCTTTCCACTTTCAATTTGCTGAGCTGGAGACAGGTCTTGGGCAAGAACAGGCAGCAGTAGAAATCTAGAGTCAGACTTCTTCAGAGGTCTTTTATTAGTAAGGTCTAGCTCAGTGCTTGGCACATAGCTGGTGCTCAATCAGTGCATGTTGAATGATTGGTTTCTTCAGCTCTAGATGGGAATGCAAGGCAGTGTGAGTAGGGGAGAGTGGGAAAGGGCAGCACACAGCCTGCTAGCCGCCTCCCCCCCATTTCTTGGGGGGCACCTCTGGGGTATGTGAGGCTTTGGAAGGGGAGGGCTTTGGACTAGGGCTTTTTTCCAGCCTTTAGGTAGGAGATTAGGCTCAGCAGGTGCCTGGGATCCCAGAGGTTCCCACCTGCTCCTCAGTTGTGTGGCCAGGTTCCCAGGCTGGTCTAGCTTTGCAAGATGAGCCCGTTGATATTTAGGTCCTGTGGCCATGCCAGCTTTAGCTAGCTTGCTTAGTAGAGGCCTATTTTAGGGCTGGGCAGGGCCTGCTGACCATTCAGTACTTCTTTTTTTTTTTATTTAAGTACTCTAAAAGTGAATCTCTTTTCCTAGGATAGAGTTTCAGGCTTTTGAGACTGGCTGGATATCAAGACCTCTGGGAGTGCAAAGGAGAGTGAGTCTGTGTGAGTATGTGTGCAAGGGGGGTGTAGGGGTGGGGAGGGAATTTGATAAGGAGGGGAGGAGAGCATGAGTCAGAAATGTGTCATACTGACCTTCAGAGGATCATAGAGAGCCAGAAGGTTCACAGGACCTTAGATTTAAGGTTGCAGTGGACTAGAGAGTTCATCTACTATTACCTGCCTTATTTTCCAGATAAGGACATAGACCTTTAGAGATTGAGTGATTTGCCCAAGGTCTCACATAGGATAGGCTTCAGAGGTGGGATTTGACCCCAGGCCCCCTGACTCCAAAGCCAATGTTCTTCCCCCTGGAGGAGGTGGTCATAGCCATGCAGCTAATAAATATCAGGGGTAGAATTTACACCTAGATCTTTCAAATATAAATCAACTGATGGCTCCTCTTTGAGTGTGTTTCCTTTTATCAATTCTTAAAACTGAAGTTGTATGTATGAAAGAAACAATTTATAAATGCCAAGGAAAAAGAATACTGATTGCAATTTATGATTCCCATATGAAACATTTGGACACAAGGTACTGTATTTTTTTTCCCTATCTTGTGAGAAATGAAAAATGATCATGATAGACAGGAAGATAAATGATGTCTTCTCGTCAGCAGCATGGAGGTCCTTATTCCCCAGGGGAGGAAACAGCCTGTCCCTAGCTTACCTACACCCTAATGTTAAAATTGAAAAACTGGCCCAAGGAATCAATGATAATTCTGTGCATATTTGACATCAAAATGAAAATCTCTCCTAGGTTTCACTAGATAAAAAGACAGGTACCCAGATCCTTAAAGGTAAATAATCAGAGAATCTCAGACCTGGAAGGGACCTCAGAGTCCATCTTGTCCAACCCAGACCTGACCAAGATTCCCCTCTGCAATATACCCAACAAGTGGTCAGCCAATCATCCCTGGAAGAACTCAAGTGAAAAGACTAGTCTCAAGGCAACACATGCTACTTTTGAATACTTACAATCTCTTAGCTAGATTTTGCCTCAATGTTTCCACCCATCATTTCTAGTTCTGTCCTCTCTGGGGCCAAACAAAACAAATTTAATCCATGCTATTTAAGGACATGCCTGCCACCCCCACCCCCCAGGATTCTCTTCTTCCTCGTTTACTTCAAACCATCCCATTTTAGTGTCCCTCCTCGGGATGATCTCCAGGTGATAGATGTCCTTCCTAAATGAGAAATACAGTAATAGACTCTTGATAATTAAAACAGAGGGAGGAAGGGAAGGGAAGGGAAGATAAGGGGGAAGAAAGAAAGCACTTATTAAGGACTTTCTATGTTTCAGGCACTGTGCTAAGCACTGAGGATACAAATATAAGCAAGCAAGGGCTTACATTTGAATAGGGGAAGTCAGTACATTAGAGGAGTTTCAGCCAAAGACAGCAGTGATTGGAGTCACAGGTCAAGTGCTTAACACATCCTTTCCAGCAGTACTGGTGTTGATTTGATTACTGTCCTCAGAGTTGAGAGGAATGAAGAGGGTGCATTCCTAGAAGTGATGGCTAGGAAGTAACATGGAAGGTCTGAGACAAGACAAGATAAGAAACTGATTACACGTTAACTACTAGCAAGAGACGACCAAAGTAAGTCAAGCTATGGGATGGGGAATGGAGCTCTGTGTAGGGTGTGTGAGGTCATATGTACATTCACATGGGTTGTCTAAATACGGCTCAACTAGAAGCATGAATAGATAACTCTGCAATGTGGACCTCCCCTCTCTTTGGGAGACTTTGATTCTTTCCTGGAAGGGAGCAGAAGAAGGGGCCACAAGCCTACTCACACTGTTCTTTTCTGAGAGATGGACACTAGTCTAGAAGTTTATCTATTTGCCACCCTAAATATTGCTGGTCTAGGGGAATTATTTCTTTTAGTTAAGCAGCTTTTCTGGTTACTATACATTAAGAGGGAAAAGGTACCTCAAGTTTATATGCACAGGCTTGACTCCTTCACAACAAATTCTAGTTACACAAAAGACCATCATAAATAGGAAAGAGTGATTGAACTCATTTATCCAAGCAAATATCAAACAGAGATCAGAGAAATTATGTAGATGAGAATATACCAAAAATATTTCAGATTAATGAAGAGAGTCTTATCCAAAGGGAAATTCTCCAAAGTCTCTAAGGAAATAAGCTGGAAACTGGGAACATTGGAAGTGTTCTTTCCCTACATGTCTGTCTCCAAAGTCGGTGTCTTTCTCCATGGGTTTCTCCCTGAAGAGAGACTACGATCATTTGGTTCTTCTCTCAAAGCAAGAATAAAGAATGTCTCTCCTCACCCCTCACAAAGACACATAGCATTGACTCATCATCCTCTCTCCCAGTGAGAAGAATCTTATGCAAATACTCCAGCTGTGAAACTTATTCTATTCCCAGCTTCTTTCTTCTCCACCCCATACCTTCCAATCAGACACAGACTTTGAGATTACAGGTACCACTCTTCACCAACCAGATCAACTTCAGCATTTGTCAAGTCCTTGGGAAAAGTGAAAATCTGTTTTCAAAGATTGCAAAATGAATTCCCTAAAAACATTGCATGAAGTTTTGCCTCCTCTTCTCCCCACCACCCCTATACCTCATTCCAAAATTTTCATCATTTCAAGATGCTGGCCTGAGGGAAGGAGCAATTGACTGCTAGCAGAAAATGAGCTGCCTTTGCCCAAAGTCTCTTCATAAAAGGAACTTTAGTTATTCTCTGTAATATCAGAAGACAAATAGAATCAAGATGAAGATTGGGTCCAGTGTCACCAGGCTCCAATGTATTCTTCATTTTTCCCACCCTAGCATCTTCTCCCCCTCCTCTGCCTGGCACCTTTTAAGCCCCTTCCTCTGTCAAAGCTGGAAAGGAGCTTATATCATTTACACTTTGCCTGAAACTAATTCACACCAACATATTAACTCTCTAAGGTTGTTGCATTTAAGCCTTTTATCTCATAAGTGTGGAATAAAAGACTGCCTCTTATGTAAGTAATTTCAGGCAATAACTAGCTAAGTAGGAGGGTTTGGAAAAAGTGCAGAAAACCATTTTGGTCCTTAAATCAAATTCAGCCTAAGGCTGGACCTGAAGAAAAAATGGTCACCTCTCTTTTAGAGTGTCTAGGACAGCTATTTCACAAGGGAGAAGGGTAACCAGACTGGTGCCTTCTTGTTATCACTTCTTATTTCTCATTTCATAGGACTGAAGTATTTAAAGCTGGAAGAGCTCAGAGAGGAGCCAGTCTAACTATCTCAAATTACAAATGAAGAAACTGAGGCCCAGACTTCAAATCCAGGGTCTCTAACTTCCCTCAAGCATTGACTCAGGTCAGGGAACCTGCCTTCAAATCCCACTCTGATTTGACCTTGAGCAAGTCCCTCCACATCTCAAGGTCTTGGCCTCTTCACTGGAAAAACCAGGGAGGCTGGCCTAGGTAATTCCTAAGTATTCCCCAACTCCAAATCAATGATCTTATGACATGAATGTTTTACTGTCATGTCTCTGTTCCAAGACAATCAGGTATCTAACCTTCAGAGCCCATTGCTATGGGCTCTTTCTCTTGCCTCTTCTGACATGGGTCTTCCTCAATTATTCTACCCCTTTCCCACACCTTCTAGCAAGATGAGTCTCTCTTCCAGAACTTTGAGATCCTCATGGTCCAAAGTTTCCGCTGTCTTGAGTTCTCCAGCACTCAGCTCAGACAACAAAGAGCTCGAGGAAGCTGGGGAAGGGGACTCAGTTTTTCAAAGAGCTCTCAACTTGGGACGAGGGAGAACAAAAGGGTGGCGAAGTAGGACTCCTTAGGCAGAGTCCAAGGACCTTCATTTATGGGGATGGAAGGGAAGGACAGCAAGCAAGAAAACCTCCCTTTTGGGAAGTAAGATCTAGGACTTTGTTTTTAATGTGTGAGGATCAGTATGTGAAAGAGGATTATGTATTCTAAAGAATTAATGAGACCTAGTATGGCATAGCAGCTATAGATTTGAAATGTCAAATATGCAATCCTATATCAAAGTTCAACCAAAGTTGGCATGGCAGATAGACAGATGGCTTTCCAAGGGAGACCTAAGCCAACCTTCACTGGGACCTGAGTCTCCCCTCCAACACATACATGTTTCATCACTTGGGGAAAATCACTTAATCTTTCAGTGCTCTGGGCAACTAAGTTCTTAATATATCCATGAGCTTTTTTTTTTAAATTGTACTTTAATGTAATTGGTTTCTCTTGTATTTTGTTTTATGCATTTAAAACCATTCTTCTGAGAAGAGGTCCAGAGGTTTCATCAGACCATCAGGGGGTACAGAAAAGGTTGAACCACTGCTGTAAGACTATGGTGCTGATGATTTGTATGGATTAACTTTGAATACTGAAAGTTCCCTGACATTGTTGTTTCAATGAATGTCTTAATTTGCCCTTTAGGATTCTTTAAATACACCATCATATCATCTGCAAACACGATAATTTTGTCTCTTCCTTATGTGTGCTTATTTGCTCAGTCTTTTTTTTTCTTGTACATACGACCATAAAAGTATAAAGAAGGTGTCAACCTGCATCATCGATAGAGGGAAATTTCTCATCTCTATTGCAATGAAATTGTGGGTGTAGGTAGGGCCTCCCCCTAAAGAATTAACAAAGTGAGAAGAGAAAAATCATACATTTTGTTTGAACATATCATTGTAGTACTAATTGAATTTTATTCTAATAGTTTATTATGTGGTAATTATATTCTTTGATTTGAATGACTTATGCTTAATTCTACACAAAAGAATAACAATTGGGCATATGATTATCAGGAAAATTTTGTCAATTTTCCTTGATTGCAACAGTTGTCTTTGCAGTAGGTGCTCAGTCATAATAATCTGTTGGGAAGCATGATGATCATAGGGAAAAATCAGTCACTTTGGATTCAGGAGACATGGGATCATGTCTATGGACACTTACTTTTTATTTGATCGTGAGAAAGTGACTTCCCTTCTCTGAGTTTCAGTATTTTTGGTACTGTGCAAGATTATTGTCAGGAAAGGCTTGGTAAAATATGAAATTCTAAAGATTTTTTGTCTTATTATTATTATGGTTAACCTAACGTGGTCATATGCTCAGAGTTGCAATGATTAGAGGACCCATTGGATCTATGCTAATGCTGTATGCCTCTTAACTCTTTAATCAGCCTAAGTACAAGCACAGCACATATAACTGTTTAGCATAGGAGCACATAGTAGGTACTTAATAAATGTTTATTGATTGATTAATAAGGTCTGGTATTACTCTCCCAACCGCCTCTCTCACTGGAAGGCCAGGTCCCCACATCTTGGCTACTATTTACCCCTCCAGATTCAAGGAATAGCCTTTCCAATGCTCTTGTTGATAACCCCACTTGTGAGCTTCTACCCTTGATTATCAAGTGACATCAATCAACCAGCCAGACTTAATTAGCTTTTAGACATGGGTATTATTGACTAAGGTAGTATAATAGGAAAAATTAATGGGGAAGATCTTTGGAAAAGTCCTTAACATATTGTTCCACCAGGACACAAAGAGGAAAGTGGTCTTGAGCTTAGAGAGAATGTATGGCAAAGAGAACTCACAGCCCCAGGTTGCTGAAAGTCCTTCCCTTGCCTTTGTGGAATGCTCATAAAGTTCTCCCCAGACATACTGCCGATTTTCTGCTGAGCCTTGAAGTCACCTTCCCTCTTCACATCCAGATTCCCAATGCAGATACTTCTGTCAGCTATTCTGAGGCTGCTGCTAGGATATTAATGAAAAGTATAAATTCTCAGACCTTCCAAAATTCCTATAGTCCTCCTCCAACCCAAGGGGGCAGGGAAGTAGAGGAGCTTGAAGAGGAGACCAAGGTCAGAGTTCTTATCTTCCCCCATCCTATGAGTTCTTGGCTCTCTCTTCTTCCTGATCCCAGCTGCTTAAATCTTCTGGGCTTCCACCTGATTCACCATTTGATGCCCACAGGGCATGACCAAGTTCCCTCAGCCAATTCAAACATGATTCCTATTCAATATCATTTCAAAAATTGACCAAGAACTTTTCACACTTAGTATAAATCAAGCATTTTTAACTCAGGTCCATAGATCCCCAAAGCATCCAAGAATTGATTTCACGGGTCTGTGATCTTGAGTGGGAAAAAAAGTTCGTGTCTTTATTTTCACTAACCTCTTCCTGAAATTTATCATTTCCTTCAATTATATAAAAACCATTATTCTGAGATGGCCAAAGGAGTTATTGATGCAAAAGGTTTAAGAACTCCTGGGATAAGATCTCCTGGCAGCCTTATGGCACCTAGCTGAGGGGAAGCTGGCAGAGCATTCAGTGAGAGTCCTAGAGTGCCAAGGCATAGTGGAAGTCCTCCAGATCAGGGAGGGCAAATCACCTGGGACCGGTTGTGAGATGATGCCTCATTCATATTTTACATTGGCAAATGACTTATAATCCCCATTTATAGAATATTCTGAAGATTACAAAGTGCTTTACTTTCATCAAGCCTGTGATGAAGGTAGCATAAAAACATTTTTCACATTTCACAGATGAGGAAATCAGCACACCTTCAAAGGGAGTTGTGCAAAGTCTGTATCAGATACAAGATTTGAGCCCTGGCCTACTCACCCCCAGCCCAAAGATTTTCATCTATATCATAATCCCTCTTTCCAGCCACGACATAATTCACTAGAAAGAGTAATGATTCTGGGGTCAGGGGACATGGGTTCAAATCCTACATCTGATATTTACTGACTGTGTGACTATAGGCAGATCTCTTCACTTCGGGGGCCTCAGCAAAATGGGGAGGGTATAGACTAGATGTCTTCTGAGGTCCCTTTCATCTCTAGAGGTCATACCTTATCCCTCATTGTGTCCTTAGGAGGGTAGCATATTACTCGCCCTAAAAGAACAATGTCAGGAGTGACTAATCAGACCATTGGACTGCACATTGTCAAAGAGCTAAAGAGGGTAGTCTCTTACCAGTATCTTGAAACTTCAATATAATTTCATTTCCCCCCGCTTCTGATGCTTAGAGCCCAAGGAAGTTAGCCACTGAACGGATAATCATATAACAACACAAGTTTTGAAAAGAACAATGTAATAATGAAGCCAAGACAGTGGATTTGGAATAAATGCGGAGGAAGAAAATTGGTATGCGGTGGCACATCACCTCCTGGGGGAGGCCTGGAGAACTTGAAGAATTCTATTTTCCAGTTGCCAGTGTTGGACCTTGAGTGCTGATGTACCCATGCCAGTGGGAAACAAGACACATTCACTCAAAATTCATACAGAAGCCAGAATCGTAGAGTAGATACAGCTTCTTGTTGTAAGTCATTTTTCAGTCATGACCAACTCATTGTAACTCTATTTGGGGTTTTCTTGGCAAAGACATTGGAGTGGTTAACGATTTTCTTCTCCAGCTCATTTTATTGATATGGAAACTGAGGCAAATGGAGCAAAGTGACTTGCCCAGGGTCACACAGATAGTAAGTGTCTGAGGCCAGATTCAAACTCACAGCTTGACTATCCTCTGAGCCACCCAGCTGCCCCTCGTACTCTTCGTAAGCCCTGGCAGATATCACCCGTGGCATGGGAATAACGATCCTGCATCCAGCAGTAGTGTTACATATCCCGAAGATACAGCATCACAGCTGTTTCGGCAACTTGTTATCCCAATGTTTGCAGCTTCCTTAGATTGACCTCGGGGCTAGGGCCAGCCTGGACTCACAACGTCCAATCCCTGGTGATTTGCTTCAGGCCATAGATATTGGGAATATTTGTTGAAGATGCACTTCTTTGACATTACTTTAAGAAAATCCTTCCTGTTCTTGATTGTGAAGCCTGTGTGATTTATTGTTATGGTTGTTGTTGTTTTTCCTCATTTGCTCTTGCAGAGGGCCAATGATTTATTAACGAGTGCTGGCTGGAAGCTGAGGGGATCTGCCAGGAGGTGGGGTCAGTGCCCTATGAGAGGAACGAATCCAGGGATAAAAAGGGGAAATTATTCAAAAACCCTGTAAAGAACTCAGTCATTAAGGGTAGGTAAGCATAAATAACAATCGTTTCTGTTTTGGCCAGAAACCCTGCCAGTCTTCCCCTCCCAGGTTGATTTTTTTTTTTTGACGAGGTCATTCTCTGCCTCATTTCTTCTCTAGCCTTAATCACTGAATGGGTGTTGCCTCAGTCAAAGTGAGACCTGGGGAAGACCTTAGCTTTAAAAGGCCAAGGTCTCCCATTGCATCCTGGCCCATCTCCAGTCATCCTCATCTATATCTTCCCACTGGGCCCAGATGGCTGTGGAGGAGAAAGTAAGGCTGGCAACTTTGCGCAGCCCTGCCTTACTTAAATCCAATTCACCTGCAGGTCATGGCATCCCCTTCCTGATGGCTTGGTCCTCTTCAAGAATGAAGGACAAACAACAGCAAATAATCTAGCAATCAATATTGCATCCATAGCCCCTACTGTCCTTGTTCTAGCTATATCTACACTTGGAAAAGATTAAATTTAATGACTTTTCACACCCTGATCCACACTTTGAAAAAGGATGACAATTAAGACTAATTGTGGTGATTTTAAAGAGAATGTGAATTCTTAACTCTTATCTTAAAGCCTTTGACTTTAAAAACAACTGTCACCCAAATGAGCCAATTATGTGCCTTAATTGCTTCTGATATTTTGAATAAAAGTCTAGAAAAGATGCATACTCTGTGTATGTAGTGACTGGGTTTCAGTGACTGGAGGTAAAGTCTTGGGAGTGTTTAGTGGTCAGCCTTTGTACCAAATGTATTGCCTTTAGTCCTGATATTTAAAAAACAAAAACAAAGTAGTTCAAATGCAAATCTCAGCAAAGAACAGAAGATTTTAGAATGGAAGCCACCCTGGAGATTTGCCAGGCCATCCTCTCATTCTACAGATACAGAAATTGGGGCTCAGAACCTCCCCAGGTGATTTCACCTGGGACCTCCCCAGGTGACTTAATAGTAACAAAATGACTGCTAAGCATCCAGGTTTCCCAACCTTCAGATGAGCACCTCTCTCCCTGGTCCAGTAAAGCACTGGTTGTGCCTTTCTGACTTACACACTTCACCATTAAGGAAGGTTTTTAATTTTCATAAATAAATCAATAGAAAAGTATTAACTTTCTCTCCCCTGGTAGAATTAAAGCTCATTGAAAGTGGAGACTTTTTTTTTATTGTTTTGTGCATCACTAGCTTCCAACAGTACTTTGTACATAGTAGACCCTTAACATATACTTAGTTTGAATAAGCATGGTCCCCCTCGCTCTTTTATTCACACACACACACACACACACACACACACACACACACACACACACACACACACACACACACACCCCTTCTCCTAATTCTTCCCTTCCTTCAAGATCTAACCTCAGTTATGAAGCCTTCCCTGTTGCTGGGTCCCACTCCATCACATTTTGCACTCCTGTAATTCTTCCTTGTATCACAGTTGTTTGTGTCCCTATCCCTCTCTGCCTCCCCTGCCATGTTGGATGGGAGCTCTTGAAATTCCCTTTGTATCTCTATGTCTCCATTCATGGACAGGATTTAATAGATGTCCAACTGAATTGATTGAAAAGTGTACGCCATGTGTCTGACCTAACCCATCCAATGTGAATTTACCCCCTTCCCTCTTCAATGGCTTAGGAGTTCCTTTTCCAGGTTTCACTGAGAGACAAAAAAGAATATGAAAAGTAGAGTGCATGCTGTTTGGGAGAATCCAGGAATCACTTCTCACAAAGGTAGGTACTCAGGGTTTAAAGGGCAGGAGAAGAGGACAGAAGCTTATGGAAACTGAGGCTGCTATGAGAACTCTGCCATCCTTATGTGGCCCAGGTCCATTTACCTTGGAAGGGTCACTTTATGTCTTTGGATTTTCCTCATTTGTTTATTCCCTCTCTCTTCCTCTGTGATTGTTAGACCTCACAGAGCCCCAGAAAATTCCGCAGTATTCTGCATTTGTTCTTTAAGCACTATGGAAATAATGAGCACTTGGGACTGTGTTGAAGATTTATGGACATGCTTGTGTTACTCCATAAATTAAAAATAAAATAAATAAATTTTTTTAAAAAATTTAAAAGACAGTGTGGAGTAATGACATTACGGGTGACCATAGAGAGGAGGAGGGAGTGGAAAAGGTTGTCCCAAGAACCTGGAGTCAAGCAAACTGGTTTGGTACTGAAAGCCCTGAGGACTGAAGAGACCAAAGAACATCCCAAGAGATTTGAAATGTTATTTATAGCCAAGAACTTGCTTCTTTTAAGTCCACAAGTATTTACTCTGTGCAAGGCCTTGGGCTTGGACTCTTTACTTTGTAATATTCGTCTCCATCATCATCATTATGGTTTTCATCATGCTTCAATGTTAATATGGTTCTTTCAATGTTATTTCTTACCTGATCATTATTTAGCATTTATTGCTCCCTGTCCTGCCCTTATCTGCCGGAGGGTACCAGCATCTTCATGGAAGAGAGGCCACAGGACAACTATAATTTTTCCTTTCAGTAGCCAATTGAAAAGATGCCATTTCCCACCACCACCCTCCCTTCCCCACCTTCCACACACAGAATATGCCTTCTCCTTTTGGGAGGAGCATAGGTGTTAAATAAAAATTTAACTGCTTTTACGAGTCTTTCCAATCAAGTCCCCCATCAAGGAGATTGTTTTGGAAAGTGCAGGAAACTCAGTCAAAACAAAAAATTTCAATCCTACCAGGCAAACCACTGTGCAACTTTGGGCAAGTCACCTCACATTTCAGAGTGTCTGGTTCTTTGTTTATAAAATTAGGATTATAATACTGGAATTACCTACCTGGTGGGGTTATCATCATCTCTCTTTTAGTTTAGAGCCCAGAGGTTTAAACTTCAGCCTTTTTAGTGAAAGCGATGGGTTTTTCTCAAATATAACATCAAAACAGATTAGATAAAAAAGGCCCAATTATTTTCCCTACATAAACAAGGAGAGGCCTGTCAATTTCAAATCTTAGCTACAGGCAGCTTTTATTTTTTCCTCTAGAAGAACAATCTTTGTTTTGAGAGGACTGGCTCTTTTGGAGCACAGAATAGATAGTCAGTGAAGTAGAGTATGCAAGCATTTGATTTGTCTTGGAAACCTTTGAACCTTTGAACAGGATGAATTGGAATCTGAGGTCCCAGACAACTATCTGACTTAGGGCTAGAAATTCCATATTCTGCCACTCAACCTCTTCTAGGGATCCTAGATTGCCCTCAGATTCCATTTTGGGAGAGTAAGGAGTTCTGCTAAAGAAATTGTATAAGAGTTGCCTGAGTTTCAAGCCCTGTGTGATTGGATTTATCATTTATTTATTTATCTATTTGTTTGTTCATTCATTCACTTTATTTATTTCATTTATCTTCCTTCTCTTAAGATTCTTTGATCTCCTAAGCAACTTAAAGAGAGGGGGGAAAGATAGAAATAAAGAAGCCAGGTGGAGCTGATGTGAGACATTGTCTTTCTACTTCTTTCTTTCAAATTTCTGTCTTTACTATTTACATGTGGACAGTAATAAACTTCCTAGGTTTTAAGCCACCCTATATAATAGTGATTATTATAATTATTAATACGATGTTGATGTTCTAGACTCATACCTGCATCACTATGCTGAACAGATAGCTATACATCTCTTCTGAGCGGAAGGAGGTCTTTCGCTCTTGATAATGTGAGGTATTTTATCCCCATGGCAGAGCCATAATGAGGGTGGGATGCCTTAGGTTTTGCCCCATAGTTCTAGATTTAGAGGGTGCCAGAATAGAAACAATAGAGATTAGCACTGAATTAACAAATACAATCAGTGAAAATAAGAAGTTCACAGACAATAGGCTACAGTAAGTTAATTTCCCAATGGCGGATGTAGCCATATACAACAGGCTTCCATGTAGTGACCTTCTACCAGGAAGGACCTGGAGTTGAATACCATTTCTGATACTCGTTGGTTATGCCACCCTTGGCAAGTCCCTTAATGTCTCTGAGCCTCAGTTTCCTCTTCTATTAAATAAGGGGCAATAATAATACCTACCTCCTTACAGGGCTAATGAGACAACGTATATGAATCAGTTTGCAAACTATAAAGCCTTTTATAAAGGTCTTGTCCTTTACTCTGGACAATTGCAAAATCAGTCTCCCTATGACAAGTTTTACTGATGCCTTTGTTTTTAAATTAATTTTTATTGTGATATTTTATTTTTATATTATCTACATTTCCCAGTGAATGCTTTCCCCTTTTCCTCCCAGAGTCATCCTTTATACTGAAGACTAGAAAAGGGGGTGGGAGAAGTACGGCAAAATTAACAAACATATTGAAAAACTTTGAAGTTGCATTCAGTATCCATACCCATAACCCCTAATTTATAGAAAGAAATGAGAGGAAATGCTTTCTCATTTCTCTTCTTTTGGGCCAAATTTTGTCATTAAAATTTTGTAGTTCTCACTTTCAGTTGTTTTGTTTTTGTTCTTTCCATTTAAATTATTGTCATCCTTAGGCATGTTGTTTTCTGCTCATGGTGTATCAGTTTATGTAAGTCTTCTCATGCTTCTCTGTGCTGATCATATCTTATAGCACAGTAATATTTCATGATGTTTGGGTTTTTTTATATATACCACTGTCATTTCCTGGTGTGTGCTTAAATATATACACACATATAAATACACACACACATATCATCCCTTATAACAAAGAACGTAGTTTGGCAAAACTGACCAACGAATGAATGCATTTCACAGGAACATTCCCCATCTGTAGTCTCCTACTTTCACAATGAGAAATGAAGTGCATTTTTGTTATCCATTCTCCTAGATGGGACCTGTAATTATAATTGATCAAGGTTTGGTGCCTTTTAGTATTGATTTCACTGAGTATATTCTTCACCTGGTTCTACTTTCTTCACTCAACATAAGTCTTCTTGAACTTTTCTGAATTCTCGGCATTCATCTCTTCTTACATTGCAATAATATTCCACATCCTCCATTTTGTTCAGCCATTCCTCTAATCATTGGACACCCACATTGTTTCTAATTTTTTTTCCTTATGGGCAATAAAGGGGCATACTGGATAGATCATTGATCCTTAGAGTGAGGAAAGCCTCAGTTTGAATCCTGCTTCAGACACTAACTGTGTGTCCCCGAGCAAGTCACTTAACCTCAGTTTCTTCATCTGTAAGATAGGAATAATAATAGTACCTATCTCCCAGGGTTGTTGTGAGAACATCTGTGCTTACTGCCTCCTTCCACACGAGTAGAAGACAGAGACTATTTATTTCACTTTTATCTTTAGATCTCCAGCACACCATACCCAGCACATAGTAGGTCCTTAATACATACTTCCAATTGTTATCACCTTTTCCTTCTGTCTGATAGCTAATGCCAGTGTTTTGGGGACTTTGCTCTTCACCAGAGCTAAAGGCTTTAACAAGAGGAGAATGATCTCATGAGGCTTGTGGCTGACGAAGTCCCGTGTAATCTTTATGCCAGGTTGGGTTTTCTCATGGCATGGCTCACTCATCCATGTGCTGATGACCCAGTGGTCCCCAGGTGATGAGATGATATCCTCGGCTCTGCCTTTGTGGTAGGAGGACATTCAGTTTCCAAATGGATAGTAACACAACAAAGAACAGATGAAATGGACCATTTGAATCCTTTCCAATGTCAGGTTGGATTCCCATGTGCTCTTGCATAGCTGCTAATTATGACTTTGCAGGGATTTTGGTTTCCTTTAACAAACGTTAAGAAATGCAGTGTAAAAGTTAATGATTTACCTGTAATTGTTCCATTTCTGGGAGTAAAACAATCAAGCCACTTTTTAGTTTCTGTATTGAAAAGGGAAATGCCAGCCTACGTTGTTATATGTTGTATTTAACTTTATTGGTATGTTATTGCTGGGAACAGTTTGGCACTCTGCTCATCCTTCCTTCACTCCTCTCACCCCACCACCAAACTCTCAACTCTGTTCCAGTGACACAATGTGAACCTGGGTCTGCTGACCACCAGAGCTCACTGAATTCAACCACAAATCAAATCTTATTACATACCTATTATGTATGAGGGAGAGTTGGCAAATTGTCCCTAGCTTATAGTCTCAAAGAAATCAGAGCTCCGATCAAAAAGGAAAGTAAAACAAAAAGAAAAAAAAAACCATACCATGAGATGCAATGCCGGGAACTGTGGAGCATTTACGGAGTGTGAATGTAAGGGAGTAGATGAGTGTGAGTGTAAGAGTGTTTGTGGTTATGTGTGAGTGTGTATGTTGTGTGTGTGATTGTGCGAGTGTGACTGTGAGAATGTGACTATGTATGAGGGTGAAAATATAAACATGTATGAGGGTGTTTGTGAGTATGGGTAAGAGTGTGTCATTGTGTGAATCTGACAGTGTGAGGGTGAGCGTATGAGACCCTGGGCAAGTTCCTGAACTTGTTGTCCAGGCCACTGTAAGACCATAAGTGTGAGAACAGTTACTGATCAGCTTTGTTAGAGGGAGATTTGGACCAAAGTATGGAACATTTTGGGGACAGGGTTTGGATCTGGGCCTATGATTTCCCTGGTATAGGCATCTCCCAGTGAGGAAACTGGGAGATAATTGGAGATCAACTGAAGAAACTGGTAGACCAATGAAAATCAGTAACTGCCCTTTTGAGTTAAAGTCTTGAGAGCTGTCTGCATTTGTCATTTTCCTTTTCTCTCAGGGTTAGCCAGTCTGATAGGTGTGAGGGTATCTCAGAGTTGTTTCAATTTGCATTTATCTAGCCAGTAATGATTTAGCATATTTTTTTCATGAGACTATTGATAGCTTCAATTTCTCCTTCTGAAAACTGCCTGTTCACATCCTTTGATCATTTGATCAACTTGGGAATGGCTGTTATTTTTGTAAATTTGGCTCAGTTTCCTATATATGTAAGGCACGAAACCTTTGTCAGAGAAACTTATTGCAAAATTTTTTCCTCCAGTTTCATGTTTTCCTTCTAATTTTGGCTGCATTAGTTTTGTTTGTACAAAAGCTTTTTGATTTCGTGTAATCAAAATTATACATCATATTTACTGTAATCTCTAGCTCTTGTTTGGTCATAAACTCTTCCCTTATTCATAGATCTGACAGGTAAATTTTTCCATGATCCTCTAATTTATTTATGATTTTTTTATGTCTAAATCATGTATTCATTTTGAACTTATATTGGCATGTGGTGTGAGATGTTGGTCTATGCCTAGTTTCTGCCAAACTCCTTTCCAGTTTCCCCCGAAATTTTTGTCAAATATTGAGTTTGTACCTGCAAAGACTTACATCTTTGGGTTTATCAAACACTAGAGTACTACGGTAATTTATTACTGGGTAATCTGTACTTAATCCATTCCACTGATCCACCGTTCTATTTCTTAGCTAATATCAGATTGTTCTGAGGATTATGACTTTGCAATAGAGTTCGAGATCTGATACAGCCAGATCACCTTTCCTAACATTTTTTTATTGATTCCCTTGGTGGTCTTCCTTTTGTTCTTCCAGATGAATTTTGTTATTATGTTTTCTAGCTCCATAAAATAATTATTTGGTAGTTTGATTGGCATAACACTGAATAAATAAATTAACCTAAGGAGGATTGTCATTTTTATTATATTGGCTTGGTCTATTTGGTCTATTTATGAGAAATTAGTATTTTTCTAATTGTTTAAGTCCAGGCAGAGCAAAGATGGTGGAATAAAGGCAGGGACTCAGCAGAGCTCTCCCCCAAACCCCTCCAAATACCTTTAAAATGGCTCTAAACAAATTCTAGAGCAGCAGAACCCACAAAAAAACAAATTTCCAGCCCAAGACACCTTGGAAGGTCAGCAGGAAAGGTCTAATTATTTCAATCTGTCTTTATTTGTGTGAAAAGTGTTTTGTAATTGTGTTCATATGAGCCCTAGTTTTGTCTTGGCAGACAGACTTCAAAGTATTTTATATTATCTGTGGTTATTTTAAATGGAATTTCTCTTTTTATCACTTGCTGTTAAGTCTTATTGATAGTATATAGAAATGCTGATTATTTATGTGGATTTATTCTGCAACTTTGTTGAAATTGTTTATTGTTTCAACTAGTTTTTTAGTTACTTCTCTAGGGTTTTCTAAGTATGCCATCATATCATTTGCAAAGAATGATAGTTTTGTTTCCTCGTTGTCTATTTGTATTCCTTCAATTTCTTTTTCTTGTCACAGCTAGTAATTCTAGTACAATAATTGTGGTGATAATAGACATCTTTACCTCACTCCTGATCTTATTGGGAAGGCTTCAAGTTTATCCCCATTACAGATAATGCTTGCTCTTGGTTTTAGATAGAACCATTGATTCTTATGCTTTCTAGGGTTTTCAATAGGACTAGATGTTGTATTTTGTCAGACTTTTTTTTTGCATCTATTGATATAATCGAATGATTTTTGTTGTCCTTGTTGCTGATATGGTCAATTATGCTGATAGTTTTCCTAATATGGAACCAGCTCTACATTCCTGGTATAAATTGCACCTTGTCTTTGTAACATATTGCTGTGTTCTCCTTGCTAGTATTTAACTAAACTTTTTTGCATCAATATTCATTAGGAAAATTTGTCTATAGTTTTATTTCTCTCTTCTCCCTGGTTTAAGTATCAGAACCACATTTGTATCATAAAAGGAATTTGGTAGGACCATTTCTGTACCTATTGTTTTTCAAATACCTTATATAGTATTGGGATTAATTCTTCCTTAAACATTTCATAGAATTCACTTGTGAATCCATCTGATCCTAGGGATTTTTTTTTCCTTGGGAAGCTCAATTATGACTTGTTCAATTTCTTTTTCCAAGATAAAGTTACTTAAGTATTCTATTTCCTCTTCTGTTGATCTAAGCAGTTTATATTTTTGGAAATATTCCTGCATTTAATCTTCATAACAACCTCATGAGGTAAGTTTTGTTATTAATGGATGAGGAGATGGAGGCTTGAAAATAAGTTGAGTGATTTGCCCAGGATCACAGCTTATGAGTGTCTAAGGCAGGATTTAAACTCAGGCCTTCCTGACTTCAGGTTCAATGCTCTATCTCCTGATCTACACAAATGAATTAGAAAGTCCTGGATTCAAGTTCCACCCCTGATATAAATGGCTATGTGACTCTGGGTATGTCGCAGCCTCTCTATGATTTGGTTAATTCTTTAAGACTATGAGTTGTCGAAAAAGTACCAAACTTGCACTGTTAGAGGGACTTTCCTCATTTGGGAGTTCCCTATACTAATGAAATCACAGGTCCAGGTTCTACATTAAGCTGTTTTATAGGAGCAAGATCTTCTGAGTGCCTTTATCCACACAAGATAAACACTCATTTATAGACAAGAATGATCGGTGCCAATCCCCTTTGAGGAAGGGGGCAGTGACTTCAGAGAGACCAGGAAAAAGCTGATAAACAGACATTTCTTCTGGCTTCCCAAAGACGTTTGGCCAAGGCTCTAGGGAAGAGGCAGTCAGAGGGCCACAGGCAGCTACGCACACTGTCCTTAGGATAGTGCGTGGTTTGGGAGAGTTCCAATTAAACAGATCTGCAAAGAGACAAACTAAACAAAAACATTTCCAGTTCCAGAAAGACCTTTCTCTGACTTCCCTCTCACTTGCCCAAATGTCAGTGACATCCACATGGTTTTTCCTTTGCATGGAGATAAATTGGCGATGGTGCTTGGCTTCTGACTTGGTTTGCTTTCCTAGCATGCTCCCAATGGGTGATTTGGATAGCTCCAGCTGTTATCCTTTTTACCACAAGAAGACATTTGCACGGATTTGTAGTCGCTACTCTCCCACAGCTGTACACGTGCTCAAGAGAAGGCAAAGTAGTAGAGAACCAGACAAGGGGCATCTGTGATGATGAGTTGTAGCCCCCGCCTCCCTCCCAGACCTTCAATGTGACCTTGAAGAAGGCATCTTTACACACGACTTTCTTTTATTCGCAGAGGCTGGGTAGAATAATTTACTGGACTACCGAGGAGAATGTCACATGAGAGCCTATGAGAGACACTATGTCACTGCCTTGACTACTGGGGTCCATGAGGATTCCCCACTTTGGACACATGAAATTGTATGAAATTATCAGTAAGGTCATTAATAGAGCTATATAGAATTCACATATGCCTACTTAGACCAGGCATTCTCATTTCAGGAAATTACCAAGTTAAATGGTCATTCCTTTTCCCTTTGAAAGTTGTAAATTGTCATTCTTGATTGAGGTGGTAGACAGAGAGTTGGTCTCTGGGTTAGGAAGACCTGGGTTTGAATTCTACCTTAGATACCATGAATTCTGGGATCCTGAGCAAATCACTTACTGGCTCTCAGCCTCAATTTCCTCATCTGTAAAATGGGGATGATAGTACAGCGCCTATGAATTGCTAATTTATTTATGAAATGGGACAGTCAATTCTTTGGATGCTCACTGGGAAAGACCAAAATGATAGTGGGAAGTGAAGATGCAATCACAATTTAACAGGCACAGAGGATGTAGGGATAAACAATCGAAAAAGTAGAGTGATAAGCAGCAAAAAAAAAAAAAGGATATACAGACTGATGGCATGAGGAAGGGGATAGCTTGGTGGAGGAAGGCAAGTGATATGAGGAAGGGAATGGGGAGGAGGAGAGGCACAGAGAACCACTTGAGTCATTGTGTATTAGGGTTGGGAGCACTTGGTAGCATGGACCCAGTGGAGATGGAAGACTGCTTGGGCGGAGGAGCTTGAGGTTTTATTTTTGTATGGGGACAGCCTCACTCTTAGCCAGGCCACCTTGTGGTTAGCTCATCAGCATATCTAGATCTTCTCAAATTTGTTGATAAAACTTTGAAGTTAACATATCAACATCATCTCAAAATTATCAGCACCATTTGGTGGTCTGCTGGTCTTACTGCCGATGTCTGGAACTTGTCTGAGATTTACATATCATAGGACCAAAAGGCCCTTACAGCAGGACCTAGATTGCTTCCCCTGAGTCAGCACGTATCACCAGGATGTGATTTTTGATTACTGTATGACACAGTTTTCAAATTATGCTCCTCTGATCTTCGGGACAGTCTGTATGTGACATCTAGGTTCCCCTTTGAATCTTACTTCCTGCTACAGTTGGTTGCCCATTGTCATGCTTTGTACTGGAAGAAGACCAAAATGTAGCTATCGCTACTTTGTCCTGACTTCTCGTAAACTTACTATACTGGCTGGAAACGGGGGTGTCGTCAGGGGGACCAAAACAAGATAAAGTTTAACACAAGCTACCTCATGAGGTTGGTGTGAAGCTCAAATGAGAGGCAGTTGGTGGTACAAGTTACAGGGTGTTAGGTTGGAATCAGAAAGACATAGGTTCAAATCAAGCCTCAGACACCTACTAGGCACGTGACCCTGGGCAAGTCACTTGTTGAGCCTCCATTTTCTCAGCTCTAATATGAAGGGGTTAGATAGGATGACCTTGAAGTCCCTTCCAGCTCTACTTCTATGATCCTATGAACTATTAAAAGTCCCAGTGGAAAATCTCCAGGGTATTTTGTAAGTCCAAAATGGAGGATTTATGGAAGGATTTGGACAAAATTCACAAAAGATGAGAAGGCCAAGATGGCTATCAGTCTATACCCTAGATCCTTTGAAATACTGTGGTCCATCACAGGCCACTATCAGCAGTAGTAGCATACCCCTGGTACTCACTTAAGACAAATTGTGCCCAAAGACCCGTTTGGCAAGGAGTCAGAAGGCTCAAGTTCAAAGACCTTGAACCCTGGACAGAGAATCAGAGGACTGGACTTGGGATCTTCACTCTGTGACTTGTGACCTAAATGGTCATGGGCAACTTGTCTAGCCTTTATGGGCCTCACTTTCCTCATCTGTAATTGAAGACTGTCAAAGGAGAAGACTTCTAAGATAATTTGCAGCTGTAATATGAGTCCTGTGATTTGCAAGACAATGTTTAGAACAGATGCCCTCATGGAAACAATTAGCTCATGATCAGGGTCCCAAAACGTTCACGAAAGCCTATTTGTAGAATCATAGCATCTTGAGACACAGAAGTCAAAAAATCTAAGCTGCACCTGACTGAGACTCCCCCCAAAACACCTTCATTTAACCTTGTCTGCATTTGAACTGTCGTAGTAATGGACGAATGCTTTGTAAACTTCATCGTCATGGCCATCCTTGTTTATTTGAGAAAACGTAATCTGAGCCCAGAAGCATGATTCTCATCTGTGAGGGCTGGATCATCCCTTCGCCACAGCAACCAGAGCCGAAGCAGAATTCCCTGGCGCGGTGGAGACAGTCCAGGCCACATCTTGGGGAAGGTGATGGGGCCAGATCCTTAGAAGGCCCAGGAAGCCAGGGCTGGGGGCCTTGGGTTCCACCCTGACCTCTGTGACTAGACAGATCACTTTCCCAGTTCCTCATTTCCCATTCTAGGCATAATCCTTTAGATGATATCCCTCACATTGTGCTAAAAGAGAATTACCAATGCATCAACCAAACCCAGAGTCATGTTTTAAATGAATAGAAGGACAATGTCAGCACCAAGCGCAGCTCCAGACATATTTGCCGGGTGAATAGATGAGCAGCATTTTGCCAAGTGATTCGAATGCTGATAACTCACACTCTGAAAGGCAGTGGAGAGTGGTGAGAGAGATGTCTCAGGTTGAGGAATATCTGGCTTCAATCCTTGCCTCGGACACACACTGACTGTGTGACCTTGAACAAGTCCCATTCTCTCCAGGCTCTGTAAAGCAAACTCTCAAAGAACAAAACTCTCAGAGAAGGTGCTCACCTGCATTAGTAGAAGGAGCTCCCTATCCTAATGAAATCAGAGGTCCAGCTTCTAGCCATAATCAACACTATCTCATAAAGCCAAGACCTGATCACACATGCTTGCTTTGTTATATGTTATCTAGTTCTCCTATGTTATGACTGCTCAGATAACACTTTTGACTTTGCAGCCAGGCTGGCAAACATAGGATGAGGTGATTTACTCCAAGGCAGAGCCGAACCTAGGACAGGATGCCTGAGCCTTTGTCCCAGGTGCCAATATTTGGAAGATACAAATAGCATCTATGGCCCTTCAGTAGTAGCAATTGAGTTTAGCTCCTGGTTCACAAGGAGAATTAGTTAAAACAGGAAGTTTCCAAATGGGGAACCTCTAATCCCTGGCTACCACTCCTCTCCCCCAGCTCCTTCCTGGCCAGGTTCCTCCCAGTTCCCTTCCAAACCTCATCACTGGCCTGGCAGCTACTTCCTAGTATACAGGAGCTCTGTCATTACTCTCCTCCCTCCCACACCTGAACTGGGGACATGTTTTCTATGTTACTATTAATTCTGGGTCATCTGGACCATGAATGCTGCTTGGCATTTCTTTGATTTATTTTTAGTAGAGTGTCCATCCCAGCCACCACAAGAATTGTCCCAGAGATTCCTTCCACCAACCACTCCCAAACCTCCAGCTCCACCTTGGCCCTTTCAATAGATACATTCATTCCCTCTTTTAGTCCATGGGCAGCTAGATGGCACAGTGGCTAGAGCTCTGGGCCTAAAGTCAGTAAGACCAATCTTCCTGAATTCAAATCTGGCCTCAGACACTTACTATCTGTGTGACCCTGGGAAAATCGCTTAACCCTCTTTGCCTCAGTTTCTTCATCTGTAAAATGAGCTGGAGAAGGAAATGGCAAACCATTCCAGTATCTCTGCCAAGAAAACTCCAAGTCAGGTCACAAAGAATCTGACATGACTGAAACGACTGAACAACAACTCAGATTAAAGTACTGAAAGTGAAACTGAGTCAATCTAATCCAACCTACACCTGAACAAGAATCTCCTTTAATTATACCCACCAAGTGGGCATTCAGCCTTTCTTTGAAGACCTCTAGTGAGAAGGACCACACCACCTCCTGAGGAAGCCCACTGTACTTTTGGTCAGCTCCTATCATTAAACAAGTTTCTCTGCATCAAGTTCAAATTTGCCTAGTTCATTCCTAGTTCATCCTCCTTAGGTCAGGCTAGGAAGTCAGTCCTGACAATTTCTTCCTGAAGAGTTCAGAAGACTAGGAAAGACCTCTTTCAGAAGGTAGAGTTTGAGGTACCTTGAGAGAAATTAGGAAAACCAAGAGTCAGGGTGAGGAGCGAGAACATTCCAGGCATGGAGGACAGCCAGTACAAAGGCTTAGGAGTGGAAGATGGAGGCTCGCGTCTGAGGAACAGCAAGAAGGCCAACGTGCCCAGATCATAGCTTTAGGGGACTGTAAGAAAAAAGGAAGGCTCAGAAGGGACCAGGTTACGAAGATTTTAAAATTCCAAACAAATGACTTTATATTTGATCCTAGAGACAGTAGGAAGCCACTGGAGCTTATCGAGAAGAGGGGTCTTGTATTAGACTTGTATTTTAGGAAAATCATCTCAGAAGCTGAGTGGAAGACAGCTGAGAGTGGGGAGAGATTTGAGGCTGTGGGACCACTTAGAATGTAATTCAGGTGAGAGCTGATGAAGGCCTCAACCAAGATGGTGGCTGGGTGAGTGGAGAGAAGAATATATGTGTGTACATACGTGTACATGTGTGTATATATGCATGTATATGTGTGTGTGTGTGTGTGTGTGTGTGTAAAAAGAGATGCTGTGAAAATAGAAATGAAAAGATTTGGAAATGCATTGGTTACATAGGATGAGTGAGAGTAAGGAATCTCCAATGACATCATTTGTGAACCTAGGTGAGTAGGAAGATGGCAGTGGTCTGAACTCTCTGGACACATAAAGAAATGGAGAGGAGGGAAGAGTTTAGAGGGAATGATCATGAGTTCTGTTTGGGACATGTTGAGTTTCTAATATCTGTGGAACATCTAGTTCAAGACATCCAAAAGGCAGATTGTCTTGTAGGATTGAAGTTCAGAGAGAGACTAGATATAGATAGGGGAGTTGTGTACATCAAGATAATCAGACCCATGGGAACTGAGGAGGTCACCAAGTGAGAAAGGATTGGGTGAAAAGAAAAGAGGATGCACGTGGGCAAGACCCTTAAGGGCCACCCCTGCAAAGCTGGCGTGAAAGGAATGAAGACCGAGCCAAGGAGGCTGAAAAGTGATCAGACAAGTAGTAGAAGCAGGGAAGAGCAATTCTTGAAAGCCTAGAAATGTATCCAAAGTATCCAGCATAAAAAGTAAACGACAATGTCAAAGGCTGCAGAGAGGTAAAGAAGGTTGAGGACTGAGGAAAGACTTAGCAATTTAGACCTGATTAGTAATTTGGGAGTGAGCAATTTCAGTTGAATGGTGAAGTCAGAATTAGACTACAGAATGTTTGGAAAACAATGAGAGAGAGGAAATGGAGGGACCAATTGTTAATGGTTTTCTCCAGAAATTTTTCTGAAGACAGTAGACTTTGGTGAGGGGGATGAGGGAAGGCATCTTCACATATTTGAAGGACTGTCCTGTGGAAAGGAGACTAAATTTGTTTTGCTGATAGTCACCAATTAAACCTGTCCGAAATTGGATAAAATTTGGAAGATGGTGGGTTCCCCTTCACTGAAATAAGTTCACGAGTGTGCAACAAGGAAAATGAGGGGCCTGAGGATCATGTTATGTAGAGATGAGTTGAGAGACATGGGGCCATTTAGCCTCGATCAGAGAACGTTAATGGAATCATCACAGCAGTCTTCAAACTTTTGAGGCACTGGCATATGGAAAAGAGATTAACCTTGTTTTCCTTGGGCCCAGAAAGTCAAAGTAGAAAGAACAGGTAGACAGAGCAGAGAGGTGCATTTTGACTTGTTACAAGGAGAATTTCATAACAATTACCCATTAGAGCCATCCAAAAGTCCAGTGAGCTCCTTTGGATGAGATCCCTCACTGATACTTTTCCAGCAGAGCATTAATACTGTTAATGATGGGGTTCTTGGTCAGGTGCAGTGTGGACTAGTTGTTGTCTAAGGGCCCTTCCAACGCTGAGATGTTGTTTTCTTAGCTTGGGATCAGAAATGGTTTGCCTTGGCTCACTATCGCCAAACACCCCAGGGCTCTAGAGGTGCTCCAAGTTTGGGGAGACCTGTTTTTTGGCTCTCTGTAGACTAGTCCCTAGGTAGAGTAATGGCATATTCTACCATGATCTAGCTCTGAAAAGACTTGCCGGGAGATCTACAGCTCTATATCTCTGATGCCATGACCTTGGGGGCCCAGTAAAAGAAACTTAGTGATTCTAGAGTGGCTACTTGGCTCTCTTCCTGCAGCTCATGCATCTTCCCTTCACTATTGTTACCAATAACTAACATACAAGAGAAAATATCTCACCAAATTGAAGCTTGGTCATCCAACCAGACAGAATTAACCCAATGGTAAAATGTGTCACCAATGTTTGTTTTTTTAATTTAATTCAACGAGTATTTATTGAGCACTGTCCTAGGAGCGGGGAATACAGAGACAAAAAAAATAGACATTTCAGTCAGTAACATGGCTTTAAGCAGTAGGATTCTCATTCTCCTGTGGGTTTGTGCTATCCTACAGGCACCCAGTGACTTCATACTGCCACTTAGCAGCCCCCAAATCCCCTCTACGACACCCCATTCATGACCTGGGCTCCCTTATGGCTCTCTTCTTTCTCTTCCCCATCAAAATTTCTATCTCTGTCCTGCTCCCTCCAGACTCTGTTCTGCTCTTTAAAGATTAGATCAACTAATTTGTGCTAATGAATGACAGCTTAATGTATGATCCTCAGAGGTAATTATTTCAGCATGGGCCTTCCATGCCTTTACTTGGAAGATGGTGGGTTCCCCTTCACTGGAATAGGTTCACAAGTGTGCAACAAGGAAAATGAGGGGACTGAGGATCATGTTATGTAAAGATGAGTTGAGGGACATGGGGCCATTTAGCCTCGATCAGAGAATGTTAAGGGAATCATCACTGCAGTCTTCAAACTTTTGAGTGATTACTGTGATAGAGTAGAAAGGCCACTACATTTGGGAACCAGAGAATCTGGGTTCAGATCCTGCTTCTGTAAGTTATTGGCCAAGTGATCTTGGGTAAGTCACTTAGAATCATAGATTCAAAGTTGAAAAGGATCTTAGAAAAAATCATTTAATAAGTCATTTAATAAGGAAAGAAAAGATGACACATTAGGGGCAGTGACCCAGCTCAACTCTCCCAACATTGTCCTCGAGAAAAAATTGTAAAATAATGCATCAAATCAAATTTTGGAGCAGAAGATGCAACAAAAGTTTGGAGTGAGACATTTTTTCCAGACTAAGAAAATTTAAGAGGTCAGCAGGAGAAGCATCATATCTTGAGCCCACATGTGTGATAACAGCAACAGCATCCATGGCAGCTTTGGGAGCTCAGGGATGGTAAGGGGATCAGATCCATTGCTGGCACTGAGGACAGCTGGGGGCTGATTGGAAACCTTATTAACCATATGCAATTTTGGTTCACAGTTCCAGGATAAAGAAGAACACTGGGCATTGGTCAGAAGGGAGCAGGGGCCCTGGTTGCACTACCAAAGCAGAGATGAGTTCTAGTGCTTGTGGCTGTAGGGGACCAGGGTCCCTCCCTGGGTAAAGACCAGAGCACTGATCAGATTTCTTCTAGGATCATACCACCTTGGAAGCACCAAAAACTTGCAGACCCTCAAAACTAGCTCTGAAAACAGCAGTGCCTCTCCACCCCAAGCTGAGCACAGCCCAATTTTGACATAAAGTTCAAAATGAAGAAATAGTCTGGGAAAATGAGCAGACAGCAATAACAACAAAATCTGGTCATATAAAGCCACTATGGCGGCAAGGAAGACCAAGACATAAACTTGGAAGAAGACAACAGTGTTAAAACAGCTACAAACAAAGCATGAAGGCAAAATACTATTTGGACCCAAACCCAACAAGAATTCCTGGAAGAGTTAAAGAAAGTGACAAAAGTAGTAGAAGAAAAATTTGGAAAAGACACAAGAGTGATGCACAAATTGTGAAAAGAGAATTAACAGCTTGGGAAAAAAAGTGAAGAAAATAACACCTTGAAAAACAGAATTGGGCTAGTGGCAAAAGAGGCACAAAAATCCACTGAACAGAACTCCTTAAAAATCAGAATTGGCCAAATGGAAAAGAAGGTACAAAAATCACTGATGAAAATAATTCCTTAAAAATTAGAATTGGGGAAGTGGAAGTTAATGACTTCATGACACATCCAAAAACAGTAATGTAAAGTCAAAAGAATGAAGAAAATGTGAAATATCTCATTAGGAAAACAACTGGCCTGTAAAATAGATTGAGGAGAGAAAATTTAAGAATTATTGTACTACCTGAAAGCCAAGATCAAAGAAAGAGCCTAGACATCATATTTCAAGAAATTATCAAGGAAAACCTGCCCTTAGATCCAGAGAGTAAAACTCTCTGAACAAAACTGAATGTAATACTTCAGGGAAAAAAATGAATATGGAATGAAATAGAGGCCTTTTAAGCATTCCAGGTGAAAAAACCAGAACCGAATAGAAAATTTGATATTAAAACATGAGGCACAAAAGAAGCATAAAATAGGTAAACATGAAAGAGTAATCATAAGAAAAACTCAATAAATTTAAACCGTTTACAATCCTATGTGGGAAGATGATATATGTAATTCCTAAAAACTTTACCATTATAGGGCAATTAAAAGGAGTTTATATAGACAGAGAATATGGGTATGAGTTGATTATGTTGGAATGATCTCCAAAAAATGAGTGAGAAAGAGGCACATTCTAGGAGAAGGGGGAAGGAAGAGGTAGAATGGAGAAAATTTTCTCATATAAAAGAGGTGCTCAAGGAAGAGCTTCTACAATAAAGGGAAAAAATTAGGGGTGGCAGACAATGCTTGAATCTCACTTTCACAGGAATTGGTTCAAAGAGGGAAGAAAGCAAACACACATACACACACACAGTAGTATATAGAAATGTAACTTACCCAATAGGGAAATAGGAGGAGAAGGGAATAAAAGTAAAAAGAGAGGGGTGATAAAAGGGAAAGGTGATTTAAGAAGGCAGTGATGAGAAGCAAAATAGAATTTTGAGGAGGGGCAGGATAAAAAAAGAGTGAGAAAAAGGAAATGCGACAGAAGAAAATATGTGATAATCATAAATGTGAATATGAATGGGAGGAGTTCACCTATAAAATGGAAGCAGATAGTAGAATGGATTAGAAACCAGAAACTGACAATTTTTTCTTTGTTCTTTGGGGGGTTTTTTGTTTGTTTTTTGTTTTTATGAAACATACTTGAAATAGAAAGACGCACACAGAGCTAAAATAATGGGCTAAAGCAGAATTTAATATGCTTCCGTTGAAGTTAAAAAAGACAGGCATGGCACTTATGATCTCAGACAAAGCAAAAGCAAAAATGAACCTAATTAAAAGAGATAATCAGGGAAACAACATTTTGCTAAAAAAAAGTGCCATTTTGCTACAAAAAAAAGACAATGAAGTAATATAAAAAAATCTACAGTAAGTTGCTTTGATAAAGGCCTCATTTCTAAAATATATGCTGAATATAGAATTGAGTCAAATTTATAAAAATCAGGACCATTCCCCAATTGATAAGTGGTCAAAGGATATTAACAGGCAATTTTCAGAAGAAGAAATTAAAGCTATTTATAGTCATGTGAAAGAACGCTCTAAATCACTATTGATTAGAGAAATGCAAATTAAAACAACTCTGAGATACCATGTCACACCTATCAGAAATGACAAATGCTGGAAGGGATGAGGGAAAAATAAGTAGACTAATGAACTACTACTGGTAGAGTAGTGAACTGGTCCAAGCATTCTGGAGAACAATTTGGAATTAGATCCAGGGGCTATAAAACTGTATATACCCTTTGACCCAGCAATACACTTCTGTGTCTGTATCCCAAACAGATACAAAGGAAAAGGATGTTTATGTACAAAAATATTTATAGCAGCTCTTTTAGTAGTGGCAAAGAATTAGAAATCAAGGGGATACTCGTCAAGTGGGGAATGGCTGACCAAGTTGTGGCATTCGACTGTGCTGAAGGAGATGACAAGGGGGACTGGTTTCAGAAAACACATGGCAAGACCTTTATGAATTGATGCAAAGATACATGAGAAGAACTGAGAAAACCTTATGCACAGAGACAGTAACATTGTGAGGATGATCAACTGTGGAAGACGGCTACTCTTTCAGTACAATGACCCAAGACATTTCCAAAGAACTCATGATGAAAATCCACCTCTAGAGAGAGACCTGATGTACCCTGAGTGCAATTTGAAGTATAATTTTCTCTTTTTCTTTATTTTTCTTGGGTTTTTTTTGTTTTGTTTTGTTTTTAGGCAATTGGGGTTAAGTGACTTACCCAGGGTCACGCTGCTAGGAAATGTCAAATGTTTGGCCTGAGGTCAAATTTGAACTCAGGTCCTCCTGACTTCAGAGCCAGTGCTCTATCCACTGCGCCACCTAGCTGCCCCTATTTTTCGTGCTTTTTAAAAAATATGGCTAATATGGAAATGTTTTGCATGATTTCACACGTGTCACTGATGTCATATTTATTGCCTTCTTGGTGGTTATGGGGGGAGGAAAAGGGGGCAATTTGGAACTCAAAATTTAAAAAAGGAAAAAATGTTAAAATGCTGAAGAATGTTAAAAATCAATAATAAATTTTAAAAAATTTAAAGAAGTCATTTAATACAAATTTGATGGCTTTGATAGATGAGGAAACTCATTTCACAAAGGTTATATGACCTACCGAAGTGTCTCAGATAAATTGTGATTTGAACCCAAGCTGTCTGACTCTCAATCTATTACTACCCCAGCCATGCTGCTCCCTTCCCACCTCCCAGCTTAGATGAATGGCTGCAATTTCTTTTGGTGTTCCTCAGATTAGACCCCAGAGACGGCAGCCCACTCCACTGCATTCCACTTAGGGTGAGCTTTGCCCAGCAGGGTCAGAAGCAGGGGTCATGCCTATGCAACTGCAAGGGATCTCTGACATCCCACCATGGGAAATGTATGGGGCTTTTCAGTCCACCCTCTTTGCAGGGCTCCTCCCCCTGCCTTTCAGCCTGCTGCCTGGTTTATGTTATTTACAGTGTCTCGTAGCATGCTAGTAAATGTAAAATAATGTACAATTTGTAAGAATAATGAAGCTTGAGGAGCAGAAGGGTGTTCTCTGGCCTGCTACTACTAAATCTTATCTGAGGGGTCACAAGAGAATGCTAACACAGCAGAGCAGCCCACAGCCTCTTCCACTGCAAGAAGCCCATTAAGCCAAGTAAATGTACTATGAAAATGGATGGCAGAAGAGTCGAGCACAGGTGCTGGAGTCAATTCAGTCACTACATCTCAACTGCTTTAGTCATTATTTGCCTAAACAGCTAAAATATGTACAGTTCTATGAGAGCGATTAAGTGTGGGAGATTTTTTTTGGGGGGGGTTTATAGACACATCTTAAGTCATAAAGGTTGGCAGCCTGTTTTAGTAGAAATTTGCTGACCTTTGAGTTGGGCGAATTGTTTGTTATTCAGTCATTGTATCTGACCCCATTTGGGGTTTTCTTGGCAAAGATAATGGAGTAGTTTGCCATTTCCTTTTCCAGCTCATTTTACAGATGAGGAAACTGAGGCAAACAAGGGTAAGTGACTTGCCTAGGGTCACACAGTTAATGTCTGAGGCCGGATTTGAACTCATGTCTTCCTGACTCCAGGTCTGGTGCTCTATCCACCATGCCACCTGAGTTTAAATCCTACCTTAGACAGTTACTAGCTGGGTGATTGTGGGCAAGTCACTTAACCTGAGTCTCATTGTAAAATGAGGAAGTGGAACTTGCTGGCCTCTAAGGTCCTTTCTAACTTTAAGCTTAGGACTGATCCTGAGACCTAGGTTTGAATCCCACCCTTACCATTTATTGGCTGCTCAATCTCAGGCAAGTCAACACTCCAAGCCCCCAGTTTCTTCATCTGAAAAAATAAAAGTACCTAGAGTCCAAATATCCTAGCATTGATGTGAGAATCATATGAGGTCATGTAGATGAAATACTTGGAAAACCTATATATGAGTCCACTGCTTTTCTGTAGAGTTGGGGATGCCTGGAGGAGAATATGGACATTGTACTGGTATTGGGATACTCCAATGGATGTGTGACTTCACTGAAGGTAGCAGTCTTTCCTTCAGTGTAGGTTGCAAACCATCTTTATTTTTTATCATTAAAGATACTTGTCCATACCTGAATATATGAGATCACTGAGGAAAGGCATTGACAAATTAAAGCCTGTCCATGAGGGTGACTAGGATAGTAAGAAAGTTGGAGACCAGTCAATGAATACTTAGTAAGCACCTACTTCATGCCAGATTCAGTAGAAAGGCCTGGGGATGTTTAGACCAGAGAACTCCAGGCATGAAAACTCTAGTCTAGCTTATGAATTAGTAACTTCATCCTACAGCATTGCCCGAGACTCAGAGAGGTTAGGTAATATGCCCAGGATAATAGAATGTTTTTAGAATGATTTGAATCCAGGTCTTCCTGACTCCAAGTGCAACAGAATCACAGAATTTGAGAAAGTGGAGGGATTTCAATGACCACTCACTCACACCCAGAAGGAGTCTCCAGTGTAGATTACCTGAGAAGTGATCATCCAATCTGCTCCTGAAGACCTCAAATGAGATTGAATCCACCACCTCCCAAGGCAGCCCATTCATTTCCCTTTGGGACAGCTCTAACCACATCCAGCCAAAATATGCCACTTCAACTCTTTCTTTGGCCGTCTTCAAACAGGGGCTGGATCATCATTTCTCAGATATGTTACATCAGGCATTCCTTTCAGGGATGAATGGCATACTCACTAAAACCCTTCCAACTTTCTAATTCTGTGAACCTGTGATTTTCCCTCCCACGACCGGTGTTGAATGGCAGTGAGTCATAGGACATTACAGTACCTGAAGAATTAAATATGTCAGCCTGAGGGCAATGGCAGTGGTGAGGTGCGTGGTGGGTATGAGCGAGCTATAGGAAAAAAAAACAGGAATTTTGGAGAACAGGAGTAAAAGGAAATCATCAGGAAAATACATGACTGGAAAACAAGGTAGACTGTTGATATAGCCAGAGGGAGGGGTGCATTTGGTAAACATGTGGACATAGGATGCCACTACTTCATGGACATCCTTGTGATGTCAGGAGAAGATGAGGAAGGCCTCCAGCACATTGGGCAGACCACCTGTGATGAACTTGTAGGAGGTCAGGAGCAAGATGGATTAGGATCTGCACAGATAGAAGGAACATTAAATTGGTCAAATCACAGATCCATGAGGATAGCTTCACGTTGCACAAGAATATAAGGGAGAGAGCTAAGGCAGAATACAAATGATATAACTGGACTCAAATATTTTCAGCTAAGTGTGCACGGGCACACACACACGCACACACACACATTAATCTATAGTATTACTGTGGGTGGGTGGTTAGCTAGGAGAGACCAATTCCTGGAGACAAACTTGAAGCACCATGGGATAGTGGAAAGGGCATGGAATTTAGACTCAAGAGGACCTGGCTTTGAACTCTGCTCCTGACACTTACTGCCCTTGTGACCTGGGCATGCAATATTTTCTCCCTGAGCCTTCGTTTCTTCATCTCTAAAATGAGGGGTTGGGGCCAGATGGCAATCATGTTCCCTTTCACCCCTGTCTATGAATGTTATGACCCTCGTGCAGAGCAATGAGACATGTAATGATTTCAGTCTCATGCGGAGTCTTGAATTTGGCTCTGCCATGACCTTCTTTTCTAGCATCCTGCTGACCACTCATCGCATAGTGCCACAGTCATCTTTAATCACTTTTCATTCTAGATGTCTTTGCACAGCCCTGCCTCACTGAAATTCAATTCACATGAAAGTCAAGCCATCACCCTTGTGACATCATTGGCCCTCCTCAAGAACGAAGGACAAACAACAACGGAGTTCTTCGAAGCTTGCTGACAAGGATATGTTAGCACTGACCCTGTGACACAGTCACCGCTGCCTTACCTCACAGTGTGCTCTGTGCCTAAGGCTTTAAGAAACTTACAGTGCAACCCAGAGCACAAGGCTTTTCCAGGGCCTCACTCAGCCTGGGGCAGCCCAAACACAGAGACACCGAGAAAGCCTCCACTTTGCCACAAAGAGGTCTTCCCTAGCTCTCTTGTTCAGCATTCTCAGCTCAATAACCACAGTATAAGAGCCAGTTTAGATACCATTGGATTTGGGACTGGTCAAACCCACTGTTTTTATATGCTAGGCATATATATGGGCAGCCTCAGAATAGAAGACTGGCCAATGTTCTTGCTAGGACAATTGGCAACCATTTCTGGTCATGGGAAGGCTCCCATCCCTCATCTGCTCTGCCTCCCCAATATCACATTATTCCTTTCACACATTGACTTGTCCCAAATTTCATTTTTTATGACACTCTAATGGTAAAACTCATCCTTTTCAATTTAGAGCATATTCAACAGATGTATGATAATATTTGCAAAGCTCTTACATAGGCATAATATTTTTTTGGTGGTAAATCTAAGGAAATATGAATCACAACAGCTGGCCCTTTTAATTTTAACAATCCTATGAAATGATCTAAGTGAAAGGGCCATGGGCATGGGAGAGATATGCATCCTTCAGTCAACAGTGCCATCAGCTATTCCTTCCACATTAAATGTAGCTATTTGGCAATACAAAGATCCACTGAAGGAGTTACAGATGTTTATTCTGGAGAAAAGATTTGAAGAGGTATGGTAGTTGTCTACAAGTATTTGAGAGGCTGTAATGTGGAAATAAGATTAAACCTCAGTTCTGCGTGGTCCCACAGGGCAGTTCTGGGGCTAATGAGTAGAAGCTGTGGTCAGGCAGATTTCAGCACAATGTGGAGCAGTAGAAAGGGAGAAAGAGCGACCTAGGATGATAGCAGGTTCCCCCTCACTAAAGGGCTTGGAATAAATACTGGTACCCAATTGTCAGAGATGTTGTAAATGGGCCCCCCTTTTATGTGGAGCTTGGACCGGAGGTCCCTTCCAACTCCACATTCTATGAGACACAACATAAAACCTTATGAAGATTAACATTTAGATTCTAACTCACAGCTGCCTGTTCCTACTGAGTCTCATTTATGTGACAACCTATAGCTTAGACAGGTCTATCTGCCAGGATTCACTTCATTCAGCCAATGGGACTACATTTTAATGACTATTGAATTTAATTGCACTAATTAATTCAATTTATTAGTGAGGATCTCTATAGTAATTGAATTTAAGGTACCGTGAGCCATGCTACTTCCCCCTAATAGTTTGTCTAGAAAGCCTTTCTTCCTCTCAAAGGAATGGAATCATTGTTGTTCAGTCATTTTTCAGTCATGTCCTTCGGCATCCTATAAAGGTATATGTAGGACGTCCACTATAGAGACAAAGTCAAGAAATACAGTACCATCAAATGAGCCCTGACCTTGAAGGTTGAAGTTGGACTCAAATCCTGACACATTAGTTGTATTTCACCCTCTTTGCCTCAGTTCCCTTTTCTGTAAACTAGGGATAGTAATGTTTGTACTCCCTTCCTTACAGTAGGGGTTGTGAGGGAAAAGACTTATAATCCTTAAAGTTGCTCTCTGTGAAGTACTGTTACTGTTTATACATACAAAATTAATTTAAAAGCCCTGGATCAATGTGCATGCTGGTGTCATTGCAATAGTCATTTAAAAAAACAAACAAACATGTGGAGTTATACAGTGCTTTTAATGATCCTGAAGTGTTCTCTCTCTCTCCTCTCTCTCTCTCTCTCACTCCTCCCCTCCTTCCCTCCCTCCCTCCTTTCCCTTCCATCTCTCCCTCCTTCCCTCCCTCCTTCTCTCTCCCCCCCTCCCCTTCCTTGTCTCCTCTCTCTCCTTCTTTCCCCTTCTCTCTCTCCCTCCCTCTCACCTCTCCCTCTCTCTGTTACTTTCTCTGTCACATACACATACACATACGCACACACACACACACACACACACACACACACACACACACACACACCCTTTTTATACCACCAATATTCTCCTCCGTGGTACTATATTGTTTACAATGATGGAGCAATCTCTGAAGAAACAATATTTCAGAGGACTGAAAGGGCACTATCCCCACCCAGCCACCTAGTTTCCTTCAAAATTCAGTTCCCACAACACCTCCTGAATGAAAGCTTTCCTGATTTCCCACCAGTCATTAAAGCCCCCCCCAAAAGTCATAAGATCAATAGTTTAGGGGTAGAAGGAATCTTAGATGTCATTTAACAAGTGAGAAAAGTGGGACCTAATAGGTCATCTTCCCCCATATAACAGCTAATAATGAAAGCTTGGCTCATAAGGCTTTAAGGCTTGCCCAAGTCCCCTTTCCTTTGTCCTTCTCTTGACTTGGGATGCCCAAAAACCACAGAGCAGCAGGGTGGAAAGAGCCACATGGCTCTTTTGAATGATTATAAGAGGTAGAAGTGAGGAAAAAGTGCACTCCAGGAATGGAGGTGAGCCACTGCTAATGTATGGAGGTGAGAAATAGGACATCAGATTGGAGGAACGGCTAGTAGTACAATTTGGGCAGAATACAACAACAATGTCAACAACAACAATAATAGCATTGTATAAAGGACTTTAATGTTTACGAAGTAATTTACAAACATTATTTCATTTGTAAGACATCTTTGGAAAGTAGATGCTGTCATTATCTTCATTTTTACAGATGAGGAAACTGAGGCAGGCTGGTTAAGTGACTGACCCAGGGTCACACAGCTAGTAAAGGTCTAAGGCTGGATTCCAGGATTTTAGATATTAGACCTGACTCCAGGTCTAATACTGTATCTACTGCTGCACCTTGCTATAGGGTTTGTGAAGACAAGTAATACGAGGTAAGTCTAGAAAGGCAGGTAGGAGCTAGATTATGGCGCCCCTGAAGCCCAGGATGAGGCCTTGGTAGTTTGACCTTAAGGCAATAAAGAGCCAGTGCTTCTCAGTGAGTTCCACTTATTTTCTGGGCTAAAATGTCCAAATTAGTTACCTATTACATTAGTTACACTAATGCAGGGCAGTGAATAGAGTGCTGGATCTGGAGTCAGGAAGATCTGAGTTCAAAACCAGCCTTAGACCTTTATTAGCTATATGACCCTGGGCAAGTCACTTAGCCTCTGTCTAACTCAATTTCCTCACCTGTAAAAAATGGGTATATCTACCTCTCAGGGTTGTATGGATCAAATGAAATAATATTACTTATAAATTGATTTGTAAGCCTAAGCTGTTGTTCTTCAGTGATTTCATTCATGCCTAACTCTTCATAACCCCATATGGGTTTTCTTGGCAAAGATACTGGAGTGATTTTCCATTTCCTTCTCCAGCTCATTTTACAGATATAGGAAACTGAGGCAAACAGAGTGAAGTGACATGGCCAGGGTCACATAGCTGATAAGTGTCTGAGGCCAGATTAGAACTCGGGAAGATGAGTCTTCCTGACTCCAGGACCTATGCACTGCACCACCTAGGTGCCCTTCTAAGCCTTAGAGTCTTCTAGAAATGCTGTCTGTCATCAACATTATTACATGAACTCAGGACTCCATTCTTGCATTCCCTAGATCCATAGTGACTGTCCAGAGAATAGTCTCGTATTTCTATCAGGCATTGTTTTGTAAAGGCATGACCCTACTCCCCATCAATGACAGTCCATAGGAACAAGCAAATATATGACAGATCACTTCCTTATCTCCAAATGACATCACCAAAAAGAACTATTTTCCTGCAATGGTAAAATCTTTCATTCCAATTAGAATCATATCAAAACTCAATTTATATCTAATTATATTTTGAATTTCATCGGTTCCTCATTAAGCAAAATTGAACCTATAAAGAATTCAGATTGATTGAGCCTAGGATGCCGAATAGAGCCCCAGAAAAAAAGTTATAAATTGCAATTAACATGCACTGCTTTGATAGGGATCACAATCACCACTTACTGTTATACCACCCACTATCTTTTCCTGAAATTCATCATAGTGTCATAGCAGCAGGGTAAATTAATGGAATCTTCCCAGACTCCCAAAGGGAGTTAAGGCAAGCCCACTGTGAGACTAATAACTATTGGACATATCAATAGTCTTGTCAATGAAGGTGTTTACTCCACCAGTGCAGATAAATGACCCACCTATACCTTCTCATCCTATGTGAAGGATCCATGATTTCATCAGAGTAGGAATTAATCCTTTACGCCAGGTTCTCTGACTTTAAATCCAATGTTCTTTCTGTTGGATTACATGGTCTCCAAATATTTTATGTGACTGCTTATCTAAGTCACTATTTTTTTTGACTAGGTAAAACAGGCCATTTTTTGCCTCATTTCTTACCTGACCTTAGTCACTGAATGGGTGTTGCCTCAATCAAACTGAGACCTAAGAAAGACCTTAGCTTAAAAAGGCCGAAGCATTCCACTGCACCCAGGGCTATCTCCAGTTGTCCTGACCTATAACTTGCCACCGGACCCAGATGTCTCCAGAGGAGATAGTGAGGCTGGGAGGCACAGCCCTCCCTCACTTAAATCCAATTCACTTGCAGGTCATGACATCACCTTCCTCATGACATGGACCCCTTCAAGAATGAAGGACAGACAACAGCAACATTGATGATAACATACTGCAGCCTACATACTCCTACCACACATCTCTTTATAGTACTTTGGGTCACTTACCAATCTGGGAATTTTTTATTGATCTCCAGACAGATAAGGGAAAATGGAATGTAGAAATTGATACAGAGAACAAAATACGGAGAAAGTCAATGTTGGAGGGGTTGTGGAAAGACAGGCATACTAATTAGTACTCTTAATGGAGCTATAAATTCTATTCATTTTGGAAAGTAATTCGGAATTATACTAAGAAAATGACAAAAAAATGTCTATACCACTTAACAGAAACATCCCACTGCTTGACATATACCCTAAGGAGGTCAATGTCAAAAAGAATGTCTTCATATGGACCAAAATATTCACAGCAACACTTTGTGTGGTTGAAAAGAACAAGAAGTAAAGTCCATGTCCATCACTTGGAGAATGGTTAAACAAACTGTGGTACATAAATACAATGTAATGAAAATATGATAAGCATAGAAAGAGATGAAAAAAGTTATATGAACTAATGCAAAGTCAAGTAAGCAAAACCAGGAAAACAATATATACAATGACTACAATAATGTAAATGGAAATGATGGCAGCAACAAAAACAATTGAAACTGAATGCTTTGAAATTATAATGATGGGGCTTGGCCCCAAAGAGGAGGCATGAGAAGCTCCTTCCTGTCCCCCCTCCACACTTTATTGATTGATTGATTGATTGATTTAGCAGAGGTGGGAGACTATGAATGTAGAAGACTACATATGAATTCAAACCTCTCTGTCTCTGGAAATATTCATTAGTTTTACTGACATGCTTTCCCCCTATTTTATTCTTTGTTATAAAAATAAAAGAAAAATGTATATATTTTACATTTGTTTTATTTATTCATTTTATGTCTATATAAATATATATTTATTTTCATTATACTTGTTCTCTCTGAGAGAGAAGGGAGCAAAAAATATATTGGGAAATGTAGCTCATGTGAAAACAAAAATATCAACACAATTTTTAAAAATGTAATATAAATTTATATTTATATTTAATATAAATATAAATATAAATTTATAAATGCTAGGAAAAATGAAGCACGGGTCATCTCTGGGTTGCAACTGGATGGTCTGACCTTGTGGGGAGAGGAGAGATACTGTCATAAACAATATCCCCAGTCAAAATTAGTAATAATAAAAAAGCTATTGCAAGCAAGTATGGGAGCCATCAGAGGGCAGAAGCAATTCCCCCAAAACCTGCCTGAGATTTTGTCTCAGGTCACAATGTAAGTATGTCCTCTACCAAAATAGCTTCAAGATCTGGTTAAGGAGGGGAAGAAAAAAAAAAAAGCACAACTAGGAAAAGCATTTCACTGTAAAGGCCACAGCCCTTTGAATGGCAAGGAAACTGGCTGCAGAAAACATTCAGCACTGAGTAAAGAATCTTCCTTTTGATTCCTCAGCATCGACCTAGAAAATGCAGCTTTCCATGCATTGACATCACACATCTGTCCGGTGTGCTCTGGACCTTTGACAAGCGTGTTCTGTGAGGGTGAAGTAACACACAAAGAAGGCACACCACCCTGGTGGGCAGAGTCTGGTTGGAAGCTCCAGTGACTCACCCGAGATTATTCGAAGATCAGTGGTGGGAGATGTGGCTTGCATCTATGCCTGAACTTTGTCTGAGATGGCCACAGAGGCAGAAGCAAGAATGTCTTGATCCTGAATCAGGGCTGCCAGCTTTGGCATGTCAGCTATTTTTTAGTGTAGAGAAGAGAGAAAGCTGCTGGCTGCTGCTAAATATTCTTAGACATGACTGGTGCTGACCAGGGTGCAGGGCCAGGCTCCCAGAGGTCATCTTCTGCCCCCTGCCTTCAGGTGGGACTGTACCTAGAACGTTTCAGGATTATTTCTGAAATGAAATCAGGGGAGCGCCCAAATCTCAAATACTACTCTTAGTCAATCAAGCTTTCATGAAGTACTTTCTATGGGCCAGGCACTGCGCTAAACTCTGGGGGCACAAAGACAAAAATGATTATGGAAAAACCAGTAAGTTAATGCTGCAAAGGACATGAAAGACCATCTGGTCATCTACTTATCAATCTAAGGTAAGACCATCTAGGTCAAGGGTGGAGAACCTGAGGCCTCGAGGCCACATGTGGCCCTCTAGGTCCTCAAGTGCCACCCTTGGGCTGAATCCAAACTTCACAGAACAAAACCCTTAATAAAAGGATTTGTTCTGTAACATTTTCTCATATCAAGCCTCAATTTCCCTCTCTGTGACTTCCAGATTTTACTCCTAGTACTGCTCTTTGGGGCCAAAGAGAATAAGTTTGATCCTATATGACATTTCTAGGAATCTAAAGATTTAGAAATGAGACAAAGTAGTACAACTCTCCCATTTTGCAGAAGACAGAATGGAAGTCCATTGAGGATACATGACTTGTCCAAGGTCACAGAAGTAGGGTTACAGGCAATATTTGAACCCAAGTTCCCTGAATCCAAAATCAGTAGTTATTCCCTCCCCCCATTGTATTCTCTTCTACAAAATGAAAATCCTCATTTTATTTAACTAATCCCTACACATTCTCAGGGATCCTCACCCTCTTCTTAACTCTGACAATCTGATTATAGGCTGGGTTTAAGTGATGGAGTGGGAAACTCCAACCCCGACCCATACCCATTGTCTCCCAGACTACTAGCCTGCCAGACTACCTGGAGCAGCTTTCTTCTCCCAGTGCTACTCGATCTGGAAACTGAAGTAGAAGCAATGAAGGATAATATATCTACTGCAACAAAAAGGTCTTTATTGGAATGTCAGAGGGTCATTAGACAGTAGCTGGTTCCATATTCCTCACTTTCAATGAGAACACAGTTCTTTCAGCCAACGATGCTTGGAAGGAATTCTGTTCTACTCCAGATTTGTATTGGTGGAGAAAGCCTTCATGTCTGAACTTACACGCCTGCCTTCTGTTCATGGCGTCGCATCCGGATAGTGGTGGCATCTGTGAGCTGGCAATTAAGATTACCAAGCCACTGATAGCATGTGGACCCATAATATAGTTGAAATGACAACAGATGGTGGAATTGTCAGTCTATGATGCCCCTCAAAATGATCCTTTTCTGCAAACAAAAGAGCAGCAGGGTAAGATGCCAGAAGAGGAAAATTATGGGATACCCACTTGTAGGTGAGTGCCAAGCATGTGGCTCAGTACACAGCTATTCTCATGTCCAAGACAATCTACCACAACCAGTAGTGTGGGACTATAGAGAGGGGGCTTTGGAGTCTAGAGGATCTGGGTTCAAACCAAGCTCTGTCATATAGATGTTGAGTGATCTTGGAAAGCTGGTTTACTACACAGGCCTCAGTTTCTTCCTGTATAAAATGAAGAGGGTGGCTCTAGATTTAAGATTCTGGATAGCATCCCAATGGCACCAGGAGGAAACAAGGAAGGCCTTCAACATGTTGGGAAGACCCTCACCCCAGTTTGGGGAAGATATGGAGGAGAGTTATGCAGGAGGGGTAAGTATGAATAGACCATGATCTTTATCTTTGGAGGGAACTCCCAAGTCCATAAGATGTGAGTGTGTGTATGTGTGTGCATACACCAGGTCTGCACAACATATGACCTGCAGGGGCCCACCAAAGCAGCCCTCGGGCTGTAATTTATACACATGTATGTATATACATGCATGCACATATAACTTATATACATATGTGTATATATATAACTGTGTGTATACACACACACACACACACACACACACATATATATATATATATATATATATATATATACACACACTAAAATAGTTGACCTTCAAGGTCCTCTCCAGTTCTCAATCTATGATCCGATTACCAATGTTTATATGATTATATATATATATATGCATATATATATATGCATATATATGCAGTCATAAATAGTATGAATAATTGAGTATGTTATAATCCACTATTGTGCACCATTATAATATTATATAATATACTATTATATTATATAGTATTATGATGTAGACTACATTGAAATAATATTTTATCTATGATCACATGATATATGAATGATCCAGTATTATACAGGCAGCTAGATAGCATAACGAATAGAAAATGCTGGGCCTGGAGTCATGAAGACTCATTTTCCTGAGTTCAAATCTGACCTCAGACACTTCCTAGCTGTGTGACTCTGGGCAAGTCACTTCACCCTGTTTGCCTCAGTTTCCTCATCTGTAAGCTGGAGAAGGAAATGGCAAACCACTCTAGTATCTTTGCCAAGAAAACTCCAAATGGGATTATGAAGGGCTAGACACAATTGAATAATAACATAGTACGTATATTATGATATATAATACAATATAACAACATATAATACAATACAATATATACAATATAACAATAATAACAATATAACCATTAGGTTAGAACAGAATATAATATACAATATACTAAGTTAATAACAGAATATATATTATATTCAACTATTTATGTATACATATATGTACACTGTTATTTTTATATGTATACATACAAGATGTCCCAAACATTTTAATAATTTAAATCTGCCCTAAGTTTTAGAATACATATACATAACAACATGTGTGTGTGAGTGAGAGAGAGAGAGAGAGAGAGAGAGAGAGAGAGAGAGAGAGAGAGAGATCATAGACTTGGATCATAGAAGAGACCTTAAAGGACATTAATTTCAATTTCTTCATTTTACAAATGAGTAAACTGAGGATAAAGAGGTGTGGTGACTTGCTTAGGGTCACAAAGTTAGTAAGTATCAGAGGTAGGATTTTAACTCAAGTTTTCTTGACCCTATGCCCAATATTTTTTGCTATTTTATCACAAGAATTTACAAATCAAAGACTAAACTGATCACTTTAAATTCATACTGTATTAGGGGCAGCTATGTGGCACAGTGGATGGAGCACCGGCCCTGAAGTCAGGAGGACCTGAGTTCAAATTTGACCTCAGACCAAACACTTGACACTTACTAGCTGTGTGACCCTGGGCAAGTCACTTAACCCCAATTGCCTAAAAGCCAAAAAAAAAAATTCATACTGTATTTCAATTTTGCCAGGTGCAGATTTTTGGTCTGAGAAGTCAGAGAGAGTAAAACAGGAAAATATATAATAGCCAATGGTGGTTGTAGCATCATAAAGGGAATCCAGCCCGTGATCCAAATGGAAAAAAAATGTCCTGTCCCATACATAGTGAGGTCCTCCAAATACTGTATGAATTACTTTATGTTGACTGCATCAAGCCCCAGAGCACTGCATTCATAACTGCTTAGTGAATTGTTCGATTGTCGATATTTAAAATGATAGAATCATAGCATTTTAGAGGTGGAAGTGGCCTAGGGTTCATTCCCAAGTAAGATCCTTAGTCACTCAAAAGAATTCATTGTAAGTATCCACACAGGAAACACCAAGTGGATGAAGAATGTCTTTTGCCCAGGCTAAGATATGTTGTTAAATGAACAACTGATAGAGCTTGTCCAGCAGCACATAGATCTTTACCAGACACTGCAGCTCACCCAGGAGTTGGGTACAAAACTGAACACAAGCTGATTGGGCTCCATTGCCTTCACAAAATTGCAGAGTTCATTTAATGGCCTCAAGTTTTTTTCCTGGAAAGACTCATATTTTAAAAAGAGGGGTTATCATCTCTGAGAGGAGTGTGTAAGACATGGAAGCAATACATGGCACCTGGAGTGAGAGGAACAAGAGAAGGCAATGGTAGCTCCTCGCTCAGGTTAAGGTGGAGTCTTATTTGAATACATAAAAATGGCTTTTTAAGAACTCCCTTCTTTCTTAGATTGAGAGCCAGCATCCACACAGAAAGCAATAAACATAGCAAGAAAAACATACCTTTGAACATGAGGCCAGCTGTCTCATGGATCTCAGAATGGATCTCCAATTCTGTCTCATAGATCACCAAAGACCAATGCTATTTTTCCTAGTAATGTTGCCTATTGTCAGGGTCCTGTGACCTTTGACTGTCAAAATCTCCTGATTTCTGATGCCAGTATATTCTGAAAGAGCAAAGATTCTCTCAAGGTTGCAACTTTCTCTGGCTGACCTTGTGATTGATTCATAACGATCAAATTCTCATTGTTCTCTGGACCCAAGACCTCAAGAAGCTCTGCTCCCCAACTTGGTCCACAAGACCCTTTGAGGAGAACTCACTGGTAAATGAAAACATTCTGATAAACACAAGGGCAAAATCATCCAGAAACACTCACCTCATGGGGCCTTACTGTGTCAAAATCCTGCCTGTCTACTCTCTGTCTCCTCCAAACACTACAGAATTCTGCACAAAAGATATGTGAGCTACTTTCTAAGCACTCACTGTGGATTTCCTTTTTTTTTTTCTATTTACATTTGCTGACTAAACAGAAGACTTATTTAATGGTTAGGCTCCACCCTTATAGTCCGGAAAAACCTTGCCTCCCAAACATACTGTCACCCTGAGCATGTTACCTAATCTCTCATTGCCTCAGACAGCTCGCTAAATTAGGGTCAAGTTGTTGATTTGTATCAATTGAAGGAATCTCTATGACACAAGTTCCCTTTAGAGATAAAATCATAGATCTGGACATAAAAAATAAAAACAAGAAATCCCAGCATGGGAGGGAAACTAATGAACTCTTCAGGGCAGTTGGCCTTGATGGCCAGTGGATATTCCACTGTCATGCCTTCTGAAGCCTGGCTCATTTCCTGTTTAGAAGACAATAAGAGTGAACCAAAAAGCCACACTGGTTCATTGAGACTCAACACACTGGGATGAGTGGAAATCTTCTTACTAGGCAGGAGCTGCAGAGCCTGAAATTCAGGAAGTCAGCACTGAAGGAATATGAGGGAGTCAACCGTCTGATTGAAACAACTTGATTCCATTCAGCGTCAATCTTTATATTTTGTTTACTTTGGTTTTCATGAAGCCCAGATTGTGACCAGCCCATGTTGTCCTAGGTGCGGTCCACCATGCCAGCTAGAGACTCAGCCGCCCCCATCAGACTTTGCTCTCTCTGCCCTTCGGCACCGCCCAGCAGTTCATATGTTCCCAAACATAGTAACCCTATCTCAACCACTACTCCCCACCCCCGGTCACCCCGCCCCCCATGAAGGACGGACTTAACCAGTGAGCTAGTCTCCAAATAATTAAGAAGGAAGTTGGGAAGAAAACAAGCCCTGGGGAATCGAGCCTTGGCTTGGATTAAAATCCAAAATTTTTCCCTGTAGAAACATATCTTGGTCGCATATAAATGGAAGACAATTGGAAAACATCATTTATGACATAGGATTCCTTTCTTTTTGAGGCAGCATTCCCTCTCTGTGTTGCGAGTTGATGTTGCATCGCTGCATTTGTACTGTAATACATTGGATTCTTTCTTAGAGAACACAGATTTTCTGCCACTAACTAGCTGGTTGAACACGGACTCTGCATCTCAGTTTCCCTAAGTATAAAATGAAGGGATACTAGAGGATTCCTAAGATCACTTCTATATTTAATTTAAAATGAGCAGATAGGTGGTACAGTAGCTAGAACACTGGGCCTAGAGCTCGGAAGACCTGAGTTTAAATCTGGCTTCAGACACTTACTAGCTGTGTGACCCTGGGTAAATCACTTAATCCTGTTTGCCTCAGTTCCTCAAATGTGAAATGAGTTGGAGAAGGAAATAGCAAACCACTGTAGTATCTTTGCCAAGAAAACCCCAAACAGGGTCATGAAGAGTTGGACACGACTGAAAAAGGCTGAACACCAACACGTAATTTACAATATACTAATATAAAAAGGAAGCCTTCAAACAAGAAAGCTGTGTCATTAATCTGACTCACGGTTGCTGTTTATCTTCTTGCTCTTGTGTTAAGATAAACTACAGACAGCATTGATGCTAATTCCTTTGGGGAAAGCAATTTACTAAGTGGTTTCCTGGTGCCCCCCGGGGAGTTTGGTTATCTCATGTAAGTGAGCACTTTACTCCAAGACTCATTCTTATTCATCACGGCCATAATAACTCACATTAGAATCATGCTCTGAGGTGACAACCAGTCTGCGAAGTAAGTAGTGCAGGTATTATTACCCTCATTTGACAGTGGAAATACAGCCTCAGAAAGGTCAAGTCACTTGCCCAGGGCCACACAGCCATAAAGTGGCCCACTGATATACATCTCCCTGCATTCTAAGGCTGTTAAAAGAAAGGGTCATTGGTCCCACCAATAATTTTAGTATGGAATCCTTAACTGTTGGCTTTGGGGAACAATTTACTATGTTGGAACAAATATTAGATTTAAGGTCAGACTACCTGAGTTTGCGTCTCGTTGTCGCTATGTATTCCCCCTAGACTTTAGTAGATGGTCTTTGCTTTAGAGTTTAGTAAGTCACTAGTTATAAACAAGAACCGAGACGAAACCCATTTGTGGAATTCTCTGCTGTCGAATTATCCATTGTGGCCAATTCCATGGCTCCAACACTCAGTGAACACAGTATGGTTGTCATCGGCTGTGGGCCAGGAGGTAAAAATACTTCTCTGGAGTGAACTTTTTGTTTCAACAGAATTCATTATAACAGGATGTGACCTGGATCACTTTATCAGAGGGTTGTAATGGATATTGATTCATAGTTGTACTCATTTGAATACCAAACAGAATTCCATGTAGGGTGTATTACAGGGATCCATTCATTTTGTTTTATGGATTTGTTTTGCTATGTAAAGTGTAATTGTATTTTATAGTTGCTGTAATATGCACAAATTAAAGACCTCATTTGACTAAACAAGAATTGGCTTATAAATTATGAAGCATCCTTTTCCACTAAGAACCTGAGTAATTAGAACAAAATCTTAGCAAATGCTCTCCTTATAGGCTCTATTATTTGGGGGAGGATCTTTTCCCCCCTACCACCTTTTAACTTTTTCAGCACTGAAACCATGGTAACAAGTTTAGGGATTTCCAGAAAGCGACTATTTGAATTTTGCCGAGGTCCATTAAGCTGTCCTTTGCCATGATTTTGCATTCCAAATTTCTGAGTGAGTTGCCATGTTTTAAAGCATTTTTGAAAACTGGCTCTATTGTTTCCTGCCCATGCAACCTTAAGCAAGTCACTTTGCCTCAGTTTGCTCACCTGTAAAATGAAAGGTTTGAAATAGATGATTTCAAAAGTCTTTTGCAATGCTAATGATTTATGACTTGCTGTTTACTTCTCTGAGACCAGAAAATTTCTCTTACAGGTAAAAAGGTAGATGTCAGCAGTGTTTAGATAATTTAATTAGGATAACTTATGTTAAAGCAAGTATGAAGGAAAGTAAATGGCTTTTTTAAGGAAAAAAAAATGACCATTGAGTTGTTTGAGGGGGATGACAAGAAATACGGGGGCATAATTTATTTCAACTTCCAAATACCCACAGATACACCAAAAATTAATTTTATACATAGGTTAATACGAAATTGGGATGACAGTTTTGTTACAAATGAAAGACCAGGAGAGAGAGAGAGAGAGAGAGAGAGAGGCTGGACAGCGCAGGAGGTTAGAGAACTGGGCTGGGAGCTGGGACACCTATCTTCAAATCCTGTTGGAATGTAAGCTTCTTAAGAGCAGAGGGCATTAAATTGTTTATCTTTATATCTCTAGCGCCCAACACGGTACTTGACAAGCTGTAGGCACTACCTAAATGCTCGTTAATTCATTGATTAATCTGAAACTCTTACTAGCTGTGGGAACAGGCAAATCACTTTCAATAATACTCTCTTTTCCTGGTTTCCTGAGCTACTCTCATCATCTTGATTTATTTCCTATATAACTCACTGGTGGGTCTGAGGCCTGTTGGGTGTTTGGGGAGGACCAGCACCTTGGGTGTGAGGGCTAAGCAAACTGTTAATGTCACGGATCCTCTTTGAAATGAAAGACAAACAACAACAGATAGCACACTTATCATTATGTGTGTGAGTGATGTTTCTTCCAATAGAATGTAAACTTCTTGAGGGCAGGGACTCTCTCATTTTTGTCTCTGTCTCCCCAGTGCCTGGTACACAGAAGGCACTTAATAAATCTTGTAGATTGATTGATTATTAGTGAGGGTCCTGTCCAGCTAGAAATCTAGGATAGTAAGAACTAGAGAAGTGTGTGTGTGTGTGTGTGTGTGCCCCACCACAAAAGGTACCACAGGCCCTCTTCTGGGCTGAAACAAGAGCCCTTCAGGGGTTGATGATAAGAGACTACTTTCATTTGGTACTTAAATAACTGATCAGGAAGCAGAGGTGAACAGTGAAATCCTCCACTCTGCATGTGACATTCGATTCTTCCAGGAAGTGAGATGACAAACAGGGGCAAACTGCGCAGAAGACCCCATGAGGCTCGGAGTGGGCAGAACAGTGGCAGGAGCAAGTCAATGAGAGTATGCAGAAGATAATATATTTAAGGGAAAACAGTGCCAAACACAGGGGAAAGATCCACAGCCCTAAGCTGCCAGCAGCAATTCAGGAAAGAAACTGAGGCTCCTTCATCATACTCCCGAAACAGGGGCCCACAGTGCTGCAATAGCCCAGAAGACTAATCTATCATTGGCCATCATCTGCAAAGGTCAGGAAACAAAGGAGAAAATATTTTCTTCCCTTAGAGCCAACTGATGGCACACAGACCAGTGCAATGCCTCCTGAAGCTCTGGGCCCCTGACCTGAAAAGAAATACAACCTAGGAAGGAAAAGGTGGGGACTGGGACTGTGGATTTAAGGCCTGAGAGGTACCCTTCCTCCCTGTGTTGCCTCAGGCAGGTCTTCAACTCTGTGCCTCAGTTTCCTTATCTGTAAAATAAAAGACTAGATAACTAAAGTGCCCTCCCAGCTCTTGACCTGGGATCCTCCATCCTCTGAGGGTCCTTCAGGCTCAAATCTACTATTTTGTTTTCCTAGGATCATCTAGGGTGTCTCTCATTTTGTAAACTGGGAAGAGGATACTCAGAAAAGTTAAGAGATTTGCCCAAGGTCACTGAGCTATAGAGCAGCAGAGCAATGCCAGAGCTTTTTACTCTTTACATCAGATGACCAATAAGCATTTATGGAGCACCTACTTATGTAGAAGACATTGTGCTAGGTGCTGGAGATACAAGGACAAAAATGAAATAGTCCCTGCCCTCAAGGAGTTTCCATTCCAGAAGGAAGGAGGCAGGAAAAAATATGTGCGTATCAAAGAATATACAAAACACGTGCAAAGTAATTTGTGAAGGAGAAATACAACCACCTTAGTAGGAAAATTGGATAGAAGAAAAAGAATTGTCATCTGCAGAAATGCCATGCAAGTTAAGGCCAGGGTCCATCTCATCCGGCTTCCGTTTCTGATAGTGACATCAAGGAATATGTGCGTAGAAAGCCAGTATCGTAGTTAGGCCATTCACAAATGACACACCAGATATACAGCCCATTATTGATGATGATAGACTCTAATAGCTCACCAATATTTCAAAACTTCAGGGATCCCCCTTATTCATCTCCTTCAATCCATTCCCACATTGTATTCAAAGTGATTTTCTTAGAGCACAAATATAATCATGTTCCTCCCTTCCTCACCAAAGTCCAGTGGCTGCCTATTGGCTCTCGGATCAATGCTCCACTCTTCTGTTTGTCGTTTGAAAAACTTCACAACCTGGCTCCAGCTCGTCTTTCCACCTTACTATACACTACTCCCTTTCCCATACTCTAGAGTCTGGCCCAGTTAACGGCCTTGCTGGACCTCAAGCAGAACGCTGCATCTCTGCCCTGGTTGTTCCCCATGCTTACCATACGCTCCCTCCTCCTTGCATCTTAGAAAGGCTCAGTTTCCTAAGACTCAGAGTATGTCCCTTCTCCAGCTGCCAGCGCTCCTCCCTCACAAATTACCTCCAATGCATTTTGCATGTTGCATATTCTTTCATATGTAGATGTTGTCTCCTGTTTCATTTTTGTCTTTGTATCTCCAGCATTTAGCAGAGTGCCTTGCACACAGTAGGTGCTTAATGAATGCTTATTGGTTTTCTGTTTTATCCATATTCTTGTCTCTTCAAATCAATCAAGTAAGCTAACGTTTATAAAGCACTTAGCATAGTGCCTGGAACACAGTTGGTGCTTAATAAATGCTTCTTCCTTTCCCTTCCCCTCTTCAATCTCCAGAGTATTTCTTTGTGCATGTCTCCTACCCTTCAGCTCCTCAACCTTTTACAAACACCTATCTACCCATCTATTTATCAAATGTTTACTGTTTATAATGGCTGAGCATGTCATGCTCCTACCGGGAGCATACAAAAATAAGATGGGGCCCCAGCCTTCCAGCAGCCAACAATCTAGCTGGAGTGATGACTTGAGGGCAGATATAAATAAAACATACTGGAATCTGGAACCTGCATCCACATAGAATAAAATGCTTTGAGATCAAAGAGGGAGCAATTAACTTGCAAATGGGTGGGGAATTCACAAAAGAGGCGGCATTTGAACTTGGCCTTGAAGGATGGGTAGCAAGAAATAGATGAAGAGATCCTGAGAGATTAGAGAGTGTTCGGCCAAGCTGCCCCACCCCCAACCTCAGCTCCACCCTTCATGCCTGGAATGCTCTCCCTTCTCACATCAGTCTCTTAGATCTCCCAGCTCACTTCACGGCTCTGCCACTTCCTATAGGAGACCTTCCCTGATCCCCTTCAGTCGGTAACACTCTCCCTCCCTCAAAAAGATTATTCTGTAGTAATTTTGGACAAGTTTTCTGTTTCTTTATGTATGTGCGAGCTGTTTTTCTTCAGTCGATTGTAAGCTTTTTGAGGGCAGGGGATTTTTGTCATGTTTGTTTTTCTGTCTCTAGCACCTAGTGTTGTGCCTGGCACACTGTGGTGCTTAATACATGCTTGTTCAATTGAACTGAATTGGAGGGAATTGAATTGAACTGAATTGAATTGAATCAAAAGGAATGGCACTGAATCATGTTGGGGGTCTCTGAGCAGAATAATTTGAAGAGGACACAAAGGCATGGACTAGGACTGAGATACTTCTGTGTCCATTGGTCATGGAGGACCCATCATGACTCATCTGAGCCTTCTCCTATCAGCCCTTATTGGCCATGTCTTTCCATAAGTCCTCCATGGAGGATGAAATAATCACGGTGGTAGCTAACGTGCATATGGTGCTATAAGTGCTTTACATATCTTACCTAATTTGATTCCTATAGCAACCTCATGAGGAAGGTGCTATTATTATCCCCATTTTTACAGTGAAGAAACAGATTGACACCAGTTAAGTGACTTGCCCAGGATCACACAGCTAGTAAGGGTCTAAAGCAGAATTTAAACTCAGGTCTTCCTGACTCCAAGTCCACCACTGTATCTGCTGCATCCTCCTCTGCCTGAGGGTTACTCTGTGCACTGACTGCTTTTATCTGTCTACTTGTCTGTCTGTCCATCCATCCGTCTATCCATCCATCTATCTATCTATCTATCTATCTATCTATCTATCTATCTATCTATCTGTCTGTCTGTCTGTCTGTCTGTCTGTCTGTCTGTCTGTCTGCCTGCCTGCCTCTCTGCCTGTCTATCCATTTATTTATTTGTTTATTTATCATTGCTGTTTCTTGACTGCCAAGGTACACTTGGACCTCTCATCTTTTCCTTCCAGCTATATGATTAGCTCATACCCTTTTCCCTCATTTCCACTTCCCCATACAAGTAGTAACTTTTGTTGATATGCCGCAGGCAATGTACAGGCAGCACAGGTCTTTCCACTGACCTTTGGGCCGCCTCAATTTTGTTTCTCCTGATATCATGCTATTTCATCATTTGCAACCCTGTAGTATCCCTGGGCTGGTATATGATTGAAATAAAATGACATAGTCCCCACCATTTGAAGGGCTCTCAAGTGGAAGAGGTATTAGCCTTATTCTCTGCACTTTCAAAGGGCAGAATTAGGACTAGCAATGGAAGTTACAGGAAGGGGAGGTTTTCTGTCAGTGTGGAGATGAGGGTTCTTATAAACAAAGTAATCCCTGCATGGTGCCAAGCTCTCCATCTCTAGAGTTGTTCAATCACCATCTGTCAGGAATGTTGTCCAGGGAATTAATGCAGTAGTGAATGAATGGTTGGGATATAAAGTCCCTCCCAACCTGAGCTTCTAGGACATGAGCCCCACATGATCCCCTAAATCTGATGACCATTTGGAGCAACTTTGTCCTATAATTCAATGACATCAAAGACCCCAGGACTTCTCCAATATTCCCTGGTATCAAACCAGATGAGAATACCGTTAATGGATAGCAAAGTTGGCAATTAACGAAACATGAAAGCAGTGGTTCAAAGGTCTGGATGTGGCAGGTAGATCATTTCTAATGAGATGCAATTGGACATGGCCTGCTGAGAGAGGGAGAGAGAGAAGCAAAAATCAGCAATTTATGTAGAAGATTGTTTCTACCTACTGGATCAATGAGTGGAGAGTTACAGGTGACAGATGATAGCTAGAAAGATTTCTTCTCCTGGGGGGAAAAGAAGGGGTGATGGAAGTTTCTATCTTGGCCTCGAAGGAATTCTCCACATTGTAACAGGAACGAATCTAGTTTAGATGGACGAGGTCCCAGAACCCAGAATGTGCCCCCGTGCTCAGCCAGCTTAATTTTTAAAAAGCATCCAAGGCGAGTCAGGAAAGGAGAGCAAACCTTTGCTGCAGCCAGCTGCAAACAATTACTCTTTAAAAACAAATCAGAAAACAGGCTAACTAATTTACAAAGCGCTGGGTTTGCCAACAATGCCATAAAAATCCATCACCCTCAGCAGCCCCTGCCTCGGACGTGGCTTTCCGTAAACAGAACATTTGCAAAATTAAATTGTAAGGAAAGGCGCCGACAGGTGCATAATTCTCAAATACAAAAGAAAAATAGAGATTAGTGACAATTAAAGGAAAACCAAATTTATAATTTCAAATGTTACTTAATATCACATTATGTCAAAGCTAGCAGGGCTCATTTCATCAGGATTGTGTTAAGGGCTGCAGGGGCTCTGCCTTCTTAGCTGATCTCTGTGGTTCACTTGAGATGTGCTTTGAGCAAGTCTCTCTGTGCCTCAGTTTACCTGGAGAAAGGAAAACACTACCTACTTCACAAGATGAAAGGAGGAATGATCTTCAGATAAAAAGCTTGGGTGAATATAAAGAATTCTTCTTAATCCCCCATCTCAATCACCAATTTGTAAGCTTACTACACTTGAAACAAATATTAAATCCCACAGGCTCTCAGAGCAGGTAGGGAACTTCAGCCTGTAACTTAAAGGCATCCCTCCTGCAACAAAGCTAAAAATCGGTTATCCCTCTGCTGGAATGCAGGACAATGGTGGATAGTGCCCTGAACTGGAGTCAGGAAGACCTGGAATCAAATCCTCCTCCTTCTCCTTAGCTACTTCCGATCTGCGTGACTCTGGGCAAATAATTTCACATATCTGGGCTTCCTTTTATTAATTAGTAAAATAAGGGCATTGGACTCAACAGCCTCTAAGGTCCCTTTCAGCTTCCAATCATCCGAGGCAGTCTTTTCTATTTTTGGACAGCTGTAATTGCTAGGAAGTTTTTCCAGACATCGAGCCTCGATTTGCCTTTGTTTATCTTCCATTTATTGCTTCTGGTTCTGTCCTCCAGGGTAAAACAGAACAAATTGAATTTCTCTTTCACATAAAGGGCTCATCGTGCATCCTCCTCCACCCCTGTCTTCACACACATGCGCGTGCGCACACACACACACACACACACACACACACACACACACACACACACACAGAGTCTTCCCTTTTACCAGCTAAATAGTCCTACTTCCTTCAACCAAGACTCCAGGCTCTCCGCTATCCTGGTGTCCCACCTCTGGACTCTGCAGTTTACCAATGTCCCTCCTAAACTGCTGCATCCCATAACTGAACATTATTACAGATGTGATCTGAGCAGAGCAGAGGTCAGAGGTCTCTTTCCTCCGCCTTCCTGGCAGTTAGGTCTCTCTTGATGTAATCTAAAGCTCCATGAACTTTTCTGGCAGTTGCACCACACCACGAACAGGTATTGAGCTAATGGTCCACCCTGGTTTTCTTCAGCCAGACCCCACCCCAACCTTGTTCTTGTTAAGCTGATTTCTGAATCCGAGCATACACCTACCACGTCGTAATGACCTCTTTGACTTCACTACGCGATCCCATCGTACCCTCCCCAGCTTTGCTACACTTTACTCTTCATGAACACCACACTCCAGCCAAAGTAGCCTTCTCACTGCTCTTCACACACGACACCCCATCTCCTCCCTCCATGCTTTTGACCTGTCTGTTCCCGGTGCATTGAACGCCCTCCCTCCCACCCCTTAGAAACCATAGTCGCCTTCAAGATTCAGCCCAAGGGCGACCCTCTATAGGAGGCTCTTCCTTTTCCTCCAGCTGTCAGTGCCTCTCTCCACCAATTGCTGCTCAACAAACATTTATTAAGCTCTTGCTGGGTACTACAGGCCCTGTGTTAGATGTAGAGCTAGAAGTACAATGGAGAGAAAAGTCCTGCTTGTAAAAGCCTCATGTACTAATGGGAGTGACACCACGAACATGTCTTTGCCTACATAATCACCTTGTGCCTATTTTGTACACAGTGTATACACATATGTATTCTGTGTGTCTGTCCATGTGCCTCCCCTTGCTAGATTGTAAGCTTCTCAAGGGCAGGGATGGCTTAATTTTCTTCTTTGTACCCCTGCTGCCTCAGCACAATGACTGACTAATAGTAAGCATTCATTGAAGATTTGTTGATTGACATGCATACCTACTTTGGGAAAGACCATACTTTTGCCAGGTTCTCTTGAATAAGTTTTAGGGAAAAAATCTTTTGCATCCAATTTTTAACTGATTTTTTAAATGCTCTGTTGCCCCAAATCCCTGTGGTTTGGAGAACTAGCTGTTCTCTATGGAAAGGCTGTCTATTCCCTACCCATTCTCCTGCCTTGCCTTGCCCTGGTTCTCCTCACCCATCTCCATGTAGAGAATCTTTTGTGCCTGGAAACTTCCAGGCTAGAAACCCCTAGCGTCATAGCTCTTTGACTTCTCCCTGCCTCATATGTCAGGCGTAGGAAACCAAGGAGACTTCTGTCGAGAAGTGGGGGTGGGGTGAGGAAGGTATGCTGCTTCCCAATGCTTACATCTATATGAGACTTTAATGTTGGCAAAGCCTTTGATACACATTTTGATCCTCACAGCAATCCTGGGAACTAGGTGCTATTTATATCCTTTCTTTACAGATAGGGAAACAGACTCATTGGGATTTGCCCAGAGTCATACAGCTAGTAAATGTCTGAAGCAGGATTTGAACCTAAGTTTCTTGACTCTGAGTCTAGTGTGCTAGCCATTGTCTCTCGATATAAAACAGGAAGCTAGATGGCTCACTAGATAGGGTGATGGGCCCGGACTCAGGAAGACCTGAGTTCAAATCCAGCCTCAGATACTTACTAGTTGTGTGACCCTGGGCAAGTCACTTAACTCTGCCTCTGGAAAATGCCAGTACCCTTGACAAAAAAGGGGAAAAAAACCCATTGATAGTATTGGCATGATATGGTCCACGGAGTCACAAAGAATCAGATGCAGCAGAACAACATAAAACACCAGATCTGTCCTAATTCTTGAATTGCTCTTATTTAAGCATTAATTAAGCATTTAGCAATTAATAAACATTTATTAAGTGCCTACTATGTACTGGGCAGCTCTGGACATCTCTGCCTGTAGCCTTTCCCGACAATCCCATTTTGAATCCAGCCCCAGCATGGGACTGGGACGGGGGGTGGAGGTGGGTAAAGGTTGACGAGGTTCCCTGTTGGGAAGTGCCAGATGCAGACTTCCTTTTGTTGCACCTGCCTTCCCCTCCCCCCCACCTTGGTCTCTCCACATAAGCTACCAAGCCTTCCGATATCTCCCTACCACTACCACCACCACCCTCCTCCAGGAATCTGTTCTTTCTCCATTGACTGGCGCAGTCTGACTTCTCCTATGAAGCCTCTTTCAGTCCCAGCAACGCAGGACCCCAGAAGAGATACAGGATTGGACCTCAGTGGCTACTGATGGCACATCATATGAAATATGCTCCTGCCCAGCTCCCATTGTCTGGGACAGAGATGTTGGATTTTCACCTCTGCTGCATAGAGAAGCCCTTAGAATCCTCTACAGTGGAGCCTTAGCATCTAGATTCAGGAAAGGAAGACACTGGACTATGAAAACAAAATCTAAGAAACAAACCCCAATGGGCATTTGCACAGGCAGAGGCCCTGGGCGTCTTTGGCAGTGATTTGTGGCCAGCTAGGCTTCAGGCTTTGCTAAAGGTCCAATGATACTGGGAATAGTCATACCTGACATGTATACATAATAACACTCCATTTGATAAATACTTCACAGCCATTACCTTTTTTGATCCTCCCAACCACTCGGTGATATAGGTATAATTACACTCACTTTGCTGATGAGGAAACTGAGGCTTAGAAAGGATACAAGAACTGTAGAGGAAAGGTACTCAGAGGTTACCTAGGACAACCTCCCTACTTTCAAAGATGAGGAAACTGGGATCTGGAGGTTAGGTGACTTGCCCAGGGTCATACAGGTAGAAGTCACCAGATCCTCTGACTCCAAAGCCAGTGCTTTTCCTACTCTGCTAGGCTGTGTCCCTGAGAAACTTGCCCTGGTCACGCAGTTGGTGAATGTCTAAAACTGGGGGCTTCAATGCCAAGTCTGTCTGACTCTGGCCAGCTGCAAGGCCTCTGACACAGGCGTGACCCAGGGCAGATTACCTAACCCTTCAGTGCCTCCAAACAATTCAAAGGCTATAAATTGCAAAGTCGTTTGGGGTGTGTATTGTTAGGAGTTTCCTAGCCCGAAATTTGCTACTGAGATGAAAACGACTGATTCTCACATGCATACATAGATTCACAAGAAAGTTCTGTTTTCACATTTGAAAGTAAGTCCACCTGACATAATCAATGCTGACCAATCACCTCCTAGCTAGTCTCAAGAGATTCAGACCTGACTAGTTCTTTGAGGAGGGAGTTGGAGAATTAGCTGACTTGAGTGTAGCTTTCAGGAATGACAGCCACATTGGGAAGGCATTTCTGGTTTTTGTGATCTCTCCTACCTCTGAACCACCCCCCAGTGCTTTGTCAATGTACCTCTCCTAGTCCATTGAACACATTCTGCTGGGGATCCTAGTTATTTGTGTACTTCTAGGGGAAAAAATGACTCAATGGAGAGTCATAGAATGATAGCACTGGAAAGAAATGGAACTCAGGAGGCCTTCTTCCCTTTGAAATCTGCAGCCATGTCAACAGTGGAGCTGGAATTGAAATACCATCTCTAGACAATTTAATTCAATTCACCCTAACAAGCATTTATTAAATTGTGCCTAAGTGCAAAGCATTTGGGATCCTTGGGCATCAAAGGAACAGCTCAGCAGCACTGCAGAATTAAGAGAGTTGCAAGGGACCTTGGAGGCTGCCGGTCCAACCCACACCCAAAGGAATCTCCACTGCAGCCTCTATGACAATGGTCCATGGGGCTCTGCTCAGGGAGGGGAGGCCACTCACTACCCCCTGTGGCAGCCCATTTGGACAGTTCAAAATATTATCAAGGTTCTCCTGATGTCAGATCCAAATGTTCCTCACAGCCACTTCTACCCACGGCTCCCGTTTTATGCCCTCGGGGGCCAAACAAGGCACGTCTAAGCCTCATGTGAGCTCTTCCAGGTCAAGGACCTTGTTTCTTGCCCTTCTTTGTAGGCCCCGTGCTCAGCCCAGGACTTGGAACGCAGTGAGTGCTTACTGATTATTGCATATAATAAGCTTTCAAATATTGAAAGACAACTAATACGTTCCTGCTAAGTCTCTTTTCCTAGGCTAAACATCCCCAGTTCTTTGAACTAATCCTGTCATGACTTCATTCAGCCTCCTGCTCACCCTCTTCTTCCTGCTCTCTGTCTGTCCCTGGAACAGGATCATCGGACGAGGTCGAAAGGAGGCAGAGGACAATAGGACAGTCACCTCCCTAGTCCTGGAAGCGGGGCCTCTCTTCCTGTCATTTCCATTTCCCAAACGTCATCTGCATATTTGATATTTTGATTTGATTGATATTCGATCCTGGAGGCGCTCAGGAACCACTGGAGATGATTGCGTAAGGGGCAGTGAGGACGTGGTCAGATTTGGGCTTTAGGAAAATCACCCGGGTGGCTAACGGGAGGATGGACTAGTGTGAAAAGGGAGACCAGCCAGCAACACTTATGAGTGCCTGCGCCTGGGCGGTGGCAGTGTCAGAAGAAAGATGAAAAACTCTTTGAGTAAAGTAGAAAGGCCTCTGTGATCAATTGGAAATGGGGAGTGAGGGAGGGTGGGGGAGTCAAGGACGACACTTAGGATGTGAGCCTGGTTGATTCAGAGGATGGTGGTGCCCTCAGCAGTAATGCGAAGAAGGGAGGGTTTATGGGCAAAGATAACGAGGTCATTTTTGACGTTTCGAATTTAAAAGGTCTCGTGATTTAGTTAGTGTATGCGCTGCCGAGGCAAGTGTAAGATGTCTATAGGACGTCTAGTTGGAGATGTCAGACAGGAAGTTGATTTGAGATTAGAGGTCAGGAGACAGTTTAGGGCTGGGTAAATAGATCTGGAGGCAGCTAGGTGATACAGTAGAGAGAGCGCCAGGCCTGGAGTCAGAAAGACCCTAGTTCAAATCTGGCCTCAGGCACTCTCTAGTTGTATGACCCTGGGTAAGTCATTTCACCCTGTTTGTCTCAGTTTCCTCATCTACCAAATAAACTGGAGAAGGAAATGGCCAACCACTCCAGTGTCTTTGCCAAGAAAACCCCAAATGGGGTTGGGAAGAGTTGGACATGACTGAAACAACTTAGCAACAACAACAACAGATAGATCGGAGAATCAGCTGCATGAAGAGAGTAACTGCATCCACAGGACTTGATAAGATCACTAAGAGATCAGTGCAGAAGGAGAAGGGAAGCACCCAGAGCAGAGCCCTGGAGGACACTCCCAGGTGTCCAGGTGAGAGCCGGAGGAAGATCCAGCAAAGAAGACCGAGGAGAAGCCAGATAGGAAAGATGACCAGGAGAGAACAGGGTCGCCAAGTTCTGGGCAGAGGAGAGTGACAGGGAAGAGAAGGTGCTCAACAGTGTCAAAGGCTGTGGAGAACTTCAGCCTTTGGCTTGCCCCTCAAGACCGTCAACTTTTCTCTTATTGATGTCAGCTTGTTTTGATGACTTTTTTATTCCCAGATAGGGTTGTCTCGGCGTTGCCTTGTGCCTATGGGTGCAGACGCGGCTGCTGTAGCTCCCTGTTCTTAGATACCACCAAAATCACAGAATCTCAGCTTTGGGAGCTCGGAGGCCACATCTGTTATAAAGGAGAATTTAGTGCATTAGACTCAATGGCCTTTGGGTCACTTCTGAGAGCAAGAATACCTTTTACAATCAATCAAACCATCAATAAGCATGTATTAAACGCCCACTGTGTGCCAGGCATTGGGGATGTAATTACAAGAGGCAAACAGTCTTTACTTGGAGGTTGTATTCAAGGAGATTGCATTCCATCAAGGAAAACAATATGGATAGACAGACAGACAGATAGTTACTTTAACCCCAATATCATGATGTCATTTGTCCTCTTTGAAAATTAAGAATGAGTAGCAGCAGCAGATAGATAGGGGGAGAGAGAAAGAGAGAGACAGAGACAGAAAGAGACAGACAGAGAGAAAGACAGAGAGAGAGAGAGAGAGAGAGAGAGAGAGAGAGAGAGAGAGAGAGAGACAGAGAGACAGAGACAGAGACAGAGACAGAGAGACAGAGAGAGAAATATAAACAAACTAAAAGTGAATCTGTTCAGAGAGGAAGGGATGGAACTATCAGGTGCAGGGGTCAGAAAAAGCTTTGTGTGTGAATTGGTGCTTTATTTGACTCTTGTCAAATCCTCGTGAGGGATTCAGTGAAGAGGAAGTGAGGATGGAATGCACATTCCAGTCATGGAGGATGGCTAACGCCAGCTTGGTTTGATCATAGAATTTGGGGAGGGGGTGTAGTGTCTAATGAGGTTGGGAAGGTAGATTTAGTCTAGTTGTGAAGGACTTTAAAAGCCAAATATCCCTGACAAAAGACTAAGCAGTGATGGGGAGCCCACTACCTTCCACAAAAGCTCATTCTGTTTTTGATTGGCATTAACTCTTAAGAGCTATCAGTCACTTAGGAAGAGGTATGTAGAGAAGGCCTGTGATTTCACTGGTTAGGGAATCCTCAGGTCACAAAACAGCCAGTATGCATCACAAGCAGGTCTGGAAGCCAGTGTTCTTGGTCCTGGGGCCAGATCTCTTATCTTCTACTCTAATAAGCATTTTATCCTTCCCACCCCCTTACATCGAGGTAAACTTTCATCTCTGTCACTACCACCTGCTACCCTTAGTTCCACCCTCTGGGGCCAAGCAGAGCAAGGTTAATCCCTCTTCCCCATAACAATCCTTCCAATGCATGACGACGGTTTCACACTCCATCACCTCCCCACTTCCCCAAGTCCCTATTCCTCGGACTGAACATACATAGGTCCTTTAAACGTATAAACTCATCGTCATCCAGGCTGTCCTCCTCTGGACATTCCCAAGTTTGCCGTCTTTCTTCCCAAATTGTCGTGCCCGTCTCCAGATGAGTCCTGAGCCAAAGGAGAATGTTGCTCTCACCCTCCTTCCTTAGGAGCTCCAGGAAGGGCTGCCTCGGGGAGCCATCCTTGGTCTTGTAATTGGAAGACAGAGGATGTGTACTTTCCAACTGTCCATCACAAGATAGATTTCTCCCCAAAGCAGGCTTAAGTGTCAGAGAGAAAATAGAAAATGTTCTGCATCATCTCTACTTTGCTGAAGATGCTTTCTCTCTGAAGTCTCCTTAAACGTTCCAATTGCTCCCTCTCTCTCCCTCCTCAAAGTACTTTGCATCTGTTTATCTGTATACAAATGAATATGCCCAATAGAATGTAAGCTCCTTGAGGGCAAAGACTATTTTATTCTTGTCTTTGTATCCTAGATACCTGGGACAACTAGGCGGCGCCATAGTATACAGAGCGCCAGGCCTGGAGTCAGGAAGCCTCATCTTCCTGAGTTCAAATCCAGCCTCAGACATTTACTAGCTGTGTGACCCTGGGCAAGTCACTTCATCCTGTTTGCCTCGATTTCCTCATCTGTAAAATAAGCTGGAGAAGGAAATGGCAAACCACTCCAGTATCTAGGGTACAACTGAAATGACATAACAATAATAAATCCTTGACACCTGACTCCATGCTTTGCTCATAGTAGGCAATTAATTAATGTGTGTAAAATTGAAATGGATACTGTAATAGGTTTGGTATAATTACTGTGCATTGTTTTCCATTTTCTGATCTGTGGCACCCCATGGCAAGAGTAATGTATGTGGAAAGTGCTTTGCAAAAGTTCTAAGCATTATGGAAAGGTCATTTCTCATCACCACCATCATCATCATTGGATTTTCTGAAGGTCACACAGTGAGCCAGTATGACCATAAAAAAAGTTGGCAAGTTATGGCTATTACCCGAGTTAACTTTGTATTTGCCACATGCACATACTCCATAAGATTCGTGATTCCATCAGTGCTCCTTTTCCTTCATTAGAGCTGATTGCCACCCCTTTCTGATCTAGTACTCTTTGTGCTCTTCATGAGTTGGCTTGGCTTAAAATGATTCCTCATCAGGTGGCGAACTCCTTGGTGACCAGCCACACTATATTTTGCTGGACTCTTCCTCATGTAATAAGCATCTCTGAGTCCAGACTCAAAATCTTTCTATTTCAGGAGGATTCCCAGAGTCTGTATCCTGTGAACACAGCCCTCGTGAACTCAGGCCTCTTCTAGAACAATAACTAGGGTGAGGTGATCAGAGCTTTGACCAGGGCATTGAAATTTAGAGGGGCACAGATCAACACTGTTTTCCTTAAACTACCTCGCCTTCCTCTGGCCCCATACCTCTGTGGTTCAATACTATTCCCCTATAGGCTGTCATTTCAAGGGTCAAAAGAGATAACCATTTTAGGACCTTCCCCCATTCCTGTGCTTCTGCCTGCCAGCTTCCCTCAAAATGTTTGCCCTTTTTCCTATTATCTGGGGGCAAGTCTGGAAGTGGTGGCTTTCAGCAAGAGAAAGACCCTCTCTAGCTCAAATGTACTTGACTGGGGTAGACTACGTCAGCCAGTAGCTTATACAAAAACTAGCCATGGGGCAGCTAGGTGGTACAGTGAATAGAGCACCGGCTCTGGGGTCAGGAAGACCCGAGTTCAAATCCGCCCTCAGACACTTGACACTTACTAGCTTTGTGACCCTGGGCAAGTCACTTAACCCCATTGCCTCACCAAAAAAAAAAAAACAACTAGCCATGATGTAAACAGGGTGGAGGGCATCATTTGCCAACCCTGGTGGCAAATAAGATCGTAGATTTAGAACTGGAAGAAGGCTATGTTTAACACTCTCATTTTACAGGTGAAGGAACTGAGATCCAGAGAGGCCAAGTAACTTTCTTAGGATCACACAGCCGATCTGAACCCAAGCCTTCTTGACTCCAGTCCAATGCACTATCCACCTTCTGAATCCTAGGCCCTCTAATCCCCAGCCCAGCCAATTCCAAACCCCAGGTCAAAGCCCCTGATGAATTGTCTTAGCCTCTGCCCACTCACACATCCATTCTGTGGTTTCTGCCTCAGTGGATGAGATAGCTAGTTATGACTCTGTCCATCTTTGTACCAATTAAATATCAGAAGAACCCTGTGTAGAACTGGGCCTATTAAAAAGTAAAATAATTTAAATAATTGTTGTAAACAATTAAAAAGTGGAATTCCTCAACAGTAAGTGCTTTCTCCCTACAGAACACCAGACTAAATACCTGGGAGACATAGAAGCCTGCTCACGCCACCCACCTGGTGTCCACAGTCTAGCTGGGAGATCCTTCCTCGATGGAAAGCCTTCCACTCCACTCATTGGCTCTTGACTGTTTTTATCAGCTTTGTTTCATTTCTTTAGAAACTGCTGTCCTCTGGGCCACAGCAAGCAGAATGGTCAGACCCCATCAAATGGTTTAGGAAAATCACCCAGGGTCTCTTGTTCTCAGCAAAGGCTCTCAGTTGGCCTAGATTCTGATTCCAGAGGGAGGAGAGTCACAGGGGCTTGAGCTCAGTAACAGTACCTAGGATTAATGATCTACGCCATGTTGTTTAAACATGCATGGTCAATACATTATGCAAACAACAGCCCGTACAGGACATCCATACTTGCACTGCCCTGACAGCACCAACTCATGGTTAATTCAGGCCTGAGTGGGCAGCCGATGAAGGCAGACAGCAGCCAATGAAGGTGGACAGCAGCCGATGAAGCCTATCTATGGTCCAAAGATGGTGAAGGGATGAGCCAGGGCTGTCCCCAGCAGGGCAGGGGTGGGGGGGATAGTGGCCATTTCCTCCTGATCCTCATTTTAAATGAAGTGCATCTCACTGGTTTAGAGAATTGAGCTTGTCTTTCACTGATAATACGGATTTCTAGCGACAGGGCTGGCCACCTTCACACCTATGAAACTCTAGCCTCTCACTCCCTGCCAATCCATCCTTCCTGTATTGCCAGACTGGTCTTCCATGTTGCTAGGCTCTATTATACTCAGAAATATTCAGTGTCTTTTAATGCTTATCCATTAAAATTCTAGTTGCCTTTGTCTGGGTGACAGTGTAGGGGTGCTATGGCCAGAACACCGGCGTCTACAGCATGCAGACTCTAGGGGATTGGCCTTCAAACAACACTCAGCCTCACCTGGGGAGAGCACTGCCCCACAAGGGTGCTCAGGGGCTAACTCGGGGCTCCCGCTGGCTGTCACTCACCTCTAGGCTCCACCCACTTGTGGGTGTGGTTGAGGTTCCCCTGCACCTGGAATATGGGTTGGCATTTCTGCCAATCAGCACATGACATTCTCCAGGTAAGTGGCCAAGAAGGACCAGGGCAGTCCTCCCTCACAGTTACCCAGGGCCAAACAATCCCCCAGGGCAGGCCTGTTCCTTCGGAATCATTTTCCCTTCATATTCTTCTCACTTCCTCTAGTTCTATCTCTGGGGCAACCCCTCTCCACGTCAGTCCTTCCAAAGTATGCATGGAATTCTCTCTCTCCTCATCTTCCTGATGGAGTAGCCCTAATTTCCCTCAAGGCTGAGAACATGAGTGTTTGCTGATTCCCCTAGAGTCACTCCCCACTCCTCACGCCCACATGCATATAGGGATGGAAGCTGGTGTCATTTCTTCAACATAAGAAATTGAGGAAAATCCCTCTGCCAATGCAGGGCAGCACCTTCTCTGCAGTTTAAAAATCTTAGAGAATTGACCAGAGCACTTGCCCATGGCGAAACATTTGGCGGGTGTCAGACAGATTTGAACCCAGGTTGTCCAGACTATGAAAGTGGCTATTTACCCACTGTCATATGACCTCCCAGCAACATGGCACAGTGAAAAGGGAGCATGGATTTGGCATCACAGGTCCTAGGTTCAAATCAGGCTCTGCGCCTTCCTATCTGTGTGACCTTGGGTAAGTTACATCTTCTCTAGACCCCATTTCCTCATTAGATTGTGAGCTTCTGGAGAACAAGGACTGTCTTTTGCCTCTTTTTGTAGCCACAGAACTTAGCACAATGCCTGGCACATAGCAGGTGCTTAATAAATGTTTATTGATTGATTGATTGATTGATAAGTAAAATCAGGTATTGAACCAGATAACCTCAAAGGTAACTTCTAGTACTGCATCTGTGATGTTATGGTGGAACCATAGCTTTCCACACAGCTGGTGCTTGGTAAATGTTGTATTGGATTAGGCAAATAGAGAAAGTTATTCTCTCATGGGATCTGAGATTTAGCTGAGCTGAAAGGCGTCTTATAGGCCATCAAGCCCTACCCTCTTATTTTATAGATGAGGAAAAGGAGGCGGAGAGAGATTGAGTAATTTACCTAGGGTCACATAGTCTTTTCTCCAAGCTAAACAGCCATTGTGAGGCATGGTTCCAATGCCCTTTGCCAACTTTCTTTTCCTTTTCTCCATATAAATATACATATATTATGTATTTATGCATATAATATTTATATATCATACATATATCATACATATATATTTACATATATGTATGCACACACATGAGACATATATATGTATATATGCACACAAATATACATACACACACACGTTAAGTCATATAAAACATGTTTTCATATTAGCCATGCTGTGGTGGGTAGGGGGAAGGAAGAAAAATAAAGAGAAAAAAATATTCTCCAATCACCACTGAGAGTTCATTAGTTCTCTCTCTGGAGGTGGATGTACTTTTCATCATGGGCCTTTGGAATTGTCACGGATCATTGGACTGATCACTTTCATAGTCATTACAATATCACTATTACTGTGTACGATGTTCTCCAGGTTCTGCTCACTTCACTTTGCATGATTTCATATAAGTCTTCCAAGGTTTCTCCTGAAACCATCTCCTTCATCATTTCTTACAGGGCAAAAGCATTCTATCACATTCATATATGATAACTTGTTCAGTCATTCCCCTACTGATGGGCATCCCCTGAGTTTCTAATTCTTTGCCATTACAAAAAGAGCTTCTATAAATATTTTTGTACTAATGGGTCCTTCTCCTTTTTCTATGATCTCTTTGGGGTATAGACCTAATAGCTGTATCGCTGGGCATGTATGCACAATTTGGTAGCCCGTTGGGCATAGTTCCAAATTGTTCTCCAGAATGGTTGGGCTGATTCATAGCTCCACCAACAATGCATTAGTGTACCTGTTTTTTCCACATCCCCTCCAGCATTCATCATTTTCCTTTTCAGTCATTTTGGCCAATTTGATAGGAGTAAAAGGGTACTCAGGGTTGTTTTAATTTGCAATTCTCTGTTGATTTAGGGCATTTTTATATGACTACTGATAGATTTGGTTTCTTCTTCTGAAAACTGCCATTTGATCACTTACCAATTGGGGAATTATTCTTCTTCCTATAAATTTGGTTCAGTTCCCCATATATTTGAGAAATGAGACCTTTATCAAAAAAATTTCTCTTCCGGTTTCCTGCTTTTCTTCCCATTTTGGCTGAATTGGTTTTGTTTTGCAAAACCTTTTTAAATTAATGTAATAAAAATTATCCATTTTCCCTCCCATGACTCTTTCTCTCTCTTGTTTGATCACAAACTATACATCTATCCACAGTCAGAGTGGGCTGCCCAGGGTCACACAGCTATTCAGTGTCGCTCTGAATCAGTTCATATAAGTCTCTGAATTCATGTTCATCCCTATCTATGCTCTGCCAATTTTCTTACCCTTCTCTGGAAACACATCAGCTTTTCAGGGTCCTTCTTAAAATGCAGCCCCCAGAAATGAACAAGTGACGACATGTGGCAGAATACACAACAGGATCATTAAATCTCTCCTTCGGAATGTTAGTCTTTTACATTTTTCTCAAATCAAAGGAAAATAGTTAAGTGAGGAGTAGCTATGGTTTGAGGGACGATCATTTCTTATTTCCCTCAGGTCACAGTAATTTTCACAGAGGAGAGATCAAGAATATTGTCTTTCTGACCCCTTCATGCTGCAGTGCATTCTGAGCTTTCTAAGGACAGCACCTTGGTAGAATAGTCTGGAGTCACAATCGTAACAGTTTCTAAAAATAAATAGACAGTTCAGAAATTCAGAGAAGAATTAGCTTTTATGTCACTCTAAAAAGAAAAAAACACACACACAAAAAAAAAACTCTAGTAAAAGAAAAATATCCATACCATTTTCTATCTCGGGTAAGATTAATAACTCATAATACCCAGATGTTGGCTACCGTTGAAGCGAATTTCAGGATTTATTAACCAGAGGAGTAAATATTAACGGAGGTGAACCTGAGGTTAATAACAAACCTCAAGGGATAATACATCTTAATATTTGCTGAAATAAAAAGTCAGTCCATGTATTGCTTATACATACTTTCAAAAATCTCTTTAATCCAAACGCTCTGAAAGTCTCTCTACTATGACGGATAGTTTAAATATATGGCTGAGTTTTCATTTATATTCGCATTCCCCTGGGAAGAGGTCCTAGGGAACTCAGAAAAAGCCAAACATTAATCACTTCCTGTGGATTCTGCCAGCATCCAATCAAGAGGCAGCCATCTATTCCCAACTGAGATCCGATTGGTTGACACTGTTTCCAATCTCAATCTCATTTCCTTCCATCTCATTTCTACTGGAGATGTACTGACCGGCTCCATGATTATATCTAGCCACTTAACGATCTTGTAGTTTTCCCTCGTGTAAAATAGCAAAACACTAAAATAAGATAGTAATGCTTGATAATACCCTACTTGATGGTATAACCATGCCCATCATCACCAGCAACAAATTATACATATCAATCACCCAGGGCTTGTTTATGAAACTTCAAGCAATGTGAAATTGATATCTGTCTGAGGAAAAGCAAGAGATTTCTTTCATAAGAAATAGAACCGTAACTGCTAGCACAGTGGGGCTTAATCTCAAAGATATGTTTGTTGAAAGAAAGAATGAATGAATTTTAGAGGTGGTAATGACTTCAGAATCACAACATCACAGAATGTCAGGACTAGAAAGGACTGCAGAAACCATCTAATCCTTTGCTTTGAAGAATGAAGGAATCAAGGCCAAATGATGCTAACACACTTGATCATAGCTAGACAAGGGCAAAGAAGAAACCATAACCTAGGATTTCCAGCACCCACTCAATCAGTAATCTTTATACAACACTGTACTGTTTCTTCTTCCATTTAAATCCAAATACATTACAATGCACCAGCTGACCTATGACTGCTTCCAGACTTGTCACTGACTTGCTGGGTGACTCTGGATATTTGAAAAAATATGAATGAAAATGAAAAAAATAATGAAATGAAAAAATAAAGGTCCCAGAAAAAATGTGCATCCTAGGGATACCTGGGTCAAAATTTGACAGTAATGAAATTTGGGAACTCCATTTGCTGCTTGGCAATCCTTCCACCACCATACATTGATCCTTACTGTTGCAAACAGTTTCCTTTCTGCTCTAGCCCTCTCTAACCATACCTTCCCTGTTTTCAAATTGAAGTGGTAGATTAAAGGTGCAGGATGAAGTAAAAATTGTTAGACATGGCCAACGTATTAGCTTGTTTTACTTAGCTCTAATTCTTTGTTACAAGGGAGGGTTCTATAGGAGTGAGGTTTATTGGGGCATTACAAAAAGTCATTGAAGATAGTGATATCTAACATTCATATTGAGTTTTAAGGTTTCTAAAGTGCTTTATAAATATCATCTAATTTGATCCTCACAACAATCTCGTGAAGTGGTGATTTATTACCCCCATTTTATAGATGAAGAAACTGAGTTGGGAAGGATGAAGAGACTTGTCTGGAGTCACATAGCTGGTAAATGTCTAAAGCAGGATTTGAACTCAGTTCTTCCTGATTCCAAGGCCAGCACTCCAACCCCTATGCCATCTATCTTCAGTAAATGCTTTTTTTAAAGTGATGTCTCCCATGAGTACTACATTCTCCATCTTTCTGGTCTTTCCTTCTTTGTCTCTTGTTGTTGGCTTCTCATCCTCTTCTGTGCCCCTTAACAATTTCTGTGGCGGTCTCTCTAAACTCTCTCTCACGTCAGAATTTCACCCATTGCTACATTTTTAGTTATCATTTATTTCTACACTTATTATTCCCAAATACATAGCTCCAGATCTAGTCTGTCTTTTGAACTTCAAACCCACACATCCAACTGCCTGTCCAACACTTCTGTCTTGAGGTACTTCAGTGCCTCAAGTTCAATATATGACATTCATCCAGTTACATATTTGAAACTTTGATGTCATAGTAAACTCTTCCTACTCCCCCATCTAATCAAATTGTGTCTCTTTTAGTCAATTTCCATATCTATTTCCTCTTTTATACTTTTACTCCAGTAGCTTTTCTTTACATCCAGTTTCAGTCTTTCAATAGCCTCCTACACGGTCTTTCCCCCTTTAGACTTTCCCACCTTCAATTTATCTTTAATCATAGGGCAAATAATGTTACCCTTCTGCTCTAAATCCTCAGATACCTCCCCATTGCCTACTAAATAAAATCCAAGTTATTTAACCTAGCGATCTAGTCCCTATACAATCTAACTTCAACCTACAGAATCAAAGAATTTGAGTAGCAAGGGATTTCAGCAGCAATCTTGTTGTTCAGTCATGTTCAATTCTTCATGACCCCATAGCACACCAAGCCCTTCTGTAATCACTATCTCCTGAAGTCTGTCCATGGTCATGTTCATTGCCTCCATGACACTATCTGTTCATCTCATGCATCCAAAATAACCAACACTATTATCCAGCCTCCTCTAATATGGCTAGACTGATCTCCCAGCTATCTCTAAACATGTCCCACACTCTACTTTGCTCATGCTGTGCTTTTACTCTTCTATGGCTGGAATCCCACCTTCACCCTTTCTCTTGGGGGTGGCAGAACCTGTGTGGCTGACTGCTCCATTGTTGATGTGTTTATGTATATGCATACATACACACATAAATAATTTAGCTATCCATCCATATTTACACACACACACACCCCAGCAGCAGCAGCAGCAGCACCAGATAGAAGACATCAAGGCCTTGTTCTTCCCCTGGGCAGTTTTTCTCTTGCCTGGGTGAGCTCAGTACAATGCCCCTAGTCATAATGATCTTTCGTTCCCTCCTCACACCTTTTATAGGCTTTTGATTTACATGTTTTCTATTACGATTGTGGGCATAGCATATCCCCTTTCATAACTCCATGAGGGCAGGAACAGTATCTTATTTATGCTGGCATATCCCCCAGGCTAAAACAGGGACCTGTTTATAACAGATTCTAAAAAAGAATTTAAATGATTAAATTAAATTGAATATTTTAGCTGCTGTGAATGTTTTTGCAACATTAAAAGTCAGAGAAATTCAAAGCCTAAACATCCTCATAAGTCTTTGCTGCTTTTCAATGAGAAAGTTACATGATAACTTTATTATATATTTAAAAGGAATAGCGAGTAGCCTGTAATAGATTTGCAGTTTCACGTACGATCACCTTTTTCCTCTATTCTACTACGTCACAGAAATGCTTGTTTTATTTCTTAAGTGCAGAATAAAATAACAAAAAATTTAAACAAAGATGATATTTTAAAACTGTTTTTAGATTATATTTTTTAAAAACTTAACATATTTAATGTTCAGACCAGATTGAGTGTGGTTCTTACTGGTTTAAACAACATGTTTCTTTTTAAAAATGTTTCCAACTGTGGTTTATGATTGTTCTTATAACTTTTAAAATTACTCAAATATCAAATCAGTTACGAGTGGTTGAAAATGGTTGAAACCTGTTCAAACTGATGTCAATTTTCACCTTATCAAAGAGCTTGAATGCTTAAGAAAAAACAAAAACAATAAAATAAAAATTAATCACGCTTCTCCCTCCCCACAAATTGTCCAGACCTGTAACAGCAGCCTCATTCCATGGGGCCAACCCAAGGCTTGATGCTTGCCTAGCCACCCATCTTCCATTAGCCATCCTTTTAGGGTAGAAACATCTTGATCTCCTCTGTTTCCTCTATGCTTTGGGGGCAACATCTCCTAACCTTATTATGCTTATTTTTGGATTCATATGTCTCTAGTTTTGTTGTTGTTTTTATTATGTTCCCCCAAATGAAGACTCACAAGGCCATTTGCTTGGAAAAGATCCCATCTGCCTGCTGAGTAAGAATCAGAGCCCAGAAAGGAAGAGACTGGAAGAAAGACTGGTGGAGGCGGGGAGATGGGGGAAGGCTGGAGGGTAGCAAGAAACACAAACAGACCTGCTAATATCAAGAAACTAGATGGGGAATGTTTGCATAAAAACCAATCAACCCAGTCAGCATCTTCCGGGTGACTTGTTATCTATCTGGGAGTTATGTACAAAGTTTGTAGGGCTCTACAGCTGGAGCTGGGAAGGACCCCAGAGGCCAATTAGCACAATCTCCTCCTGTTCACAGATGAGGAAACTGAAGCAAAAGGAGCGGCAGTGACTTGCCCAAAGTCACACAGGTAAATGTCAGATGCAAGACTTGAAACCTGGTGCCTTATCAGGGAGGCAGCACAATACAGCATAAAGTAGGATGGAATTCGAGTCAGATGCCCTGGGTTCATATCCCAGCACCCCATTCACTCTGTGACCTTGGGAGACTCACTTCCCTCCTCCAGCCCTCAATTTCCTCCTCTGTAAAATGAGAGGGTTGGACCAGATGGCTTCTGGGGCCATTTCCTACACCACAGCAATGTTCTGATTCAATCACATCCTCTCTGAGAAATTGTCTGAAAGTTTTTTCCCCAATTTCTGCATTCCTTCTATTCTTGGCTACATTGGTTTTATTTATACCAGAAATCTTTAATAATCAAAAATATCTATTTTACACTTCAATAATACCCTCACCTTATCATATAGTTTAAGGCCTGACACTGCAGAATCTGCATCCTTTGCATCTTTTTTCCCTGGCTTCTCTGATTTTTAAGAATGACACAGACAAGCCAAGGAACATCTAGGAAAGGGCAAAAGGACTTCACAACCCAGCCCTTATGCCTACGTCTTTCATAGACTTGTCACTGTTGATTCGTTTCATTTTTAAAGCCCCAAATCTGAAGCATTTCCACCAACAATCTGGTCTTGTCAATACTGCTCCCTCCTCCTTCATCCTGTGAGAACCGAAATCCCTCTTGTCCTTATTCCCATCCACATTAACTTCCACTAAATTCTACCATCACCCTTTTCCCCATCCCCAGTTCATAAGACAGTTTCCAAAAAAAGTGACTGGGATCTGTGAGGAAAGTATTGGATAACTACATATTAAAACAATTCTATGATGTCCAAATTGTATTTTTAAATACTCACTAAGAAAAAAAAAGATAGTCCTTATGAGAAATCAGACAACTGCTGATCCACTGATAAATATGGGAAACTTAGCTATTTTATGCCAAATAAGTTAAGCCCAGAGGCAGCGTGAATTGTGGATGGAAAGCTAGACTCAAAGTCAGGAGGACCTAGGTTCCAGACCTGCCTCTGACACATATTAACTGGGTGACCACTGGGCAGGCCGCTTCACTCTCCATGCTCTAGATGACTCTCTCAGGCTATAAGTTGTAGAGAAGGTGCTGACCCACATTGATAGCCAGAGTTTCCTCACTTGGGAGTTCCCTATGTCAAAAAAGTCACAAGTCCAAGCCCTGTTCTATTCTATCCCATCCTTTCCCTTCCCACCCCACCTCATGTGGTCCTGTCTTGTCCTGTACTACCCTAACTTTAGCCACATCAGACAGTAGGCTGTAGTGCAGAAGTTCCACCTGTGATATATATTGGCTGGGTGACCCTGGAGCCTTATGGTTCCACACTAGGGGAGCAGCATTTCTGAAAACCAAGTCAAGGTAACAAGCATTTATTAAGTACCTACTATGTACCAGGTCCTGTACTGAATACTGGGAAGACAAAGAAAAGCGAAAACAGCCCCCTGCTCTCAAGGAACTCACAGCATAATAGACTCTACAAAGTCACAGAGGGATAAATGTCTTTGTTGATGAAGGGAACACCCACAACATAGAAATACAGACCACTGAAGTATTAAGAGCTATGACTGGCCACACTACTATAAGACTATGCCATAAAGAGCGCTTACTGGAATCATAGGATCTGGGTTGATACCCTGTCTCTGATGGTCATGATCTGTGTGAGCTCAGGCAATCATTTCCTTTCTCTGACCTCATCATCAGTAGAATGAGGGGTTTTGACTCAATGGCTTGCACGGCCTTTTCCGGCTCTAAATCTAGAATCTTATTAATTCAAGGCACTATTTGTGGAATCTCCCAGAACATCTAAGACCTAAGAAAAGAGAAGCAGATTCCATAAGGCATAGGGTCTGAGAGAGGATAGTTAAGCAGCCTTGATGGGGCATATAGCATCCTCTCTATAGGATACAATTGGCAAATCCAGCCAAATGACAGTGAACATTACAGAGAATTTTTAAAATCAGAAGAAAAGGCTCAATCCCCTGGAGAGGGGATCTGGGTGATCTTGTCAGTTTTAAGCCTTGCTCCTTTAATGAAACAATATTTGTAAACTGTTTTGAGCTCCCTCCACGGAGGGAAAAAGAGATACAATATAAATATACAATGTTCTATTTATTATGTGTCTCGTAAGGCACATAGAAAGGGGTGCGTAGTCATTTCAATAGTCGAACAACCCTCTATTACCCAAATGAATATAAATTTAACCATCCCTTATTCTATAATTGTATTTCACCCGGTGCTGTTTGCTGTAGCAAAGCAATGTTAGACAATGGATACAACCTTGCAAGGGATTATTACAAAAATTATTTAACATTTATTGTGAGCAGTGGCAGGATATTAAGCACTGTGCAGAGTGTAGAGAAGACACAGTGCCTGCTTCAATTCCAGGGCTGAGACAAATAACTACAGGGGGTAAAAATGAAATATTATTATTTAACGTTTACTGAGCACCGACAATGTAGGAGGCATTGTACAAAACATAGAATTAGGCGCCCTAGCTAACCATCTGACTTGAGATCCAAATGGGCAGATAAGAGAGGCCTTGTGAGAGACAAAGGGGAGGTGGCCCCTGGTGGAAGAAAGTGAGGGTATTAATTTTGATATTATATAGGTCATTTATAAAAAGTCAACCCTTCAGTCTTTGTCTTCAGCTCTGAGGTCGATTTTCTTTAGATAACCAAATCAGCATCTCAGGGGCTCTTCTACATATCAGAAACTGACATCCCCTAAATGCAATTGACAATTCCCACTACTCTGATTTAAATCAGCTGGGAACATCCACTGGGGAGGAAAACTTTCCATTTGTTAATTAATATCTGGCTGACAAAATATGGGGAAATCTAGGACCCCAATCTGCTTCTATAAATAACAAAGCAAAACAAAACCCCTATGGCTATAGGGGCTCACTCCATCTGCTAGGAAGCCAACTGCCTATTGGCGATAACAGTTTGGACCTGCGGTGTCATTTGGTGAAGACAGAGGCAGAAGCCAAGGGATCAGACTAGGTTATTTCAGAAACCTGAGAACTCAAGTGGAATTGTACTGCTCATTCTCTCTAAACATTAAAGACAAGGATTGAGAACATAGAACCATTTCCCTAGAAGCCAGAGATATGTGTCCAATGCGAGGGTTTCATTTGTTGTTTTCTGAACATTATTAATAGCATTCAGGAGAGAGACAGAAGAGAAAGACACAGAGACAACACACAGACAGAGATAGAGAGAGACAGAGACAAAGATAGAAAGACACACAGACACAGAAATAGAAACAGAGACAGAAACAGAGATAGAGAGACAGAGACAGAAAGACCACCCAGAGCTCTTTCTTTTCTGGAGGCTTTCCCAGTAGTAGGGTAGACACAGCCCTCTCATCTGGCAGTCTTAGAGTCTGAAAAGTAGACCCAAAAGATGGACAAAAGACAAGTGAAATGCCAAAAGCAAAAGGAGATGTTAGAGACATTGGTCAAGGGCATTTCAAAGGTAAACAAGAACTCATTAGGTTTTAATTTATATATTAATTATCAAGAGACACTTTGTGGTCCAGGGAAAAAAATCTGTGGAAGCTCAGATAATTTATAATTATCCATAGGAAAGAATTGATAGCTTAGGTAAAAGAAATCTGCAGATAAACCCTTTTAGGGATACAAAAATTCAAATATTTCATAGAATAGAATTTCAGGATTGTAGACCTCAGAGACCAGTAAGACTGACATAACTGAGAATACAAGAGGTAAAATGACTCGTCTAAAGTTTTAAACAACAAAAGGTGAAACAATGAATAGACAGAGGTGACTTGTGTGTATGTACAATTCTCACTGGAAAGCCCTTTACTGATCGATATTTCAGCCAGTCAATGGCATTGAAGGGAAGGGAAGATGGACTGTTTTATTCCCTCTCCATTTTCATGTGCCCTGTAGCTATTTCTGGGGCTCCATTATGCGGTTCTTTGGGAATTTGACTCAACCGGCATTATGCCCAAGGCATTGTAAAGAAGTAGACAATTTCCTAAGACATGAAGATGTACAAGGGAATAAACTACTCATCCAAGCTACAATCACATGAATAAAATCCATCGTAAATTCCTACTATCAAAATAACTTGTAATAACTAGGAAAAAAAATACAGAGATGGCTCATTTTTTTTTTTGTTGTTGTTTTTGATAATGCCTTCAAGGTTAATTTCCAACAGTGGAATTGTTGGGTCTAGGATGATTTTTTTTTTTGCAACTTTGACTACGTATTGCCATACTGCTTTCCAGAAAGATGCTACAAGCTCGCAATTTCATAGGAATAAATGAATATTATCTGTTTCTCCACAATGCCTAACAGTAGGGGAGTGGTAGTTAGAAGAACTGTGATACGCTAATGGGAATTCTCTATTGCAATTAAGATGGACAAGTGTGAAGAAGAGCACAAAGAAACCTGAGGAGATGCTTATAAAATAATGCCAAAAAAGCAAAAAAAAAAAAAAAAGAATGAAATTCAAGTAAACTCTAACTTATCTGGAAAACTGAATGAAAGCAAATAGACAAGGAATCCTAATGGGGCTTAGAGTGGTTGAAATACTTTATGCATTGAAATCAATTCATTTAAGTATAAATAGTTAATATTTAGATTTAGGTATTTGTACCGGTATTCAGTATTAAATTTCCATGATGTCATTATAGGGTGCTCCCAATGAAGAAACTCCCCTACCAATACGGACTGGGCAACTGGTTCTCAGAGAGTTTCCCATAACGCTGATATAGGAGATGACTCAACCAGGGTCACACAGTCTGCTTGTGTCAGAGACGTGACTTGAACCTAGGTCTTCCCAGCTTGGATGTCAACTCTCTGCCCATTAGGCATTGCTGCCTAATAATACATTAATAAAACATTAAACAAGCAAAGAAATAGCCAAGAAAAATGAAACTGAGAAAATTTACCACCTGAACATACTCTTCCAGTGAAAAATGACCTAGTCGGATAATTCCTCTGTGTCACCATCCCTGGAGAGAACAGACCAACCTGCTATATCGCTGACCATTTTTATGTACTGAACACAGGTCAGTGTACTCACCTACAAGGCACTCCAGATTCTTGACCTTGACCAACATATGTTAAAAGGGTAGGTGTAATTCCCAAATGTCAGGTCTCCACTCTGATATGAGATGAGACTGCATTTAAACCCAGACAGCACCATCCAATGAAAAGAACTCTGGACTGGGCATCAGGAGACCCGACTCCAAACCCCAGCTCTGATGCTGGTAAGTCGTATGACCTTGGGCAAATCTCTTTCCTTCTCTGAGACTCGGTTTCCTCCTTGCTCAATGAGGGTAATGGATTGGATTTCTCTCATGTCTTCCAGCGCTAGCAATCTATGATTCAGAGCCTTGGGTTGCAAATCCTTTTGTGTTGGCAAAGATGGAACTTTTAGTTCACTAGGAAATATCAATACAGAGTTATTTTCAAAGCTTTTTATAAGATAAATAGCTTCTACTTGGGGTGAGGGGGGATAACGAGTCAACCAAAACCAAATCACGATCCATTGGATGGGTTAAACTTTTCTCGGAAGGATTTTAAAATGAAGGGGAAAGTGCTTAGAAGAATGGGGTTTGGAGAGGCAGCATTAAAATATCTTCACTCTCCTGTGTTTAAGACCTATCAGTCTGTTGTTATGGAAATAAAGCCAAGGCCCCAAATGCAACATTGCAATTTCACTGCAAGATTAATCGGGAAGGCTTTTAAAGCTCAGGAAGCACTTTGCTTGCTGGCAAACATAATAAGAAGGAAGCAAACAGTTTAGAGGCAGAAATTTTGGATCTGAGCATTTTGAGCTGGACGCATCTCATTGTGTCAACTTCCCCCTTTTACAGAAAAGGAAATTGAGTCCCAGAGAAGTGAAGTGATTTATCTAAGGACACAGAGGTAACAAAGTAGCAGAACCAGGTCCTCTGACTCCAAATTTAATGTTCTTTCCACTATAGAATATTGCCTACTTCGACAGCATGAATTTCTCAAGGGTTGGGCTCACTGGAATTTACCGAGCAAACACTTATAGAGCACTTATTATGTGCCAGTAATACAAAGACTAGAGCAAACCAATTGGGGTCCCTATAGCTCCTTTCTCAGTAGGAATTCCACTAAATTATAGTGTATTTATGGACTTAGGGTTAAAAAATGTCCAGTTTGAGTCCACTGCTCTTGGGACTTGGAAGGCAAGTCTATTTCCTTATCTGTAAAATGAAAAGGCTCCCAAGTCTGGTCCAGCCATGAGTGTGCTAGCAAATATTCAACAACCAGCTCTCTAAAACCGCATGACACTTTAAAAAAGTTTAATCAGCCTTATTAACATTTTCTCCATCCCTTTCTTAAGTCTGAACAATAACTCAAGCACCAAGGTGTAATATTCACTAATTTCCGACGTGTAAATACTCCTACCGAAAATTTAGTGATTTGTTTTTGGGAGCAAGTACAGGCTGACACCAGCACACCCTTGGATCTAGCTCTAATGCTCTGTCAGTCGTGAACTTGTCATAGGACATGTGATAGGACTGAACAATGGCATCAAAGTACCCAAGGAAACCATTTGAAGTTGGATTGGATCTTAATTTAATAAATCGTTGGTCTAAGCTCCACACATACGTACAAAGTTAATTGCCAAACTCCTTCACCAAAATTACTGGTAGCCACTTTAAGAATGACAAAAACATGCACCTGAAAATCCTGATAAATCCATTCATGTGAAACTGGGGGGAAGAAGAATCCCCTGACTTAACCCCCCCAGGATGGAATGTCACATCAATAGTTCATGTTCTGAACAACCCTCCACAACGGCCTGCAGACTCTTCAGTCTCCGTTCATTCTCAATCCATGCCTTGCATTCACTCTCCCACCATTGTCTGGAACGTACCCACTCCCTTCCCCTGCCTCTCAGAATCCATAACTTCATCCAGAGCACAATACCGTTACTACAAGACCTTTTCCAAGCTCTGCAGTGGTCAGTGTTTCCTCCCTCCTAAAATTACTTTCTATCATTTTCTATGTTTTATTCGTGAACATCTTCTCTCCATGCAGTAGACTGTAAGTTCATGGAGGGCAAGCACGATTTTGTTCTCCTTAGTCTGAGGTGGCTGGATGAGGCTCTACATTGATCTGACCTTGCCCATGGGCCTTACACACTTAATAGAGGTTGTTAAGTTGAATTAAAATGTTACGTTCTTGGATTATTGGTATTCAATTCTTGTTACCATTAGTTACTTACACTGACATCAGTGGTGGAGAGGGATAAAGGAGAAATGCAATTTTGGGCATTAGAACCGAATGGTCCTGTTAAGACCCAGAAGGCCTTGACAATAGTGCATTAGGTCTCACCTTGTCTGAACACTCATGGACTAGGTTTCAAATCCCGAGGATTTTCAATTATTATGTACTATCTTGGCTCACTTGCTTCTACCCAATTTGAAAATTGGGAATTTCCGAAGTTGACTCTGGCCTCGATAATCAGCAGCTCACCAGCTAATACAATCAAGTCATAAATAGCATTGGAACAGTGAAACACTGAATTGGGACAGATATGAGGAGTTAAGTAACAGCAAACCAGTTTGGCCATGTTTCTAGAAAATACATTTTCCCTTTACTTTTTCCTAGGTTAGTTCTGGTCTCACATAAGACTCCTGACTCCCACAGAGGAAAGTCTCTCTGCAGCTAAAGTCCAGAATATGAGGGAGAAGGGGAACTTGATCTTGGATAACATTAACAATGCTGCTAGGAGACTACTCTACCAAGCTCTATTCATCAGTTTCAAAATCTGTAAAATGGAAATAATAATACACAGGGTTATTGTAAGGTTAAAAAGGGATAATAATTGTAAAATACTTTGCAAATCTTAAAATGCTATATAAATACTAGCTGCTGCTGCTGCTACTACTACTACTACTACTATTACTGCTACCACCACCACCACCACTAACACCACTATGACTACATGCAACATAAGAAAGAACTTCTCCCCTTTCCTCATAAATAAGCACAGAAATGACCCTCCTTCTCTTCCTTCAGTGCTTGCTTTAGGGACCGGTCTTCTCTTTGACACTTTCTCCCATGGGTTTTGTTTGTTTGTTTGTGCTGTTGTTTGTGAAGAAAGGACTTTAAAACACAAAGCTGAAAATGTTCTTTTCACCCTCAGATTTTCCTAGAGAACTCTGTCTGACTCTCTTTTGCCCCCAATATGCTCTATCCTGTATTACACCCAATCTGGGCATGTGTCATACTTTTAGCGGACTACAAGTTCTTTAAAGGCAAAGACCACTTCATTTTGCATCTCTGTATCTCCATTGCCTATCCCACAATGCTTTGCACAAGGTAGGCACTTAAAATATTCTTTTGATTCAACTGAATTGAATTGACTGGAAAAAATCAAGTAAGATGCATGTAAAACACTTCACAAACCTTAATGCACTATACAAATACACTATGATTGCCTATTATTAGGCATCTGCCTATGGGCTGAAATACCTTCAGCGTACTTCCACTGCCTTTAATTCCACAATTAGCTGTTCATTTATTCCTTTGGTCTGAGGTTTGGTCATTTGTTAAAATGCAGCTATTCTTGCTGGATCATCGGTTTAGAGATGGAAGGGAATTTTAAAATCATCTAATTCAATCCTTTTATTTTACAGATGCGAAAGCTGGAACCCAAAGAAATGAAGCGACTTACCCAAGATTACTCAGGTAATAAATGACTGAGTACAGTGTGGGACTTCTGGGTAAGGCAACCCATGAACCGTACCAATCAATCAATGTGCATGTGTTTACCAGGTCATTACCTAATAGCAGATTCGAGAAGACAAATGGCAAATGAGGGTAGAGAGAGCCTACAGGGAGGAAGAAAATGTAGCAGATAAGGTCAGGGACAGAAAGGGAAGATAGAACCACACAAAAAATCAGGTTAGAGTGTACAAGGAAGTAAAAATGTGTTTCCTCTACACCAGCCCCTTATATACAGGTCTTTGGAATCCCTTAATAGAAATTGTCCACAAACTTACTGAACTAATAATAATAATAATAATAATAATAATAATAATAATAATAATAAATATTTGATGCCATGTTAGCATCTACTATGTGCCAGGCACTGTGCTAAGTGTTTTACAAATATTGACTCATTTGATTCTCTTTCCAATGCAGGAAGCTGGGTGCTATTATTATTTTTATTTTATCATTGAGGAAACTGAGGGGAAACAGGTTAAGTGACTTGCCCAGGGTCTCACAGCTAGTAAGTGTCTGAGACTAGATTTGAACTCAGATCTTCCTGACTCCAGGCCTAGTGCTCTATCCACTGCACCTCCTAGCTGCCATTAGCTTAAGGCAAAAAAAGAAGATACAGTCTTTGCCTTCAAGAAACTTATAGTATAGTAGGAGATACAGAGAAGACATATGTACAAATGACAATAACAAGGCAGAATGCAATACATCAATAATGGCCTGGGAGGAGGAAGAGATCACTTCCAGGAGAATGTTGTAGTTGAGGGTTTGAATTTTTCCACCTCTTCCTCTAAACTGTTTATTGTATGTTTAAATAGCATGCTGAATAGTGTCTGCTAGAGGTAATGGTTAGCTCTTTTCACAAAGAATAGAATTGAATGGAAAAGGATGCTCTTGTCTCAGGTAATCAGGCCAATGGGCAGTCTAGCTTTTCAGACTGGAAACCAAAGCGCTGTTATCTATCTGGGGATACTTTACCTTAACTCTAGGCAAAGTACCCGGGAGAAAATAGTCTCCCCAATACTGTTCTGATTTTCCAGGTCTTACTAGGGGCTACGACCAAGAGTCATTTGGTCTTGTGACCCTAACACTAATGGCATCAGCTCAGTAAGTTGGAGGTCCTGTGGTCCTGGTACCAGCAGGGAGGGAATGTCCACAGCAGTAAGTTAATTTTAAGAGGGCTGGAAGTAAATAGTAGATACTCATGGATTGGAGAGTGGCATATCAAATTGTGCTACATACATGTGATAGAATAGGACTGGGCTGTAAGAAGTAATGAATATGGAGAATCCCAAGAAACATGGAAAGCTTTAGATGAGCTGATACCAAGTAAAGTAAGCAGAGCCAGAAAAAGTCTACACAAAGACCACATCAACGTAAATAGAAAGAACTCCAGGGGAAAGAACAGAGGTCTGTACACAATGTTTGCAGATCTGACCAAGGCCTCTGAGACTGTCAGCCACGAGGGCCTATGGAAAATTACGTCAAAATTTGGTTGCCCAGAGAAGTTCATCAGCATTGTACGTCAACTCCATGACAGCATGCTTGCCTGGGTTCTGGATAATGGACAACGCTCTCTTGCTTTCTTAGTCAGCAATGGAGTGAAACAAGGTTGTGTGCTTGCTCTCATGCTTTTTAGCCACGTTGCCAAATGCTTCCAATGAAAATGAACATGGCATCAAGGTCAGATACCACATTGATGGTAAATTCTTCAACCTGAAAAACTGCAAGCCAAGACCAAAGTGGAGGGAGTGTTGGTGCATGATTTTCTGTTTGCAGATGATTGCGTACTCAATGCAGCCTCTGAAGCTGAGATGCAACAAAGTATGGATTGGTTTTCTGCTGCTTATGCCAATTTTGGTCTAACAATTAACACCAAGAAAACACAGGTGCTCCATCAGCCACCACCACACCGTCCATATGTGGAACCATTGGTTACATCGAATTGAGAAGTTTTGAATGCTGTGGATAAGTTCACTTACCTTGGTAATGTACTTTTCAGGGATGTACACATTGATAATGAGGTTGATGCAACCATTGCCAGACCTGGCTCAGTGTTTGGGAGGCTCTAAAGGAAAGTATGAGAAAGAAGAGTTATTCGACTGACTACCAAACTGAAGGTTTATAGAGCTGTTGTCTGACCTCATCGCCGTATGCTCGCGAAACCCGGATAGTCTATGCCAGGAAACTGAATCACTTCCATTGAATTTGTCTTAGGAAGATTCTGAAGATCACTTGGCAGGATAAAATACCAGGCACTGAGCTCCTTTTTCTAACTAAACTGCCAAGCATTCAAACTCCGCTTCAGAGAGCACAACTCCAATGGGCTGGCCACATTGTTCAAAGGCAAAACATACGCTTACCAAAAAGACTATTTCATGGAGAACTCACACAGGGCAATCATTCACATGGTGGTCAGAAGAAGCAATACAAGGACACTCTCAAGGTCTTTCTTAACAACTTTGGAATTGATTGTGTGACATGGGAGACACTGGCACAGGACCTCCCAGCGTGGCGTGCCCACATCACAAAAGGTACTCTGTTCTATGAGCAAAGCAGAATTGAAACAGCTCAAGAGAAATGCCAGATACACAAACTTAGAGAATCCACCCCAATGTTCACATGGACTATTTGTGCTCGACCTGTGCTAGAACATTCTGAGCTTGTATTGATCTGATCAGCCACAGCCTGACACACTGAAATTTGCCTCTAGCATAGTGATACCATTTTGGTCCTCTTCGAGAGCAAAGGATGACAATCTACCTATGAACCAAGCACTGTGCTAAGCTAAGACTCAGGTCTTGCCATAAGAAATGATGAGCAGGCAGACTTCAGAAAACCCTAGAAAGACTTGTATGGACTGATGCTGAGTGAAGTGAGCAGAACCAGGAGAACATCGTACACAGTGACAGCAACATTGTGTGATGACTAACATTTATAGACTTAGCCCTTCTCAGCAATCTAAGACATTGCCAAAAGTCTCATGATGGAAAATGCTATCCACATCCAGAGAAAGGACTCAGGAGTCTGAATGCAGATTGAAGCAGACTATTTGCTCTCCTTTTCCTTTGTTGTTTGTTTTGTTTCTTCTTTCTCGTGGTTCCTCCCATTAGTTCTAATTCTTCTTTACAACATGACTAATGTGGAAAATATGTTTACTATGAATGTACAAGTAGAGCTTATGTCAGATTTCATGCCATCTTTGGGAGGGGAGAGGAGAGGATGGGGGAGACAATGTAAAACTCAAAATCTTTTTTTTTTTTTTTGGCTAGGCAATGGGGTTAAGTGACTTGCCCAGGGTCACACAGCTAATAAGTGTTAAGTGTCTGAGGCCGAATTTAAACTCAGGTCCTCCTGACTCCAGGGCCGGTGCTCTATCTACTGTGCCATGTAGCTGCCCCTAAAACTCAAAATCTTATGGAAGTGAATGTTGAAAACTAAAAATAAATTAATTAATTCTAAAAAAAGACTCAGGTCTTTGCTCAAATTTACACCTGGTTGACCAACCAATTTCTTGAACTTTAGCCAAGCCTGATACTATGTTTCCTACTTTCCCATAGGAGCTCAGCAATAACAAACCCTACATCTCTACAAATGAATCCCTATTTGAGTCTCTATTTGAGTCATATTTTATACCTGGGCATGGGTTTCTGACCCCACTTTCTTTGTTATTTGCAGGCACTTTAGCTGTGGACAGAATAGAATATAGTATGTTTTCCTCCAAACACATCCCTCTTCTGAACCATCACAATACTAATGAGGGCACCAATGAACCAATCAATCAACAAACGTTTATTAAGCACCTACTTTGTGCAATGCACAATCAGCCAGGTTCACTGCCTCAGTCTTGCCCCTAACTCCTTGCTCTCTTTTAGTTCTTGCCAGAAGACAATATAAAGATTCTATAAGAGAATCTGATTACAAGATTCATATCAAGATTACAGCATAGATGTCAGGATCGTGGGATTTGGAACCAGGACATTAGAGACCATTTAATTGGATCCCTACATTTCATCTTTGTATCCCTGGCACTTATCCCACGGTCACATGTTTGGATAATATTTGACCAATGTTTCTTGCATTTCAGGGGAGAGAATGAGCCAACAAATAGAGGTGAAAGAGGACAGGGAGAATTCTGGGCCAGGTTAGCTGGACTTATCAAAAGCATTCTGCCTTCCCCCAACAGGGAACTGGGACTCTATCCTGGACACCCCCAACTCTGACAGGTGAAGTTTTTGGCTTCATCTTCCAAGGACCCGAACCTCCAGGCCACTTCTGTAATCTCTTTCCCATTTGGGCACATGAATAGCCTCAGCCCTCCTTCCATTGCCCCCTTCCACTGAATCCCTCACTCGAATGTAAACTCCTCAAGAGCAGCAAATATCTTGCTTACTTGTATTTATATACAAGTGGCATACTGGTGCTTAGCATAGTGCCTGGCATGTACTAAGTACTTAATAACCCCCTCTGCTTCTCTCTCTCTCTCTCTCTCTCTCTCTCTCTCTCTCTCTCTCTCTCTCTCTTTCTCTCTCTCTGTCTCTTTCTCTCTGTCTCTCTCTGTCTCTCTGTCTCTCAATATATAGAGATATGGATAAATATCTATAGATATCTATATCTATCTATATAACAATTTCTAACTATATACAGTATCTATAGCTATCTATCTGTCTGTCTGTCTATCTATCTAAGTGCCTTTCTGATTCCAAGGGCAGCATGCTATCCACTACAATATACAAGTTACTTGAGAGCAGGATCTCTTCCATTTTTATCTTTGTCCCTCATCCTTTGTTCCCAGAGGCCAGGCAGTTCATCTAGTTCCATCTAAAGATGATAACAGGCACCCAGGTAGATAGAGTGCTGGACTCAGAGTCAGGAAAACTCATCTTCCTGAGTTCAAATCTGGCCTCAGACGCTTGCTAGCTGTGAGATCCTGGGCAAGTCACTTCACCCTGGTTGCCTCTGTTTCTTCATCTGTAAAATGAACTGGAGAAGGAAATGGCAAACTACTCCCATGTCTTTGCCAAGAAAACCCCAAACTGAGTCATGAAAAGTTGGACATGACTGAAAAATGACTCAACTCAAACTATGAGGGGCTGAGGCCTCCAGTCAGATGCCACCCATTATAGCAATGAGAAATGGTAGAGATACAGAGTCAGCAGAAGGCAAAACTTCCTGATGGTTAAATCTGCCCAAAATAATGAGGGTTGATACTGCAGGTAGTGAATTTCTCATCCCTAGAGGTCAGAAAGTGGAGGCTGGGTGACCACGTGTCTGGGATGTGTTCTACCCTTATACTTAACATTCATAACTGGAAGCTTCCCCATCAAGGCTCAGAGGACAGAGCCCTATCTCTGCTGTAATAGTCCCTTGATGGACCACATGGGCCCACTTCCAGCCTCATGAGCCATCATCTCAAGATTTAGGGGGTCACAGAGTCAGTATGACATCTGCATTATATTCAGTCCTGTAAGTTATACATTCAGACCCAGGACCCCAGAAAGTAGCTGAGAGGCTTAGAGCACCCTTTGCCAACTCTTCTCCATGCTGGGGCAGCAGAGATTCTAGACTCCAAAGAGCCAGCCTAGTACAGAGGAAAATGCACTGATTTGTGCCAAAAGACCTTCATTCAAATACTGCCCTGATGCTTAGAGCCCGTGTGACCTTCGGCAACGCACTTTATTTTCCTGGGCCTCAGTTTCTTCCTCTGGAATATGAGGGTGGGGGTTTGGCTCAATGGCCTCTTTCAGGTCTAGACCTATGATCCCATCATTTCATGATTGTATGATTTGTTCCTGGTTTATCCCCTACTCCTGCCACATCTACCCATCCAAAGGCATGATGCAATCTTGATTTTGCTATCTTGGCCTTACTCCTGTGTGACTTCAGGCTAATCACATCCTCTCTCTGGGGCTCATTTTACTTTCTGAAAATTGCAGGGGTTGGATTTGGTCAGGGTTTCTTAATCGAGGATCCACACACCCTTATGAATAGATTTCAAAGGATTCATTAACTTAGATTAGGGGGGAGTACAGTTTTATTTTCCACTAACTAATACCTAACTGAAACTCAGCATTTCTTTCAATCACTTATAATAATTGTACTAAGAAATAATCTATAGGTTCATCAGACTTCAAAGGGGTCCAAGACACAAAAGAAATGACAATGATCATAACAGTCATTTCCAACCCTAACAGTATATGTTCTAACATTTCCTTGTCCTAAGATTCTTCCTAGTTCTAACATTCTAAGCCTTTGCTCTGTGCAGAACAAAGTTTCTTCTAACTCTAAGATTCTATGATTCCTATTCAAGTTCAGCCAGAGAGGACATTTGCTTCCTTGGAGCTAGAAGGGCCTACTTAAAGCAAACGAAATGTATACACTATCACCTTCTATGTGCTCTGCACACTGTGAGGCACCAAACAGGCACCAGACACAGACTCTGCCTTCAGGAAGCTTGCAATCTTACTGTGGAAACATGACATGTTCAAATGAAAGAATCATGAAATTGTATGTGCCAGTTAGTAGTTTTAAATTGCTTCTCTAGCAGCTTAGGAAAATGCCTTCAAGAGATCAAGAACATTAGATGTAGTCAAAAAACTTTGGCTTGAATCTCCTATCTTCTACTTTCTGGTGGTTGGATAAGTCACTAACTTTTTTTTCTTATTTAATATTTTAATTTTTTCCCAATTACATGATTAAATTTTTTTTTTCAAATTTTGAGTTCCAAATTCTCTCCCTTCCTCCCATCCTCATTGAGAAGGCAAACAATTTGATATAGGTTATACATGAGTCACTAACCTTCTTTGGCACTTGTCCTCTTCTGTAAAATGAGGTTGTTAGACTGGATGGCCTCCAAGACCCTTTCAGCTCTAGATTTGATGAAATCTATGAAACAATACTGGCTAACTGCAATAGCAGAATTGTTATCTGGGTTCCCTAGACCTGGGTCAATAAAGCCATGTCTACCAGAAGTGTGAAGAATGAGGAAGGATTTCCCACAGGAGCAGATGGAAGGCAGAAGTGACCTCTGTTTGGAGCTTCTGTTTAGCTGATACACCCCAACTATTTGCTCACTTAGTCCTTTTTTTCTCCCCAGGATATCCCCTGTGGCCCAATCCAAGTCTACCACAGCTGGCTATCTACTTGATGCAAGCATGGCTTTTTGTGCAGTCCTTCCATGTATCCCTTTTGATTTTTAACTTAAAAATGCAAATCCCATTGTATCAGTGCTGAGCATTTGTCAGAAAACAAATGTTTGCCTTTGATTCACTGTACAAAAGGAAGTCCCATTACTTGGGCAACAGGGAGCCTCAGATTTCTGTGTTTGGGCTAGACAGCTGATGTGCCTTTCACCAACTGTCACTGTAAACACTGGGCTATGACCTTCCAACCCACCAGATTCTCCTCTTATTTCATGGGTCAGAGATATAAATCCCCATGTCACTATCATTAATGCCATCTTTTCTGCTTACCTTGCCTCATTAACAGGATTGTAACATTCAGTAACATGTAGGACTTCATTGAGACATGATTTAAGTACAAAGCTTTGCTCAGTTTCTGGGATGTCAATTTCTATCCTCTGACATTTTTGTTTCTCTGAATGCTGCCACTGCTGCTGCTGCTGCTGCTCTAACCATTTTGGTCTCTCCTTCCTTGATTTACAAAATGTCCCTCATAAGCTGTAGCCACTTTTTTTTCTTTATCTGGTTTTCATTGAAATTGTAGGAGCTACGATCTAGAAAAACTCTAGAAACAGTAGTTTTACATCCTCATTTTACATAGAATAGAGACTGTATTGGCAGAGTAAACTGCCAGGAGGGGAAACTTCCTCTACCCATGGAGGTTGGAACCTTCTATGTAACTTATAGTCTAATCGAGTTATCTGGGACGCTAAGTCCGGGATCACACAGCTCCGGATATGAAATTTCACAGTAAATCTATTCTCCATTGTCTTTTTAACTTAGGTTTAAGCCAAGTTAAAACTCCTTTAGCATCAATTATAGTAAGAATCTTAGAAGATAGGCAGTGAGCTAAGTACAGTTGAAAGAACAGAGGACAAGATTCACCACCTTCACCCTTATCTCCAGTGTAACCAAGTTTAACTCGTAAGTAATTTGTGTGGCCCTAGTGCTAGCTGTCAGGGGTATGATGGGAGTTGAGAGGAAGTTACTCAGCCCAACCCTAATATCAAATGGGTTTGTCAGAGTTCCCACTTAAGGGGGAAGCACATTCTATTAAAAAAGACTGCATTGATGAGGGCTTTTGCTCTGCTGGCCAAGTAAAGCTGTGACTATGGCTCACAAAAGAACAGACATAGCCCCAAAACTATCTGTTGGCTTATCCATGACAATCCAAATGAAAACTGGCAGGTGGTAGTTGTAGCTCATTAGAAAAGTGGGTTAGCAGCAGATGAGCAGAGACTCAATGGAGATGGAGTAGCATCTCAGTAGAGAAATAAAAGATGGCAGCTTAGCAGAGAAAACAGCTCAGTGGATACATCAGCAGCTCTAAGGCAAACTACAGGTGGCGTCTATGAAGTCGCAATCATTTTTAGCTTTGATATAACTGTAGAAGAGCCGGGTCTCCAGACCACGTGTCTCCTCTCCCCCTGGCATGAGGCTGTGGGGGGCAGTCCACCGTTGTGGGAATGGAGTATGTGCGGGTGGGGAGGGGAGATAGATTTTCTTTTCTAGTTAGTTAGCATTCTGTATTATTCTTTTGACTGCTGATTCAAGGTTGAACTCCTCTGACTATGCTTAAAAGCCCTCCACAATTTGGCACCATCCTTTCTCTCCCAATGTTGTTTCATATTACTCTCTTGTTGCCATCCACAGCACAATGACCACTAAATTTGAAGTTAGAAGGCCTGGGTTCAAATTCTGACTATCTCCTCTACTTACGAACTGCATGGCCTTGGACAAGTCACTTAGCCCCTATGAGTCTTAGTTTTCTCATCTTCAAAATGAGGAGGACGGGCTATGTGACCTCTACAAACCTGTGACCATTTGATCCCACCCAGCTCTAAATCTGTGACATGATAACGAAATAGTGAGGGATATTGCATTTGTACACAGCTGTTTGCAGATTGTCTACCCCATTAGACTATGCATCCTTTTCCCTTGAAACCCTGCACAATGCCTGGCATATAGTAAGTGCTTAATAAATGATTACTGACTCACTGACTTGAGGAAGGATAAGGTTTTGGGAGGACTTGTGGGGATATACTCCTAGACACTAATTCAGGATGGCAGGGATTAGGAAAGAAGGAAGCTGGGAGGATGGCTGGAGGGGTGTGTTAGTGACAGGGAGGAAGACTGATAAGTTGGCAGAATTGAGCTAATGGACGAACTCACCGAATTCTCCATCCCCAAGACTCCAATTAAAATGTTGGGATGACAGAGGGCCAGGCCTGCCTCCTGTCTCAGCACTCTGGCCTCCCCAGGTGGCCGGCCTGCCCTCCCCGGCTGATTCACAGCTCTCCATCTGCAAAACTCCAAGAACAATGCACTCTGCAACCACAGCTGTTTAACACCTTCCAAGGACACACCGAAAAAAAGGCACTTTTTTTTTCCTCTTCCTGGTAAGAAAAAGACTCGGTCATGACAGCGGGAGTCAGGAAGGAAATGAATCCTCGGCAGCTCTCCAAAAGCCCTGTCCCCTCCTTCCTCGTGGACTCCTGCCTCTGGCACCGGTCACCTTCCTCCATGCCCTCCTCCCTGGAACGTGGGCATCCCAGCATCAACAAGACTCAAGCGCACCGAGTTCTGGATATAATGCCGAGGCCGCACCAGCAGCGCCACTGTTTGATCGGAACTCATTTCATTGGTACGAGAAGCTCCACTCTGCCACTTGGGACCTCAAAGGGTTGCTTTGGGGCTCCTAGAAGTGAAGGGAACCTCAGTGTACTCCTCTGTAAAATGGGGAGGAGGCGGACAAGAAGACCTCTTCTAGAAGGTCCCTTCCAGCGCTGCCCTCCTGGGTCGCATGTTCATTTGCCATTTGCTCTATTCCCTCCTCATCTGGGATGGGCACCCCTGCTGTGCTCCAGCTCCTTTTTCTTTCAGCCCACAGAACCGCGCCTGCCCCTCAAGGCGCCAGGAAATGGGAGAGAGTTAAAGACAGAACCGACACTGCGTTGGTGGAGAGGAGGGGGTTTGGCTGTGACCTAGTTACTTCTCTCGGGGGGAGCAGCGCATCATTGTGGCTTCTGAATTGTTCTTTTTCTTCTTTCCTCCAATCTTATTGTGCCAAACATGAAAACGATCCTGCGGTTAGCTGCATTCCTGTTTTTACCATTGTTATTAAATGATGAATTTATACTGAATTTTCTTGGGGGATAGATGACTCATTAAAGAATGAGCTGCCCGGTAGCGAATAGGAAAGAACAAGGACGACAAAATAATTCAAGCTAAACCACTTTGGAACTTGGCCCCAAAGAAGAGGTATGAGAAGGCAGCTCCCTCACCTTTGCAGAAGTGGGAGGTGATGGGTGTGGAATATTGCATACACTGTCAGACTCTTTCAATGTGTTGGTTGATTTTGCTGGACTAGTCCTCTCCCTCCTTTTTTTTTTTTTAATTTTAGGAGATGGTTCTCTGAGGAGAACAGGAAAATATTGGGAAAAGCAGGTGTTTTAAAAATAGAAGATATCATTAAAAAGATAATCTGCTTTGTGAATTCTAATTTTGTTCTATCTTGGAGTCAACCAAGCCCCCCCCCCCCAAATAAAAAAGAATCCAGCGCTCTGATTTTGTAATAAAGCCAATGCAAAATATTGTATTGTTAGAAACTGGTGCCCCCAGCTTTGAGGCTGACTCATGTTTAGGCAAGCAAGAACTCTCAGGATTGCATTCCCCACAAGATCTGAGAGCATAATCCAGTGATGTTTTCAGGTGGGACCTTTGAAAAAAGGGCCATGGGAATAAGACAGAAGTGATCAGAAGCTGGCAGATGTAGGAGGAGGCTTTCTGGGCGGCTTGTCACCCTGATACTGCTTGCTAACAATGAAGGGATTTGGAACTTCTCTCCTGGCAAGATTTTGATAACCCAGGTAGAAGGCATGAATTTTGTCCCAGTGCCTGGTTAGAAAGTAGACATGAGCCTGAGCCCCTCCAAGACAGCAGTGGCTGCTGGTCACTGATTTTGTTTGGCAATCTGTGATGGAAGCAGAACATCCCACTGACAAGGCTTACATCCTGCCCCTGGCTTTTCCCTAGCTCACAACCTTTGTGTGAAGAGGCTGCCCTTGGAGGTGGAAGGAAGCACGGATGATCAGCCTGGGATCCCCAAAGTGGAGGCTGATGGGCATTGGAAGAACAATGACTTGAGACAATGACAAGGTCTGCATCCAGGACTTTTTGCCTTTTGATATGCATCTTAAAAGCACAGTGCTTGCTATTTTAAGTAAATTTGTCATTTTTGCAAAGCCTGCTGTGATATGGAATTAATAATGAAACAACATGGTCTTTTAAGGGAGAGATCTGGGGAAGTTAGGGATGCGGGAGAGCTTTTGAATATGAAGTCACAGATCAAACCTGGGGCAGCTATCAGAACTCCCCTTCCCCTCCCCATCATGGAAGAGCAGGTGGCTACGTCAATACGCATATATTCACTTTGCAGACAACTTTTTAGAAACAGCCCTATGCTACACAGGAGAAAAAACAACATTAAACTAGAGCTAGGAGGAGCTTCAAAGGATCACTAACTAGTCCAACCTCTTCACTTTACAGAGAGAGAAACTGAGGCCTGGGATGTGAAGAGACTTTTCCCAAAACTACCCAGGCAATAGACCTCCAGGGTAAGATTTTAACCCAGACCCTCTGGCTAGAGGAGTTAGCATGCTTTTCTCATGTTATAACACCACTTCTTTAGTTTTTCCTCAGTTTCACCAGTAGCCTTATGCATTGTAAAACACAATATTTAATAGGAAAGCTTCCAAACATAATCTCTTAAAGTAGCATTTCATTATTTTCAATATACACTTGACTTTTAATGGTGGTTCCCCCCCCACACACACACTTACAGCACATTTTCCATTTAATAAATGTCTCCTGTTCTTTTATTATATTACTACCATTATTATTGTTATTATTATTGACAGGAATTTTTCATTAACTTGATGGTTTCATGGGTCTGGCAGAAATCATTATCTCATTCACGAAATTGTGGAGAAATAGGTTATTACTTTGGAAGGGAAAGGAAGATGGGAAATACAAGACAAGATAAGCATCAAAAGAAAGGGAGAAGGGGGGGATTAAAAGGCAATCTTCAACAGTGGTTCTCCAGTTACTCAGTCTCCCTTCTTATTGGCAGACAACTGCTCAAAGGTTCAAGGAGGTTCAAATGAGTTGGAAGCATGGAGGCTCCAAAGAGACCACAGACTTCCAATCCCGAGCCACCGAGACATATGTTTATGGAAGAAGGGAGGGAGAAGAGCCAAGTATCACAGTAGCCAGGCTTCGAAGAGAGACAACGGCTCAGAGGTACAGGAGCGTGACTCTCCTGCTTCCCCACGTTCCACCCCTCCTGCTCCTCCCAAACAGCACAGCCTGTCTGCAATCTAGGATGAGAAAGAGAAAAGAGCACAGACAGACTGCCTTGAAAAAGCCAAGAAGCGGTAGAAAGCTTTCCTGGGACAGGCTCTGTTAGTCCTGGGATGGGCAGGAGTCTTCTTTACAGGATTGTAGCCAAATCCAGCTTTTTATCTCCTGACTCCCACACACCCCAACTACGGCCCTCCTCCCTCCTCTTCCCTGTTCTTCCATTGTGCTCTCTGCAATGCCTGCTCTGTTATTAACAAACTGCCCTTCACATCAGACCTGCGCCCTCCTCCTCTTAATTACTTGTTATGTGTTATATATTTACTTCTATGTGTACGTGGTGTTTTTCCAAAATATAATGTATGTTTCTTAAAGATAGATTGTTTTGTTTTTGTAATCCCAACAACTATGATAAACATGGCTTATAGTAGTCATTTCAAGGCTTTTTTAATGGAAGTAATTTACTATCCCTCAATTGATCTCAATAGTATTTGTAATCACCACCAGCATCTTCCCCATAAAGTCAAGTCAACAAACATTCAATAAGTATCTATTATGAGCTAAGTTCTTCAAATACAAAGAAAAGAGGGGATATGATTCCTTGCCCTTAGAGACTTCACAGTCTAACGGGGGAGATAGCATGCAAACAACTTATGTACAAACCATCTGTATATGTGGTAAATCAGAGATAATCAATAAAGGAAAGGCATTAATATTAAGGGAAATCAGAAAAAGCTTTGTGAAAAAAGTAAGATTTTAGCAAAGATGGGAAGAAACACTTCCCCTTCCTCAACCTTGTATAAATCCAGAGAGAAAAGGAGAGAATTTGGGAAGAGGGGAGGAGGGAATTAGTGAAAGAATATTCATTCTTACCATCCACACATATACCGGGGCTATTAAAAAGCGTAGTGGTAGGATGAAGATAGACCTTCAAAATAAAGGGCAGTAAGGCCTTCTACGCATGCCCTGACCTACCAGTCTATGCAACTCAAGACTCCCAGTCTCAGTGCCTATATTTCCGTGTACTGCTTATGAATTACCAACATCCAACAGGAGTTTCATCGTCTTCTCCGTCGTCAGTGAAATTGTAATGAAACTCTTCTTTTACTTGGTATTTTTGGAGCCAGACATATATTTTGAGGGCCTCTTAGCCATTCTGAAGATTTTTTGCTTGATTTCTCCAAACACTTCTCTGAGTATCCACCTGATTGGACTTCCTAGCCCAATTTCAACAAAATGTGAAAGGAGGGCAGAGGACAGAGAAAGAAGCCAGCTTCTATGCCACCTGAATCAGTTGCATACGAAGGGGAGATGAAATTCTTTTCGTCCCTAGAAACATTTCCCACTTATCACTGTCCCACGGCCCTATCAGTCATTTCATCCCTTGTTCTCTGAGCAGTGACGTCTACAACTGTTGAATATGGCACAGACCAGACACCAAATTGCGCTGTTATCTGATGGAGGAGAAAACTCTCTGTTAAATTCAAGTGACACATAGGTCAGCCACAAGGTAGGAGCCCCAGGTAAGCTAGTTACCTTGTCACCTCCCTGAAAGCAGGGAAGCCATTAAGAACTGCGGGCTTCCCACCCTCCATGTACTGCAGCATCTGCCACATATTTCAGATGGGATGTGGAAAGAGAAGGACAGAGATAATAGCATCTTGTTCGGTGTTTTAAAATTTGCAGTCATTTGTATGCATGCTTTCACTTGATTCTCCCAGATGTGGGTGCTACAAATATGATTATTATACCCAAATTATAGACGAGGAAACTGAGGCTGATAGAGGTTAAGTAAATTGCCCAGGGTCAGAGAGCTAATAATCATAAGAGGCAGAATTTGAACCCAGGTCTTTCTGACTCCAAGTTCCACCACACTGCAAAGACTAGTCTTGGAAGCAAGACTTGGGTTCAAATCCCATTTTCTGCCTTGGACATTTAAACATTGCCCAAGCCTTGGGAAAATCACTTAACCTCCACACGCCTCAAGCAGCTCTCTAGGAAGTCACTAAGTAGCATGGTGGAGGGAGCTCTCAACCCTGGGAGTCCCCCACACTGAGTAAATCACAGATCCCAAAATAGGAGGCAGAGAAGGGGAAAAAAATATCAAACAGTTCAGGAGAGAAAGAAAAACTAAAAGAAGAAATCGCTTTTCTTGTTCCCTTCCCCTATGACCAGTGTTGAGCTAGTCTGCTCAAATTTCTTTTGAAATAATGAGCAAAGAACTGCTTCCTACCTCTCATAGATTTACTTTCATAAATGTGCACATCTGAAGGGTCTCTGTCTTTGTCTCTCTTTCAATTCCTGCCACCTCTGTCTTTCTCTCTTTCTTACACAGACACTCTTTTCCTCCCTCTGTCTCTGTCTCCCTCTCTCTCTGTCACTGTCTCTGTCTCTCTGACACTCTGTCTTTGTCTCTCCTTCTCTGTCTCTGTCTCTTTCTCTGGCTATGTCTCTCCATCTGTCACTAACTCTGTCTCTCCCCCTCTCTCTGTCTCTCTCTTCTCTCCCTCTCTGTCTCTCTCATACCCATACACACACACCCCACTCTCACACAAACGCACACTGCATTTCCACCCAATGCCTCAGTCCTACTGCATATTCAGGGAGATATAGCTCTGTCCCACAAGAGCAGAACTCAGCCATAGCAGGCAGTCATTTCTTTTCCTCTGGAGAGAGTCCACGTTACCTCTCATTGCTCCTCCTGGCCATCTGTTTGGATTATGAATGTTTGGGAACAATCATACCATCTTACTCCTTCCAGTGTATCCATTTAACCATAACATCATGGGAAGAAGGCAAGCATATACAATTTCCCATTTCCTTCTTTTTAAACCATTTGCAATATTTCATCAGGATAAAGTGAAAAGATTTTACTGGGACACTGCAGCACTGAAGAATAAAAAGTTTCTGAAAATTCAAACTCATGTGTGTGTGTGTGTGTGTGTGTGTGGCTTAAGGAGGAAGAATGGCTAATGAGCACAGCAAGAAGAACAATTAGTAACTTCAAGAAACAGAAGTCGGCTCAAGCAGATCTCTGGTGTTAATGGTAATTGTTAGCTGGCCCCTAGGTGGCGCCATAGTGCACAGAGCACCAGGCCTAGAATCAGGAAGACTCATCTTCACAAGTTCAGATCTGGCCTCAGATACTTACTATCTGCATGACCCTGAGCAAGTCACTTAACCCTGTTTGCCTCAGTTTTTCATCTGGAAAATGAATTGGAGAAGTAAATGACAAAGCATTCCAGTATCTTTGCCAAGAAAGCCTCAAATGGGGTCACAAAGTCGGACGTGACTGAGAAACGACTGAAAAGACTGTATCTTATCATAAGCATAGCAATATAAAAGGGGAAGTCTCAAAAAGCCATTTAGTTAGTCAGCCAGTCAATAAAAATGTATTAATGCCTCCTAGATAAGTGTCAGATCCAAGCATCTTCTTCCACAGTCCACAGGTTGGTGGAGCCTGAATCCCTACTATGGAGCATGCTTCATTCCTAATTGTGATTTTATCAGTGAGAGAAATCCCAGTGTGGAAACTCCCTCCAAGATATAGATCAGCAACTTCTCTGTAGTCTGTGGTCTCAGAGGGCAGCCTGAGGCCACGAGAGACTCACCAGTTTGCCTAACACCACAAAGCTAGAATGCTTCAGAGGCAGGTCTTAAACCCCACCCCTCTGACTCTCTATCCACTGGGCCTTGCTGCCCCTCACTATGGATTGTGATACATGACAAATTCAAGCACATCCTCATTTACTGATGCACATCCGGGGAGGGGGACCCCATGCTGCCTCCAAAGTACCCCACCCCAGCTCCTGGTCTCTCTTCTCTTTCACACCAACCCATCCCAATGATGCTGATGCCACAACTACATCCCCTCATTCTCCTAACACCCAGATTTCCTGCAGAGGAAGAACATTTGTCTCTTTGACTGTTCTTTCCCCTTCTTCCCAAAAGGACACCATCTTCCTGTGTTTTTACAAAGGATTTTGCCACAACCATTACCCTAAAATCCAGCCACACTGGCCTCTTTGCAGTGTCTCTATATATCCTGCCTTCTTTGCTCTTTGACCATCCATGCCTGGAATACCTTCCCTCCTCACCTCACCCTTAGCCTCCTTAGCCTTCTTCAAGACTCAGTTCAAAACCCCACTTCTGCAGGAGGATTTTCATGGTTCCTCCAAGTGCTAGACAACCTTCCATCCACTCCATGCTTGGGTCTCCTTATTTACATGTTTCTCTTCCATTAGAGTGTGAGCTCTTCAACTATAATGCTGATTTCTTACCTTTCTATCCCCAGGGCTTAACACAGTACCTGGTATACAGTAAGTACTTAATAAATGCTCATTGATTAAGTGAACATGAATGGGATGGGAGAGAGATATAGTGAAAAAAATTAGGTAAAAGCATATTTCAATACAATTGGTTTCTTTTGTAATCTTATATATTTTATTTGATGCTTTTAAAAGCATTACTCTGAGAAGGGGTCCAAAGGCTGCACCAGACTGTCAATGGGGCCCATGACATAAAAAAGATTAAGAACCTCTGACCTAAGGAAGGCCTAAATACATTGGGTGGACCCCTTGTAGACTATGTATAGGAGGAGTCTCAAAAATATTTACCCAACTTGCATTTATTAAGTACCTACTATATGCTAGGCACTATGCTAGATGCTGGGACACAAATAGAAAGAATGAAGCAATCCATACTCATGAGCAGATTAGAATCCCAGATATGCAGAAGCAACCACCAAAGCCACCTAGTCTAACCCATACCCCAGAAAGAACACTTAATAAATGGTCATCCAGCCTTTACCCGAAGACCCCCCCAAGAAAGGTAACCACCGCCTTCAAGGGCATCCCAAAGTTCAAATTTAGGACTGCCTTCTGCATGAAGCTTTCCTTATCCATCCCTGCCCCTCCCCAGCTGCTAGTGCCCTCCCTACAAATGATTCTTGACTTAATGTGTATATGTATACATATGTAAGTATGAGTATATATGTATAACCAAAAATCCAAAATAATTATGCATACATGTATACATACATGTATGTTTATATGCACCTGTATATGTGCATTGAGGTTTGGATTTCATTGGAGTTTCATGAAGTTTGGATTCAGTCAAAGGGCCGCACTCGAGGATCTTGAGGGCCACATATGGCCTTGAGGCTTCTGTTCCCCACCCTTGTGGACCTTGACTTTGCGGTGAAGTCCTAGTGTGGATGCTCCATGACAATTACAGTGAGGAGGTTGAGAAAGAAAGCAGAATAGAAGGAGGCAGGACAACCGCCTAGGGGAGAAACAATAACGTTTTAACGGTAACATTGCTGAGAATGGGATCCCCAGCCTTGTAGGCTGACACAAATGATATGCAAATCCACTTGCTGTCTTCTGATTGTATAAATCTGGCTGAAACCCTCAGGAGAAAACCTGGCATGGGCTATAGCATTAGACTTTTGTATAAAGAAAATTAAATCCGCTTTGGGGCAGGATGCCACTGGTCTATGAGAGGTCTAAGAACATAATTATTCTGGCTTTCAACAAAACAAAAGTGTATTTACTGCTGGCTGTCCATTGCCTGCTTATTTCCAGTCCTTATGATATGCAAATCATGTTCTTAAAAACAACAACAATCAGAGATGTTCTCTTTCATTCAGCTCTTTGGAAAGATCATAGGACCCAACAGTTTGCCAGGGTATGATTGTAAGAACCCCACTCTGGTGCTGTATGGCCCTACGCAAGTCATTTGCATTTATAAAATAAGACCAAGACATGCTTTGAGATCCCTTTTCATCCAGGTGTCCATTCGTTCTGAAAAGGTAAGCCTTTCCCACCATCTTTGCCTTTCTAGCTCTTCTTGCACGCCAGGGAGATTCGCCATGGGAATATTCGGTGGAGATGTTTAAAATTCACATTGATTTCATGGAGCCCTCAGAGAAGGAGGCTGCTTACTAAAAAACCTCAAAAAGAGATGGTCTTTGGAATGCTGAGGGCAAGAATATTGAGAAACAGCAGATTGGCTCCAGGCCACAGATTCAGGAGGATTTCCTAGAAACGAGCTAATTCTCCTTTATCAGTGACCCAGCACAGACTTCTATTTACTTTACGTGGAAAGGGCAAAAGGAATAGACAGTCTTGGTATTGAGTGCTTTTATAGAGCATGAGGAGTTAGCAGTTCAGGGGAAAAATAGCCCAAGATTGCTTTGGAGAAGTCCAGCTCTTGGAATTAAGGGCAGGGAGGGAGGTCGACATTTTAAAGTCTTTCTGAACTCCTCATAAACAGCTGGACTCCTTTCTTTGTTAGTTGTGATACGGTTAAAACAAAATCCCAGAAAAGAAAACCAAGGTGGTGAAGAACACTCTTGGAATGCATCTTTCAAAAATTCTGCAGATAACTGAACTTTTCTGGATTGAACTAATTATCAACACAAAAATCAGTGCTGTAACCCAATGAGTAAATCTCATGCAAGACTGTCCTCTCTTCAGGTGTTTGGTCCAAGTGAATATGAGTTGTCTAGGAAACATCAAAGAACAAATCATGGGAGCAAAAAATAATTTTATTAAAGAAATGATAACAATGAGACAACATAACAAAACTTTTGTGATGCCACAGAAGCAGCAATCAGAGGATAATTTATATCTTTAAATGCTTATATCAATAAAATAAAGGATCAATGAATTAGCTATGCAATTAAAAAAACTAGAAAAAGAACTAATTAAAAACCCCCAATTAAACACCAAATTGGAAAATCCTGAAAATTAAAGGAGAGAATAATAAAATTGAATGTAAGAAAACCACTAAATTAATAAATAAAACTAGGAGCTGGTTTTATAAAAAAAAATAGATAAGCCATTGGTTAAATTGATTAAAAAAGAGAGAGAAGAAAATCGCATCACTAGTATCAAAAATTAAAGGGGTGAATACGCCACTAATGAAAATGAATTTAAAGCAATTATTAGGAGGGGTTTTGCCTAATTATGGGCCAATAAAATTAATAATTTAAGTGAAATGGAAGAATGCTTACAAAAACATAAACTGCCTAGATTAATAAAGGAGAAAATAGAATATCTAAATAAACCTATTTTAGAAAAAGAAATTGAACAGGCCATAAATGAGCTTCCTAAGAAAAAAGCATCAGGACCAGATGGATTCATAGCTGAATTCTACCAAACATCTAAAGAAAACAGAGAATATTGGTTGGTTGACTTGATTTTACAAGAAGAGTATTATTTTTACTTTATACTCAAGTGGTTTTTGAGTGTGTTGCATGAGCCCAAAGATTGGAATCAATGGGCAATAATAAGCGAAGACCAGAATTCTTAACTGGGGTCTTGATAGATCTCAGGGGGTCTGTGAAGTTGGATCAGAAAGAAAAATTATATCTTTATCTTAACTAACTTCCAAATGAAATTGAGCATTTTCTTCAATTATGATTTTTTTTTAAATCATATTTCTGAGGAGTCAATAAACTACCCAAGGGATCCATGGCACAAAAAAAGTTAAGAACACTTTGTCTAAATTAGATGTAGCATTACCACCTAATTTTCCCACTTTTCCATTTTAGGTTACAAAATATCTTAGAGTGAGGTAATCTAGGGGGACTCCAGAGCTACATGATAGTATGATCCTTCCTATGGGGCAGATTGCAGCTCTTTTATAGATTTAGAAATGGAAGGGCCTCAGAGGCCATTTCTGTAGTCTACCTCTCCCATTTTACAGGTGAGGAAACTGAAGCCCAGAGAGGTGAAATGATGTAGGAACCTAGTTACAGCTGGAAGAAATGGCCAGGCCATTTCTGTAGTCTACTGCTCTCATTTTACAGATGAGGAAATTGAGGCCCAGAAAGGTGAGATCACAGATAATGGGAATGAGAGGCAAGATTCAAACTTATGACTTCTAACTCAAGAGCCAGAATGTGTTCCACTACCCCATGCTGCCTTCTGGAGCACTTACACTGATGAAATCATGAACATAAAATTAGAACAGATATGGGTGTCCACATGACAGATTGAGTAACTTTATGAAATCCAAATGAAGGATACTATTTATGTCCAAAAGCATTTCTCTTTGGAGTAGAGCCTCTGAGGGCTTGATAAAAACAGTTGAAGAGGTATGAACACTGTTTAACTCAATTATTCCTTAAGAGTTTTTAGAATTAATATCTTTGTATATGGATTTTCCATTATATTTTGCCTTCACCAGGACATCGCTGAATCTGTTAGACAAACAAAATAAAATATTATTTTATTAAGAAAAAAGAGGGGTTAAAAATTACTTCCAGAAAATGCTTACTCCAAAGATAACCTTTGGGACTTCCAGGCATAACACAGCTCTGCTCTCTCAAAACACACACACACACACACACACACACACACACCCCACACATAAATGTTTAAATGTGAAAAAGGACTGTCTGGACACAGGTCATTACATTGATGGACACTTCTAGCAATCCGAAATAAAATGTGGCAATGTCATTTCCCACCTTCTGGCAATATGCCTTCCCAGACTTAGTTAGGTTGGCTCTTGGATGACCAACATGGCTAGTCAGTCACCAGGTCCACATGCCAAGCTTTTGCAGCCTACTAGGTGTTGTCACTCTCTTGCTTATAGGAGAGATATCTGAAGTCATCTGGTCCAGCCCCCTCCTTTTATTTAAGAGGAAACTAAAACCTAGAGAGACTTGTCCAAGATCACAAGAAAGGAAGTAAGAGAACTGGAATTCAAACCAAGGAGCTACAACTCTAAATTGCATGATATTTTCACCATACTATGCTTCCTCCATGGAACTGGAAGGGATCTTGTCATGAGGGATGCTTCCTGCACTGGTCCATGTAGCAACCCATGCATGCCTTTTTATCCCACTTGACTCCTGTTCACGTCTTCCAGTAAGTCTTCTGTTGAGGATCCACCCAATGCTTCAGAACTCTTTCTCCAGGTCTTTTAGCATTCCCTAAATATGCTCTGAGTACCTGGATTGTTCATCTTTTATTATGCCTGCTGCACCGAATAAGATAATGTATGGAAGGCACTTTACAGACTTCAAATCTTTCTATAATTACCAGCCATTATTATCATACAACTGACCCGTCTCTTCTTATGTTCATTCATCTCCTTAAAAATTAAGGTACATCTTCTGTTTGGTGTCTTCTTTTTCTGTTTATAATGGAAATATCAGTACCTTTGTGGTTCACTTCTTCAGTAGCGTATCAACTCATTGGTTACACTTGAGCAAAAATCTTCAGCATCCCACAAGAAATTTTATTTAAGACCCACAGGGGAAAAAAATGAAGGTTTGAAAATAAGAGCAAACATTATTTCTAAGAGCTGGTACCAAAATTATGCAGAAAGGACTAATTCTAAAGAATTGAACTGCAAGAGAGCTAATCAGAATTTTCAAGGGCAATGATAACAGGAGATCACTTAGTCAGAAGCCCACGGCCTGGGGTGAACAGCAAAGCATGACAACCGGAACTTAACTCAGACCAGCAAATTAACATCATAAACCCTGGGAGAGGAAAAGAAATTGCAGTCATACTTGTGGAAATGAAATTCAGATTTTCACCTGGGTGTGGAAAAGCACTGAAATTGATCTCCTTTGCAGCTCTGGGATCAGGAAGAAAAAACACACACGAAGATAAGTCACTAAGCACCATACAAGTGTGAGTTATTATTATTAGTACTTAAATCTACTGCTTGTATGCCATTTGCATGTTTCTAAGGATGAAGGCAGCCTGCTAGAAAAGTAGTTACAACGGGGAAAAAATTGTGTATTTCCTCCTCAACATGATGTAGGGAAGGCTGTGAGAGGGTTGGGATGAAGACAAGAAATATACTACCAAAAGTGGCAAATACATGTGCAGATAGGACAGATTTGCAGCTTATTAATGAAACATTTTTAAAGACATTTTTGTGCAATATTGAGCACCCATTGCTACAAAGTGAGGCCAGCAGGGTGCCAAGAGGAATTATTTAGCCTTGATCATAGAATTGTGGGACCATCAGTTTAGAGTTAGAGGGAACCTTAGAGGCCACTGAGTCCAGCCCCACCATTTTCTAGGTGAGGAAACTGAGGCACAGAGAGTTGGGTTGGCTTGTTGTGGTCGCTACTTGAAATCTAGCATCCTAGCCACTACCTCATGCTGCTTTTCAAATCTTATCTTCGAGAGTAATAATGATTGTTCAGTCTGACTCTTCTTGACCCCATTTGGGGTTTTCTTGGCACAGATGCTGGAGTGGTTTGCCATTTCCTTCTCCAGCTCATTTTACAGATGAGGAAATGGAGGCATATTAACAATATTATTAATAATAAAATTACTAATAATTTTACATTAATAATAATCAATACAATTAATATCGTTAGTGGCTTCCATTTATGTAGCACTATTAAGGATCATAGGCTCAATGAGAATAATAATAGCAACTTGGCAAAGTGCTAGACTTAACGTTATCTGGTCCTTATAACCCTATGAGGTAGGTGCTAGTATTATCCTCACTTTGCAGATTAAGTGACTTGACCAAGACCACAAAGGTAATATTAGGGGTAGGATTTGAATAAGATCTCTGATGCTAGAATCTACTGGAGGAAGGGGGGCAAAATGGTACCTCATTTGACCCTCAACAATTCTGTGAGGTTGGATACTATGGGGCCATTATCCCTGTTTTCTACACGATGTCTTTTGAGATCAGCCCAACTGTTAGTACCCTCCCTCCCTATCTTGCATTCCTTCTTTATATTTATACTGTATGTACCTTCCTACATACTGGTAACTCCTCTAGAACAGGGATTGGTTCATTCATATATCCTCAGATCCTAGCGCCGTGCTTAGCACACAGTAGGCACTTTAAAAATGCTTGCTGGTTATTTGATTGATTTTACAGATGAGGAAACAAAGGCTGAGAGAGATGATTTTCCCAAGGTCATCAAGCTAGGAAAGGTCAGAGACGGAATTTGAACCCCTGACTCCAAGGAAATCACTCTACCCACCATTACACATCATACTACTATTATTTTTGAAAAATAAAATAAAACAACATACCTTTCCTTCAAACACTAAAAGCTTTCAATGTTCAGTCATGCTTGGTATGTTCTGAGAGGCCTCCAGGTACTCTGGCTCTTTTCAGTTCCCAGTGAGAATATCAACGGGGTTAATATGAATGATTTTTTAAAAAAAACTATCCTAGATTAGGTGGAGCAGGACAAGAAAGAGAGGACCATTTTTGGCTGCTCTTGAAGAAAGAAAAGCATTTCAACTGTATAATAGGGAAGGAAGGCAAGCTCAGAGCCAGGGCTGCCATCTGAAAATTGAGTCTGGAGAAATGGAGCCCCTTTTCTTCATCAGCCGAGCTCACAGGCTCCGCAGGAATCATCTCTCCTCATTTACTGACATACACATTTCCGCTGCTCTTAGTGCTTCGGGGCAAATGCAGGAGTGGAAATGGAAGCTGGATATTGTCCTCCCATACATCACTCCCGTCAGCTGAGTGCTGGCAGGGCAACTTTAAACTCCCAATCATGACATCAGGATTGAAGGCGACTCAGAGCCCCAAGAGACCAAAGGGACCTCCAGGGCTCATATGGGCCAGTCCTTGCCTTCAGCTAGGGGAGGTGTTACTGTCATTTTACTAATCAGGTAACAGGCCCGGAGAGAGGAGGTCATACAAGTTAGTCACAGATGTATCGCTAACTTCTGGTCCCACTTCCCCAAGTCACCAGTGAGTGAACTGAGGTCTAGAAGGTGACAAACGTCATGCCTGAGGTCACACTGGGAGGAGTGGAGTGGGAATCAGAAATACATCTCTCAACAAGACTCTGGGACTAAGGCAGAAACATGGAACTCGCTCTCAAATCAACTTTATAATTTCTGATGTGGAAAGACTACAAGAAGGAACTAAGAAAATTCAGGTGACTGAAAGAGGGGATTAGCTTATATGGTGACACATAAATGGAGATCATCAATCCCTGGTACCTTCTTATTTTAACTAATTAGTAATTGGATTATTTAATTAATTAGTAATTATTTAATTAACTTATTATTAATTAAACTAATTATTAATTGACTTCCTACATGCCAAGGTCAATTGCTTCTCTGCAGCACATGTGATTGACATGTAAATGTAACAAATTTTTACATTGCACAATTTTTAAAAATCATGTTACATTTCTCTGCCCCCTAAATTTCAGTGTCTTGAGCAAAGCCCTGAGTGCCTCGCCCTAGTTATGGTTCTGACTACTACTCATGTCTCCAGACTTCTAGGGGAGTGTTCTTTCCACTGTATCATAAGGATCTTAGTTCCAATCCCCTAGTTTGCTCTGATTCTAGACTTCTAGATGCATTATATATATATATATATATATATATATATATATATATATATATATATATATATATATACACTTGCAAGGATCATAGGATCAGAGCTCAAATCAGAGCTAGAAGAAATCATAGATGGCATCTATGATGAGTCCTTTTACCATCCTAATGCCCTTCCTTTTCATCTCAACAGGAGTAGCCATCACCAAGCATTCAATAGTTACAGAGACCAACTTTAACATGCATTTATTAAATGCCTACTGTATGCATAGCACTATGGTTGCTCCTATGGGTAGGCAAAATGTTTAGAGAAGATAGCCCCTGCCTTCTTACAGCTCACAACTTCCCAGGGGAATAGGAGACACTCACATAATGATAATATCTAAAAATGTACTAACCTCTCTACGTAAAGGGAAGACTTACCTAGGAGTCAGAGAGTGACTGCAAAAATAGCCACTTTTATAAGTATTAAGTAAGTCCTAGTGTGTACTTTGAATACATTAGGCACTTAATAAGTGTTTAAGTTGGGTCAAGCCAAGAGGGTGCTGTTTTCCCTGTACAGAGTCATAATCAGCAATACTGGCACCTGGGGGGAATCTTGTTTGGGGGCAAGAGAAATAGGTTATGGTCCAGAAGGCGCTTCCCACCTCAGTCTTAGCACTGAGCTTCTTGAAAGCGAGGCCACCTCTGTCCTCTGGCAAAATGAGGGACAGAGGAGAATGCCCCCTCCCTAGAGAAATGTGACCTCTGAAAGGCTTCTTCTGTGGCCAGACAGGGGTTCAGGAGACTTCACTCCTACCTGGTACTCAAGCCCGGGGCTCCCAGAAATTGGGCTGCTCTCAATACCCTCTTCTCTGACTTTCTCCAACCTGTTCCATGCTCCACTTAATTTAGAGATATAGCACCCCTCCTGCAGTTTCATTCCCCTCTTAATCCTTATCCCAGAACTAACCCATTGGGGGTCAATCCTCTCCTGTGGGCAGAGGACCCAAATGGGGTGGAAGCACCTCCTTATTTTGGTCCCAGGGGACAAAGACCCTGTTACTCCACCCTACTTATAGCTCTGTCCTTGTACCGTTCCCCCTTCTAAATTCCCTTGTGATTAAGAAAAGAATCTGGAAAGGAAAACAAGAAAGCAGAAATAGAACAGAGTTCCACAACTGACTTGTTCCCTTCCTCCCCTCTATGCCCCCCCCCGCACCCTACAATTCATTTTCTTTTTACATACTCAAATTCCTTCCCACTGGTGTTAACTTAATCTACTCTGAGAGAATGCCCTAAAGAAAATGAAAAATAAATCTTTCTTTTTTATAACATTTATAGGAATAGATTTTTGGAAAGGGAAGGATATTTTTAATACACTTACAGCAACCAAGATAATTAGCTTTCAGTAGAAGCTGAAGAGTTTCAGACCTCATTCTGGCAGTAGAATAGAAACAAATGGGGTCAAATTCAAGATCCAGTTTTCTGAGGCCCTCAGAACATAATGTCACATGTGGAGTCACTTTCCTAAGAGCTGAAAATCTCTCTGAAGCACACGCCTTGAAAGCCTGTACGATGCAATGGCAGATGAAGTGAGGGGCCTTGGAGGCATGGGACCCAGTCCCAGGTCTGACACTTGACTATTCCTGTGACCATGAGCAAGTCACCTACACTCTGGAGCCTCCGTTTCCTCATCCATAAAATGGAAAAATAATAGCAACTACTTTTCAATTGTGAGGTAATATATGTAAAGTACTTTGAAAATCTAAAAGCACTATATAAATGATAGCTTTTACAATTTTGATTTATCATGTGATGACTAAAAAGTTTGAGAGACAGTTTCTGAGTAATTAGTCATTTTTTAATGTTGCTAGCATCATAAAGCGGCAGTGGAATCCACTCAATGCTAATATGCCCTTAAAAGGTTGGGTGTTACTGCCCTGAGGGTGGCAATCATCTCTGATTGGTTAAAAAGTAATGAGAGAATAAATATCATAATGAGAGGTGGGCTTATTCCAAGAGGGTCTTCAGGGTAGATCACCCAAATCTTGGTCAAAGAGATTCATCAATTTCTATATCATCTGTCTGACAAAAGGGGGAATCCACATTTTCCCAGAGCTGTCTGAGTAAACACAATGAGCCTGAATCCACCCATGCGCCTAAACTTGGAATTTCTTTACTGTCTTTGATTAGACCTTGGCCATCCTGGCTATGTAAGTCTCTGTCCAAGATTTCACACACTGGAAGTAGAAAAGTGGAAAAACCTTGGTCCTAATTCAATAATTAGTTTATTATTATTTATATTTATTATTTATTATTATTCAATAATTAGTTATTAAATACAATAGATCTCAATCATTATCATCATTTTGAATCTCAAGACCTAGACTTGTATCGCAGCCACCCTGTTTACTCTCGATGTGACCTTGGGCATATAAAATAAGGGGGTGGTACTAATAATGGAAAGAGCCCCAGACTTGAGTCAGAAGAACCAGATTTAAAACCCAGCTCTGCTTCTAAAATGAGTGGGTATGAATAATCTGACCTGTTGGAGTACCTTCCACTTCCAATAGTCCTTGACCTCTATCTAAAGTCCCTACCGTCTTCTAAAATTATTTTTCATTTTTATTTTGGTTCAGATTTCTGATGTCATTATTGTAGGGAACTTCCAAGGTGGAGAATCCCTCCTTGTCATGCAGATGGGCAAAGTCACCTGCAATCCACGGCCTTGAAGAGTTGCCTAAAGAGATGCTAAATGACTAGCCCAGGGTCAATAGTATCAGAGGTAAGGCTACTCCAAGACCTTCTCTTTACTAGGCCAGGCTGCCTATAAATACATATGACTGTGAATGCCACAGCCCAATTTGGGATGCAGTCGAAAGGGATTGTGGGGAAGGACCAGGGATAGACACTGGCCTGGCATTTAATAAACATTGATCTGTCCCAGCTAATCACTCTCCCTGATTGGCTTATCTCTTGAGCCTGGCTTTTAGGTTTGCAAAGAACTATATATATATATATATTATCTCATTTGATTCTCACAAGAACCTTGTAAGGGAGGTGCTATTGTTATCCCCATCTTACTGAGGCAAACAGAGGTTGAGTGACTTGCCCAGGATCGCACAGCTGTTAAGTGTCTGAGAAAGGATTCAAACTCAAGTCTTCCTGATTCCACGCCCAGAGCTCTGGCCACTGAGCCACCTGGCCACCTCTCCAAGGTTTTCTCAAAACCTCCATCCTTTCAGAGGGAAAGCTATCCAAATACGACCTGAGTAGTGATGAATTAAAGTACTTGGGCAGATTCAGCAGGTTTCCGGTAACTTGACAAAAAAGGCCCTAATTCCTGAAACCATCTCACTCTGTAATTACCCAGTCTTGCTGTGTGACAGAAATAAAATGGATTTTGCAATTTAACGGTTCACTCTTTATTAAAAGATGTATATCTAATCCCTTCCAAACTCCTCGGAGCTCTCTCTCTCAGCCCTGCCCAATCTGTTGGAGGCTTCTAAGGTCGGTCGCTGGGGAACTGGGTCTGTTTTAAAGGATGGGGGGAGGAGCAGAGCAGTACAAGCACAGTGACCACCATCACCACTACTGATGCCATAGCCCTTGAAGGGTAGCAAAGCGCTTTTCAGATACAAGGTGTCCCAAAAGTCTTAGTAGAGTTTTACATTTCAATAGTCTCAAACTGTACTAATATGTCTGGGACACCCTGTATTATATCATGGAATTCCATCTGACTTGCCCTGAGACCTTGCACAAGTCATTGCCCTTTAGTTTCCTCATATGAAAATGAGAGGGCTGGTTGGACTCTATGGGTGCCGTCCAGCTCCTCCCCTAGTTCTAGAACATGGTTCTCTCTTATCTTTATTGGTCTCTCTCACCGGTTCCCCTTCTTCCTCCTTAACCCTAAGAACAACTGTCTCCAAAGGTTCTGGCTTTGATCTTTTTTGTTTTTGCAATTTTTTCTCCATTTTGACAGCCTAATTGGGCTCCCTCCTTCGCCTATCTTCCCTCATCATCCATTCAAGTGATTTTCCTTAAGTGCAGATCTGGTGAAGGCACTTCTCGACTCAATCAACTCTGGTTGGGATTCATTCCCTTGCAGGATAAAATATAAACTTCTCTCTAGCTTTTAAAGCCTGACCCCAACCTCTCTGCCAGCCTCAGGGTACATTACTCCTTCCCCTGAATTCTATTCTCCAACTAAACTAGCTTCCTCTTTGTTCCTAATTCTCCCATTTCTTTCAACCTTTCTCACAGTCACTCAGATTCAAAACCTTCAAATCCTTAACTCTTCTCTCTCCCTTACCCTCACTCCCCCATTTTTAATCAGTTGCCAACTTTTATTGAATCTACATCTAATTTTTTTACTTCTATCCTTTATTTTCTAGTCCCACTATGACCACTCAAGTCCAGGCAATAGTCATGTGTTGCTTAGAATAATATAATAGCCCCCAAATGGTCACCCTGGTTCCTATCTCTTGGCTCTCCATCCTGCCTTTTGTACTCCTACAAGAATAATCTTTGTCATGCACAATTCTAAACACAAAGCTGAAACTGTCTGGGACTCAAAATGGGTGGCTTGGCCTCCAGGATCCCTAAGATCCCCTCCAACTCAAAATCAGTGATCCAAGGCCTAACAAATAAAATACAAACTCCTTCACCTATTATTCAAGGCCATTGACAAACTGGCTCCAAATAATGCTTCAGGCTTATTTCATGATACTCCCCTGTTTGGCTGATATTTGTTCCTTGACATTATTCTGCCCTCTCCCACCTCCCCACCTTTTCATATGCCAGTCTCTATCCCTAAAGCAGATTCCATCTCCCATTTCCACTTTTTGACATCCTTCATCAAAGCCAAGTTCCCACGCCACCTCTTCCAAGAAGCCTTCCCTTACCATCCCACTGGAGGGATACTCTCTTCCTTGAATCTCTTGAGTAAATCTTTTTTACTTCTAGGCATTTTCTAAGTTTCTTCAGAGTTATTGGATGGAGTTCAGCCCCACCCCACCCTATCTCCATATTCTAAGTTCATGGAGTATGGGAACTATAATTGCATTCTTGATCTCAAAATCCCAGTACTGTGCTCTGCACATGGTAGGCACTTAGTCGATATCAACTGAACTGAACTTCAGAATAGACATAAAAATAGAGTTAATCAAATTGAGGAATACCAGGCTGAAGCTATCATTAATCCCTTCTTAGAGCCAAGCACTAAGTGTGTGTACTAGATATCATTCTTTCTTATAAAACGAAATTGTACCTCCTCGCTCAATTTCCTACTTGGAAATTCACATTGTCATCCCATGTAAGAATTGTGTTTGAGAATGAGGTCTCTGTTAGACTTAGCATCCAATGAGGACTATGAATGCAACAAGATTCTTGCATTTCCATATTCATCCCAGCCATTTTTGTCCCTATTGGTGCTACTATCCCTCCTCCAAACTCTGCCACCAGAGCCCATAGCTGGGAGATTCTGTTTCTCAGCCCTCAATGCCTTAGTACCATTCATCCTCACCTTCATCCAGCCATTTTCCACCCCACTGCCATTCAAATGCCCTTGCTTCATCCCAACCCTCCTTCCTTCTACCTCTTGCCCTGAGAATCATCATTAAATCATCATAACAACTGTCTCTGGAAAGCTTATATCACCCCATTGTGCTATAGATGAACTCACCATCCCATAACATTCTTTCTCTAGGACACAACTGAGCACTGAATTATATTCTGTCTTAAACTCTGCAAAAATATTTGCAACAACTCATACAATAGCATAGATTTAGAGCTGAACAGTACCTTGGAGCCATAGAGTCTCACTCCTCCATTTTATAGATGAGAAACCCAAGGCACAGAGAAGTTAGCTCTATCCTGTGACTCCCCAGACTCCCCCCAAAATACCCCTCTCTGATGTTGACTCGGTATTTTATAATATAAACTCCTACAGGCAAGAACTGTCTAGCTTTTGTATTTTTATTCATTGTATTGAGCACAATGTTTAGCACAGAGTAAGCACTTAATTTTATGTTCACTTATTCATTCACTTTTTACTTGAAATGAGCAGTATATAAGGACTTTAAGAAACCAAAATAGATAAAAAACATTCATGACTCAGGTCCATAAATAGAACCTGGTGACATCCAACACGCAAGGAGTATGCCAACATTTCAGTTTCCTACAAATCGGCACTCTGGTCTGGAAGCCAGGAGACAGGATTTCTCTAACTTGCAGCCTTGGTACTTACTGAAGAGCATAGCACAATAGATCTCCCCTCTGTCCCTCTATGATTGTCTTTTTGACTTGCCATCTCTCATCTGCAGTGGTTGTTGTGAAATCCAGTGAGGTTTTAGCTCATTGGAGGAACCATGGGCTATAGATGCCTAATATCATTACTTAGATACTAATATGACTGTGTTGGAGACTCTGTGTCAATCAATGGCCTGGTCCTATTCAGCAGTCAGGATTGTAAGCACGCAGGGGCTGATCAAAGGTTTAGCTCCACCAAATAATGCTTACCACCAAACACTAGAGGGTGCTTTGCAGTAATCTCCAAGCCCCCTGAGCTCTTCCAGTTCTCAGTTACCGGCTGCCTCTCACTGCTAGGCCCTATGCGATGTGGGTGGGGGGGGGGGAGTTGATGCTCTCCTCTGACTAGGCATGGGTTGATGTTTCCACCAACATGACCCCCATCCTCTTAATGCCCCCCTTAGTCTCTTTACCCTATCATTGTTTCCTTTAGTGCACTTTGTAGAGACATATTCATCAAAATTGTAGAAATGAATCAAAACTGGTTAATATCAGTGTACCCAACATGCATGTTTCCCTGCCCAGGACCATTATGCAATCCCTACATCAACCCCTCTTCTCTCCCCAACGGCAAGCAGGTCCCAACCCCAGAAGTTCAACTTCCTCCCCACCCCTACTCCCAACTGGTTCCATTGGGAAACCAATAAAAGCAGTCTACCAGAGTTTTTCACTTATGACCAACCCCTCATGTTATAAGAAGAATCATAGAATTTGAGAGTTGGAAAAGACCTCAGCGACAATCTAGTCTAATCCATACATTAGAGGAATCTGGACTAGAATAAACCCAATAAATGGGTGCCCCATCTCTGTTTGAAGACTGGAACTAACACGTCTGCTGCCAACCCACAGCACTGTTGGGTGGTTCTAATTGCTAGGAAGCCTTTCCTGACCTCAAGCCTAAATTTATTTGTTTGTTTTTTGTCATATCCATCCATTGCTCTTCATTCATCCTTGGGGGAGGGGCGGCAAACAGAATGAATCTAATTGTTCTTCCATGGGACATCCCTCCAAATACTATCATACCCCATCCCTCAAGTCTTTTCCAGACTGAAGATGTGCAATTGTTTAAATTATTCCTCGTAAGAAATGGACTCAAGGTCCTTCACCACTCTGGTTACCATCTTCTGGATACTTCTCCCTGGTTTATCAATATCTTAGTTAAATCCTGACTGCCACATAATACTCCATCACCACCTCCTTACTCCTGGGAGCTGTGCCCCTCACTGCAGCCAAAGCCCATATGAGCTCTTGGCCAGCCTCATCACACATATTAAGCTTGCAGTCTACTTAAATCCCCAAAGTCAATGTTTGTGAAGAATCAGAGCCCAGGTGTCCCGCAGTGCCAGAAGTCTTGAAGATGGCAGCCTCACTATGGATGCAGGCAGTGGCCCAGGTTCCAACCAAGGATAGATGTGTCACTTTGTGGAAAGAAAGAATCAGTTCTGCCAGAGAGTGGCAGCAGCAGGGAGGTGGTTCTGTGGGGAGCATGCCAGAGCTGTGGGAATGGGCAGGGAAGAAGAAAATAACAGGAAAAGAATTCTCTGTCCCCTGGTACAAAATGGACTACTTTATTCAAGATATTAACGCATGATTAAAAGATGAAACAGAAATGTTCTTCATAAACTGGTCTCAATTTTTCTCTAACTGAAAAGCAATTGGAAAAGTTAATTAAGGAATTGAGAAAAAGCCAGGATAGGTGTGAACTATACACTTAATAGAACAAATAATGTCACATACTGCATTATATGATGTCTTAAATGACCCCAAAAATGGTGATTCTGTATCCAAGCATATGAAACAACAGGCTTCAATTTTAGGTAATATTGAAAGACTAAATTTACTAGGACCAAGAAGATGTTTTGTTGACTTTGGAGCTGGAAGGGGGAAACTGTCTTGTTGAGTTGATATTGCCTGACTAGAAGCTGAAAAGTTCTACTTCCTGCTAATAGAAAGGGTGACCACAAGATTCAAGGTCAAAAGAGAAATTCTAAATTTGTAAGACTTCCAATTGATATTTAGCATTTATGTTTGAGCAAAATTCCTGGATTAATAGAAGAAAAGTTACCTGGGGTTGGAATTGGAAAACGTTTATATGGTATGGTAACAGATACTGCACAGTGATATTTAGTTGGGACCTATCCTGCCAGATGCAAAGAAAGAGAAGAGGAACCTGTAGCCAAGCATATATAGAATGACGAAACCGATACAAAAAATGACACTTTGGTTAATGAAGGGAATGAAAAGAATGAATTAGAGCAGTGGATCACCTCTGGACGTGGGCCTGTGGAATTTGAAAGCTATTTCAAATCAATGAGTAGCTGAGCCACTTGTGGAATGTGGGAAACAACTTTGCAAACATCAAAAATAAATATAAAGAAAAGAGATGATCAGATCAATGATAATAAAGAGCATGACCATTAAGGATACAGGAAAACAGACAATAATCCCAAGAGTTTATCTGGACTTCTTACTCTTGAAGAAAGGAAAAATATAGGTCATTTTGGCAAACTGCTGATTGACCAAGGCTGAATCCAATATTTACAACAGAAGGGGTACAATGCTTCTCTGCAGACTCCTTTGTGTCTTTAGAAAATGTCCCATGAAGACGGCAGAATACAGGCAACAACCCAGCTGAACTGTCCCAATATTCTCCTCCAAACACCTTTAACATAGCTCCTCAAGTCAAATTTTGGAGCAGCAGAGCCAACAAAAGGCCAGAGAGAGACTTTTTTCCAGCCAAGACCACTTAGAAGATGAATAGGAGATATCTATGACACTGGGGTGGAAGCCAGCCAGGAGTACCTGCAGAGAAAGCTCCTGCAACAGGATTTGGAGGTGGAGACAGCAGCAGCAGCAGCTTCAAGAAGCTCTCAGCCCAGAAATAGTAAGGGGGGGGTGAACAACTGATCAGATAAAGTGGATCCTTTGCTGGAATTGGGTACAGCAGGCACTGACTGGCAATTCTATTGCCCCTAAGCAGTTCTCAAAGAGATGCATTAGTCCTTGTGGGAATAAAAGAGCAGGGGACCTAGTCACAGTTCTGGAGCCAAGAGAAGCACTAGTACTTGTAGCTACAGAGGAACAGGGGCCCGTTCCTGGGTAAACACCAGAGCACAGACCAGGAGAGCAGTGATTACATCTCTTCTAGAATCATGCCACGTTGGAAGCACCAAAAACTTGCAGGTTCCCAGAATTAGCTCTTAAAACAGCAGCACGAAAAAGCTTGAAGGTTGAGACAGTGCCTCCACACCCTCAGGTGAGCAGAACTCAATTTGAACATAAAATTCAAAGTCAATAAATAGGCTTGAAAAATGATCAAACAACAAAAAAAGAACTTGACTATAAAAAGCTACTATAGTGTTACGGAAGACCAAGACAAACTCAGAAGACAACAATGTGAAAACAGCTACAAAAAAACTTTAAAGAAAAAATGCTGATTGGAAACAAACCCAATAAGAATTCCTGGAAAAATCAAGACAGACATGAGAGTGGTAGAGGAAAAATTTGGGAAAAGAAATGAGAGTGATGTAGGAAAATTATGAAAAGAGAATTAACAGCTTGGTAAAAGAGGCACCAAAAATACTGAAGAAAATAACACCTTAAAGAGCAGAATTGATCAATTAGAAAAAAAGGTAAAAATCTCGCAAAAGAAAATAATTCCTTAATAATTAAAATTGGGCAAATGTAGGTTACTGACTCCATGAGATATCAGGAAACAAAACAAAGTCAAAGAAATGAAAAAAAGAAGAGAATGTACAATACCTCCTTGGAAAAACGACTGACCTGGAAAACATATTGAAGAGAGACAATTTAAGAATTACTAGACTACTTGAAAGATATGATTAAAAAAAGAGTTAGACATCATAAATCAACAAATTATAAAGGAGGTATCTAGGTGGGTCAGCTAATAGAACATTGGGCCTAGAGTCAGGAAGACCTGATTTCAAAACCAGCTTCAGATACTTATTAGCTATGTGACCCTGGGCAAGTCACTTAACCTCTGTTTGTCTTGATCCACTGGAGAAGAAATGGCAAACCACTCCAGTATCTTTACCAAGAAAACTTCATGGACAGTATTGGCATGCTATGGTCTGTGGGGTCACAAAGAGTCAGACATGCCAACAACTGAAGGACTGAAGGGCAACAATAAAGGAAAACTGCCCCAATATCTCAAATCCAGAGGGTGAAGTAGAAATTGAAAGAATCCACTGATCACCTCCTAAAAGAGATTCCCCAAATGAAAACTCCCAGGGATATTATAGACAAATTCCAGAGCTCCCAGCTCCAAGAGAAAATACTTCAAGCAGCCAGAAAGAAAGAATTCAAATATTATGGAGTCACGGTCAGCATAACACAAGATTTAGTAGTTTCTGCACTAAAGGAGCAGAGGGTTTCAGATATAATATTCCAGAAGTCAAAGGAGCTAAGATTACAACCAAAATAATCTACCCAGAAAAAGTGAGTGTAATCCTTTAGGGGGAAAAAATGGATATTTCATGAAATAGAGGGTTTTCAAAAATTCCTGATGAAAAGATCAGAGCTGAACAGAAAATTTGACATTCAAGCGCAAGACTCAAGAGACACATAAAAAAGATAAACAGGAAAGAGAAATCCTAAGAGATGAATAAAGTTAAACTGTTTGCATTCCTATATAGGAAGATAATATATGCAATTCCTAAGAACTTCATCATTACTAGGGCAGTTAGAAACAGTCTTCACAGACAGAGGCCATGGCTATGAGTCAGTTATGCTGAGGTGATCTTAAAAAAAATTAAGGGGGGAGACAGAGAGATGCACTGGGAGAGGGTGGAAAGGAGAGGTAGAAGGGAGAAGGTTATCTCACATGAAAGAGACATGCAAGTAAGAGCTTTTACAGTGGAGCAAAAAATGGGAGAAGTGGTGGCAGACAATGCTTGAACCTCAGTCTCATCGAAATTAGTTCAAAAAGGGGGAAACTATGTGTGTATATTTGTATGTATGTAGGTATAATACACACACACACACACACACATATACATACACACACATATTCAGTTGGGTATAGAAATCTATCTTATCCAACAGGTTAATAATGAGGGAAGGGGATAAGAGAAAGGAGGGAGAGGATAAAAGGGAGGGCAGATTAAGAGAGGCAGTGATCAAAAGAAAAACAGACTTTTGAGGACGAATAGAATACAAAGAGAGAAGGATAAATGGAAGAAAATAGGATAGAGGGAAATACACAGTAATCAATAACTGTGAATGTGAATGAGATGAGCTCACCATTAAAATGGAAGCAGATATGGATTAGAAGCCAGAATCCAACAATATGTTGTGTATAAGAGACGCTCTTGAAACAGAAAGACACAGAGTAAAGGTCTGTAACAGAATCTATTATGCTCCAGCCACAGAAAAAAAGACAAGGGTAGCGATCATGATCTCAGAAAATGCAAAAGCAAAAATAGACCTAAATAAAAGAAACAATCAGGGAAACAACATTTTGCTAAAAAAAATACCAGAGACAATGAACTAATATCAAAAAATTGTCTAGCAAGTTTCTCTGATAAAGGCCTCATTTCTCAGATATCTAGGGAGCTGAGTCAAATTTGTAAAAATAAGAGCTGTTTTCCGTTTGACAAATGGTCAAAGGATATGAAGGTACAGATAAAGGATAGAGGCAGCTGGTGGCTCACTGGATAGAGCATTGGGCCTGGATTCAGTAAAACCTGAGGTCAAATCCAGCCTCAGACACTTCTTAGGTGTGTGACCCTGGGCAAGGCATTTAACCTCTGAGTTCCCCAAAACCACTCCAGTACTTTTCCCAAGAAACCCTCAAACAGGGTCACAAAAATGTCAGACATGACTGAAACAATCAAACAACAACAAAAAAGGACGTGAACAGGTCATTTTCAGAAGAAGAAATCAAAGGTATCTATAATCATAAGAAAAAAATGCTCCAAATCACTATTGATAAGAGAAATACAAATTAAAACAACTCCAAGGAACCACCTCACACCTATTAGAAATGACAAATGATGGAGGGGATGAGGGAAGATAGGTGCATTGATGCATTGTTGGTGGAGTTGTGAATGGATCCAAGCATTCTGGAGAACCATCTGAAACCAAACCCCAAAGGTCTATAAAACTGTGCATACCCTTTGACCCAACAATACCACTATTAGGTCTATATACCAAAGAGATTTTTAAAAACGGAGAGAGCCATATTTACGCAAGGGTATTTGTAGCAGCTCTTTTTGCACTGGCAAAGCATTGGAAATTGATGGGATATTTATTAATTGGGGAATGGCTGAAGAGGTCATGGCATATGATTGTGACAGAGAACTGTTGTGCTACAAGAAATGATGAGGGGGGTGGTTTGGGGGGAAAAAAAAACATGGCAAGAACTGATACAAAGTGAAGTGAGAACATTGTGTGAAGGAGATCATTGTGCACAGTAACAGCAGTGTTGTAATGATGATCAACTGTGAAAAACTTCGCTATTCTGATCAATACAATTCCAAAGGTCTCATGATGAAAAAATGCTATCCACCTCTAGGGAGAGAACAGATAAATTCTGAGTACAAACTGAAATATACTTTTCTGACTTGCTTTACTTTTCTTGCTTTTTTTTTGAAATATGACTAATACATAAATGTTTTGCATGATTTCACATGTATAATTGATATAATTTTGCTTGCCTTCTCATGGGATGAGGGAGGGGTAGGAGAGAGGTGGAGAATTTGGAACTCAATATTTTTTTAAAAAATGTTTAAAATAATTTTTTTTAAAAAAAGAAAATGTCCCATTAAGAGCTTTCCCCAAATAGTCTCCAACACTAGACTCAATGACATGATGAAAGAGAAATTTTGAACAGTTCCTACTGAAGAATTTTATAGCTCTTCACTCTATATTTTAAACAGATGCATCACTTGTATAAAAACTATGGGGAAATTGTCTCCCATAAAAAAAAGTGAGAGCACTTCAAATTTAAATTAAGATTCTTTATATTCACAAAACTGTTTTTAAAATAACTGGTAACACAAATGTGTTTGTATCATGTGAGCTCTTCAGATTCGGATGTTTGTTCCTAAGACTTCAGAAGTGCCGATGTTTAGACAATTCACCAGATCCTCAAAATAATCCTCTTCAGTAGGTCATGTTGATTGATTTTATCCATCATTATTTATAGAGACTGGGAAATCAGTTGGACTCTTTATTTTGTTTTCTGAAACACAAAAACATTCCCACATATAACCTAGAATATTAACAAAAGTGGCTATTCGCATAAACTTTGGAAGAATTTAATTTTCTTAGGTTCTTAGCTACTTTTCATTGCATGATTTCTGAACGTTGCTCTACCTATAGAATGGGTAAGGTTTTTTTGAATTTTTTTTTTAGAACAAGAGAAAATTTCACAATTTCTGAGATACATAAAAATTTATTGGGGTAAATTCAAGAAAGGCAGTCAGGTTGTGATTGGAAACTAATGCCCATAGCTGATCTCAGTCAGATTGAAATCAGAGCCAATAAGATCACTTTTAGATGGATTCTGGAAATTTCTACCTGTCATATCAGAATTTATCAATGAATAACACCAGAAAATAAGAAATATTGCTTTGAAACATAGAGGTTGTATTACATTTTTAGCTAATCATGAGCTGGTTAGGAATTCAATGATGCTACATATTTATGAATAAGAATTACAGATAAAATGCATAAATACTTTAAAAACAAAAACAAATCCCCAGTTTTTTTCAGAACGATGCTTGTCTACCCATAATTCCCCAATCTTCTACTTATGTGGTTGACTTTCTATGCCCAAGTGCAAGACTTTACCTTTATCCCTCTTGAATTCCACCTTATTGGATTCAGCCCCAGGCTCTAACCAGCTGAGATCCTTTGGGATGCTGATACCATCACTATGTCAGCTATCTCTCTCAGTTTTGTGTTCTCTGCAAATTTGAAGAGCGTGTCATCTTTGCTTTTATTCAAAGCATTGACAAAAATGTTTAACAACAGAGGTCCATACACAGATCCCTGGGATATTCCATTAGAGACTTCCTGCCACCTGGAACTAAACCATTAACAACTTTTGAGCCCAGGCATCCAGCCACTTCCAAACCCAACTAATTGTATCATTGTCTAATCAATATCTCTCCGTCTGCACATGAATAGCATGAGATGCTTTATCAAAAGCTTTGCTAAAACCTAGGTAAATGACCCTTTCTAGTTTAGGAATCCCATCAAAAAAGAAACTCAGAGCACTAGCTGTGCTCTCTCTCTCTTTCTGTGTTTCTGTCTCTCTGTGTGTGTCTCTGTCTGTCTGTCTCTCTCTGTCTGTCTGTCTCTCTCCTTCTCTCTCTGTCTCTCTGTCTCTCTCTCTCTCTGTCTCTCTCTCTCTATGTCTCTCTCTCTCTGTCTCTCTCTCTGTCTCTGTCTCTCTCTGTCTCTCTGTCTCTCTCTCTCTCTCTCTCTCTCTCTCTCTCTCTCTCTCTCTCTCCTGAAGACGGCACAATTATGCAAACAGAATTTCAGATGATAGGCTTTTAATCTCTGGCAGCTGTGCCCTCACTTTCCAAATCTTTATGTTCTCAGGTATGTATATTTAATTTCTATCTCTTTCCTGGTAGTACTGGACAGGTCTAAGGAATCTTCCCTTCCTCACCCTTCTTATTTCCTAACCCCTAGCCATCCCTGTCCCAACTAGGTAGCTAAAAAGAAAAAGGGCATCAGCTCCTTCCAGCAGGTTGCCATGGTCCCAATCCCATGCTCCATGTTCCATCTCATCCCTCTTAATTCCCAGCCTTATAGGATGGATAAGGTGCTGTCCTTGGAGTGAGAAACACCATGGTTCCCATCTCATGTCAGATCCTTATTAGCTGAGTGACCCAAGTAAGTCATTTGACCTCTCTGGGCCTCAGTTTCCTCATCTGCAAAATGAAGCAGATAGACTCTTTGACCTCAAAGGTCCTTTGCAGCTCAATCTCTGATCCTATGATCCTTGGCTTCCTCCAGCAATCCCAGTCACCTGCTCCTCAGCCCAGGAAGTTCTGTGGGGGCAGTAGGAATGGGTGAAATGTTTAGGGAGACCTCTAAAAAGACAAGCAAAAGTGAGATTCAGTGTTGTCTTGCAGCTGCAGATACAATTGAAGCTAAATTTAACCTTTCACTTCTGAAAGTGTGCTACAGAGCACATCTAGTTGAGGTTTTAGTGAATTCTGAGGAGTGAGAAGTAAGCTTCTTTGACTCATACTTAATCCCTCCTTCATATCTAAGTCCGTCACCAAGTTCTATAGATTTTTCTTTGAAAATATTGCTAATGTCCATCTCTTTATCTTCATTTTCCATTGATGGCACCTTCATCTAGACCAGAGATGAGGAACCTGTGGCCTGGAGGCCACATGGGGCCCTCTAGATCCTCAAGTGCGGCCTTTTGACTGAGTCCAAGTTTTACAGAACAAATCCTTTTATTAGGTTAGTTTGTTCTGTGAAGTTTGGATTCAAAGGGCAGCACTGGAGGATCTAAAGGGCCACCCCTGATCTTGACTATTACCTCCTCACCCTTGGGTTCCTATAACAGCCTCCCAGCTTTCTCTCGGACACCTCTTCATCTGCTCAAAAGCTTTCAGTGGTTCCCTCCTGCCTACTTGTTTTAAAGCTTTTGCATGTAAAGCACTTCAAGGCATTTCATTTTCTGACCTCAAAGGGCTCATTTCATGCACACACATACATCTCATCATCAGAGGCAGCTAGGCGGCACACTGGGCTCTTGAGAGCCGGGTGTACATGGGCAGGTTATTTAACCTCTGTCTGCCTCAGTTTCCTCATTTGTAAAATGTGGATCACAATAGCACCTACCTTGCAGGGTTGTCATAAGGACAAAATGAGGCAACAAAACAAATAAAATATAATAAAATGAGGAGAAACTAAGGCCAAACACTTAGTCCGGTGCCTGCCTCTGTGCTTAATGCACGCTTAACCCCTTCCCGTCCCCGTCATTGTCCTATGAATGCAGCAGCATAACACCAGCCACTGCAGCATCACTCGTGTGGCTGACATCACTCTCCCCTCCATTTAGCCAGATCTCACCCATCTTTTACGACCCCATGGAAATTCAGCCTCCAGCATGAAGACTCCATTAGCGCTTTCAGGCTCTTACTGATTTCTTGTCTGTAGTCCACAACAGTCCACAACCAAGCACTAAGTCATATTCTGTCCACTGTCTCTCACTGTGACCTACATAAGATCACAGAGCTGCAGGAGACCTTAGAGGTCATAGGATCATTATACAGATGAGGACAATTGAAACCCAGAGAAAGTCAGAGATTTGCCCAAGGTCACACAGCAAGTGTCTGAAGCAGGACTCGACCCCGGGTCTTCCTGACCCTGAGTCTTCTGCTCTGCTCCGTGTGCCACGCTGCTTCTCTGGTGTTCGAATGTAAGCTTCTTGAAAGTGAGGATTGCTTATCATTTGTATTTTTATAACTTGTGTCCTGTAAAATGCCTGACACATTATTGTTGTTTTTCAGTCTTTTCCAACTCTTTATGATCCCATTTGGGGTTTCCTTGGCCAAGACACTGGAATGGTTTGCCATTACCTTCTCCAGTTCATTTTACAGATGAGGAAACTGAGGCAAACAGGATTAAGTGACTTGCCCAGGGTCACACAGCTAATAAGTGTCTGAGGCTGGCTTTGAAGTCATGAAGACAAGTCTTCCTGATTTCAAGACCAGTGCTTTATCCACTGCATCACCTCGCTGCCCCATAGTAGGTGCTTAATAAATATGTATTAAATAACTGCTTGATGGGTGACTCCCCAACTAAGAGGGATTAGGGAGGAATTAGAATGTCATACACACACATATACACATATATTTATGTATACATATATACACATATACACACATTTCTTGTCATTTCTTACTGCTGCTCCCCTAGTTAGGGCAGTGTCTTATTTTGGCAGTGTTCACATAGGCAACACACATACATACTCTTTACCCTACCGGTGAGTTCCCCTTGGCATGTTGTCATGCCTCAGTACCCTGCACCAGCCCACTTCTACAGTCCCCAAAAGTGTATCTAGAGGCAGCTTTCTATATCTTGGGTTCTTCAGCTTTCTGCTATCCTGGACCCCTCTGACCACCAGTTTGGAAGGAGTCCTTCTGAGAGAAATACTTGTTGCCTGCACTTATAATTGAAGGAAATGCTCAATTCCAATTAGATTTTAATGAAAGTAAAGATGGAAAATTTCCCTCGTCTACCTGGAATCTCTTCATGGACCCTCACCCCCAGGTTAAGAAATCCTGCTCTAAACAGAAAATGAAGGCAGATGTGGGAGTATCACTAAGCTGGCTAAATGCTTCAGGGATATCCAAAAAACACTCAAGACAAGAGCAGAGGCCCTTGGTCCTCCCAAGAAACAATGGCCACATCCTAGTGTTATGAGGCAGCTATTCCCCTGTCTCATGTTCAGAACCATTGACGACTCTCATCTGTAGCTGAGGAACATGTTCAACCACCCAAGGTCTGTGTCAATGGGCCTCTAGGGAAGGGGTGGAGCCCACACATGCTGTAGCCAAAAACAGGGACCTGAGTAAAAGAGCCCACTCCCCAGACAGCTCTAGCCTGCCTTCCCAGCCCTATTTCCCATGGCTCCCCTTACCCATTTGACATTCCAGACAAACTGGGCAGCCAGCTATGCCTAGATATGGTTGTACATTCTCTCAGTTACGTATAGCCATGCAGGCCATTCCGCACTCTTGGAAGTCAATGAATACCTTCTCCTCTCCGTCTGTCAAAGCCTTCACTTTCTTTTAGATCCTTCTCATATTCCACCTCCTCCAAGAAGCCTTCCCTGATCCTCCCTTCCATCTCCTCACCATCCCCGCAACTGAAAATGTTCTCCCCCCGCTCCACTTTTCTCAGAGTACTTATAACAGAAACAACGCCAGAGAACCAGGGGTCCAAATTCTGCCTCTGTTACTTATTATCTGTGTGACCTTGGGCAAGTCACTTACTTAAATACCCTGCAAGTGACTCCCAGATTGGGAATGGGATTAGCCACCTAGAGGCCAGCAGCTCTCAGGCTCACCCGCATCCTCTAGAAAGCAAAGTCCTTGAGGATCGAGGTCGTTACGATTATAAATCTAAAACTTATAGAGTCCTATAGGGCATCCAGTCCACTCCTTCCATTTTACAGATGGAGAAACTGAGGCCCATGAATTGCCCAAGGTCACATAGGTGGTGTCAGAAATGAGATTTGAACTCAGGTTCTCTGACTCCCAAACCAGTGTAATGTGCTGCCTTATACATTGTAGAGGGTTAATGAATATTGACTGGATTGAACTCAGTTTGTTTCTCTGTGCTGTATTCCACCCCATTTCCTGAGTGTTGGACACAGAAAAACTCAATGGATAGTTGTTCATTGATCAGCCAGTTGATGGCGGGTTGGTTGTATGGGAGAAAACATAGGTAGCCTATACGTGAGGGTGAATCACAGGCTTCAGAACTAGGACACAGCCAAGACGGACTCGAAAAACAATTCTGTCATTTGATGATTCAACTGAGCAGGAGGAGAATGGACTCAGTTGCTTCTGAGAATGAGCCCAGGGTTCTCTCTTGAATCAAGGACCATCTTTTTTAGTACCAATGTCTTTCCAGTGATGTTACATGACTGTGAGCCCTAGAATATTCCAGTTTTCAAATGAACCAAAGCAAAGGGTGAAGCACAGGGCGAGAGAGAGGTACATGATGTCTATGAGTGGGCCACGACACATTACAAGTGACCAACCGCACATGTAAAGCAGCATATGATATTTCATCGTGATTAGAGGGGAAAAATGGATGGGCTGGTAGCCTACTAAGAGAGAGGATAAGCCATGCACAGCTTGTGCACACCATTGGGATCTGTGTTGTGTCAGAAGATTTCAAAGAAAGTTGCCGGCATGTTGGGTGGGCCCCCTGTGGAAGACCTGAACAAGAACCATGTAGGATGAAAAGAATGGAAGGATTGGGTTCCATGGAAATACTCCCATTGATGAAGCCACAAATCCCCATTAGTTTATTGAAGTATGGGCTTATCCACCATTTTGTGGTGAGGTAGAAAAGAGCGTTGATTCTGATGTCAGAAAATTTGGGTTCAGACTCTGTCTCAGGTGCTTCCTCCCTTTGTGACCTGAGGCAAACCCATTTATCCCCCTGGGTCTTGCTGTTGTCAGTTTTGCTTTTCAGTCATGTCTGACTCTCCATGCCCCCATTTGGGGTTTTCATGACAGGGATACTGGAGTGGTTTGCAATTTCCTTCTCCAGCTCATTTTACAGATGAGGAAACTGAGGTCAACAGGGTTAAGTGACTTGCCCAGGGTCACACGGCTAACAAGTTTCTGAGGCTGGATTTGAATTCAAGAAGATGAGTCTTCCTTACTCCAGGCCTGGTGCTCTGTCCACTGTGCCACTCAGCTGCCTCTGGCTCCTAGGTTCGTCATACAATGAGATGTCTAAACTACACAGCCTCTGTGGTCCCTTCCAGACTAAAGCTGTGATCCTGTAGCACCTGCAGTGTGCTCAACCTTGTGCCTGTGGCTCACAGAGTAGTTCCTTTTGAGCATGAGCAGCTTTGCACACTTAAAGACATTGAAGGGTCTTCTTGAAACACAGCCCCACGGTTGCAACATGAGAACAAGATTCAGCTGAGGAATCAGCTCTCTAAGTCAGAGGCAGATGCCAACCTGAGAGGAGTCATGAGAGTAGCCAGTGCCTGACACGGTAGATTAGCAGCCTGGCAAAGAGCTCCTTCCGAGTATTCAACTCCAGTGACTCTCAGGGCTTCAATGACTCTAGAGGAAGTACAGAAGTGGAGGTAGGAAGGGAAGGCTTGGCTCCCCAGAGGGAAGTTTCTGACGCTCCAAAGTTAACGGGTCTTATTTAATTTGCTGTGGTTTGTTACTGGTCGGCTACAGCCCCCGATGCTCTTAGAGGGTGGACTTGTTTGCTCTCTCTGAACAGTCTGGAAATTAGAAAAGCAGGGAAGTGATTAAAGGGAAGAGGGAGGGGAAAATTATACTATTAAGTGCCTACTGTATGCCAGGCACTATGCTAAGTGCTTTGTATATCTGATCCTTATGGGAGCATAAGACGGAAGTCAAGGTCAGCAACTATCACATCAGGGTGATACAGTAATGGCAGTTAGATGTTGTTATTTTCTGTATCCTACAGTTAAGGAAAGTGAAGCAGGCAGAGATTAAGTGAGCTGACCAAGGGTCACACAGCTAGTAAGGGTATGAAGCTGGATTTGAATTCAGGTCTTCCTGACTCCAGGCTCAGCTTAGAGCCAGTGCCTCTTCAATTCACAAGTTCATTTACTCTGGTAGAATGGTGTCTGTGTCTCTGACCCTCTCTGTCTTCCCTATGGTCAGGACCCTTGCCAGGCCATCCTCCCTCATACGGTATGAATGTACTCACTGCTCCCCTCTCCATCTTATTCCCTTTTCTCCCACGGTAGGGCAGGTCAGGATTATAGGTTGAGAACTAGAAGGAACCAGAGGGAACTATTAGTTCAAACACGATTTTACAGATGAAGGGGGCCCAAAGGGACTTACCCAAAGCCATGCCACTATCAAGTAACAGAACTACCCCCTCAACCCTAGGTCCCCCAACTTTGAATCCAGTAATTTAGCTGAGGCTGTGAGGCTTCCAAGATGCTGACCAGAACTTTCCAGTCAGGGAAGACTTTGAGGTTAGGATGTTTCTCCAAAGACCATGACGCAAGGGCACAAGGGCGATATGAGCAGAGAGCAGTGTCTAGGAGTACAGGTCTCAGAGCTGAAAGCATCGGCACTCACGATTTCTGAGACAGAGATCAAGGTCAGCAATTATGACATCGAGGTGGTACAGTAAGAGCATTAGACCTGGAGTTCCAATCTAGCCTCAGACACTAGCTGTGTGACTCTGGGCAAGTCATTTAACTTCTCCCTGCCTCAGTTTCCTCATCTGCAAAATAGATATAATAATAGCACCTATTTCCCAGGGTAGTTGTGAAGATCAGATGAGATCACGTGTATAGCACCTTGTGAACCTTGAAATGCTATGTATAAACTCACTATAATTTCTACTAGCCAAGATTGCTGATTTCAGCCCTAAGTAGCATGAAGGCCAGGGGGCTGAAGAAGGGCAAGGTTTCCTATGTGGATGTGACAATTAAGACAGACGGATCCAAGCACAGCTCAGGGGCTGTGGCGCTTAACAGTTTGATGCCCACTTGGAAGGAAATGACCATTGAATCTCCCCAGAGATCTATGCCTGGCCCTGAGCCAGTCATGATTTTTTTTTCTCAAAAATTTTCATCAAATGATAAATATCTCTTTTAATGACATAGATCCATTCACTCAACAAGCATCTGTCTAGTGCCTAGACACCGAGGATATAGAAACAGCAATTAAATATTTCCTGATTATTGAGAGCTTACATTGCACTGGGAGAAGAGAATATGAATATAGATAATGGAATACAAAATATAAACAAAGGAAATATAGAATACATTTTGGGGGGTCATTTGCAGATGACAGAAAGGTAGGAGAGATACATAACATAGAATAGCCAGCATCTATATAGTGCTTTAAGGTTTACAAAACACTTTACAAATATTGTCTCATTGGATCCACCCAGTAAACTTGGGGGGGGGGGAATTACTATTACTATCCCATTTTATAGCTGAGGAAACTGAGGCAGACAGAAATTAAGTGACTTGTCTAGGAGCCAATAGCCAAGAAAGTGTCTGAAGTGGGATTTTAACTCAGGTTCTCCCAACTTTCCACTGGTGCTCTACCCACACAGCCAATAGATTAGACCAAATCTAATCAAGGGAAATTAAATTGTGATCAGTCTTACCTTCAGATTCAAAAAAAATCAACTTCTGGGGTAAGATGGGAGAATGAATGAATGATTGGGTTTGAAAGTTGGTGCAAAAAAAAAGATCTGGGATTTTCACTGAGTATGAGTCAACTCATTTCTATAGCAAAACCCCCCCCCCATTTTCTCTGATATTCTCTCCCTGTCCCTCTCCCAACCTTGGATTCACCCTTAGGACACCAGGCTCTGATAAGTGAGTTTTTGTCTTATCTTGTCTGGACCAAGGCCTCCAGGTTCCTTCTCTGCCATACCTAGAATATTCAGTCTATGTCACTGTCCCAGTCTATGTCACTTCCCACTCCCTTTTCCAGCTCACCTATATATGCTATCTCCTCACTCTTAAAAAGTAAGCTCCTTGAAAGCAGGGCATATCTTGCTCGATTCTATTTATGGTCCCAGGGCTTAGCACAGTGCCCACCGCATAGTAAGTAAGTACTTAATAAATACTCCCTCTAGCTAGCTATTGCATTCAAGAACGCTAATAGGCAGGTAGGTGGTGCAATGTCAAGACTGAAGTCAGGAACATCTGAGTTCAAATCTCACCTCAGACACTTACTAGCTGTGTGACCCTGGGCAAGTCACTTCACCTTGGTCTGCCTCTGTTTTTTCAACTGTAAAATGAGGATAATAAAAGCACCTACCTCACAAGGTTTTTGGGAGGATCAAATGAGATAATATTTGTAAAGCACTTAGCACAGTGCCTGGCACACAATAGGAACTTAAATGCTTGTTTCCTTCTCCCGGTGAAATCTGATGCAGCACAGAGAGGCGTGGTCTATTGGGCTAGAGAGGCTATCATCCCATTATTAGGTTAGACCATACTATACCTAGCATATCATATTCAGCACTAGATATTGTACTCAATTCTAGGTGCCAGATTTGGGAGAGGACATTGATGAACTGCAAATTATCCAGAGAAGAGAAACTAGGATAGTGAAGGGTTTCCATGCCTTGTGGGAGTAGTTTAAAAGAACTGGGGAAATTCAGCCTGGAGAAAAGATGACTCTGGGTAAGAGAGAACGAGAGGTGGGATAGCTGTCCAAGACTTTGAAGAGGTGCCAGGTGGAAGATGGATTAGTCTTGGCCTGAGCAACCAGTCCACATTGTGGAGAAAAAGCCTTGGGCCTAAGGTCAAGACAAGCCTCTTAACAGGGAGAGGTGTCCAGTAGTGAAATCCGCTGCCCTTGGAGGTGAGCTCGTTGGAGGTCTTTCAGTAAAATCTGAATGGCAGTTTTACCAGGTAGAATAGAGATCATAACAGGGTTGAACACACACTAACTGGTACCTCAGAGGCCGTGATTCCAGAAGAGTAAGGATGAACTAAGTTTTGCTGTTTCGTCACTTTTCAGTCCCCTCCAACTCTTCATGACTCCATTTGGGGATTTCTTGGTAAAGATACTGGAGTAGTTTGCCATTTCCTTCTTCACTTCATTTTATAGATGAGGAAACTGAGGCAGACAGAGGTTAAGTGACTGGCCCAGGGTCACACAGCTAGTAAGGATCTGAGGGGATTTGAACCTAGGTCCAGTGCCCTATTTACTACACTCAGCCACTGATTGAACTGGCTGGTTTCTAAGACCCCTTCTAACTCTGAGACCTTGTGAATCTGTGGTTCTGTGACTCAAATCTAGGCGGGCTGGAGGGAGACAAAGTCTGAGGATGAGGAACCTAGGACCCAGGTCCAAATGAGCTACAAAGTATAAAGTCCCCAGGCTACAGAAATACAGGAACCTTTAAGGCAGAGCTTAAGTAGACAGCTTGGCCCTGCCCTCCACCTCTCCTGAATTCCTATCCACTCAGCTACCCTCATTAGTTTCCATAACAACCATGAAAGCTCCACCCCCGGTAGGCAGGCAGGGATAGGGTAGCCTCCTGGATTGTATTACACCTGGTACAATCCGTGACTTCTGTGAATTCAGACCCACTCTGACATCACTACATTGTTCTCCAGTGCCTATCAGAACTCCTCCCCAGAGCAAACACATGCAACCATCATCCCCTCAGCCCAAGGTCCCTTTGGGTTGTCCATGGGGGCTACAGGAAGCCCTGGGGACAGTAAGCTCCCAGCCCCAGAAGGAAAGCCATGTGATTCTCCCAGCAAGCCTATGTTTATTACCCGGAATTGACTTTTGCCAAATGCAGGGCACCGCCATGATAGCTCAGGTCTCCCCGTGTAGAACTGTGATTAAAGAATAGCAGAGCCCCACTCCTCTGTCTCATCAGCCCTAAATACATCAGCATTCTATAATTCCAACCAGCTACTTCCAAAGAAGCCTAAACCACACCCTCCCCATCTTGGATTGTTTACCAACGAAACCTCTCAAGAGGATTGAGGTGCCTCATCCTAGGCATGGCTCCCTAGTGGTCTGACCCTATCTTAATGAAGTATATGCAAGGGCAGAGGCCTCCTATTCCCTTTCAAACATTCCAAAGCCAGCCACAAAGCAGAGGAGGCACCGATTAATAATTAAAGCCTTTGAATCCCATGAAGAGCACTGTCACAGAGCAGGCTGACCTGTAAAATAAATGGTTTGCCTTTGTAACTTCCAGCCTATCGCAGGGGAGCAGAGGTCTTTGCCTTCTACACACAGACACACATCTATTTCATAAAATGTAACTGAAACTGCTGTGGGCTAGGGAGGAGAAGGGAGAAAAAAAGGGACTTTCATAAATAGGTTTCTACCTCAATAGGGTGGAAAAGGAAACATTGTAGAAAGGAGGACAATTGGAAGGTCTTAGGATTTGGAACTGGAAGATAAATCTTCGCTACCTCCTGTTCATGCCTAATTATTGTCAATGAAGACACAAAATCATCATGGTCCAATGAGTGGCCAGAGTACCACTGTGCCCTATCATCCTCTCTCTACTGCTAGAAGAAGGCATCTAAGAGAGACAGCTGCAATTAGAATCAAGGTCTGGGTTCAAGTCTTGCCTCTGGTACTTTTCGTGTGGGCATTGGTGAGTTTTCTTGTCTGTAAAATAAAGATAATCATCTCTCTAGCTCTCATATCTTGTGAGGTTGTGGTGAGACTTAAAGGCTTAGCATACATTTATAATGTGATTTAAAGTCCTGGGTCCACCAGCTAGCATCAAAGGAGGGATTTGAACTCAGAGCTTCCCGACTCCAAGTCTGTCACCCTAATAAGAAAAAGACAGAGTTACCATGCAAAGGTCCCGTGGATAAAAAGCTGGGTGCTGACATTGCAGATGTGACCCCCAATTAAAAAAAAAAGTTCCCTTTAGCTCGGCTAACTCATCCCCCAAGGGCAGAAAACATGATGTGGCACTTTTTCCACTCATTGCCTAAAGCAAGAGAATCTGAAAGCCAGCTCCCTGGAGCTCATTAATGGAATAATTAACCATGCAGCATTTTCTACTCAAAACCCTACAAAGCCGCATGATGATAACCAGGGGATAAAGAAGATCTCAGCACTCCTTCTTAGATGCAGGACCAGTTCCGGTGATGCCCAGGGAGGATGCCCTACCATGAGCAGCCCCAAAGAGCATGACCCGGTGGAAGAACCCTCCCAAACCCAGCTCTGTGGCTCCCTCCTCCTTGGCCTTCTGAGGAATCCAGCCCAGGTCTTGCACTGGACCTGGTGCAGGAGCCAAGCTGGACCACCTGAGGGGACTACTTAGCTCCAGGTAGAAACCGGGTCATGATGAATTAATCCAATAAACCTTCTCGTGGTTTAATTTAAAATCCTATCTTTAGGTGCATTATCTGAAGGGGGGCGGGGGAGTGTTGAGACAGAGTTTAAGAAGGAGGAAGAGGAGAGGCATTTGCCCATATACATCCCACCCCCTCCCCACCAGACTCTTGAAATCAGTGGAGCATTTTTATTATGGTACATTCTAATCCTCCTCAACTAACAGCCTAGGAAGTAACTTGTTAATTGTTTGTAATTATAATAAAGAATACTGTGCTTTCTCTCCAGAGCCAGGTAAAGGGGTGTGTGAGGCATGGGGGGAGGGGGGGAGTTGTTTGGATAGCTTTAACTCCACACCAGAGGGAGGGGGCAGGAAAAGCACAGCATTCCAGAGCAGTTCTTCCTTTCCTTGATGTTTGGGTCTTTTTTATGTCCTCCTGTTCCCAACATTCTTCCCCTGATTCTCAGAATGTCAGAACATTAAAGATAGAAGTCTTAGAAATTGTCCAACCATAGAAAAATGTCATAGAATGTTAAAGAGGAATGAATGAATGTAAAAGACCTTAGAAATCAAAGGATTTCAGAGTTGGAAAGAGTCTGCGGGGTCTTTCATTTTTGTGAGTTTTTAATTTTTTCAAAAACATTTTTAATTAACAGTAATCTATTTCCCTCCCTCCCACCTTCCCCATTGGGAAAGAAAGGAAAATCAAAAACCTTATAACAAATACGCACAGTCAAGAAAAACGAATTTCCACATTGACAATGTCCAAAGAAATCTACATCTCATTCTGCGCTCTGCCAAGAGGTGGGCAGCCTCCACGATGGTTCCTCTGCAGCTGTGGGTGGTCATGGCGTTCATCAGGATTCTTGAATATCTGTTCTGTGTGTGGCTGTGTGGAGGCTTTTTCGGGGAGGGGTTACTTTGCAAATAAACTAGGCCTACACAGGATGAATTCAGAATTAGGAAGGGTTCTGACTGACTATGCCTTCCACTATCTACTGGCCAACATTTGAAAATTCTCCAACAGAGGGCAGAGCAATTTATTCCACAATTAAAGAGGAATATAATACAAATTTTCTATGGAGAGGACACAATAACAAATACCTCATATTAATTCAGAACTTTAAGGTACTGCCCTATTGACAAGTGGGAAGAGCACTGGCTTTGGAGGCGGAAGATCTGAGTTCAAATCTAATCTCACTTATTACCTGTGTGAACAAGTTAACTGGTTCTGAGTCCCAGATTCCTCACTTGTAGAAGGAGATGCTTCTGGGGCACCTTCCAACTCTAGGTGCAAGAGCCAGTGTTCCCAACATTTAATAAGGGTGCTTTCCTCACAACAACTCTGTAAAGTGTGTTAATACAAGTAGTTATTATTCCTGCATGACAGATAGAGAAACTGAGGTTCAGCAATCTACCTGTCATCATACAGATATTAAGTGGCAAATTCAGGGCTCAAATCCAGGGGCCCTGACTCTAGATCTTTCAACTGCTCAGGCTCTGTTATTTTAACGTCAACCAGACCAGAAGCGGCCTCTAACCTCAGAATGGCCAGAGCCAAGCAGAGCAGGCCAGAGACAGATGAGTCAAGAATGAAGGGTGATTTCAGAGTGAGGACAATGCTTGTAAGTGAAGCCTCCCTTCCTGGGAAGGAGGACTTAACATGCTGGAGCAAAGGCAGGGCTTATATACATAAAAAACCACAAGGGGGCTGGACCCCAGCACCATTATTCTTAGGTTTTTTTGTAAGCATTTCCCATGATCGGCATTCTTGGGGCCCGTAGGAACAGTCTGTAAGCTGCATAAGGCTCAACAAGCCTTGTGATTGTTCAGGGGGTTAAAGAACTAGAGTTAGTGTGGTGAGAATAGGAGTGCAGTACCTTGTTCAGTTCTCTTGGTAGTTAAAAGAAACAGAGGAAAAATAAAAAAAAGAAGAAACAGGGGTTGTGAGCACATCAAGAGATGGGATGGATGGCTTTAAGCTGCAGTACGTCACCTGCTTCTGGTTCTCAGGTCCCTGGGAAATAGGGGGAGCACCGACAAATCTAAACAGCTATTGATTAATATGAAGTCCATAAACCCCACACCCGCTGCTGGTCAAAGCAATACACTTTACCAAAGGGTGAGATCATCCAGAGCACAAAGGATTGTTGTTATGCCAAGCTTGCTGGCCTCAACTCTAGGAAACAGGGTGTCTCCAAATATCTTGACAATACTAAAGTATAAATGGCTGATTATCTGAGCCTTTTCTTGCAGAGAGGTTCTCAAGCGAAGGTTCTGGGACTGCTGGTTGGACCAGAAGGCGTCTGATGTCCCTTCCACTTCTTAGGTTCTGTGATGGTAACTAGATGAGGGACACTGAAGCTTTCATTCATTCATTCAATAAACATTCATTTGACTGCTATGTGCCAGGCACTGGGAATACAAAAAGGGGCAAAAGATAATCCCTTCCCTCAAGGAGTTTACAGTCTAATGGAGGATACCTGTAAAGGGGTAGGGGACAAATAGTCTTTGTCTTTTTCCTCCCTGGAGTTAGTTACAAAGAGTCTGGAAGCATGTGTTTGCATGGATATATGTATGTATCTATGTGTATATGTATGCATCTCGAGTTGGGAATGCCCAAGGTCTTCCCTCCCCTTCTTTCCCTCTCCTCTCTACCCTTCCTCTCCCCTCCTCTAAATTTGTCTCCTTCCATTTTTGCCCCTGATGTGAATTCTGGGAGGAAGGAATAGAGGTGGGGGTGTGGGGCATGGAGACCAATGAAAGTATTGGAGACATCTTAGAGTCTAGGGCTTTTTAAGAACAGTTTGCAAGGAGTAGCTAGCCAGTGATCTGTCCTAATAGCAGTCTGGGTTAATGGGACCCCTAAAAGGGCATTGATTTGGATTCAGGGGACCTGGGTTCAAACCTCAGCTCTACCACTTAAGTCTGTGACTCTGAGCAAGTCATTCACCTCTCTGGGCCTCAGTTTCTCATCTGTAAAATGGGGGGGAGGGGTTGATTAAATAATCCCTAATGGCCCTGTAGCTCTAAGTACCAATATCCCATGTCATTCCCAGCACTGTGGTTGTCTTTAACCTGACTAAATCACCTTCTGAATGATAACAATGTATTAGTCCACTGATGGGTCTTCTGCAAGGAGCTAGAGAAGCATAAGTGGAGAGAAAGCAGGGGAGGAGAAGGGAAGGAAAGAGAGAGAAGAGAAGGGAAAAGACGAGAGGGAAGGGGAGGTCCCTGTTATCTTCAGGGACCCCAGTAGAGCCTGGTTAGTAAAGCTTTGTTTATGTTACACACTCTTCCAGGTCTCCAATGGGATGACTGGGAAATACCCATGAAGAAGACAAGGTAATTTTTAAAAATAGAGGAAAATCCATGGGAAAGGAGTAGAAAATTGATGTACTAAAGTCCTGGGATACGTTAGTTTAATGGAATGGCAGACCTGGCAAGCACTCCAGAGATCATCTGATCCAATCTCTCATTTGACAACTAAGGAAACTGAGACTTGGGCATGGATAAGGGGGGTGCCCAAGGTCACATAGATGGTCAGTTGGATTTGAAACTAGGATCTAGTTTTCCTTGAGCTCTGGGCTTCCTGGCAGCTAAGACAAAACCATACAAAGCACAGCAACAAAACACAATAGGCAATGGAGTTTTAGTGTATAAATTCACATGAATTCAATCCAACAAGCATGTTGTGAGAGCTTAATATTTGCCAGACTTTGGGGAACCAAAGACAGAAACAAAAATGGCCCTTATCCTCAATGAGTTTACATTCTCACTGGGGCAGGGAGAGGGGAATGGGGACAAAATCAGCATAGGTACAAACAAATAAATATGGGCAGGCGAGCACAAAGGAATTCTAGGACAAAGGAAAACAGGGGGAATAGAAAAGTCTTCCCACAGGGGACTGGTGTTGTAGCAGAGTCTAGGAATGTAGGAAGGAAGGTAGGAAGGAAGGAAGGAAGGAAGGATTCCAAGAGATTAAGATGAGGAGAGAGGGTACTCTAGGCATAGAAAGAGCCAATGTAAAGGCCCAGAACTGGAAGATAGAATGTGATGTACAGGGTTCAGACTGCAAGTGGGCCAGTATTGCTGGAAGCTAGAACGTGTGAAGGAAAATAATGGAAAATTAGTCTGGAAAGACAGATTGGAACCAGATTGTGAAGGGATTTGAGTGCCCACCACAGAAGCAGAGGAATGAGCTTTTTCTTGAAACTGAATTCTAGGATTATGGGTGGATACATTATACCCATCTATAAAAAGAAGGCAGAATTCCCTTTGTCTCATTGGAAAGGATAATCAGGTTCAAAGATTTCCTCTCCTGTTGGTCTCTAGGCTATCCAGCCCCTGTCCAAGGAGTATTAGGTAGCCTGCCTAATTTGCTAAGCCTCACGTCTAATGCTAGTTTTTCAAGTCAACATGCATTTATGAAGCACTTACTATAGGCCAGCCGCTGCCAGGGATTAACTTTATATGATGGTGACCCCCAGACATGGAGGCCACCTCAGGAAGGGGAGCAGTGAAGCTAGATCACTCCACAGTTGGTTCTAGTACCTACTGCCAAATGAACTCAGAACTGCCACTTACAGGTCCTCAGCTCTCTGCTAGGCACTGAAGGGAGTACTTAAGAGATATGATCATATTCCACTCCTCCAGTAGAGCTGAGATTTGACTGATACAGGCATTTCCTCCAATGATGTAAATCTCAAATCATCCATGTCCATTTACATTGTGGTTCTTATCTAAGTCTGCCCAAAAGATAATAGCTAAGCTAACATTCATATGGCACCTACTATGTGCTAGGGACTGCACTAAGCTCTTTATAATTATTATCTCATTTGATCCTCACAAGAATCCTGAGAGGCAGGTACTATTATTGCCCCCACTTTACAATTGAGGAAAGTGAGGTAAACAGAGGTTAAGTGACTTGCCCAAAATCACAGAGCTGGGGTCTAAGTGTCTAAGGCTGGATTTGAACTCTGGTCTTCCTGATTCTAGACCTGGCATTCTTACCACTGTGGCACCACCTAGCTGCCCCTTGATCAGCACAAGGGGTTCATCCAATATACTGGAAACCTTCCTTTATTTTTCCAGACATCTCAAGGGTCTTAGTAGAGTAAGTGCGTAGTCTTTCATGAGCAGCCACAAACGATAGTCAGGAGGTCAACATCTACCAACAAAAATTATCCAAAAGGGTAATGGGCTTCCTTTGGAGGCAGTGGGGTCGCCTTTTGAAAACTTAATGTCTTCAAGCAAGAGCTAGATGATCAACAGACCTCCTGCTGGATGGGACTCATTGTAGCTGGGATTCTTGCTTTGGCACAGATTGGGTGAGATAAAGGGTTTCTTAGGTTCCTTCCAAATCTGACAGTCCACGAGATAGTGATAATAGGAGTAATTATAGACATCCATATAGCATTTTAAGGTTTTCATAGGCACTTGTATGTATATTGTCTCATTTGATATGCCCTATGACCCTGTGAGAAAGGTACTGTAGAAATTACACCCATTTTTACAGATGGGAAAACTGAAGCTTAGGGAAACACTAATTAATTTGCCTGTGTTCATATAGCCTGGAAATGTCAGACATGCCATTTGAACCTCTATCTCTCCTGATACCAAGTATAGGGTTTCTTTCCACAATATACCTGACCCTGAGTTCTATGGGGTCTTGAAAAACAATAAGACTTGCACACTTAAATTTACCAAGCTCACCGCCTTAGGGCTGGGGCTGTGTATCAGGAGTGGGTACAGTGGGTCTGCTTCATAACCACACCCCAGGAAAAGGGTAAGCAGAGCCACCCTCTATCAAAAAACCCTGCTTCTTCGAGAAGGTTGGCTCGAACAACCTGCTTACTGTGTCTAGAGTATGGGTTCAAATCCCGACCTTTTGTAGCTGCATGATCCTGGGCAAATCACTAACCTCCCCCTCCTTCAGTTTTTCTGTAAAAGGTGAAGGTAACACGTGTTTAAATCTGAGAATTTCTCCAAGTTACAAAAAATTTTAATGACGCCCCTTCTATTTCAGTGCCCCGGGAAAATTCACAGGTTGCCCTCCCTTAGTTGTCTCTCTGATATAAAGCACATTGCTTCAGCAGAAGCCCGCATTTCTACTCTCACCAGCTCTGCTGACCAGAGGGACTTATTTCTAGGCAATTCAGACTCAGCATTTGCTTCTTCCTAAATCAGCTTTGCCAACCCTGTAGCAGATCCCAGAAAAAGAGAATATTAGACCTGGAAAATATCTTGGAGCTTAGAAAACCATAAATGTAGATCTAGAAGGGACCCTGGATATCATCTATTTCAAGGCCTTCATTTTACAAAAGAGGAAACTGAGGCTCAAAGAGAAGCAACTTGTCCAGGGTCATAATCAAGTTTACACAAGGGGAAGGGCTAAACTCTAGATGCGTCGATTCCCAGGCATGGGGAGTGCATGCAGTGGAGTTAGAAAAGCCCAGCAATCCCCCAGACCTGATCATAACTCAGACTAGACAAGCAGGCAAGAGACACAATGTACCTTGTGATCTCGCGAGCTTTCTGAGGCAGCAGATCAAATCCCATCTGGGCCCGGAACTCCACCATGGAAACCAGACCCATGATGCCTGCTCGGTAATGTAACCAAAGACACATTCAAGGGAAGCCAATGTTGCATTTGGGTAAATCAAGTTTTCCACCTCACTGGGTTTGCTCAGCATTCCCTCTCCACCCCAGGCTGGGAGAATGAAATAGAAACGTGTGATAGATGAAAGGAGCCCAGGGAAGATACTTAGAAGTGAGTCTTTTGTCTGTGTGTTTGATCCCCTGTTTTACAAATAATACATCAAAGGGGATGAAAAACCTATCTATCTATCTATCCATCTATGAAGAGACAGAGAGAGAGAGAGAACAGGGAGAAGGGGAAGAGGAGAGGGAGGAAGGGAGGAGAGGGAGAAAGAGAGGAAAAGAAGAAGAAAGGAGATGGAAGGATAGAGGGACAGAAATAGAGAAAAAGAAAGAAAGAAAAAGGGAGGAAGGAAGGAAGGAAGGAAGGAAGGAAGGAAGGAAGGAAGGAAGGAAGGAAGGAAGGAAGGAAGGAAGGAAGGAAGGAAGGAAGGAAAGGGAGAACACAGAGCAGGAGAGAGAGAAAGAGAGAAAGGAATAGGGAGGTAGCATAATATAGTTACTAGAGAGCCAGACTTAGGAAGGATCTGGGGGTCAGTTCCTGCCTTTACCATCACTTGGCTAAGTAACTCTGGTTAAGTTATACCCTTTCAGTGCCCCAGGACTATAAACCACAGCCCAGTCACCTGATTGCATCACTGAAGGAAATTTCCATGCTGGAAGATCCCCATACTGATAATGTCACAGGTCTGAACCAAAAAATAAATCAATGCAATTTAAAATCTGGGGTGAAATGGAAGGGATGAGAGAGATAGAGAAATAATTCCCATCAATAAAATAACACAGGGAAAAGATCCCAGAGAAAAGATACCCCAAAAAGTAAGAGGTAACAAGTTCATGAAGTTGCTTCCAAACAGTTTTACAGACCTTGAAGGTTTGCAAAAGAATTTGTATGCATTCATTTACTTGCTGTTCACATCATTTGCCCTGCAGAGGCAGGGGGAGTATTCACACAGCGCAAGGGAGGACTGAGGGCTCTGCTTGGAGTCAAGAACCCTGGGCTGCAATCCCAGCTCTGATACCTTCTCAAGGCATGACTTTGGACAAGTCACTGATGCTCAGAGACCCGGACGGGGCTCGTAAATACAGAATGTAAACACGGATACATATACATGTATGTGTACATATGTGCATATGTGATGCATGTGTGTGCATACACGCGCACGTGTGTTGTGTACATCTCCACAGGTTATATATTTATAAGCCACTCCTGTCTCTAATAGTCATGTGTAAGCGCATTATACATGTATGTGAATATGTGCATATATGTGTGTGCACATGTGCAAGCGCACACATGTCAACATATTTACACCTGTGTAAATATACATGTTTTCTGTAGAGTGACAAGCCATGCACACCAAGTGTCCCAAAAGTCTTAGAGCAGTTTTATACTTTAATAGCTTAAGTTCAAAAGCTGAAAATAGTTCAAGTTTTAATAGCTTAAGAGTGCACTAAAATTTTTGGGACACCCTGCATAAGTATGTATGTACATATATAAAAGATGACAATTTTGTTCAGAAAAAATCTGTAAAGTGAGAGTAATAATATTCATGTTCTCTCTCTCTCTGGGTTATCATGAGCTTTGCAAGCCCGAATACATCATAGAAATGTAAATTATTAGTATCATCTTCATTTTAGAGAGAACTGTGGGGTTCAGAGAAGTCATTTCACCGGGGGCACCCAGCTGATGGCAGTGCCTCCCTATCCACCTTCTCCCTCCTCCAACCTGATCCTCTCTCCTTCACCCCCGACCCAACACTTTACCAAAGAGCTAGGCCAGGAGTTCTGAGGACTTTGCAAAGGCTTTCCCATCCAGAGGTAGGAGGTCGCCCAACTGATATATACATACATACATATATATAGAAACACATATATACATGCATATATAAGTACATACACATATATTACAACATATATAGAACTATATGTGCATGTATATATACTACAATTATACAATATATATATATACACACATACCCACATATATACATACATACACACATATACATACATGACAACTTATGTAGACTTACATGTGCATGTATATATACTACAATTATACAGCATATACACATACACGTATACACACTACAAAGTCACACAGCAAGTAGGAACAGAGGTTATTCCTGGATGTTGGATTCCAATACTACTTCAGCAGCCCATAAGCATTCATTGGCAAGTATTCATTAAGCACGTACTGTATGCCAGGTCCAATCCCAGGTACTAGGGCTCATTAGATCCTGACATCATTAGCCTGTTATCTCCATTTTAGAGATGAGGAAATTTAGCCTTAGAGGGGCTAAGCAACCTTGCCCCAGGTTACACTGCTAATAACTTCCCGAGGCAGGAATTGAACTCCTATCTCTACTTTATTACTCTCTTTTCTAAAAGATTGTGTTTTTTGCACAAAGTGAAACTCTAAAGATAAAGTTTTAGGAGGCTTAATCCCACCTGTGTGGCAGAGGATGGTTTCTGGGGCTTCTGATGTCCTTCATTACTGCTAAGGATGCCGGCAGAATCTTCAGGAAATGAAGGGCCCTCCAGGAGTGCATTCCCAGAAGCAAGTGGGAACTTAATGAATATTGCTCTGCTCAGTGCTAAGTGCCCCCTTTAAGGATTGCATGATTAGAAACTGGACTTCAGAGAGATTTTTCTCTCAAAGCACCTACTTCAGCTGATGTGACTTTTCCTCTATTCCCGACAGCTTTGTGGCTTAGTAAGCAAACAGAGATGTTTCAGCCTAATCAAAAACAGAATCTCACTTCTGTGTCCTGTTTTGTAGTTTGCAAAGCTTTGTGTTCACAGCCACCCCGACAGGTAGGCTGAGAACAAATGATTTTCCCCATTTCACAGGCGAGAAAACTGAGTCTCACAGAGATTAAATGACTTACTGTGGTCAGCCAGCTAGTAAGTGGCAGATACAGATATCCTGAAGCTAAGTCAAATCAAGTCAACGCCCATTTATAAAGCATCTACTATGTGCCAAGCACTGAGCTAAGCACGAGGGATACAAAGAAAGGCAAAGACAGCCCTCGCCCTCAAGGAGCTCATAGTTTAATACAGGGGATAACCTGGGAACGACTAGGTATAGACAAGATTCATACAGGATCAAAAGTGCAGTGCTCTATCTATTGCCTGAAATGTATCCGCTGAATGGCTTCTATACAGTATAGCTAGTTTTGTTCAGGACACAACGGAGGCTAGAATATGTGTAAGGCATGGTCCTTACCTCTGCAGAATCCACAATCTGATTGATGAGACAATCTTTACCAGTAGTACGCAAACCAATCACAGGCATCCTACTGAACTCTGGAGTGATTTATAGCTAGGATACAATACAGGGGAGAGGGAAAGACTATGTCCATTGCCTGTTCTACTCACCAGACATAAACCATATAGCAGAGCACTTAAGCCAGAATAGTAAAATAAATAGCAAGGAAAAGATTGTGTAAGAGGATCATTCTCTGACCCCATACCCAAAGGAATGCAATGTCCCACAAACTTACGTGCCAGTGGAGAAAAGGATAAATCCCTACAAAAATATATGCTCTGAAATTAAGAAGAATTTTGGCTTCAGTACTGGCTGCCTTGCTTCACAGAAGAAGCATCCTTCGCTGCCCAAGTTCTCAAAGCTCTGTCTTTCTAGCAGCAGCTGAGCCTCATTACTATTGGCTGGGGGTGGCGGGGAAGGACCCAGCTGCTTGGCACGGTCCAAGAGTTCCCTTGCCGCCACTCAACTTTTGCCAATGTTCACTTCCGAAGCTGGCACTCACTGCTTCTTTGCCCAGGTTAACAATCCACCTAGTGCTACTTTAATGGGGAAACACAGTTGTTTTCTTAGAGTGGCATGGCTTGGACAGCATGCCTCAAGGCTAGTTAACACCTTTCCAGAGCCTTCTTTAATTTTCCTTTCTGTTTCCTCCTGACTGGCACACCAACTAGTGGTTTTAAGACTTCAGATGTATCCTCAGTACATTGTCTTTAATCTTAGGAAAATTAGAGCAGCAAAAATGCTTTTGCTTCTTCCTCACTTCAGGATGTAGCATGTCAGAAAACCGTTAACACACACAGCCTTTCTCACTTTACAGATGGCCTCAGAAAAATGAACCCGCACATCCTGCATTTGTCTATTCAATTCCTGTCATGTCTGTCAGTAACTAATAGCTAGGACTTATATATAGCACTTTTAAGATTTGTGAAAGCCCTTTACAAATATTAATCTTATCTGATCCTCACAACAGCCCTGAGAGGTAGGTACTGTTATTATCCTCATTTTATAGATGAAGAAACTGAGGCAAATGTCACTTGTGTAGAGTAACGTGGTAAGTGTCTAAGGCTCTATTTGAACTTCAGTCTTTGATTCCAAGTCCAGACTCTATCCACTAACTTCTCTAGACCTAAATTATTTATCTGCGAACTGAGAGGATTGGACTGGACTTAATGGCCTTAGAGATTCCCTAGGCTTGGGTATTTTGCCTTTTCTTGACTGAAACCAGTCCACCGTGGAATTTCCAAATGATGTTTCTTGCAGGAGTACCCCTTCCCCAACACATACACTCTTTCCAGCATTACCCTTCCCCCCAACTGAGGTTGGGATTTGTATCTTCAGTGCTCAGAACAATGCCTAGCATATAGTAAGTGCTTAAAAAATGCTATGTCATTTATTTTTTCACTCATCCCCTTCTAGTTCCAACGTTTCGAGCCCCTTAACAATCCAAGAATGTGATTTTAAGCAAGCAGGTAACCCCTACAAAAATACTTGAAACTGACATCTTGGGTAAATGTAGCTTAATTGATATCACCAACTAGATTATGAGCAGGTGCTCTGTGCAAGGCTATGATAGGGGTCATAGGAGTGGAGGTCACCAAAATGTGCATTACGCATGCCAAGAGCCCTGGGAACTTTTATGCCTTCCACCCCAGCCCAACTCCCACAGGCATTGCCTAAGAGTACAGTCATGTGGAAAAGGATCCTACCACCCCCATCACCAGCTGCACCAATGGACCCTAAATATACTCATCCCCCACTCCAAGCCACCAGCCAGGCTTCTAGCCCAGCCTCCAAAGCTGTCAACCAGTTGAGCGATTATTATGGAAATGAAACACGGTGAATGCTTCAACAGGTTCTACAGCCCCCACCTCTTCTTCAACGACTACTAGCAAAGACTCAGAGAAGAAAGTGCTCTCACCACCAAAGTCCTTGGCACCATCAACTGGTTCAATGGATGTGGTTTCATCTGTTCTTGTTCATCCTTCATTCTCAGAGGACCGATGACATCATGAGGCACATTGACGTGGGCATGAATTATATTTAAGTGAGGCGGAGCTGCACAAAGTGATCAGCCTTGCTCACTCCTCCGGAATCATCCAAATCCAGTGGCAAGACCAAAGTTAAAATGGACGGCGATGACCATTTCAAAGCGGATCCCTGCAGGATTCTCAAACTCAACAAGCTCAAAAGAGAATTCATGCTTTTTCATCCCAAACCTTCCCCTCCTCTCAACATCTATTTTTTCCTTATTCTATTGACAGCACCACCATCCTTCAGGTCTGCAGGTTCACAGCATTGGCATCATCCTTGCTCTCCCATGCACACTCACCACATACATCCTACAGCTGTCAAATCTTGCAGTTTCTCTGCCTTCACAGCACCTCTTGCATCTGCCCCTTCTCCCACGCACAGAGACCACCTTAGTTCAGGTCCTCATCACCTCCTACCTAGACCATTGCAAAAGCAATTGCAACAGTCTCCCTGCTTCCAGTCTCTTTCCACTCTAGCCCACCTTCCACACAGCTACCGATGTGCTTTTCCTTGAAATAGGCTTGACTGCACCATTCCTCTACTCAGTAAACTCCAGTACTTCCTAATTATCTCTAGGATCAAATATAATCTCATCTGTTTGGCTTTTAAAGACTTTTACGATCTGACTACTTCCTGCATTTCCAGGCTCATTAGACTTCACTCTCCTCTCACTGGATGGTCAAGTTAAACTGACTTTCCTGGTTCTCACGCATACACCAGATTCTATCTCCCACCTTGGTCTCTGCACTAACATGCCTGGAATGCACTCCCTTCTCACCTCCTCCATGAAGAATACCTCAGTTCTTTCAAGGCTTAGCTCAAATACCACCTTCGACACAAAAACTCCATTGATTTAGCCCCCCCAAAAAAATCTTTCCCCCCAAAAATTGCGTTCATTTTCTGTTTATTCTCCATAACTCAGTCAATAAACATTTATTAAACACCTAATACATTCCAGGCATTGTGCTAAGCATTAAGGATACAGACAAAGGTAAAAGACAATCCCTGTGCTGAAGGAACAACTAGGTGGAGCATTTGAGATAGAGTATTGGACTTCGGGTCAGGAAGACCCAAGTGTGAATCCTGCCTTAGACGTCCTGGGCAAATTACTTAACCTCTCAGCCTCAGTTTCCTCATCTGTAGAGTGGGAATAATAGCACCTACCCCCAACCAGGGTTGTTTCAAGCACCACATGAGATAATATGTGCTAAACTTATTGTCATGTTAATGTTAGTGGTGGTTTTGTAAATATATATGTATATGTTGTCTCTAAAAAAAAGTGAGTTCCTTAAGAGTAGAAATAGTTTTATTCTTATCTTTGTGCCACTAACTGGCACATAGTAGGTTTTTAATGAATGTTTGTTGATTGAATTTAAAAGCTTAGAGTGATTGATAGGGTGATGGCATGAAGTCTCTGGTTGCACTCTGTGAATAGCCTTTGTTGAATTGAGGGTTTTTTTTGGGGGGGGCACCACTGGCGGTTAGAGGTGGATGGGAGTAGAGAAATACAAGTCCAATAATGTGACGACTTCTGCGTCAGTCCCTTTCAGCCTCTGGGGCTCCGGTCAAGCAGCAATGATTCCTATATGTTCATGACCGAACATATGTTCAAAAGTGAACATGTCGGGAAGTCTCACTTTGGGATGATCTTGGAACAGCCCCTAGCTAAACACTTTGGTGAAATCGGGGCTATGAAAGAACATCTGAATTATGCCCTTGAGGAATCAGCTGAAGTCTGCCACTCTGGCTACATTACAGGCCATCTGAAGTGGGATGTGATGTCACTTTAATAAATTACCAAGGACATGGAACTAAATGGAGCTCCCAGCACATTGGGAAAAATGTGCATTTTATGGTGGATAGTAAAATCGTCTCTCTCAGCCTCAGAGATCTTGTGACATTGCCAGAGCCCTCAGCAAGAGGGACTGAACCGGCAGGGCTCTCTGGGCACTGGTTCTTTCAGGCACAGGCCTTTCTAGTGAAGGTCCAGCAGGGCTCCTTCAGAACAATCTTCAGATGGAGCCAGAGACCAGACAGGCTGCACTAGCAGTCTCAACAGAGAAGTAAAATGCAAGCTTCTTGAGGGCAGGGACTGGCTCCTTCTTGTGTCTGCATCCCCAGCACCTAGCACAGACACCTTGCTTGTCAACTGATGCTTAATGATTGATAAAGTGTCAAGTCTTTTTTTATTCTTTTTTTTTTATTTTTTAGGCAATTGGGGTTAAGTGACTTGCCCAGGGTCACACAGCTAGTAAGTGACAAGTGTTTGGTCTGAATCCAGATTTGAACTCAGGTCCTCTTGACTTCAGGGCTGGTGTTCTATCCACTGCACCACCTAGCTGCCCCTCAAGTCTTTTTTTAAAGCCAAGTAATTTCATAGGATTACTAGGTCCTCCAAGGCCCAGTACAGGTGTCATTGCCTACCTGACACCTTTCCTGATTCCTTTCACTTGTTAGTGGTTCACCCACCCCAACCCTGTCATTACTTTATTATGACTTGATCTGAACACATGTGGTTCGGGTCCAAAAGAATATAAGCTCATTTAGGGCAGGAGTTGTTTTGTGTTCTATCTTTGCATCCCCTGTTCCTGACATTCCCAGTGTGTGCTTTATATGCTAGTTAAATTGAAGGGACCTTGGAGATCTCCATATCTGTCTTGTATGTGCCTTTTTATTTTCGTGTTGTTTCCCCCATTACAATGTGAGCTCTTTGAAGTCGGGGACAGCATGTTGGCCCTTCTTGGTATCCTCAGCCTTTAACCCAATACCTGGAACACCATAGGCACTTAATAAGCGCTTGTTGATGGATTGGTAGAGCAACCCACTGCCCCCATTGTGTAGAGAAGTTAAGAGGTTAGGCCAAGCAGGCTTGGAATCAAGACCGTGGATTCATACCCCATCTCACACTTAGAGCATAATACATACTCATAGCAGCAGAATCCTGAGCAAGCCGCTTGGGCTCTCTGAAGTCAGTTTCTTCATTAGTAAAATGGAAATAAAAATACTAGCACCTGACCCTGGGTTTGGTAGAAGGATCAAATGAGGTAATATATGAAAACCTTTGAGAACCTTAAAATGCCATATAAGCATGCTCCTATACGGGCAGCTAGGTGGCGCAGTGGATAGAGTACCAGCCCTGAAGTTCAGGGAGCTTGCTAGCTGTGTGACCCTGGGCAAGTCACTTCACTGTTTGCCTCAGTTTCCTCACCTGTAAAATGAGCTGGAGGAGGAAATGACAAACTGCTCCAGTATCTTTGCCAAGAAAACCCCAAATGGGGTCAACAAGAGTCAGACACAACTGAAAATGACCAAACTACGACGTGGCTTACCTAGGGTTACCTCTGTATTTAAGAGGCTGAGCCAGAGTTCAAACCCAGGTTCTCTAGATCCAGATTTACTCTCTGAAATCCTTCTATTCCTCTGATGCTTAGAGCATGCCATGGGAACCTCCAGGATTGGATGAGGATCTTCAAGGCTGTGCAATCCAACCTGCTCATTTGGCAGATGATGGAAGCGAGCCCCAAAGAAGTTCTAAGACCCACCCAAGGCCACCCAGGCTGTCAAGATTCAAACCCAGGCCCTCTGACCCCAGTTCTGCTCCCCTTTCCTCTAGCCCATGCTGTCTCCCTCACTGGCCCAACTAACAGATCATTCCACTGGACTGGACAGCAGCAGCAGCAAACTAAAGGGGACACCGAGACTGGCTGTCTACCAATGCTACCTTCCCTCCCGACCACTGCCCTCCCCAGCCTCCACGGAAAAAGAAGAGAGAGGCAATGGGCAGGGGAGGGGAGGGGAGCAGGGAGAGAATTTGTCATTGAAAATAAAATAGAATTTTTAAAAAAGGAGAAGAAAACAAAATCCTCTTAACAAATATGCATAGAACATGTCGTTTTCTTGTTCAGTAGAGGAAGGAAGACAGCATGCAGGGCTCAGGAAAATTTATTCATTGGGCAAACACTTATTAAGCACCTACTAATATGTAAGGAACTGTGATAGTGACTAGGGATACAACAATATAAATTGAAGCAGTTCCTGCCCTCAGTGAGCTTACAGTTGAGCAGGGGAGTAAGAATTATACACAAATAAATATAGTTAGAGCGAGTTAGAATGAGAAAAAGACCCAGGAAGAATGGAGCAGAAAGATTTGAGATATTGCGGGGGGGGGGGGGGGGGGGCGGGGAGATCTCCTTTAACTCTGTGACATCTAGGGTTCTCAAACACAGCCCTTAAGAGGGAGGGGGACAGAATCTCAGACTAATGGATTTTACAAAATACTTGCCTAGTCTTTATGTGAATTAAAGAATCTCTGAATTGGAAAGAATACAAAGGTCATCTGGTCTGATTGTACCCGCTTACTACCTATGTGGGCAAATCCCTTCACCTCCCTGGGTCCAAGTTCCCTCCTCTGTGGAATGAAGAGATTGGACTAGATGACCCAAGGCCCCTTCCAATTCAACATCTATGAACCTATGAAGAATCTGCTCATAACAAATCTGACAAGTAGCTGGTCACCCAGCCTTTGCTTGATGACCTCGTAAGAGAGTCTTCCTCATCCCAGATTCTCCCTTCCCATGAATAGACCTGTGGGATAGGTACCAAGCACAGTTACAATACCAAAGGCCTTGACAGCAGGGGTCAGGAGGGAGAGAGATACTTGCAATACAATTGCCTCCCTAGCTCTCTTCCCAGTGGGTCACTGTGCCGCTGGAGCACAGAGAAAAGTCCTCTTGCCTTCTTGAAATCCCCACACAATTCACTTTAATGCTTCTCCATGCCTAGAAGACTTACTTGACTCAGTTCCTCTCTCCAATTGTAAGCCAATTCTGCCAACAGTGGCCACCCTTCTTTCTCCTGATGCCCCTAGAAAGGCACCATGATTACAACTAATTAAGTAAACCTGTTGCCACAGCTCTCCTGAATTGCCTTACCCACTAATGAGCTAGGTTGATTAGGAAAGACGTCATGGCATTGGTGGTACCTGAACTAGGTCTTGGAGGAAGGGAAGTTCAACTTGAATGGAGGTTATTGGAGAGCTAGAGCACACTAATGCCACCCCTGCCCCCTACCAGGAAGGCAGCCTAATCACTCCTGATAAAGTGTACGTGCTACCCTTGGCTCTTGGGACTTCTCTAGTCCTTGTCTTTCAGTGCTAATAAGAAGGCGTGCCTAGGGTGTTAGCAGCATGGGTGGAAAGGACTAAAGGAATGGGAGAGATATGATAGGGGAAGGATGCAATGATGCCTCTGGGGTAAGATGCAAATTCCTCCCTTGGCACTGAAGGTCCTTCCCAGTCAAGGCCATCTTCCTTTCCAAGTTGGTTACACCTTCTGCCTTCCAGTCAAACAAGCTTCCACACTATTCTCCATTTAGGGTATCCCATCACCCATCTCTGTGCCTCTGCTTCTGATAGCCCCAACGCCTGGAACGCCATCTCGCCTAACCTCTACCTCTTGGAAATCCTAGCTCTGTCCAAGGCTCAACTCAGATTACTGCCTTCTCTAAGAGACCTTTGCTGATTCCCCTATGCTTTTCTCCTTATTCGAATTACTTTGTATTATTTTATGTTAACTTATCTGTATGCACGTTATGTTCTCTCTCCCACCTACCCCAACACACATGAACTCGAAAGGTAAGCTTCCTGAGGATAGGATTTTTTTTGTCTGCTTTTATCATTTTGGTCTTTGAATCCCCATTACCTGATTGTAAGCTTCCTGAGGGCAGGGCTGTCTTTTTGCCACTCCTCAGTACTTATCACAGTGCCTGGCACATAACAGGCACTTAGTAGGTGTTTATTGACTGATTGACTATATAACTGCCTACCTAGTACATAGTAGGAACTTAATAAATGCTCCTTGAATTAAATTGAGTTGAACTGAACTGAACTGAATTGAATTGAGCTGGAGGTAGAATCACAGAAACATTGGCCTTGAGGTCAGAAGGCCAGACTTAGTTCTGTTCCTGGTTCTGCCACTAACTAGATGTATGACCTTGAATAAGTCCTTTGGCCCTGCTGTGCCTCAGTTTTTCTAAAATCAGGGAGCTGAACTGTACAGCTGCTGTGTTTTCTAACCACTTGCCCTGCCCAGCATCATCATCCACCCTGCTGGTGCTCTGCCCATTTTCAACCATTCCTCCCACTGCATTCCTTCTTTATTTTCTCTAGTCCCAGCAACAGGGTTCAGTAATTTTAAGGCAGCATAGAATACAAAGGAGATTTCTCTGTGTGTGATCGCTACCAAGAATATCACAGATCCCGTGCTGGAAGGGACGAGTGATATTGTGTCTGGTTTTGAAATAGATAGCTTCTCTTAACCTAAACAAGTTCACATGCTTAAATCTGAGATGATCTGCTGCTCACCTCTGGGCTGGGAATTTTGAACAGTCTCAGGGCAGGTGACCTTTGAGTCCAGGTGAGATCTCCAGGGACTTGCTGGAAAGAGGAGAGGGCTTCCAGGTAAGAGGTAGAGTCAATAACAATGGATTAAGCTCCTACTGTGTGCCTAGCACTGTACTAAGAGCTGGATTAAATGCCTACTATGTGCCAGTCACCAAACACTGCTTCAATTAAGCACCTACAGTGTGCCAGGCCCTCTACTGAGTGCTGGGGATGCAGAGATAAAAATAAAACATTTTTGGAGCTGACATTTTGTGGGGAGGAAGACACAACACATATACTGATGTACAAGGTAATTTGAGGCGGGAGAGATTACTCACAACTGGGCAAAATTGGGGAAGGCTTTCCTGAGGAAGCAGAATATGACCCACAGAGACAGCTCTCATTTCTCCCCACTTGGCAGGCTCCCAGCCTTCCATCTTGTTTCAACACTTTGGACAAAAGAAATCCTATGAATTCCAGCAAACCTTTCTCAGTACCAGATTGCTTCAATGTGGTCAATTCCAGCATCCCCCTGAGAGGATTTCAACTGCATTTATTTCATGGTGAAATGACTCCATCCAGCATAGGTGTGTTTCCAGTATTAACCCCAAGACAAGGCATCCCTGCTGATCAGCTGGGGGAAGGGGAAGAGTGCTACCTCTCAGTGGAGATTTGGCTTTATTTCAAACTGATCCCCAAAGCCCTGATGGCCACTCAAGGCTCAGGAAGCTATGAGTAGCCCATCAGATTCCCCTTTCGAAGCCTGCAGCCTGGCTACTCTGTCGACCACGTATTTCTCCATATCTCTGAAGAAATGCTAAATCAATAAGCTCCCTAAAGGTTGCTGACAAATCAGACACTGTTCTATAAAAAGCCAGGCCTCATTGCCAAGAGGTGACATATGACCTAAAGAAATATTTGAAAGGAAAAGGCCATCTTTCCCCAGGGAGCCTATCTGTAATCTGTCAACAGCTGCTACCCAGCCTAGGCTGCAGGAGAGGCAGCCTAGCCCACAGGGGCAGCCCTGGCTTTAGAGTCAAAGCACCTGAATTCTAGCCTTTCCTCAATCTCTTACTCCCTATGTGACTTTGGGCAATCCACTTAAAAGGCTTACTTTCCTCTTCTCTAAAATGAAGGTCCCTGAGGGCCCTTCTAGAGCAAAATGAAAATTTCTTAGTCTGGATGGAGTCCACAGATTTCAGGGGGTCCCTAAAATTAGATGGGAAAAATGGCATCTTTATTTTCACTAACCTTTAACTGAAATTTAGCATGTCTTTTAATTATCATTTTTAAAAAAACATGATTTTGAGGAGGGGTCCATAGATTTCACGAGTCTGCCAAAGGGGTTCATGACACAAGAAGGGTTAAGGGCCCCTGCTTTAAAATGAGTCTCTCGTGCTTTCCCTTCTCATCTCTGCCTTCTGATTTCCTTGAGTGAGGGGGATGTCTACCCCGAGCATGAGAAGACGTCTCTCAGTTGAATGGGCAGATGAGAACAATTTGTTTCAGAGGCCACGAAGGCCATGGAAGCAGGAGCTTCGGAGCGCTTAGAGCATGGTCAAACATGGAAGACGCCAAGGTCATCCGTTGTATCCTGAGCCATCACCAGAAATCTTGGCTTTTGTCTTCCCACTGGACTTCAATGACCGTGGAAGGGAGAGGCCAATGATTGTGTGAAACTCACTTAAATCCAATTCACCTAAAAGTCAAGACACGTCGGTGATGCCTTCAGGCCACTTTGAAAACCAAGAACGAGCAAAAGCCACAGCAATAAGGTAGCAATAAGGAGATGCAGCCGAAATTCCACCTTTTGCAGGGGGTCTATTTCTACCCTTCCCACCCCCACCCCCAACCGCTGATGCCCGTGTCTGAGACGGCCCTCCATTTACCCTGGATGTGTCTTGTACGTGTGCAATGTCCCTTTGCATATTGGAAGGTGAACCTGTTACAGGCAAGGACTCTGCATCTGCCTTTCTTTATGTCCCCAGCAACGGGCATAGTCGTTGGTGCTTAATAAATGTTTGTTGACTGCCGACTGACTGATTGTGATCCAATGATGATGATAGTTCATATTTACATAGCACTTACTAGGTGCTATCCTGAGTTCAAATCCAGCCTTAGACACTTACCAGCTGTGTGACCCTGGGCAAGTCACTTCACCCTGCTTGCCTCAGTTTTCTCATCTGTCAAATGAGCTGGAGAAAGAAATTGCAAATCACTCCAGCCTCTGCCAAGAAAACCCCAAATGGGATCGCAAAGAGTTAGACACAACTTTACAATTATTATCTCCTTTGATCCTTACCACAATCCTGGGAGGTAGGTGCTACTATTATTCCCTTTTTACAGATGAGGACACTGAGGCAGGTAGAGAGAGGTTAAGTGACTTGCGCAGGATCCCAACAGGTACTTATCCTGGACTGGAACTCAGCTCTTCCTGACTCCAGGCCCAGAGCTCTAGGCTCTGCACCACTTAGCCGTCTTATGACTTCAAAGTCGCCTTCCCACTTTAAATCTCTGATCTTACTGCTCAGGTTCTATAAGAAGCAAGAGGGTGGCAGGTGGTTGGAGAGTCTCCATTCAACACATATCTTCCATGCTTGGCCGTGTGCTGCAGACATGGAGACCAAAAAGCCAGTCACTGCCCTTAAGGACCTGACATTCTAACCAATACACAAGTGAGTAAACAGAATTTCTGCTTGAGATAATGCGAAGGAATTTCAAGAGGGAGAGAGTGCTAATAATGAGGGGGTGAGGAAAGGGCTTGTTTGGGAGATGGCCCCTTAAATTGAGCCTCCAATGGAGGCAGAGATAAGGAGGGATGCTATTCCAGGCATAGGCAACAGCCGGGCAGAGGAGTGGCCTTCGGAGATGAAATCTCCGGTGTGTGAAACAGCCATCTTAAGACGGCTGGTTTCACTGCAACCCCTACCGCGGGGTAGGGGAGAACAACATATAATTTTTCTAAAAAAGACAAGCTGGAGCCAGACTGGGAAGAAGCTTTCCATGCTCAGCAGAGAAGTTTCTACCTCATCTGAGAGGCGTTAGGCAGCCATGGAGGATACTTGAGCAGGAGAGTGACGTGGTCATACCTATGCTGTAAGAATAGCCACTTGACTCCTTTCTTTATGGAGGCTGGATTAGAGAGGGGAGAGGCTCTTCCTCCAACTCTTTCTGGTTAGGTTTGCACATTCTCTTCTGAGCCTCCCAGCCTTCTAAGATGTTCAGTGGGGCTCAGCAGCAGTCATGAAGAGGTTCACCTCTTCTGCTCCAGGGATCAGATCTCTGGCCTTCAGCAGCCAGAGGAGTAAGATTATTGTGGGAACTGTCAGAGGATCTGACCCTTGGGGGTTCTGGGGAGAAATCATTAATTAGGTCTATAGGCCAGTCTGATCTCAGTTGTAAAGTGATGGGAAGTTAACTTACCTACCACATGTGCATAGCAAGCCCTCCAGGAATCTCTGAATATCACAATTCTATTCCTGCACTACAATTTGCCATCGAATCTCTGCTCTATCTCTCTTAATGTTGGCTTCTACCATTAAACCCTTTTAGGTTTAAAAAAAAAGTCTCACATGTGGGCATCTTGATTTCTCACTTCAAAGGTCAGGGACCATCCCTTATGGCATAATATACTATTATTTAAGGAGAGAGAGAGAGAGAGAGAGAGAGAGAGAGAGAGAGAGAGAGAGAGAGAGAGAGAGAGAGAGAGAGAGAGAGAGAGAGAGAGAGAGAGAGAGAGAGAGAGGAGAGAGAGAGAGGAGAGAGAACAGTTCTAGAGTTAGAAAACCTGGGTTCAAGTCTCAGCTCTGCTACTTATAACCTGTGTGACCTTGGGCAAGTCACCGCTAACCCTTTGCACATCTCAGTGTTCTTGTTTATAAAGTGATGGGGTTGGCACATGAAAGAATGCTCCAAATCACCAATAAATAAGAGGAATGCATGTCAAAACAACCCTGAGGTTTCATCTCGAAGCCAGAAAATGGACAGACAAAGGATGGGAATAATCAATATCAGAGGATTGGAGGAAACGGCCAGTTAATGCCTTATTGGTGGCACTGTGAATTAGTAAGAAACCATTCCAGAAAGCAATTTGGAATTAGGGTAGACAAAGTGACTAAAATATCCACATGCTTTTGACCCAGAGATTCCTCTGCTGGGCATATACCTCAAAGAGCTCAGAAGAAAAAAAAAACCCACATACACGAAAATATTTATAGCAGCACTTTTTATGGTAGCAAAGAATTGGAAATAAACTAGATGCCCATCACTCGGGGGATGGCTAAGCAAATTGTGGCATATTAATGTGAAAGAATTTTACTGTGCTATAAGAAACGATGAATGTGATGAAAAGACTTGTGTGAACTGACATAAAGTGAGGTGGGACTGGGAACACAATATACAGAATGATCGCAGCCAAGTAAGCAGCAGGAATGACCGCAAGAGCAAGAGCAGCAAAACCAACGCAATGCAAATGAATGTTGCCCAAATTACCAGGACCAAACTTGGCCCCCGAGAAGAGACATGAGAAGACCCATTTGCCAACTTCTTTTCAAAAGTGGGACCGTGTATGGAACAGCGGATGTGGTGTCAGGCAATTTTGAAATATTAGCTTTGCTCAACCCTTCTTTTCAAATTATTTATTATAAAGGATGAGTCTCTGGGAGGAGCTGGAAAGAGGAAGGTAGTGGAAAGTGCAGGTGGTGTAAAAGCAAAAGATATCAGTAAAAAATGATTTAGAAAAGAACGAGGGGGAACTTTTAAGGACCTTCCAACTTTCAGTCCTACAACATTTGCTAGACTTAATTGACTACTCACTTAAGACTCATTTGGTCCATCCTGAAAAAACCAGATCCCTTCTTTTGAATCAGTTTCCTCATCTGTGAAATGAAGGGGGCTGTCCTGGGTGAGCCCTAAAGTTCCTTCCTGCTCTACATCCTACAAGAATTTATAGTTGCTATTCCTTGGGCAGGTCGCTTAACCTCACCAAGCCTCGGTTTCCTCAATTTTAAATGGGGATGATGATTCTTGTATCCCTACCTTATAAGCCTCTTATTTAAAAATTGCTATAAGGCTTAACCTTGGATGCATCAATGGAGCTGAAGTTTCAATGGCATGGATAGTCTCTTCATCAGTATGGATCACAACTTGTCCACCCCATGTTTCCTCATTCTGTCCATGTCTTCCCATATCATTCCTCTGGATTGGATCTACTCAATAAATAGGAGCATTTTAATGTTGCTTGGTTACTGTGTTATGGTGGTCAATGGAGTATTCAGCTCTCTTCTTATCTCTTACTTTCACTACATGACCTGTCCACCTCCTGTTCTAGCCATCCCTCCATCTATCTATCCATCCCCTTCCTGGTGTCTAAATGGAAATACCTAGTATGGTCTAGTGGATACTGGACTTGAAGTCAGGAAAACGAGGGTTCAAATCTTGCCTCTAACATTTACTGTGTGACATTGAGCATATCCCATCACATGTCTGGACCTCAGTTTCCTTATTCATAAATAACAGGGTTGGGGTACCAGCTCTAAATCTCTGATTCTGTGAGTGCTACCTACCACAAAGAGCTGGTATCAGGAGAGCATTTCTTATGCTTCATAAATATGAGCGGTTATTATCTGCCCAGAACAATCTCCAGCTTCTTGGACAATAGCTGAGGAGACACCTGGAATGTAGTAAAGGCTTAATAAATGTTTGTTGACTGAAATGCTTATAGCATTCCATTACAGCAGCAAATTGCCAAGGAGTCAAAGTCTGTTGTTAACATCTTCTGGACACATCAGCTATCACTCTACCCAGCACCCAGTGATTGCATGTTGATCTCTGGCTTCTCAGAGACCCTTCCAGATCTCCCTGAGATAGTGCCCCACATGCCCAAAGCACCACTCTCTTCTCCACACCCCCTTATGACTCTTATCCCTCACCCACTATTTAAAATGAAAATGATCAATCTCATTCACACTAAAAATGTATAGGACTTATGGTAGGCACAATGCATTTGTTCCTGGGATGTATTGCCTTTTTTTTTTTTTTAGCAGACCTTATTAATCCAAAGGAATAAATCTCTAATGGCAGGCTCTCAAGCAACACAGACAGGCTGGTGAAAAATAGGATGGTGGCGGTGGTGGCGGGTAGTGATAAAAATCATTAATTATATTTATATACTCTTTGAAGTTGGAAAAGCAAACCCTCCCAGCATTCCTATGAGGTGGATGCTATAAATACCACGAATGAGTAAACTGAGGCTCGGAGAGGGAAGTGAGTGGCATAAGATGACATAACTAGTCAGTGTCAGAGATGACTGCTCCTTCTAGTGGAAAGGACGCTGGGCTGGAGCCGTGGGACTGTGAGCTCCTGGAGAGGAGAGACTGTGTTTTGGCCTTTCTTTGTCTTCCTAGTGCATAGCGCAGTGCCTGGCACATAGTAGGCACTTAATTAATGATTGTTATTATTGTTGATGATGATAATGGAGATGATGGAGTCAGAACATTTAGGTTTAGACCTTGATACTCCCTCTTTAAGTCATTTGAAATCTCTGACCTTCAGTTTCCTAATCTATAAAATACAGAAGGTCCTTTCCAGCTCTAAATCTACTGACTCTCCTTTGCTCTTTCCCAGAATCCTTTCAATAAAGCCACTTACGTGTCTGCCTGATCCATGAGCTGTCCCACAGAGCCAAGAATTCACATATATGGGTCCCCCACTGGTGTACACAAAGCACCCCCCCCTCCCCTGGCCTCACCAGGCAGCCCTCCATGGGAGGCAGAGGGGGAGGAACTAAAGGAAATTAGTTAATGTTGCCAAAATGCTTTTAAAGAGTCGATTTACTGCACAATGGTAATAGTAACCATCATCATAATGATACTCTGTACTTAATAACATGCTGGAGTCAATGACAATAACAATTATGCTCTGCTGTACTTAGCAAGCAAAGGGATTAGCTGGGATCCTGGTACAGAGACTCATTTTCATTAGTCCTTGGTTTTCTTTGTCTCTCTGAAGGAATCTCCACAAGGATTTGCCCAAGGACTGTTTTCCATGAGATAGTCAGGAGGGCCACAAACGTATTTCTGTTAAAATTGGCATGTCATTTGCATGTTCCTTCCTAAGGTAGCAACTTCTCTGCCAGATTTCAAGTTAAAATGTCATTGGCTGGGGATGGGGGGGGGGGGGGAGGGAAGGGAGTTGGGCACCATCAGATTCTCACCAATTATACCTCATATTTAGATAGCTTAACACCTGGCACTTTCCAAAGCACGTTCATAAATATCAGTGATTAGGATTATGGAGACAGAATCTGTATCAAATCTGAAAACTTGAAAGCACAGTGAACACAGAGAGACAGTAGGACATAGTGGCCAGGAAGCCAAGAAGATCCGTGTTTCAGTCTGATTTCTGACACATACTGGTTATGTGACCCTGGGCAAATCTTCTAGCTTCTCAGGGAATCTTCCAGAAAACTCTTAAGTTGCAGAGATGATGCCACACAGTGATTTTCCTCAGATGGGAGCTCCCTAAACTAATAATAGTAGGCAGTAGCAGAAGCAGCAATAGAAGCAGTAGCAGTAGTAGCAGTAGCAGCAGCAGCAATAATAGTAGTAGTAGTAGTAGTGGTAGTAGTAGTGGTAGCAGTAGGAGTAATGTAGTGTAGTAGTGGTGGTATTAGTAGTACTATTAATAGTAGTAGTAGCAGCAGTAGCAGTAGCAGTAATAATAATACTAGTAGTAGCTAGTGCTTTAACATTTGCAAAATACTACAAATGTTCTCTAATTTTATTCTTACAGCAACCATTCGAGGTAGAGGCTATTATTATCCCCATTTTACAAATGGAGAAAGTGAGGCAGGCAGGGAAGTGACTTGCCCAGGGTCACACAGCTAGTAAGTGTCTGAGGCAAGATCAGAACCCTGGTCTCCATGACTCCAGGCACAGCACTCTATTCACTGGACCACCTAACTGCCAATGAAACAACAGTTCCAGTACCTGTGTCTGCCTTTTTCTTACCACGGGAGGCAAACCTGATCAAATTGAGTGATGAAGGCTTTCTGATGGCTCACCTCCTCTAGCCACTTAGTGCTTCCCTCCCCAGATCACTGCTGCTGAGCTGTGCTTTGATTTTTACGTAGACAATTCACTTGGCCAACACTTTCTCTACCCACTGAATATTCACTTAAAGTGACTCTTTATCCTTTGGAGTAGGTTGGCGATGGCAGGCATTCTGCAGTTAGTACAGGCCAGCCTAGGATCAATGGAGTAAGAGCTGGAGGGGACCTTAAGTAACTCCCCTTATCTTACAGATGAGGGAGCTGAGGCCCAGAGAGGGAAAGAAGCTTGATCTAAGAGGCAGATTCAGTATTCAAACCCATCTCCATCTCCAAATCCTGTGACCTCATAGCTTCATCTGTCAGGATGTACAGCCAGCTCACAAGCCAGGACTGTGGGGACAGAGCTGCATTTGTGTATATAGCCTGCCTTGATATTGTCAGGCATCCAAACCCCCAGTTATATGAACTGCTCGGAGCTTTAGCCGCAATGGATTGTTCCCCTAGAAAGTTCCTGGTTTTGCTTCCGCCAATGGGCTTGACTAGGCTCCATTACCTGGTTTCCCTTGTGCATGGGACTGGCCACCCATCCCTGGGAGAGCTCGAGTTTCCACACGTGACACTTCTCAGGAGCCACTACCCTTGTCTTCCTGCTTGTGAGAGACACTGCCACCACCAACAAAGGGAAGAGCAGTGGTCAGCAGCTTGATCTGGCATGTCTGAGAAAGGCCATTGGCTGAAGAGGAAAGACCCTTGATCTGAGATGCTGGAGACCTGCTCTGAGTCCTGGTTTGGCCACAAATGAGCCTGAGCAAATCTCTTTCCATCCCTGTGCCTCAGTTTCCTCTTCTGTAAAATACAGGACCTGACTAGATGACTTTATCATAGGAGGATTGAGCTAGAACTGGGAGGTCATCTAGTCAACCCCCTCATTTTACAGCTAAAGCCTGGAGGGGATCAGTGACTTGCCGAAGGTCACAAGTAGTAAGTGGAAGAGCTGAGATTTGAACTCAGACCCTGTGATTACTCTTTCCCCTACACCATACTTCCATCTCTAACATTCCATGATCTTCTGAAGTGTAGCTGACTGTTAGACTAAACTCATGTATAAGTGTTCCCCTCCTAAAAGATCATAGTGTTATTTCATCATAGATTTAGAGCTGGAAAGGACATTAAAGGTCATCTAGTCCTATCTCATTCCCATTTTACAGATGAGGAAACTAAGGGATTTGTCTAACATCCTAAAGCAGGTAAAGGTTTCTTCTCACTTCCCTCTCATCCACCTGATCTTCCTCAAGGACCCCACCATGGACCCCGACCCAAGCCTTACTGTCTTAGTCAGTACCCCATTCTCCAGTTTAGACCTTTTTTGTGCCCTGGTCCCCTCCATCAATATGTATCTACCCAGGGACCTGTTTCCTCAAGGTCTTGCTAGGAGAACATCTGGGCCGATAAAAAAAAAATAGCACATAAAAAAGTAATGGGTTACCTCTCCCAGATTTGCATATTACTCCCCAGGAAAGATGGAACCATAGGCACATTGTTGATAGTTGGGCTCCATAGCAAACCTGTTTGGGGACAGAGGTACCTTTTGGAACTGTTCTTAGAGATCAAACCATTTCTTTCTTTTTTAAAAAAACTTAATTATTTTTTCCAGTTAATAGTATTTTTTCAATTACATGTAAAGATAGTTTTCAACATTCACTCCTATAAGATTTTGAGATCCAAATTATTCTCTCTCCCTCCTTTCCCTTCTTCCCAAGAGAGTAAACAATCTGATATAGGCTACACATATATAATCATATTAAACATATTTCTCCATTAGTCATGTTGTGAAAGAGGAATCAGAACAAAACGGAAACACCATGAAAAAGGGAAAAAAAGTGAAAATAATATGCTTTGATCTGCATTCAGACTCCATAGTTCTTTATCTGGAGGTGAATAGCATTTTCCATCACGAGTCCCTTGGAACTGTCAAATCATTGCATGCTGAGAAGTGCTAAGTCTATCAAAGTTGACCATTGCACAGTGTGGTTGTTACTGTGTACAATGTTCTCCTGATTCTGTTCACTTCATTCAGCATCAGACCATACAAGTCTTTCCAGGATTTTCTGAAGTCTGCCTGCTCATCATTTCTTATAGCACAGTAGTATTCCATTACATTCATATACCACAGCTTGTTCAGCCATTCCCCAATTGATGGGCATCCTCTCAATTTCCAATTCTTGGCCACCACAAAAAGAGCTGCTATGAATATTTTTGTGCGTGTAGGTCCTTTTACCTTTTTTATGGAGATTAAACCATTTCAAGGAATGTGCGACCCCCCTGATTTGGTTATTCTTTCCAATGAGACAGGTAGATCCCAATTCACCCACTTCCACCTACCCTGCACTGCTCTTGTCCATGCCTTCCCATAAGAGTTCCTCCCCTTCTCTGGACACTTGTAAAGTGCCAGTGTAACACTGGCTGTAACCTTGCCATTCCTCTCCCTAGCCAGGTAACCATCCCTTCTTTTACTGGCATACAATTCCTTGATGGCATCTTTTGCTCCTGTTTTTCTTTGAAGTTCCTCATTAGCAATGTGTTTCCAGCTACTCTCACCCACCCTGCATCTCTCCATCACCCTCTGTGTGATATTCATTTCCAATTTTTCAGACTTCATTTTCCATGGCTCCTTAATGACTCTCTGACAACTAGGTGTCTCCCATCCATCTGTTAGTCATTAGATGGGGCCTCCCAGGGTCCATAATGCTTCTTGGGCTGACTTACTACAGCCTGTGACCCAACATTCCTGGAAAGAGAGAACAAGAGAAATGAACCTGTGCAGTGACCCTCCAATCACAGATACCAGGTAAGGCAGCAAATAAGATGACATATGTTCACCAGAAAGGTTTGCTCCTATAACAGAGGACATTTGGTGTCGAGTCCAAGCTAAAGAGGGATTCCAGTACAGAGTGAGGTCCTAGGCTAGAGCCATGTTTTTGTGAATGGCATTGCATTGGTTTCATCAAGACTCAGGACAAAACAGGACAGGACAGGACAGGACAGAGCCTCCTGGAACACATTTGTTGTCGCTCAAAAGAGTTTGGGCTGAACAGCCACCCAGGGAAGAGAATGTGAGTGAATCCTGTCTATGGCCCACATTATGACATAAAACTGGATGGACAACCATAGAGCTGGTGCCAGAAACTGAACAATGTTTGCTCCCACAAGATTCCTCCAGCCCCAATCACTTCATCAGATGCAAATTTCTCTCTCATTAGGTTAAGAAGGAAGCTTGATTGGCTAAAAGGATCTGTCATACCCCTTGGGTCAATGTATTTGTTCTTCAATCTATTCAGTCATGTCTGACTCTTCATGACCCCTTTTGAGGTTTTTCTTGGCAAAGATACTGGAATGATTGGCCATTTCCTTCTCAAAACCATTTTACAGATAAGGAACTGAGGTAAACAGGGTTAAATGACTTGTCTAGGGTCCCACCGCTAGTAGGTATCTGAGGCCCAATTTAAACTCAGGAAGATGAGCCTTTCTGACTTCAGGCCCAGCACTCTATCCACTGTGCCACCTTGTTGCCCCAAGGTCAATATATAAAAAACAACCATTCATATTTAGGACAGATGTGAATAATAAATTGGGATCAGAGTCGAACAGAGATGGAGAGCAAGCCGGATTGCCTTCATTAAATTGCATTCATTAAATGCCTTTAGTGACCCCAAGCAATCCTCAGAAACAAAGATACATCTTTAATACCAACATTCTGCTGGTATTGCTGGAGGAGAGCAAGGCGTGGAGTACAATAGTGTCCTTAGAGATTATTCGGCAATAATAACTAGACATCTAAGTAGCATCCTTCATGTGTTGTCCTATCCTGTCCCCATAATAGCCCAGCCATGTAGCTACAACAGGTTTTATTATCCCCATTATAAAGAAAGATAAGGAAACTGAGGCCCAGAGCCATCAAGCAGCCTGCCTGTAGTAAGGGCAGGGGAATTCAAAGCCAAGTCTCTCCTGGTTCTAAGACCAGCCCTCTCTCCCTTTTTTGCACTCTATCACATTGACTCTTTAGCATAATATTCTTCTAGAGAGGAGGAAAGTGAGACACGGGGTAGAGAAGGGCCATGTTTGAGGTTCCATAGCTGGTTAGGGGCCAATCTAAGATTGGAGCCCAAGTCTTCTGCCTCCCAGGCTAACGCACCTGCTTTTCTGATGGGTCGCTCTCTCACAGAATACAATTTGAATTCTGGCTCTTCTATTTTACTTTGCATATAAACTTGGGCAAATCACATCTAGGCCTCGGTCTTCTCATCTGTGAAATGACAGAGTTGGACCATATGACTGTTCCAGCTCTAAATTAAAGGTAGTGTAAGGGAAGGTGTCTCACTCCCCACTACTGCCAGTTAATGTAATCACAGGAGGCTCAGAATGGAATCACAAAGCATAAAAGAGGTGTTGAAGAATTTTCCTACAATCCCACAATAGTTCAGTCACACATGATTAAGCTGTAATGTGTAAATACGATTTCTCTAGCCCTGATCGCTTTATCAGATGCAAACTCTTCTCTAATTAGGGTAAGAAGGTAACTTTATTGGTTAAAAAGATTGGTCATACCCTTTGGGCCAATATATAAAAGACAGTAATTCATTCAGCAGTTCAGGAACCCCCTAATTCTACAGTTGGCACAGGAGATGAAGGAAGAGCCAGCCCCAGAAGAAATAAATCTTGGAGGGATGGAAAAGCAGGGACCTTCTCTCTCCTCCACACCCCCTCCATTTATCATGTTATTGGAGACATTTGACCAGTAGAATATAATATATCTAGCTGAGAGAGTAGAGACACACACCCAGAATAGACAAGGATTTAGAAAGCTAGTCACTTGAGGGAGGATACAGCTTCACAGACTGTAAACAATCTTCTCCCACTTTCTATTGGACAAGAGTGCCCCACTCAAGAAAGAAAGAAACCTTGTGGGGTGTCTGGCATAGAACTTGATCCGCAGAGATCTCTGTGAGGTCTTTCAGTACCCAGAGTTAGGAGTTATTTTCTTTTACTATAAATATGCACATATGTGCGTATGTATGTGTGTGTGTGTGTGTATATAAGCACATTCATATGTATACATATGTGTGTCTATATATGCATTTTTTTTTCTATATGCGTGCCCCACTGTCATGGTCATCTAAGATTGCACCCAATCTTCTCATGGTTGCTGAGTATGTTTATAAGCAACTATGCCCTAGGATTTTGGAGGAAAATGTTTATACCAATTGCTCTTACTATACCATCATAGTAATGCCTTTGCTATTAAGTCCAGTCTAATGGCAGTTTTTTAGAATTGGAAGCATGCCACTTGAGGTTCATGAGTTGTTGTAGTAGTAAGAATGAAGTTCTACAGGATTGCCCTTAGAACCCGGGAGAAGCAGTCACCTGCCCGGGGACTCAACCTGGGACAGGAATTGCAGGTCGTGGATGTAGCCCAGAGGAAATCCTGGAATTTTGTGATCTTATATGAGGTTTTCTGCTTGGGAGAATTTCCTGAAACCTCAGCTGTTCAGAGCCTGTGGGCTTAGGTACTTACATTGCCTTCTCCTTGCAGACATGTTAGGCTTGCTAGCCTAACTTACGGCTGCCTCTGACTCAACGTTCCCTGGAGACATCTAGGCTCCTAAGTTGTGGCAGGAAGCTTGTCCTCAAAGTCCTCCCAGATGCTCGTGGTAAAGTGCCTACAATTTTTTCACCATCATCATCCCATACTCTGGTTTCCTTCTTGGCCTCTGGTTGTACTCAGGACTTAGAGCAGGAGGAGGGGTGGCAGGAGGAAGGAAGGAAATCCAGTGGTATGTGGATTCGAACCAGTGCCAGGGACCAGCCAACTGCCAAGGGAGGATGATGCTAACTGGAGATGAATGGAATAGTGAGCAGTTGGACCCTTGCCTGGCTTACTGACCTCATTAGGGAATGACCCTCCTGGACAGACCACGGTGCTACGGGGAATTTATCCTCTCTTCTGCTTCCTGCTCATCCTCTCCCTCCCCACTGCCCAACACATTGGCATCACTCTTACATCACGCTTTACTTGCTCTTTGCGCTTTTATGAAGGATTTTGTCTCCATATAAAGATAAACTGATGTTTATTGTATTCTAAGCAAATATTTACTATAAATGAGTGGACCGCATTAGAAAGAAAAACAATGTGGAGCCTCTACACAAATTGCCTTGGACTTAGTTAGCCCTGAGCCTAGTCTAAGGCATATTTTCTCTCCTTCCCCCCTTCTCTCTTCCCCTATCTTTCTCTTTTTCCCTCTCCCTATCCCTTTATCTCTCCCTCCCCCACGTCTTTCTTTTTCTTTCCCTTTCTTTTCCTCCCTCCTTCCTTTTCTCTCCCTCCTGACTCCTCCCTCTCTTCCTCCCTCCCTTTCCCTCCTTCCCTCTCCTCTTTCTTTTCTCCTCACTTTCCCTTTCTCAACATACCCATATTCCTCTGGGTCCTTCTGCATATTAATCAATCAATCAGTGAACATTTATTAAGTTCCCATTATGTTCCAAGTACTGAGCCAGGCCCTAGGGATACAAAGTTGAAATGAGTCCCTGACCACAAGGAGATTACATTCTATCCAAGAAAACAACATGGATATACAAAAGTAGATAAAAAAAAATACAAAGTGGGGGGCAGCTAGATGGTGCAGTGGATAGAGCACCAGCCCTGGAGTCAGGAGGACCTAAGTTCAAATTCAGCTTCAGACAGACACATGATACTTACTAGCTATGTGACCCGGGGCAAATCACTTAACCCCACTGCCTAGCCAAAAAAAAAAAAAATACAAAGTAAATGTGGAGTGTCCCAAAAGCCCCAAAAGCCAAAGGGCGGTTTCAAGGTCTATTCACTTTAATTTTAGTTTTAAATTTTAATAGCTTAAAACTGCCCTAAGTCTTTTGGGACACTAAGGTGGGGGATGCACTAACAGGTCAGATAAGATCTTTTGACTTAAACCTTGAAAGAAGGGAAGAATTTGTACAAATGCAGTCAGAGAATCATAGAACATTAAAGTTGGCAGGGACTTCAGAGATGCTTCCACCCTGTGGCCCTCCTTTCACATTGGTGGGTCCTGGCCCAGACCCCCATTTTATGAGGCCCCCAGGCTTTGTTCATTTCATTCTTCACTGTCCAGCCTTCTCCACCTTCTGGCCGGCAGCTTTGTCCTTCACAGGTATCCTGAGATCCTCTCTTGAACTGAACTGCCAAACATTCAAATTCTACTGCAGAGAGCACAGCTCTGATGGGCTGGCCACGGTGTTCAAATGCCAAAGGTACATTTGCCTAGAAGACTATTTTAGAGAACTCACACGAGGCAAGTGTTCATAGGGAGGTCAGAAGAAAGGATACAAGGACGTTCTCAAGGTTTCTTTGAAGAACTTTGGTATTGATTTGTGACTTGGGAGAAGCTGACACAGGACCACCCAGCATGGCATGGCATGCCTGCATCAAAGAAGGTTCTGTGATCTATGAGCAAAGCAGAATAGCAGTAATTCACAAGAAATGTGAGATGCACAAATTTACGAACATCTCCATCCCAAATGTTCATATGAATTATTTGGGCCAGACCTGTGGTAGAGCCTTCAAGCTCATATTGGCCTGACCAGCTACAATCAGACACACTGTACCTTGACCCCAACACAGTGATGTCATTTTGGTCCTCTTCAAGTATGAAGGACAATGACTACTACCCACCCCCAGCTTTCCAGCTCTGCTTTATGGGTTTTCTTCCCCCATTAGAATATAACTTCCTTGTGGGGAAGGACTGTCTTTCACATGTGTATCTCTATTACTTGTAATATAGTAAGTACTCAATACATTAGCTAGCTAGCTAGCTAGCTCATCTATATCTACAAACCTATCATCTATCTATCCACCTACCTATCATCTATCTCTATTTTTTTATTTATCTTATCTGACTTTCTATGTGTCATCTATCTACTTACTTTTTGTGTGTGTTTAATCATTTCCAGGAGTGTCTGACTCTTCACGACCCCTTTTGTGGTTTTCTTGGCAAAGATACTGGAGTGCTTTGCCATTTCCTTCTCTAGCTCATTTTACAGATGAGGAAACTGAGGCAAATAAGGTGAAGTGAATTGCCCAGAGTCACATAGCTAGTAAGGCTCTGAGGCCAGATTTAAACTCATGTCTTTCTGACTCCAGGCCTATCACCCTATCCACTGCACCACCTAGCTGTCCCACCTACTTACCTGTCATCTATCTATATGTCTGTCTATCTTTCTTTCTATCATCTATCTACTTACCTATCATCTATCTCTATTTTCTATCATCTATCTACCTAACATTCTATCATCTATCCATCTCTCCACCTCTCCATCTATCTATCTATCTATCTATCTATCTATCTATCTATCTATCTATCTATCCCCATCTGTAGACTGGAGGATCCCCATCTCCATCACATCCAGCAAGTGGTCATTCAGCCCTTACTTGAAGACCTCCAATAAGTCAAAAACCCACTGTCTACAGAGGTTATTCTTTTTGCCTAAAAAAAACCCCCTTACATATATTACTTTTTGCCCTCTGTTTTATGTATTAGTTTAGGAAATAAAATTCTGACTTACCTTAGAGGTAACTACATAGGAGCCTAAGGAGCATAGATATAGAAATGGAAAGGACCTCAGAAATCATTGAGTCAAATCTCTTCATTTTACAGATGAGGAAGTGGAGGCCCAAAGCAATGAAATGACTCACCAAGGGTCACACAGCTTGTAAGTATTTGAAAGGGGGACACAAACCAGGTCTTCCTGACTCAGTGTCCAATGTTTTATCTTCTCCATTAACTGTTCAAGTTGATGAAAAGGATCTCATTAATAACAGTCTTTTAGTCACCCAACAGATGGCTACTGGAGAACCCTGGCTCTTCTGTATATACTGTATTATACCTCTCTTCTCACAGAGGTGATTATGGTTAATTCTTATTATAATTAATATTGATCATAATGATGATAAATTATTGCCTCCTTTGTAGGTACATTTAAAAAAGATTCCCTGGAACATAAATAGAAGATGGATTTGGCCCAAGGGTAATTAGTATTTAAATAGCTCTTCATCCTCAGAACTTGTCCTGAGTTAGTTCTCTCAGTCTTACACTGGAACTCAAACATAACTTGGGGGAAATGAGGTAAATATCATCCATCCCATACTCTTCTTTCCTATTCCAGGATCTATTGGTCCAGAATGAGGGACATGGGACTGAGCCAGAATGGATTCTAAAGAGGAATCTGAGATTTTCTAAGAGCAAAACTGAAATTTGTTCCAAGGGCACAGAGGAGGGTGACAAAGGCAGAGAGGCCAATTACACATTGGGACCATTCTAGGATTTTGCTAGAGGACCAACTTTGTGCATTATGTGTGCCCCTAGAGGACAGGAATTGTTTCACTTTTGTCTCTGAATCCCCACTAGTGGGCACATAGTAGGTGCTTAATGAATGCTTTCATGCCTGATCTTCTCGAAAAGGCCCTGGAGAGGCCAGGTCAGTTTCATGGCTCACCTTGGGGCAAATCTAGACTGGCTTCAAGGATGAACAGACAAAATTCAGTTTTGAGTCTGTCACAATGCAGATATGGGCATAGGTTTAATCTAGAATAAAACTAGTGTCTTGCTGGGTCAGAGCATGAGGACAAAAGGCAATTCCTCTTTATCTTCTTGCTCCTCTTTTCCTCCATCGTCTAGCCTCCCTGGTGGCATTGCCACTACCATCTTGTTGAATCAATTCAACCAATTGAAATTTACAAATCATCTTCTAATGTATGAGTAGGATACAAAGATACCTGCTCTCAAGGAGCTTCTATTCTATGGGAAAACAAGGTTCAGAGGTTTCATCTATAACAGTTACTAACTCTTCACAGCCTAGACACTGAGGATGTAGACCTAAAGATTTTTTTTTCAAAGTGCCTTATGACTAACAGATATGAGTTGTAGTAAGTAGTGTGAGTTAAGGGTACATCAATACAGTCAATGAGTGCCCCAACACCAAGAGACCGATATTCATCCTAGTCATTAAACCAGTGTAACAAGGGTAATGAGGCTAATGAGGCTGAGTGTGTTCCCTAACCAAAGGAGAGAAATCTCACCCCTCTCCTTGTTGGAAATACAATGAAGAGCTGGCCTGGATGAGTCCCCAAAAAGCATCAGCCCACCAAAAGGGCAAGAAATGTCTCTCTTCCCTCCTTAGAGCCCACAAAGTGAGAGGCTATTTCCAGTTCACAACTCACCAATTCACTTTGGCATGTCCCCTAGTCACAAGGGCATGGGAAGGGCAACCAGTAGTCAATGGAAGTACGTGTCTTTCATCAAGGGACCAGAACAAGAGGCCAACCAGAAAGGGCCCAAATGTGGGATAAGTCTCATTACCCCTGTCCCATCAGCTACCAATATAAATTGGGGAAATTTTTTGAAAGGGGGAGGGAAAAGAAGGGATAGAAGAAGAAAGTGAATAGAAAGAATACTAAATTGGGAATCAAAGACCTCGGCATAATAGATCTAGTCTCTGCAACTTGCTACCTCTGTGACTTCAAGCAAATTATTTAACCTCTTTGGGCCTCATTAAGAAGGTTGAACTAGGCAGCTTTGGTATCCCTTACAGATTTCAGTGTTGCAGCAAGGTCTAGAGCCCAGGCTTTGTGGGCACTACCTTAGAGATTCTAGGGCACCCAAAAGACAGCGGGTAGAGGCAGAAGGGGAAAAGAAAGGGAGAGACAGCCCTTAGGGCACAAATAAGAGAGGAGAATCTGGGGACTCAGAGAAATAACTCACATTTATTTAGCTTTTTAGAATTGGTAAAGTACTTTACACAAATTATCTCTTCTGATCTTCACAAGTCAGCAGAATCAGTACTAGCAGCATGATTATTCCCATTTTACAGATGAGAAAATAAAGGCTCAGAAAGGATCATAGATTTACAACTGGAAAGGGTCTCAGAGCCCATCTCATTTGAAGATGAGGAAACTGAATGTCAGGAAGGTTAAGTGACTTGCTTCTGGACTAACAATTAGTAAGTATGAGAGACAAGATTTGAAACCGGGTCTTCCATCACTCCACCCAACAAAGACTCTTTTGGACAACTCAGTAATTTTGCCCGGGGCTGATCCTGCTGAGGTCTTGGAAGCAACACGGCGAATGTTGATGATGAAACTGGAGTTCACAACCCTTCTCTCAGAGAGGCTTAAATTCTAAAACAAAACATGATGAACAAGCATCAGGGACCTCGTCCAGTGGCAGGAGTCGAGGAGGCAAATGGTTCAACCAACAACCGCCTTTCGATCCATTTTTTGCATCTTTGGACATGAGCAGATGGGAAGCGGTCGTCGGAATCCATCATCCTGCTAGAATTTAGGGGCAGAAGGAGAAAGAAGGATGATGAGAGCAGGTGCATGGTTGAGACATAACTAGTCATTCCAGCACTTGGCCCAAAGGACACAAAACGTGTCTGCCTGGGGCGAGACCTTGAATGAATTCTGTTTTAGGGAGGACAGGAGGAGGCCTCAGAGATCTTGCTTCCCAAAATGTCAGCCCAATGGAAAGAGACCCTGAGACACTCCAAAGATGCTACTGGGGAGGCTTAGGATGGGGAAGAGCTTATCCACAGTGTCACAAGGGGAAAGGGAGATGAGGAAACTTGTCATCTGTTAGCTTCCTGTTTTAACTAATTGTCCTTGCTAACTAGGGGCCAAATTTAGTTGTTTCCTACTGCTAGAAGAATACAAGGGCTGTCAGTGCCCTCTTAATGCCAACACTCTGGGGCAGAGCCCAGATTGCCTTGCCCTAGTTCCAATTTCATATCCATCTGTTTAATTGATAGCACTTCCCTGGGATAGAGAAGTTGCTGCCCAGCAATGGCACTGGGTCACGTAGGGCAGACCCTCACCAAGAGGGAAACAGCCATAATTTGAAGTCAGAGGGCTGGGGTCAGGAGGGGGAGGGAAGAGAAGACAAGTCATTTTCTCACTGTTGACATTGTTTCCTCATCAGTAAAATGAGGGCATTGGCCTCTGAAGCCTCTTCCAGCTCTAGACCCATAAAAGTCTTTGTGACCTTATCCATATGTTTTAAATCCTCTGGGCCTCAGTTTCCTTATCTGTCAAAATGAGGTAGTGGGGCCAGCTGACCCTGAGGCCCCTTCCAACTCTGAATCCTGTGGGCCTGCCCAGCCAAAACTTTCTTCTGAGGTCACTTCTATGTCTTGTTTTAATAGTCAGCATCTGTCATCATCTGACTTCTCCGGAGGGACCCACCTTGCCGTTACTGCCCTGATCTTCTGCCCCCGGATTCTTCTTGGCAGTTTAGAAAGCAGAGGCAGAGAGCCAGCAAATGGGCAAGGAGGCTGGAGGACGCAGACCCAGTAGTGTGGTTTCCTGGGTCTTTACTGGGGCAGACCAGCCCCAGCACCGGTTCACCTGCTGAAGAAACTGAGAGCTTTCAATCAGACACCATCCTTAGCGCCTTCATGGCCTTCCTTTCGCCAGCTACCTCTTCAGGAAGCCAGAACTGAAATCCACTTGTGCTTGATGAAGGAGGGGCTGCTACCCACATCCTGCTTGCCTGCCGCCTTAGCCTCAGCTTGCCCACGTTTGCATTTCCATAGCGACCTGAGTTGGCCTCGGGATTTGCACATTCCTGCTTGCTCTAAGCAAGCTTTCCAAGGCCTTGGAAGGATTCCCAGGGCATCGCTTTCCCTTTCCCTCTGGTGACTTTCTTTGCTCTGTATTAATGGAGAGCCTCAAAAAACCCCACATTTTTGGCAGCTTTCTGGCAAAGGCTTCAGCCTTGCCCCTCCCCCACCTCACTGTCTTTTATTTACTATGTACCCATACGGTGCTTTCTTCTGGTAGAATATAAGCCCCTCGAGAGCAGAGGTTTCTTCATTTTATCTTTGTAGTCACGTCTTGCATGTAATAGATAGTGGAGGCCACTAGGTGGCACAGACGATAGAGTCTGACCTGGAGTCAGGAAGACCTAAGAACAAATCCGGCCTCAGACGCTGGCTGTGTGCCCTGGACAAATCAATTAAACTCTGACTGTTTGAGTTCCCTCATCTGTAAAATGGGAATAATAATAGTCCTTATTCTTGGGGGCAGCGAGGTGGCACAGTGGATAGATCACCAGCCTTGAAGTCAGGAGGACCTGAGTCCAAATCCGGCCTCAGATCAAACACTTGACACGTACTAGCTGTATGACCCTGGGCAAGTCACTTAACCCCAGTTGCCTGAAAAAAAGAATAGTTGCTATCCTCTAGGATTTTTGTAAGGATAAAATGAGAAAATGCTGGTGAAGCACTTTGCAAACCTTAAAGCACTATGTGAGTGCTAGCGTATTGTTATAGTAGACATTTCATAGATATTTGTTAAACTGAACTGAATGGAATGAAACAGGCATCATCCAAACTGGTGGCAGTAGAGGGGACACCGTCAGGCCCTCTCATTTGACCAGCACATAATGGGATTTTATCACCCCATTAATAATAAGTAATATGATGAAATTCAGAAGAATAGAGAGATTTGTATGAACCGATGGTGCCGAGTGAAGTCAGCAGAACCAGGGGAAACATTGGTGAGAAAAACAATTCTGAAAGACCTTAGCTTTCTGTTCTAAGCAGTGACCAATTATGATCAAAAAAGCTCACGATATAAACAGCTCTCTATTCCCCATCTTGGCAGAGAGGTGATGGGAAAAGGAAGAAGGGAACAGGTGTTTATTAAGCACCTACTGTGTTCGAGGCACCAAGCTAAGCACTTTGCAAATATTATCTCATTTGATCCCGGCTGATGGAGTAGGGCAGGGGCTCTGGGCCTTGTTTGTGTCATGGACCCTTTTGGCAGTCAGGTGATCCCTTGGACCCCTTCTCAGAAAAAAAAAATGTTTTTATATGAATAAAATGATAATGCATAAGATTTCAAAGGAAACCAATTATATTGAAATGTAGATATCAGGTTTTTTCTTTGTGAATTAAAAAAAATCAGAGATGCCAAAGTAAGAACCCTGCGGGCCAGAGGCACAGAACCATTGTTTTGCTTGACGATATATCCTAGGTATCTACCTATCAAACCCATGGACCATTTGAACAAGATGGAGACTAATTCAGGCTCTCTCCCTGAAACTTGTAAGAATGAAAGCCATAATAGCCTCATTTCCTTTTTTGACAGGAATTCTACAGTAGCAGATCAAGAAATTACCTGAATTTCAATAAAGTGTTTGATAACGCCTCTCGTGACCTCCTCGTGCCCAAGATGGAGAGATACAGACTGGATGATAACCATTAAGTGGATTCCAAATTGTCTCAATGGCCAAACTTAGAGAGATGGCATCCTGGGAATTACAGATACTGGGAGGAATTGATAAAGAGAAACATTGAGGTCAAAGGATCATAGATTTAGAAGTGGAAAGGACCTTTGGGATCATCTAGTCTACCTCCTCATCAAAAAGATGAGGAACCTAAGGTACAGAGAGGTCAAGTCAGCTAAGTGATTTGTTCAGGGTCAAACAGCCAGCAAGCATAAGGGGCAAAGTCTGAGCCTAGGTCTTCCTGGCTCTAAGTCTAGCACCCTCTCCAGCATTAATTAAATGATCGGATTTCTGATTGTGGAATAAGCTCAATTTGCTTCTGCTTATGTCAGGGCATGGCAGGAATGTGTTAAAAGGCAATTAAAGAAGCTGAGTACATAGGATAACCATTAAACCTCCTGTCAGGAGCACCCGATGACATGGCAGAAATACAATAGTCAAACACCAGGGAGCCTCAAAGGGAAAAGACAAAGGACGGACGATATCCCTCCAAACAAGGATGGAGGACAAAAGGAAGCCTACTGGGAGTAGAAGAGTCAGAAGAGTAGAAGCCGGCAGCTCCTGCAGCCCTCCGGACTCAGAGTAGCTGGAGGAACACATCTGTGTTCTCCAGGTCATCAAGAATGAAACATTCCTGGAAAGAAAGGAAGTTGGAAATCAAGAAGACAAGGGATTTGAAGAGACAGTGAGGGAATCTGAGCAGTGTGAAGAGACAAGAGGATGCCAGAATAAGCCAACTTCTGAAGAAGTCTCCCAGCATCTGGCCCTCCCTTGACTCAACTCTACCACTGTCATAGTAATGAACAGGAATTTAGGGTTCAATCTTCAGATAATGAAAGCCAAGAGAAGAAGCTCTGTGACCTTGGATATTAGTATAAGTAACAGGTACAAAGCACTGACAATGTGAGGTAATGATGATGGAGCTGAACTCGGAAAAAAGTGACTTCTAGTACTCCAATGGATGACTGTGAGATCCACAGGTTCCACTTGGCAAAATTCTTGGTCAGGAAAAAACCCAACAAACAAGAGGATAGAAGTGATGGTTGGTGATGCCTTGCTGAGAGAAACTGAGGCAGCTGTCAACACCAGACAATAATAGAAAAGCATGCTCGATAACTAGAACTTTGTGTCAGGGTGCCCACATTGGAAGGGGCATACTTCCATTGTAGGAAGGTGCATCTGCACACTTGCAAACCTCGGCAACCACCATCCCTATATCATCTACCAACCACGAAGAGCTTTAAAGGTTGGTGCTAGCACATAGCAAGTATTCAATAAGAATCTGTTGAATTGAATTGAGTTGTTGAGTGCCATATGTGGAGAAAACAAATCCTCACTGACCAGGTGCCATTTCCTAGAAGTTCAACTGGATTCAATTAAATCCAATCCAAGGAGGATTCATTATGTACCTCCTGTGCCCCAGATACTGGTGGGTACAAAGACAAAAACAAACCAGTCCCTGGGTGCTGGGAATATAAAGACAGAATGAAACTAACCCTGCCCCCAAGGAGCTTCCGTTCTATGAAGGGGAAACCTCATGTACACAGACAAGCATGTACAAAATAAAAAGTAATTTCTGGAGTGGGAACATTGGCAAACAGCCTGAGATCCTATGGCATCCTGTGGCTAACCAGGTTAAGCCATTTTCTTCTGATTTTTAATAGATAACCTATTCAGGATATAAAATAACATTTATAAAGTGCTTAGGACAGGGCCAGGTTCATAGAACGCACTTAAATTCTTGTTGCCTCCTTTCCTATTGCCATATTTTTTATTTTTTAAGTAATTTTTTATTATGAACTTTATGGTCAATAGCAAACATAAGAATTTCCATATATGAAGGACAGAAGACGATGCTGACATTTGAAAACGTGAATCAGCCATGTCTCCAGCTTGTTTATTTTTAAGTGTACAAAAATCTGAAGCAGTTGTACCCAAACTGTTGTTCACTGTACTTTTATAAGAAGAATAGGCTGGAAAAAGATATCCAGAGTATGACACCATTTGGAGACCAACAGTGTGAAATATTTGCCTCTTCTTCCCTCCAATGAGCTTCTGAAGCCAGAGCTGACACCCACATTGCCATTTACTGAGATAGCACCAAAAGCATCGTGAGTCCAAGGCTGGCTTATGGGATGCCAAGGACATCTGCTCCCATTCTACTGAATGTATTGTCTATTCCCAGTCTGCGTTAGCATGCAGTCTCTCACCTTCCAATGACTCGTAGCTAATTTGGGCAGTAAACAGGATGGCTTCAGTAATTGGGTTCCATAATGCTTCACCAAGGGGTCATTACCAATAAGCCAAATGATTCAGAAACACATTCTTTTGTGTATCATCTGCTGGGCCAACCAGCTCCACTCTGTGATGTCATTAATCCAAAGCTAGAACCCAGAGCGTTAATTACTCTTTCCAGTACACACCAGCTCCATGCTTAGTTTTCAATTTGAGCCTGCCATGCTTCACCAGAGGGACTGCAATGGATTTCAGTGCCGTAAACACAACAGGCCAAAGAAAGAAGCCATAGTTTCTAGTCGGCAGTCAATCAGAGGATGGCTCAGCTCTCTCTTGCTGGAATGGGAATGGAGTTTTACGAGATGAATCCAGACCACTTCCAAGGGACCAAACACCTGGGAACTCTTGGTGGGCTTGAACATGGAATTGACATGTGCGGGCAGGTTTTTCCGCTACCAGATGGTTGCTTCTGGGGCTACAACGCTGTGGGAAAGGACTGACATCTTGTAGACAACTGGGAGAGGAACATATTACTTATGCCCCTAGGAGTGGGTGTGAATAATGTCAAAATTAGTTGTGTCTAGTAATAGGGCTCTCATCATGTAAAATTGCTTCCAGCATTCCATATAACAAACACCCATGATTTTGTCCCATGGAACGTAGCAGACAGGCTACGGCTGAAAATTTGATCTTTCTGCAGCCAACCTGAAGAGGGCCTCTCTGAACTTGGATAAACCATTCTTCAAACACCAGCATCTATTGACTCTATCACTAGGCCTGGTAGCCAAGGCTTTCCAGATCAGTAGCACTGGCCCAAACTTGTCCTCAAGCCTACCACCAACGAAACATTAGAAGAAGATATTTGTGAAAGATTTTAATGTAAAATTTAAAGTATAAAGACAGCTTTACATAACTGAAACATAACATTTAATTTGTATTGAAGTAAATTAGTATTATGGTTTGGTCTTCTATTTGACTCTCCTTCTACCTCTTCTCACATATCCAGTGGGTTGCCTAGCCCTAGCAAGCACCGGATTTGGAGTTAGATGGCCTGGGCCCAACCCCATCTCTAATATTTACTCTTACTTTGAGTACTTTGAACTTCTCTGGACCCAGGATTTCTCATTTGTAAAATATGAGAATTAGGCTAGATGGCCTGTGAGGGCACACTCAGTTCCTATGCATATGATTCTAGCTCTAAGATACACTTGCATTCATCCTCTTCTCTCTATCCCCATTCCTGCCCCCCTTTTTGCCACATTTCTAGACTATTGATCTTCCTACCTCTATTCTCTCCCCCTTCCAATCCATCCTTCACACTGCTACCAAATATCATCTTCTTTAGGGTTATAGATCTAATTATATCACTGCTCTACTCCAAAGTGGGTGGGTAGATAGATGATAGGAATGATAGATAGATGGATGGATGGATGGGTGGATAGATGGATGGATGGATGGATGGATGGATGGATGGATGGATGGATGGACAGATGGATGGATAGAAGATTTAGTAAGCACTTAATATTTGCCAGATACTGTTCTAAGTGCTGAGTATACAAATAAAAGCAAAAAAAAAGACACTCTCTTGCCCCTCAAAGGGCTTACAGATTAACAGGAAGAGACAAGATGTAAGAGGGAGTGGGAAAGCAAGGGAGGAAGGGAATTGGGGGGAGGTATCTTCATGTATCCAAAGAGTCAGGAAGGACTAGAAGCTAGAAGGGAAGAGAAGTGACTATGGGTGGCCTGAGCTCTTCTTGAAACGGCAGCACCAAGAAGTAACTCAAGAATCAGAGGAGGGACCACAGGGAAGAAGGCATCTTCAGGGTTTTTCAGGTAGTTGTCACAAAGGTAGAAAGGTCCTATGAGTCAGGAGTAGAGCTAAATGAAATTCAGGTTTATTCGAGCCTTCTACAGTCTAGTACCACCCTCCCTTTCCAACCTTATCTCATTCATGTGAATTCTTCTCCTGCCCTGAAAGGTGGTCCGTGTTCTGGTCAAACTGGACTATTCTTTGCCTCCTACACATGACTTGTTGCTCTCTTACTTCTCGTCCTTTGATACTGTTCCCTGTGCTTAGATTGCCATCTTTCCTTGTCTTTGTCCATTGAATTCCTATCCACTCTTCAATGTTTGACTCAAATACCACCTTCTCAGTGAAAAGTACCCCGATCCATCCCATCAGTAACAACCTTTTTTCCTTACTGACTTCATTTAGAGGTCAATAGGCTCTCTAATAGACTTATATAATATTTTGTGCTCTAGTTATTATTGTATATTCACATCCTCTAGGGAGACTATGAGCTCTGTGATGGCGGAGACCATATATTTTCCAAGATTTGTATCTCTCATAGCTTCTGCTGAATTTAACTGTGTTTCTTGACACGGTACCTAGTACCGTGTTTTGAACCATGTAGTCATATAATACATGTTGGTTGAATTGAATCAACATTTTGCCTTGTTTCTCTAAAGAGAGTATAAAGCAACAATTTCCTCCAATATATTGACAAATCCTAGTTCATAGTTAGAAAATGGTGAAGTCAACCAGAGAATTGGTGTTGCATGATAATAAAAGCATATATTGCATAGTACTTGGGGCAGAGGGGAAACCCAGACCTATGTTTTCTCTGGTATTTTCTTTTATCCCATACTCCAATGAGGAAACTCCTTTACCAATGTAGATCTGTACGTGCTCTTCAATTTACATCCTTATTTCCTGGGGCACTGAGGAGTTAAATGAGTTGTCCAAGGTGACACAGCCAATGTGTGTCAGAGGTTGGATTTGAATCCAGGCCTTCCTGACCAGGCCAGCTCCTTATCTGCCCTACCCTGCCTGTCAATAGTCCTTCAAGATTCACAAAACATTTCCTCATAGAAATTCCATGAAGGGAATAGAAGAAAAGCATCTGTATAGAGAAAGTAATGCAATAAGTGAAAAAATACTTGGGTTTCATATCCCAAAAGAAATACCCTCTTTTTTTCCTTTACTATGATGTCTTCCAACATTTTCTTCTATCAAGGCCCCTTTTCAAAGTCAAAAAACTGTTGGCACCCCCACATGATAAGAGTGTTTGTTGATTAGTAAAATGCACAATGACAAAGGGCTCCTATGAATTTAGCACCATTTTCACTTAGACTTGTATTTTATTCATTACAGTCTATATACATTTAAGGAATGGTCAATATGCTACATACATTTTCTCGGTAGGCTGTGCACTTATTTAGGTTCTTTATATTGGATCAGTTTAGGAGATTCCCTGGGGCTATTCTGCAGGCTTCCTGGAGAGGAGGTCCAGTGGAAGTGCTGGAAGTCTCCTTTCTAGATCTGTCTCCATATCAGTTGTTTGAATTTCCATGCAACAAATGCAGAGAATCCACTTTCACAAACTGCTGTTGTGGGGCACTCTCATGGGTGTTTGACTCACATGGGTTCCAAAACACTGATTTCCAGCATTTACCTCTCTCAGGGTTTTCCTTTTAAGCAAAGTTTCAATGCGGCTTGAATCCTCAATGGGTCCACCTTTGCTCCAATTCCTGGCCAGTCCCATTATGGAACGCTACTCCATCCAGTAACAAAGTCAGACTTAATGGACAAGAGTCTTCACTGAGTATGTCAAGTTTCCCTTTCTTCCAATGGGGAGGGCTCTGTAACCACTATCTCTCATAGAACAGCAGGAGAAATATGCTTTGCAAATCTTCAAATGCTACAGAAATGTGAGTTAATAATAACACCAATAATAATAATAATAATAATATCATCATCATCTTCTTACAAAGCTAATTCTCTGGTAGGCATCTCAGCATTATTCTGAGAACTAATGTTTTGTGACATAATGGAAGAAATTGTTGCTATGAACTCTTCTTAGTAGAAAATGGGAAAATGTCAGTTCAATTCAACAACACGCATTGAATACCTATAGGGTGCACATTACAGATGAAGAATTGCACAGGAGAAGCTGAATAAAAGATGTCATTAGAGAAACAGATGACAGGAGAGATAAAGAGATAGATGCATAGATAAGATAGATAGATAAACTGATAGACTAGCTAGCTTAGCTAGCCAGACAACAAACAGAGCATTTGTCAAGTGCCTACCATGCACTAGTAATACGCAAAGTTCTGGAGATACAAAACAAGCAAGCAATAAAGTTCCTGTTCTCAAAGATCTTTAATTCTAATAGGGGAAGAGAACTCACTAGGAGGAACTGGGAGAAGGGGAATTGGTACATGCACAGTGGGCATGGTATAAATATGGCCAAGAAATGGTGTGGAGACCTGGTTCTGGGCAAGATAAGGTGAAAGCTCATCTGTCATCTGGGGGCTTCAGTGGTGGAGTCCAAGGAGGGGAGGAGAAGGAGGAAAAATGATGATCTGAGTATAATCAATATGGTAAAGAGATGTCAGGGGAGGGACAAGGCCAAAGAAAAATAGCCTGGTCATAGACCAAAAACAAGAAATGATGGACGGATAGCCCACATGAGCCCATGTGAGCCATTGGAAGCCATACAACAGCAAGAGATCTGAAGGGAGACTCCAAGGATATTGTTGTATTCCTAAGAAAGAAGTGGGACAAGACATGGAAAAATCACAGAGGCTGGGCAGGCATGGACAAGTTGAAATTTGCATCACTGGAATGAGGACCTACTTCAATGTGGTCACAAGCCACTGGAGCATTAAAATAATCATGACAGCTGGGTATTGTCAAGAAAACAAAAGGAGATCCCCAGAATATTGGAGGGACTCCCCCCGCCCAGAGGATTTATGAGAGGAAAAGAGTCACATAGAATAGGAAGGCATGGATGGATTACAATCCATCGTGTTGGAGAGGAGTACCCACTTCAAGGGATGGACAATTCACCATATCACTGTAAAACTTGAATTGGAATATTTCCATATTTTATATTCATAAAGACAATCTATTTAAGTATGTTAATATATATATATATATAATGGTATGTATGTATGTATGCGTGTATGTATAGACTGGACTTATGATTTCTTTGGTATAAAGAACTCCTGGATGAAAAACCTCTCTCTACCAATACCACTTTCTCTGCAAATTTTCATCTTAGAGGGTTTCCTGGGGTATCAAGAGCTTCAGTAACCTGCCCAGAGTCACTCAGTATATATCGGAGGCAATGTTTAACCCAGGTCTTTCTAAATAGCATATTGTGAACTGCACTCTGCTGCCTCTCTGTTAGATGTATACATAGGATATAGTATAATCCAAGTGAGTATACACATATGTATAATTCAAAGTTCAATCCAATGGACTTGAATCACAAAAACAATCCAACGTGACATTTAACTAGATTGTTTTTATGACTAAACCTGACAAAAACTTCAGATTTCACTTATATGCATAATTCATAAGCCAAATCTGAAGTTTTATTACTTGATGTCACAGATAATCATGACTTAGTAGATAAGTCTTAGAGAGTACCTCGAGGTCAAGTGACTTACTCAAGGTCACACACATCACCTTGGAGATGGAATTCAAACCCCTGTTTTCCTGACTCAAAGAAGTTCAACATGCTATCTTCTTGAGGTGTCAGACTCATGCAAGGGCTTGCAGTACTCCTAAGTGGGCCAGAACCAGATTAAAATGTACTTGGTAAATGTTTAACAAAAGAAATAAAAATTGCAATATAGATAATGTTGATTTGTGGTTCACTAAGTCAATAAACAGCCCATAGGGATGCATTTCTACTTGAGTTTGAAATCATTGCTCTATACCAGTGCAGGATGAGATACATATTTCCTATATATGAGAGATGCTGATTAAGCATGGTGTCATGGACTGTGTTGTTGGCTAGGAGTCAGGCAATTCCCTAGGAAATAGCTATGGATATGATTTCAACATATGTTTTAAATTATGTATGTATACCATGTAAAATATTTTTTCATATCTATATACTTGTAGATGGATACATATGTGTATTTATAATGTCACAAGTAACAACTTAAAATTTAGCATATTTTTCCAAAGGTTCTTAGTATTACGACATTGTTTATTTTTATAGAATCTCTATGATTTGGGGCATGTCGGTAAAGGTGGGAGAAATACGTCGTTGCTCTCATTCTATACATTGGGCAATGAGGCATGGGGAAGCTAAGAGACCCATCCAAGAAACAGACAATGAAATTGATGATAAAGAATTCAGAACCACACGATTGTTTCAAAAGATGCAGAAAAAGCCTTTGACAAAACATAACATATAGTTATGCTCAAAATTGAAAGTCTGTAAGATGTAGGCATAAACACCATGCCATAGAGGAATCTCTTTTTAAAAAATATGACTGATAAGAATCTACCTAAAATCCAAATCAAACATTATATGCAATGAGAGGAAACTAGCTGTTTTGCTAATAAATATAGGAGTAAAATAAGAATGCCTCCTTTCTCATGCGTTATTTGCTCAATTTCTAGAACTGCTAGTGATAGCAATTTTTATAAAAAGAGAAAAAATAAAAGCATAAATATAAAGAAACAAAATTATCCCTATTTTCTGATGACGTGATGGTTTACTTTGACAATGCAGTGAAATCAGCAAAGAAACTAATTAGAACAATGAATAGCTTCAGCAAAGTTGCAGGCTAAAACATAAACTGATAAAAACAGCATTTCTATGTATAAAAACCAAATCCAAGAGACCATGGTACAAAGGCACATCCCATTTGAGGTAAATATAAAATGTATAAAATTGTTGGGAGTCCACCCAACAAAGCCCTTTTGTTACCTGTGCAGATTTAATTACAAAACACTCCTTAGAGATATAAAGAACAGCTTAAATAGCTAAAATAGGATTCAGTGCTCATGGTTAGACTGTGCCAGTGTAATAAAAATGCCAATGCTACCAAAGTTAGTTTATAGGTTTAGTGCAATCCCAACCAAACTACCAAAGGGATATTTTATGGAACCTGACAAAATGATAATATTTCATTTGGAAGACCAAAAGATCTACAATTTTCTGAGAAATATTGGGGCAAAAGGAGGTAGGAATGAAGGGGAAATAGCACTTCTGTAACTTCAACTATGTTATAAAGTAGATATCATCAAAACCATTTAGTACTGATAAAAAATTAGAAAAATGTAGCATAATAACAATAGCTAACATTATGCTGCACTTATGATGTGTCAGGCACTGTGCTAAATGCTTTATAATTATTATTTCACTTGATCCTCACAACAACCCTGGGAAGTAGGTGCAATTATTTTCCCCCATTTTATAGATGAGGAAACCAAAGCAGATAGAGGTTAGGTGACTTCCCCAGGGTCACAGGGCTAGTAAGTATCTGAGTCCAGATTTGAGCTCAGGTCTTCCTGACTCCAAGTCTGGTGCTCTATCCAGCGAACCACCCATCTGCCTAAACCAACGGAGCAGACTAGGAAAGGAAGAATCAAAAAATGATAGAACTCAATAACCCAGGGTTTGATCAACTGGAAAATATAAATTACTGAGGAAATTTTAGAAGATCTGCTGGATAAAGCAGTTGGACATAAACTAGGCTTAGATCAACATCTTCCACCATATTCTGCAATAAAATCAAAGGGATATAGAATGTGGATATTACAGATAATACTATAAAAATTTAGAAAAGACAGAGATCATGTACCTTTCACAGCTATAAGTAAGGAGTAATTTCTTAAGCACACAAGGGATAGAGGTAAATACATAAGTTAAAACAGATAATTTGATTACATGAAATTGAAAAGTCTTTATACAAACAAAATAAATGGATAAGAAAGAAAGTGGTTGACTGGGGAAAAACTCTTTGTATCAAATAACTGATAAGGGTTTGATATTGAAGATAAATAGACAACTAACAAATGTATGTGACTAAAAGCCATTCTCCAGTAGATAAAAGGTTAAGGGAGAGGAGCAAACATTTCTCAAAAGAATTGCAAACCGTTAACAACCATAAGAAAAAGGGCTTCAAATTGCCAGTAATAATAGAAATACAAAGCAAAACAACCTTGAAATTTTATCTCACACCCAAAAAATTGACAAAGATGATAAAAGATGGTGACGGTCAATGTTGGAGGACTTGTGGGAAAACAGGCATATTCATGAATTTTTGGTGGAGCTGTGAACTGTGAACTGGTACAAGCATTCTGGAAAGCTTCTTTGGATTTACACAAAGTAGCTAAAATACCCATACTCTTTAATCCAGAAATTCCACTGTGAGGTATTTACACCAAGGAAGTCACTGACAAAAAGAGAGGTACCCAAACAGGTAGCAGCACTTTTCATGGCCGCAAAGAAGTGGAAACAAAGTAGATGTCCTTCCATCAGGGAGTGGCTACACACATTGTGGCACATAAATATAAATGGAATATTATTGTGCTGGAAAAATGATGAACGTGATCAATGAGGAGAAGTAGGACAAGATTTATATGAATTCATGCAAAGTAATGTCAGCAGAGCCAAGAAAACAATACATACAATGACTTCAATGATATGGTTTTAGATAGATTCTTATTAAGCATATATGCATTTTTAAAAGATTGCTCTGTGGCATAGCAGAAAAGAGATGCAAAAAAATCGAAGTGAAAGTTACAAAATTAGAATGCCCAAGTTTGCCCCCCCAGAAGAGCCATGAGAATTCTGACACCTTCCCCTCCACCTGCCCCTTTACAGAGTTAGGTGTGGAATATTGCAAAAACTTCAGACTTTTTTGATGTGTTGATTGGTTTTGCTATTTTTTCTCTCCAAAAAGAAAAAAGAAAGAAAGAAAGAAAATCTGAAACCCTCTAGCACATGCCTTGCACTCTAGGGGTGATCAATAAATGTCTGGTGGTGATGATAAGAGTCCTATTTCCTCTGGCACATAGCTTCTTCTATTATTATCCTGTCTTCCTAGAAGAAGATACAATTTGTCTCACTCTTTCATTAGCTCCCTCCCTGAATGATGAAATGTAGATGTATAGAGATATACAAAATGATCTCATTTCAGTTCTTTGGCTGGCTTTATGGAGAAAATCTTTACAAGTCTTTTCTTTTTATTTTGGAATAAATGTTAAATACATTACTAATCTTGAAATGCATATAGTCATGCTTTGTTAATTTTGTTCTGGAACACTACTGCTTTACAAAATTATGCTCATATGCCACTCGAAGCGATGAATGTAGCCAGTTTAATGGAATAGAGTAAACACTTCCATTGTAGCATTGCAGTGCATATAGAATTCATCATTGATAAGAACAGCCTATACACACACATGTACACATACATATGTATACACACACATATATACAGAGAGAGAGAGAGAGAGAGAGAGAGAGAGAGAGAGAGAGAGAGAGAGAGAGAGAGAGGGAGAAGACAGGGAGGGAGGGAGAGAAAGAAGGAGGGAGGGAGAGGGAGAGAGAGAGGGAGGAGGGGAGAGAGAGAGAGAGAGAGAGAGAGAGAGAGAGAGAGAGAGAGAGAGTGAGTTGTTTTTTCAGTCATATCTAATTCCTCATGATGCCATCTGGGGTTTTCTTGGTAAAGATACTGGAGCGGTTTGCCATTTCCTTCTCCAGCTTATTTTACAGATGAGGAAACTGAGACCAACAGGGTGAAGTAACTTGCCTAGCATCACAAAGCTGATAAGTGTCTGAGGCTAAATTTGAATTCAGGTCTTCCTGACGCTCTATATGGAAGGCGCATTGGACACAGGGTCCACATACACACTGGCTATGTGACTCCTACTGAGTCATTTAACCTCTGTGTCCCCAAGCAGCTCTCTTGGTCAGCAAGTATTCATTAAGTACTTGGCACTATGCATAGGGATGCAAAGATTCCTTGCCCTCAAGGAGCTTTCATGCTATTGGTACATGTTTGTGCATGAATATGTATGTGTACACATGTGTATGTCTATACACATCTATATATACGCACGTATGTGTATATTGAATAAATATAAAGATAACAAATATAAAGAAGTGTCATTAAGACAACAGGGCACTAGCTATTGGGAGAAACAGGAAAGGCTTGAGCTGGGGCTTAAAGGAAGTGGGGGATTCCATGAAGCAGAGGTGAGGAAGTAGCATGTTCCAGCCAAGGGGGTGGCCATAGGAAAGACACCGAGACTGGAGATGGGGTACAGTGTGTGAGGAATAGAGAGAAAGCCAATTTGGTATGAGGGAAGGGGAAATAACATAATGGAATTGGAAACACAGGCAAAGGCTACACTGTGAAGGTCTTTAAAACACCAACAGAGAGGTTTATATTTATACTAGAGACAATTGGAGGTTGTTAAGTATCTGAAGACCAAATGGACCATCTTTGGGTTAGAGAGAGTTTCCTGTACCATAGAATTCCTATCTGGATGAAATCAGTTTCAGACAAAAAATAAAACACCCAAAGAGAAACACCTTTTTCTCCCACTGTTTCACCTTCCTCCTCTTTCTCCTCCAACCACATGATCTGACCCCCTTCAAGACCCTTCACAGTTCTCTAACTCTGGGCTGTGGAAAGGGATGGACACTTAGAAGAAAAGAAAATAAATCTTGCAGTTCCAGACCCTGGACTGTTGGTCCTCTCCATAAATCATGGCGCTCTGCAAAGCATTTTAAGTCTCATAGAGGACAGACTTCATGCAAATTCCAGGCACTTCCCTGGTGACACTGGGCATGCAAAGCATATTCACTGTTTCTTTGTCTGAAGCCCTGAATACTCTACAAGGAAAATTGGTGCTTGAAACTATGAACACTCCTCCTGAAGCAAAAGCAGAAAGAGAAGTCACATATTATCATATAGGCTAAATGGGACAATTGGGGACAAGTAATTTCATCTCCCTAAGCCTCAGTTTCCTCATTTGTGAAATGGGGATAATAATACCAGCACTATTTGCCCTTCTAGACTTATGTCAAAGGAAGTGTTATGTAAATGATAAAGCATTAAATAAATGTGAGTGTCATGTTTATAATTATGTTCAACTCTGTTATCTTCTTTTTAGTACAGTGGGCTCTGACTTGTCCTCCTGGGCACATGGGAGACACAACTGTCCACTCCAACCCTCCCACTTGGGAATCTTCTTTTACACCCAGGACTCCTTCAATACCAAGATGGAGTGGAATCAGTTAAAGGTAACAGGATTTACCTCACAGAAATAACCAAAGAATGGTCCAGAGTATTATTGAGGATCTCAGTAGAAAAAAGGAAGTATCAGGGTTAAGCTCTGCTTCTAGAATGAATGAATGAATTTGTGAATGAATAGATGGATGGATGATAAAAACGTGCTTATTAAGTGCTTACTATATGCCAAGTGCTGGAATTCAGGAGACATGAAGTCACATCTTAGATGTCTCATTTATGCATGACATATAATTGTGCTATTCCCACAAACTTAAACTCAGAAGGTCTTCACTCTGATCACAGATAGATAGATAATAGACAGATAGATAGATGAGTAGATAGATGATATTGATAGGTAGATAGATGGATGATAGATTGGTAGATATATGGATAAATGATAGATAGATGGATGGATGATAGGTGATAGATTGATAGGTAGATAGATGGATAAATGATAGACATATAGATGGATGGATGATAGATGATAGGTAAATGGGTAGATAGATTGCTAGATGATAGACAGATTGATAGGTAAATAGAGAGATGAATGGATGGATGGACGATAGATCGATAGGTGGTTGGATAGGTTGGTGGAACATTTCTTTTTTTTCAAGTATAAAGTTGATCTTTAATGACTTATCCATTCCAAACACACTGTTCATTTGGCAGTAGGAGTAGGGAACTTATGAGATGAATTTGGTTATTTCTGAAATTTCACATAACATTCCCAGAAAGCTGGGAATAACATGGATATTCCTTGACTTAACAAACACATACACTGCTCTGTACTCCTGAGACTCCTTTCTGGCACAATGAAAAATCTCCACACTTTCCAGAAAAACATCGGATTGAGAAACTGAAGGGAAGATCCTTGGGAAAGCAGTATTAAATAAATTTATTTTGGGAGCAGCATCCAAAGCAAGGTGGCCCACTTAAATGTCAATAACAATGTTCCTAGTGAAATAGGTTTCTCTGACTCTTCCACAAGAAATTAGATACATTTGGAAGACAAGATTCCATGTAATAGTAAAAAACACTTTGGGGAAGGTTGACTCAGTTGGCCACCTGTACACTACTCACAATAGTTAGACTTTTCCTTATGACATATAGCTAATAGATCACCTTCATTGGTCTAACAAGGTGTTTCAACTGTAGATATAGGAATTGTATTTACTTTGGAGAAGAGATCTAGGCTTTGTTGGCATCCTACTGTATAGACAGAGTAATGGAAGAGGGTTACTAGGAATTAAAAGAAGAATGTAGAAATAAGGGGAGAGTATCAAACAAACAGTATTTCAAGATTTTACCTGGGCTAGTCTTCTGCCAAGAAAAGGAGATCAAAACTTTCTTCCTATTCCACATCTCTCCTGCATCCTATGTCCCACTGTACCAGGAGTTAAAAAATAAATACACTTTTGTGGGATAGCCAGAGAACCTCATCACAATTTATAATATTGTTTTCATAGGCAAATGTTTCAAGTGTTAAATAATCAATTTACAAAATTAATTCCAATACTATGTAATCAAAATGTAAACGACTTCCTAAACATGTTTGGAATGTGCAAAAGGAGTAGTAGTCCAGTATAGACTGATCTGGTCATTATTTACTGCAGGTGACTAAACCACTTGCATCAGGGTTAATAGGCTTTAATTTGGCTCACCTTAAAAAAAATTAGTAGTTTGACCTAGTTTTCCAATCAGCGTAAGTTCCATCAAGTACAAACGCCAACCGGACAAAAATTTCAATTATGAAATCTGTCAAGTTCCCCCAACAACAACAAAAATCTACTTTAGGACAGTCAGCTGTCATTTTAAACTTTTGTTGTGTTAACAGAGAGACTGAGTGAAGCCACTGAAGACATGGTCTTAACAGGTAGAAAATAACATCATACTTTTCCCAAATTTTTAATCTTTCATGTAAAAATCCACAACATTCAATGAGTTCTGTAACAAGTAGGAAATGGACTACCTGGTTTTTCTTGGTCAAACCCGTCCTAATACTCAAGTCCCTGATTTTAACACAGTAGATTCTAGGACATTGGCAGAACATTTCTTAAGAGCTTACTATGTTCCAAGCACTGTGCTAAGCACAGGGAATTACAAATACAAGCAAAAAATGATAGTGTCTATTCTCAAGTAGCTTTGTGACTCTCACCATTCTGAATTTCTCTTGCATCATGGTGCCTGTGTCTATATTATACTCCTAACCCTACTCCTGCCAATAGAATGAAATCACTTTGAGGGAAGAAACTTTAGCTTTTGTCTTTGTATCACCAGCACGTCCCTCGATGGCTGACACATAGTAGACACTTAATGCTTATTGAATTCAACTAAATAGGACTAAATTTCTAGACTCCCGGACCATTCTGGTCACCCTCCTCTGAAAGCATGGTAAGTTGTCAACATTCCATGTTAAATGTGGTATCCATAATTGGACATAGTAATTTAGATGTCACTTGGCCTGCTTAGAATACAAGGAAGCTATCACTTTTGTGATCTACACACTCTCCCATATGAATATAGTTTGACGTAATTTGCTCTCTTGGAACCCATGGTGGCTCTTGGTGATCACTGGATACTTTTCTAAAGGTTTGCCCACCATTCATGAAAGAGTTTATTCTAGAATTTTGCCGGAGGCTGATATCAAGATGATTAGTCCATAGTTCCCACCCCTTTTCTCCTTTTTGAAAACTAGCAAAGAATTTGCCCATATATGGTCTTGTAGCACTTCTTCCAATCTCATAAAAAATTTTTTTAATATAAATTTATTTGTAGTTTTCAACATTCATTTCCGCAAGTTCATGAGTTTCAAATTTTCACCCCGTCTCACCCTCGCCCCACCCCAAGATGGCATGCATTCTGAATAACCCTTCCCCTAGTCTATCCTCTTTTCTTTCTCTCCCCCCTTCTCTTATCCCCTTCTATTTTCCTGTAGGGCAGGATAGACTTCTGTACCCCATTTCCCGTATTTCTTATTTCCTGATAGCAAGTGAATTTTTTTTTAAATATAGGTTTTTAAAACTTTACGTTTCAAATTTTCTCTCTTCCTCTCTCCCCACCCACCCTCACTGAAAAGGCAAGCAACTCAATATAGGTTGTACATATGCAGTTATGCAAAACACTTCCATAGTAGACATGTTGCGAAAAACTAACTCTATTTCCCTTAATCCTATTCTGCCCTCCCATTTATTCTATTCTTTCTTATGACCCTGTTCCTCTTCGGAAGTATTTACTTCTGATTACCCCCTTTCCCAATCTGTTCTCCTCTCTGTCATCCCCCTGCTCTCTTGTCCCTTTCTCCCCCTATTTTCCTGTAGGGTAAGACAAACTTCCATACCCAATTGAGTGTGTATGTTATTCCCTCCTTAAGCAAATCCTATGAGAATAAGATTCACTCATTCCCTCTCACCTTCCCCTGCTTCCTCTCCACTGTAAGAGACTTTTCTTTTCTGTTTTTTTTTGTGAGATAATTTACCCCATTCTACCTCTCCCTTTCTTCTTCTCTGAGTATAATCCTCCCTGATCCCTTAATTTTATTCTCCAGATATGACCCCTTAATCTTCAACTCACCCTGGGCCCTCTATCTATCTATATACATACATATAATTTTTTTCCTCCAACTACCCTAGTACTGACAAAAGTCTCATGAGTTATAAATATCATCTTTCCATGAAGGAATGTAAATAGTTCAATCTTAATAAGTCTCTTATGATTTCTCTTTCCTACCTCTTCATGTTTACTTCCATGTGTCCTGTATTTGAAAGTCAAATTTTCTATTCAGCTCTGGTCTTTTCATTAGAATGCTTGAAAGTCCTCTATTTCACTGAATGACCTTTTTTTCCCCTGAAGGATTATACTCAGTTTTGCTGGGTAGGTGATTCTTGGTTGTAATCCTATCTCCTTTGCCCTCAAGAATTTTATATTCCATGCCCTGCGGTCCTTTAATGTAGAAGCTGCTAAATCTTGTGTTATCCTGATTGTGTTTCCACAGTACTTGAATTGTTTCTTTCTGGCAGCTTGTAATATTTTCTCCTTGACCTGGGAACTCTGGAATTTGGCTATATTCCTAGGAGTTTTCCTTTGGGGATCTCTTTCAGGAGGAGATCTGTGATTCTTTCAATTTCTATTTTGCCCTCTGGTTTACTATATCAGGGCAGTTTTCCTTGATAATTTCTAGGCTTTTTTTGATCATGGCTTTCAGATGTCCAATAATTTTTAAAGTTCTCTCTCCTGAATCTATTTTCCAGGTCAGTTGTTTTTCCAATGAGATATTTCACATTGTTTTCTAATTTTTCATTCTTTTGGACTTGTTTTACAGTGTCTTGATTTCTCATAAAGTCACTATTTTCCAATTGCTCTATTCTACTTTTTAAGGAAGTATTTTCTTCAGAGTCTTTTGGACTTCTTTTCCATTTGGCCAATTTTTTTTTTAGGGCATTTTTCCCTCATTGGCTTTTTGGACCTCTTTTGCCATTTGGGTTAGGCTATTTTTTAAGGTGTATTTTTTCAGTATTTTTTGGTCTCCTTTAGCAAGCTGTTGACTTGTTTTTCATGTTTTCTTGAATCACTCTCATTTCTCTTTCCAGTTTTTCCTCTACTTCCCTTATTGCTTCTCAAAATCCCTTTTGAGCTCTTCCAAGGCCTGGGACTGATCATTTTTTCTTGGAGGCTTTGGATGTAGGAGCTTTGACTTTGTTGTCTTCTTCTGGTTGTATATTTGATCTTCTTTTTCACCAAAGTAAGATAATATAGTCTGACTCTTTTTGCGCTGCTTGCTCATGATCCGGCCAATTACTTGAGTTTTAAACTCTTTGTTAAGGTAGATCTGCTTCCAATGTGGAGAATGTACTGTCCCAAGCTTCAGGGGTTTGTACAGCTTTTTTCAGAGATACTTGTAGGGACCTGTAAATTTTCAGTTCTTGCAAGGTGGTATGATAAGGGGTGAGGTGTTTACTCCTTTCCTAGCCTGTGACCACAAGTACTCCTTTCTGTCCTGTAACTGTGAGGAGGGTTCCTCTCCACAGCCACTACAAGCTCCACCACCAGTTCCTCCTCACCCCAGCACGCCACCCAGAACTGTGACCCAGATCCAACACAGGCAAAGCAAGAGATTCCTGCCTCAGCACTGGCAAAGAGATCCCTGCAATCCCTCTCTGATCAGCCACTGGATTCCCCCTCAGTCTGTGGGCCGGAAGCTCGAGAAGCAGCTGCCCCCCCCCCCACCACCACGCTCTTGGGGAATGAAGCTGAAACCCCTCCTTCCTTTCTCAGCACCAACAGAAACAGACTTTTCCCACTGACCTTCTAAGTTGTCTTTGGCATTAATGGGTTGAGGAATCTGGGAACCTCCACAGGTGCCTGTGATTCAGTCCTCTGAGGCCTGCTCCAGGTTCCTTGCGGCCTGCACTCCCATGCCCCGCTGTGCTGCGCTCCCAGCCCGGCATGATACACCTTTCTGATCAATCATCCAGGTTGTCTTGGGCTGGAAATTTGTTTCACTCTGTCTTTTTGTGGGTTCTGCTGCTTCAGAATTTGTTTAGAGCCATTTTTTATGAGTATTTGGAGGGGTTTGGGGGGGAGCTTAAGCAAGTCATTACTTTCACTCTGCCATCTTGGCTCTGCCCCAGTCTCATAAAATTTTTAAAGATTATCAGCAAGAGCTCTAAGGTTACCCCTACAAATTTTTCTTTGGCCTCAGAGAGGTAATTCATCTGGACCTAGATATAGGTACTTCATTTAAAATAGCCAGATAATTTCTTACTATCTCTTTAATGTCTGGTATATTTGAAACAGAACTCTTGGATATTCACTTTGGGACCCAACCTTTATAAAACACTTCACCAATTTGGAACAATGGAAAATAATATGAGAACAATTGATAGTTATGATAACAGAAGAATGTGGAGTTGATAAAGCCAATATTTAGTGAAATTTATTTAAAAGGGACTTCTGGTATAGAAAAAAGAAGATAACTAGCTTGGAAATCTTAAGACCAATGTTCTGGGCCCAGTTCTGTTACTAGTTGTGTGACCTTGAGTAAGTCACTTCATTGGGGGAGGACAGTAAATGAGCAGGGCCATGCTTAAAAGGTGGCTTCTACAGCTGTCTCCCAGAAGAGATATTAAGAACCAGGAATTGGATACTTGAAGGCACAGTTGCCTGCACTGAGCTCATCATTCCTGGTTATTGGCAGGGGAGCGGGGGAAGAGTTCTGTAATTGTTGATTAATGACTCCTGCTCTCAATCTCACCACTGTGAGAACATGACAAAGCACCTGGGAGTGTGTAAGATGACCAAGATCCCATGCGTTAACAGGCCAAGCAAAACCATTAGTGGCTGGCAGTTGTCCCAAAGTAGGCTGGAAGATATAGAGAGATTTTAATGGAATGTAAAGCATCAATCAAAAGAAACACAATAGATTTCTCAGTGCTTCTGTCCAATGCCTTCTCTTCACGTAAGTGAAGCGACAGTGTTCTAGACTTTCCAGGACTGTCTTAGTTTAAAGAACATGAACTTAAAGAGGTTTTCCAAAATGAATATTTATGGTCAGATCATTCAATTCAATTCAACAAATACTTGCAACATGAAAGGCAGAGCCTTCTAAATGAGATCCAGAATCACTCAAAAGGCTTCAGGCTACCTCTCCTCATGGAGAAAACCAGGCGGATGAGGAATATGAAAAATGCCTGTTGTCTAGACTACAAAATGCAGTTGGATGGACAATACATACACCTCAGACAGACACAGTTAATGGATGATGAACTGGGCCAGAAGAGATTAGAAGAGGGGATGGGTGCAGTTGGGGAAATTGCACGGTGCTGTTTTTCTGATCCCAAGCTTCTCCCTGAAACAATGGCTTATCTTTTTAAATAGCAATATTCATCTGGTAGTGCTATATGTCTGTGAAAGCACGGAATAGCATGAGTGAAGTTGAGAGTCACCCAAAAGGGAATGGAGAGACTCATGGTGGATACTGGGAGGCTGCAGCATGCTACCAATAAAGAATTTTGCAGCAGAAGTGAACTACGTGACCATTAGGGGGCACAGAGGACAAAGGGCTGAACTTGGAATCAGGAGCCTAAGTCCAAATCCTGTTCAAAGCCACAGGTCTAACCATGTCACTCCCTGGCTCCAAAACTTGTCAATGACTGATCATTGCTTCATCTTAGTCTGGCATTTAAGACCAGACAAAACTTATTTTCAACCAACCCTTCTTGATAGCCCTCAATTACTACCCTTTATTCACTCTGCCAACTAAATCAGCCCTGAACTTGGAGAAATGACCTCTCACCTCCATTCATTTGCATAAAACTTAGACTCTAACTATCTTCGTGACCTTGGACAAGTCACTTAACCCTCCACCTGCCTCAATTTCCCCAACTGTAAAATGGGGATAATAATAGCACCTATCTCCCAGTGTTGTTGCAAGGATCTAATAAGATAACATTTAACATAGTACCCAATACATAGTATTTCACAAATAGTTCTTCCTTCTTTCTTTCCTTCCTTCCTTTCCTCCTTCTTTCCTGACTCTATCCCTCCCTCCCTCCGTTCCTTCCTTCTCCTTTCCTCCCTCTCTTTTTTCTTTCCTTCCTTCCTTCCACAAGCCACTGCCCATGCCTGGAATGCACTCCTTCCTCATCTCCACCCTTTTCATTCTTTGCTTTCCTTCTGTCAATGTTCAGCTCAGCTTCTACTTCTTCTGTAATGCCTTCCCAGAAGCCCCCAAGCAGCAAGGATTCTCTCCCACCCCAAGCTTCCCTAGAGCATACTGTTGAGATCTTTTCCTTGCTGTGAATATTGTATATGTCTCAAATCTGCCCAACAGAATGCAAAGATGAGTCCCCTGAGTGTGGGGTCTGAGTTGTGTCATTGATTGAACCCCAGGTGCCTAGCCCAGTGAAGTGAAATGAGCACTTAATCAGTATTTATTGTCCTTCTGGTTCTTTCCTATAGTTCAATTGAGATGAATTTAAAATGTTTAAATCTCAGTGCATACTGTTGTGGCTCTAATTTAACCCACGAACACGCATCCAAGATTTAGGTGAGGAAGTGAGATGAACCTGGGCTGCTCACTTGCCAGTCAATTACTAAGTACTTATTAAATGCCCACTATGTGCCAGGCACTGTGTTAGGGGCTGAGGATACAAAGAAAAGGCAGTCCCTACCCTTGAGAAGTTCACAGCTTAATGTAGCAGAGAAGATTCTTGTTAGAGGTGTCAGACACATGGCCAAAGGTGGCCCACAACACTGAGTGCAGCTGAACCAGATTTAAAATACAACTGGGAAACGTTTAACAAAATAAATAAAAATACAATAAAACATAATATGTGGTTTTCTCAGTTGGTGCGTAAGCAGCAAGGATCCTTACGTACAGATTAGACACCGTTGGTTGTTCGTGGAACAACTCCCAGCTCTGAGATTCTGGGATCTTGGGATTCAGTGACTGAGCTGATCTAAGACCAGTCAGACCTAAAGAACCTGCACCAGAACGTGTGGGCCAGGAGCATCAACTGCACTTCCTAATGCATCAGTCACAGTTTCCATGTGGAGGGAGTCCCACGAGTCTATGAATTAATTTGCAAATCACTGAGTAAATTGAAATCGGGTGGAGGAGGGGTTTCCCTACTAATTCCAGATTTAGCAACAGAGAGGCAAAGAAAAACAGATTTTGAATATTCTCATTGTATTGTTTGTAAAAGAAGCTGAAAGGATATGGCCCCCAGGAAAGGAAACTAGGACAGTGACCAAGGAGTGGGTTAGACTCCTCCAAAGACGGGGGCAGCCCAAGATAGGACATTGTGTTCAAGGGAAGTACTGGGTTCTAAAGAAAACAATGACTCTGAAGGTCTGGGAGACCCAGTGCAGAGAGAGAGAGAAGAAGAAGAAGAAGAAGAAGAAGAAGAAGAAGAAGAAGAAGAAGAAGAAGAAGAAGAGAAGAAGAAGAAGAAGAAGAAGAAGAAGAAGAAGAAGAGGAAGAAGAAGGAGAAGAAGAAGGAGAGGAAGAAGAAGGAGAAAGGAAGGAAGGAAGGAAGGAAGGAAGGAAGGAAGGAAGGAAGGAAGGAAGGAAGGAAGGAAGGAAGGAAGGGAGGGAGGGCGTAGCTAGGTGGTGCAGAGGATAGAACACCGGCCCTGAAGTCAGGAGGACCTGAGTTCAAATCTGGCCTCAGACCAAACACTTGACACTTACTAGCTGTGTGACCCTGGGCAAGTCACTTAACCCCAACTGCCAAAAAAAAAAAGAAAGAAAGAAAAAAGAAAAGGAAGGAAGGAATCTTCAAAAAGCAAGCTGTCCTGAATACCCACAGACTGTGATAAGGAATCAAAGTGGCCCAAGCAACCTCAGAAAAGTTTTCCACTCCTTCCTCCCCTAACCCACTCCTGAATGATAACAGCCAACATTTACCTAATAGTTTATATATACATATATTTATATGTATATGTACAAGTATATTCACATATACATATATGTATACATGAGTATATCTTTAAGGTTTTCAAACCGCTTTGTATGTGCTCTCATCTGGTCCTCAAAACAACCCTGGAAGGTAGGTGCTATTATTATCCCCATTTTACAAATGGGAAAGCGACTTGCCCAGAGTCACATGGCTTGCAAGTGTCCAAAGCAGGATTTGAACACAGGTCTTGTTGATACCAAACCCTGTGCTCTCTCCCCAACTTTATCTGGTTGCCAATGAACAAATCCAAGTCCCTACCCCAGAGGTGCCCAAACCTTTGGGTACCTTGAACATTGAACATTCAGCCAACAGAAAACTCAGAGACGGCTACAGAGTGATTGTGCTCAGCCTTGCATGCGATATTTTAGGAAGGACATTGAGGTGCTGAGAACATCCAGAGAAGGGCGGCCAGGATGGTGAAGGGATTCAAGAGCGTGTGGTAGGAGGACCAATTGAAAGAACCGAGAATGGTTATCGGGGAGAAGAGAAGACTCCGGGGGGGACATGACGCTGTCTCCAAATATTCAAAGGGCTCTTACATAGAGGAAGGGCTGGACTGCACCTGGTTGGCTCCAAAGGACAGAAGGAAGAGGAGTGGAGAAAAGTTGCAAAGAATCAGATTTAGACTCAGGGTCCACACACACTTCCTACAATGAAAGCTGTCCATAACTGGGATAGACCATTGAGCGTTCCCTCTTGGAGGCCTCCAAGTAAAAGCTTTATGGCCACCCCCTTGTAGGCTATGCTACAACATGTATTGTTGGCTAGCAAGAGTTAAAACAGATGGATCATAGCTTTAGAACTGGAAGAGACCTTGGAGTTGGTAGATGGCCTAGTGGATAGAACATTGGGCTTGGAGTCAGGAAGGCCTGAGTTCAAATCCTGCCTTAGACTGTGACATGCTCTGTGACCCTGGGCGAGTCACTTAACCTTCCTCATGTGTAAAAACGTTGGGGTTGGACTTAGAGCTCTTCTGAGGTGCCTCTGAAATCCTGTCATCCTGAGTGATTTAATGCCCACCCAGATAAATGGACATTGCCAGAACGCCCAGTGGAGGGCCAGATTGTCAGGTGTCTTCCAAAACCAAGAGGCAGCTGTGCTTGCCCCTTGTGGAGAGAACAGGCAAGCCTCCCTTTATGCCTGGTCACTTCCTAGGCTGCTTACTTTCCATTTGTTCCAAATGAACCATGCCCACTTATAACCTCAGCACATTTACAGCCCAAAGGGCCTCATTTCTGCCTCATCATCTCTATCACACTCAATGATCTGTAAACATAAGCCCAAGCTATGGGATCTCCCAGTCACCAAGGCTATCACTTGGAAGTGCCCAGGATCTCAGTCAAAGAGCATTTCTGTATGTGTGTGTGTGTGCACCCATGTATGTGTGCTGTGTTGTTTTGTGTGTGTGTGTGTGTGTGTTTAACTTTTTAAATTTTGTTTATTTATTTTTGGTTTTCAACATTCACTTTTTTTTGAGATTTTTTTTTAGGCAAATGGGGATAAGTGATTTGCCTAGGGTCACACAGCTAGTAAGTGTCAAGTGATTGGTCTGAGGCCAGATTTGAACTCAGGTCCTCCTGACTTCAGGGCTGGTACTCTATCCACTGTGCCACCTAGCTGCCCCTTCAACATTCACTTTTATAAGATTTTGAGTTCTAAATATTTTCTCACCCCCCTCCCCAAGACAGCATGTAATCTGATATAGGTTATACATGTACAATCATATTAAACATATTTTCATATTAGTAGTGTTGTAAAGAAGAATCAGAACCTAAGGGGAAAACCACAAGAAAGAAAAAACAAAATAAAAAGGAGAGAGAGAGAGAAAAAATAGCGTGCTTCAATTTGCAGTCAGCCTCCACAGGTCTTTCTGTGGATGTGGATAGCATTTTCCATCATGAGTCTTTTGGAATTGTCTTAGATCCTTGCATTGCTGAGAAGAGCTAAATTTATCAAAGTTAGTCATTGCACAATGTGGCTGTTACTGTGTACACTATTCTCCTGGTTCTACTCACTTCACTCAGCATCAGTTCATGTAAGTCAAAGAGCATTTCTTAAGCATTTGCTATGTGCCAAGCACTGTGAACATAGCAGAATTCAAAGAAAGGCAAAAATCACTTTACTTGCCTTCAAGGTGCTCACATGCTCTAATAGGGCAGACAACGTGTAAAAACTAGGTATATATGTATACAGAGTAAATACAAGGTAATCTCCGAGGGAGGGCACTAGCAGCTGGGGGTGGGGGTGGGGCAAGGGGAGAGCCAAAGAGGTCTCCTATGGGCAGCAGAATTTGAGGTGACAATAGAAGGAAGCCATGAGGCAAGTGGAGAAGGAAGAACATTCTAGACATGGGGGGAGCCAGACAAAGGTGCCATGTCTGGAGATGTAGTGCTTTGTATGACAAGGAACAAGTTGGCCAATGTGGCTAGATCATAGAGAGTGTGAGGGGGAAGTAAAGAATAAGAAAGCTCCTCTAAGTGAATTGCTGTACCTGGGCTTCTGTCCTGATTGTGATACAAAGTGGGATGGACAGCCCATAACACTGGTCCGTATGTGCATTACACATGAACAAACCCTGATCTTAGGCAATTAGCTCAGTCCCCAATCAAATAAGATGAAAATGAGCAACTAGATTAGGTTGGGAAATTGTGCCACGCTTTTAATAGCCCCCAAGCTTCTCTGAGAAGAAGATCCAATAGCCTTCCGGTGATGCTGTGTGACTTCGAATCATGGAATGCCCCAGTCTCCAAATCATTAAAACTGTGGGTCACCCAAAGAGTGATGCTGTACTCACACCCTTACCCATAGAGCAGGTGCCTTGGGCTTCTTAGACTATCCGAGAGGAGAGACTCCATCTCTCTCTTAGATCCCTCAAAGTTTCACTACCTCATCCTGTCTCCTTCCTCTCTGTCTCTAAGAAGGAGATTTATTTATTCAGCCAATCAACAAACACTTCTTAAGCCCCTACTAAGTGCCACGCAGTATGCTTAGTTGTCAGGATACAGTGATAAATCTAAAATAATCCTGTCCTAGAGGAGCCTTTGTTCTTTTGGGAGGGACCAAGACGTACAAAGAAAAGTACATCTGAAATAGAAAGTAATGGGGGAGGGGCAGGCACTGGTCATCGAGGGTATCAGGAGAGGCTCCCTGCAGGAAAGAAAACTGGAGCTCAGTTGCAAAAATGTTTGGGATTTTGTGAAGCCAGGGTAAGGATTGAGGGCAGTCCAGGCATACAGGACATGGCTATGCAACAGTCAAAGACAGGAGAGATGGAAGGCAATGCAAGGGAACCAACGAATGTGGCCGAAATGACCTTCCCCAACCCCTCTTGATTCCAGGGCTTTCCCTCTGTTAATTATTTCCTATTTCCCCCATATAAAGCTTGCTTTGCATATATGTGATTGAACATTGTCTCTCCCCATTAGATTGTAAGCACCTTGAGGGCAGAAACTGCTTTTTGCCTCTTTTTGTGTCTCCAGCACTTAGCACAGTGCCTGGCACATAGTAGGCGCTTAATAAAGTTTATTGATAATTGAAATGAAGAATGAGTAGAGTAGGCAATAAAGGGTATCTTGGAGTATTTTATAAAAGATCTTAAAAGTTCAACAAAGAAATTTATATTTTAGCCTAAAGCCAGGATTCTGAATGTGGGCTTCATGGACCTCTGAAGGGTCTGTGGCTAGATTTCAGGGTGTCTGTGAAATTGGATGGTGAAAAAAAATAAATCCTTACTTTTGCTTATCTCTAACTGAAATTAAGCATTTCCTTCAATTACTTTGAAATGTTTTTTTTTTTTCTGAAGAGTCTATAGGCTTCAGCAGATTGCCAGAGGTCTAAAAAAAGTGTTGAGAAACCCTGGCTTCAAGACCAGAAGGAGCCACTATAGCTTCATGAAGAGGAGAAGGACATCTTCAGATATTTCGACTCCTTGCTTGACCGACCCACTCTCCAAGTGCCTTTGCTTCTGTCTCCTCCTGCTTCCCCCAGCCTCTAGGACCATGCTCCACCTCATTGTCTCCTCTCTTCTCCAGTGGCTTCTTCTTGTCTCCTTACAGACACAATCCTAGAAGAAACAAAGAGTCTCCTCTTGGCTCTAGCATCCCGTCTTGCCCTACTGAGTTATTATCCCATCTCTCCCATCCTCTTCACAGTCAAACTTCACCCAATGTCTCCTCCTGCCACCCTCTCTCCTCATAGGATCAGAGTTGGAAGGCCCTTAGAAATCATCAGTTCTAGCTTCCTCATTTCCCAGATGAAGAAACTGAGGCCCTAAGAGTTTAAGTGATTTGGCAAAGGCCACACAGATAAGTAAGTGTCAGCATGTGGGTACAAATTCACATCCCATGAAATTGGATTCAGAGCTTTGCCCAATTTGCCATGCCCTGCAACCCCTTGCAATCTGATTCTGCTCCCACCACTCTACAGAAAGGAATCCTCATTGTTTTTTTCTTTCAATTTTTTAATGTTTTTATTTAAGGTTTCGCACTCCAAATTCTATCCTTCCCTTCCTCCCTCCTTCACTTCCCTTCTGTCTGAGATGGTAAGTAATCAGATATAGGTTATACATGTGCAATTATGTAAAACACTTCCATATTAGTCATTTTGTACAAAAAGACTCAAATAAAAAATGAAAGAAAGTGAAAAATAGCATGTTTTGGTCTGTTTTCAGTCCAAATCAGTTCTTTCTATGGAGGCAGATAGTATGCTTCATCATTAGTCCTTTGAGATTGTCTTGGATCATTATATTGCTGAGAAAAGCTAAGTCATTCACAATTCGTCATCGAACAATATCGTTGTTCCTGTGCACAGTGTTCTCCTGGTTCTGTTCACTTCACTTTGCATCAGTTCATGTGAGTCTTCCCAGGCTTTTCTGAAATCATCCTGTTTGTCATTTCTTAGACCATAATATTCCATTACACTTGTCTGGCCATTCCCCAATTGATGGGTATCCCTTTGATTTCCAATTCTTCACCACTACACAAAAAAAAGCTGCTATAAATATTTTTATACAAATAGGTCTTTTTCCCTTTTGGGGGGGATGACTTTGGGACACAGACCTAGCAGTGGAATTGCTGGATCAAAGAGTACACACAGTTTTATAGCCCTTTGGGCGTAGTTAAGGAATCCTTATTTTTCCTAGACCTCTCCCTAGCATTTGATACTGCTGATTAATCCTTCCATTGGCTTACTTTGTCTTCCGCAGGCTCTATAGATGCCACAGCTTCCTTCTACTCAGCTGCTCCCTCTATGTCTCATTCACTGGCACTTCCCCCTCTACCAGTTTCTAAAGGTTAAGCCCTCAGCCATCATCCTCTCCACCTCCACTTTGTCCTGAGGCAAACTCATTCGTGGCTTCAGATATTGCCTCTACGTTGACGACTTTCAAGTCTCTATCACCAATCCTGACCCCTTTTCTGAGTTTCTGGTTTGTATCTCCATCTTCCTTTAAGACATCTCCACCTGGGTGCCCCCTTGGCACCTCAGACTTAACATAAAACAGCGTGGTACAGTTGAAAAGAGTATTAACTCCAGAGTCTCCTGGGGTCAGAGGACCTGGGTTCAAATCTCACCTTTGGAAATTACCTATTGGACTTAGACAAGTCACTTACCCTACTGGGGTCTCGGTTTCTTCATCTATAAAAAGGGGGAGGTGTTGAACTCGATGGTTTCTAAGGTCCCTTGGTGCCCCAGATTAATAATCCAAATGGAGCCGATTATCTTTCCTCCAAAACCCACTCCCCTTTCTGACCACTATTCCTGTCTTTAGTGCCACCCTCTACCTTGTCTCCCACATTTGAAAACCCACTGTTGTTTGATTCTTTCTTTCCCTTAATTCTCACAGTTAATAAACTACCAAGCCCTGTTGATTTGCCTTCTTGCATCCGTAAAATAAGCTGGAGAAGGAAATGGCAAAACCACTCCAATATTTCTGCCCAAAAAGCCCCAGATGGGGTTGTAGAGAGTTGGACGAGACTGAAAAACGACTGAGCCACAACAGCAAACCTGTCTCCCATTCATCCCTCTGCCCTGTTCCCGCTGCTGCCACTTACCCTGCTGCAGGCTCTCACTACTGCCCAACTACACGAGTATAATAATTTCCTACCAGTTCTTCCCTCCTCCATTCTCTCCCCAGCTCCATTCTCCACTTGGCTGCCCAACTAATCTCTTTTCTGCATTTATCTGCTTATGTCTCCCCTGTGAAAAAAATGTAAATTAAAACTAAAAAAAAGAAAACCCTTTACTGATATCCTATTGCCTTCTGAGTATTGAATGGAATCCAAAGTAACCGGTCCTTTGGGATTTGCCCATCTGGGGCTCTCAGAGGCCTTTGGCTAATAGGCATGTTCAGCAGAGATGGCTTTCTCCTGCTCACTGGAAAGCTGCCCAAATTGAGAGCAGGTTAATTGGGGGAACCTCCACCAGGCCTTAGCACTGGCACTTAGGATTTTGAACAATACCCTGTGATTTGAGCTGTCTCCCTCCCAAGGAAGGGGCTTGCTCCCCACTGTGGAGCTATGTCCCATTTGTCACAATTTGATTCAACATATTCCTAGAGAGAGGTCATTATTTAAAGGCAGAGTGTCCAGACCATTGTTGCTTTTTAAAAAATCTGCCTAATAGCTGTGAGTCTCTGCAGGGCAGGCATTGGGAGAATAATGCCACACTCATGTTGATAAGAACAGACGCTCCTTCTGAGGGGCGGCGTGAGTTAGTGAGAAGGCCACTAGATTTGGAATCAGAAAGAGCTGGGTTCAAAACCTACCTCAGATATAATCACTGAGTGATCATGGGCAAGTAATTTAACTTGTCTCTCCCTCAGTTTCCTCATCTATAAAGTGCTGTTTAAAAAAATCCCATAGCATTTTGGCTGACAGGGCTGTTGGGATAAACAAATGAGATGATGTATATAAAGAGCTCTGTGAGGCACTAAGGTACATGGGAAAGAGGGCTGGACTTAGAGTCAGAGGTCTCGCGTTCGAATCTCAGCTCTGCCACTTTCTGGGTGACCTGGGCCATTTCATGTCTTTTTCTGGGCCTTGGTGTCCTTATCTATAAAAGACAAAGTTTGGAGCAGGTGACCTCTGAGGGCCCTTCCAGCTTTGGACCTCTGATCCTACAATGCTTTCAAGCCACTTCTGAATACCAGTTATAATCACTATGATGACCACTTTGTTGTGGGGTTATTCCAGATTAGAATCCTCTTTTTTCTCCCCAGAACTGAAGCACTAAAGAGATTATCACCTTAAGTCACAGCCATAGAGAAACCTGTGAGGGGGCAGCAGGACCTTGTGTCATGGGCTATAATTGTGTGGATTTAGAAATGCAAGGGACCTTACAGGTCACTTGGCCCAGAGAAGGGACATCACTTGCCCACCGTGACACAGCCACAGAGCCAGCATTCGAACGTGAGTCCTGGGCCAGTGCGAATGCAGCCCCACAAGAAAGAGGAGCGGCAGCTTAGTCTCTGTAGGTGCTTGGGAGCTCTGATAGAACCGCTGTGGATGTCAGGACCGCAAAGGAACGGTAGATAAGACATCAAAAAGAAGACACAAGATCAGAATCTGGTCATGGAACAAGAGCTTGCTAAGAAGGGTAATAGCTGAAATTAGAGGAGCTTCTGCCTTTTCCCTGAATCCCAGATTTATTGGACACCTACTCTCCATCCAGCACAAGGCTAGGCACTGTGGAGGACATAAAATCAGTTGAAAACACATGTATGAAGTGCCTACAATGTTCCAGGCACTGCGCTAGGCTCTGGGAATACAAAGACAAAAAAAAAAAAGATCCAGTCCCTGCCCTCATGGGACTTACCTTCTAATGGGGAAAAGAATGCAGAGTGCAGCATGCACACAGGCAAAGTAGACAAGCCACCAAATGCATTGTAGACTGGGATGGCAACACAAGAGAGTTCCAGATAACATGCACTAAGAAATTTGGAGGATGGGGAGACTATTTTCAGAACCCCAGAGAAGCAGGAAACACGGTCCCTGTTCAAAGAAACGGAACCAAATGGCAGATAACTCAGGGCCATGTGAATGGGTACAATTCTATGAGTTCATAAGAGAATGAGATCACTGTGGGTTGGAAAGACCAGGAAAGACTTCTTGAGTGGGGGTGGAGGGAGGGAATTAAGGTAGGTCCTGAAAGGTACGTATAAAGATGGATAAGGGGAGAGGAGGGGAGAGAGTATACCAGGAGAAAGAGCACGAGCAGAGAATTGGGGATTGGCTGTAATGGGGAATGTTGTTGAATCATTGAGTAGACTAGCCCAGCCAGAACAGAGTTAATGAAGAGGAACGAGGGCTTGATGGGAAGAGCATTGGCTTTGGAGTCGGGGGATCTGGGTTTGAGTACGTTTTCTTCTACCTACTTTAGAGAAGTCACTTAACCTCCTCTTTAGACCTCAGTTCGGTTCAATCATGGGACATTTCCACCGTGGCAAAAGATAGGGGTTTCCTCAAATCCTCAGATGGTCTTTCTCAGCCCAGTGAGAGTTCCCCAAGCATACAGAAGTGTCATGGGCCCTTCTCCTTTGCCCCATTCACATTTTCATGACTCTCATTAATGTTCTCAGTCTGACTGCTTATGGAAGGAGGAGCCAGAAAATAAGTCCAATCATGAGCCTATTATGCTAACAGTTGGAGACAAAGCCAGAAAAGCAGGTAGGTGACATAGTGGATAGAGCATTCAATCTGGAACCAGGACTGAGTTCAAACCTTGCCTTAGACACTTATCAGCTGTGAGCAAATCACTTGGCCTCTCCAAACCTCAGTTTCCCCACTTCTAAAATGGGGATGATAATAATAGCGCCTACATAGATGGCTGTTGCGCAGTTTAAATGAGGTAACATAGGTATAGGATTTGTAAGCTTCAAAGGACCATACAAATGCTAACTATCGATGTTATTGATGCAACGAGATGGCTCAGTGGATAGAGTGTGGGCTTGAAGTCAGGAAGACTCATCTTCCTGAGTTCAAATCTGGCCTCAGACACTTACTAGCTGTATGACCCTGGGAAAGTCACTTAACCCTATTTGCCTCAGTTTCCTCATTTCTAAAATGAACTGGAGAAGGAAATGGCAAACCAGTCCAGTGTCTCCACCAAGAAAATCCCAGATGACATCATGAAGAGTCAGACACAACTGAACTAACTGAATAACAGCGTTATTGAAGGTTGAGTTGGGTGACATTGTAGAGTGCCTTGAATAGGAGACCAGGATTTTGGGATTTTAAACTACAGGTAGCAGGGAACTATTGAAGCCTTTTGAGCAGGGAAGTGATATGACAGAACCTCTTTATAAAGATTACCCTGGCAGTGGTGGGCAGGATGGATTGAGAATGGAAAAGACCAGCCAGAGAGGGATAACCAGCTAATAAACCACTACAATAATCCAAGCATAACGTGATGTGAGCCTGGACCAGGGTAGTGACAGAAGAAATCACCAGTGGGGAAGCTTCAGTCAAAGCCCCCTGGTATGTGTTTGAGATTTTCCTCTCCCTCTAGAGCAAATTCTAAGGATTAAGCATTCAGCTCTGGGATTAGCCTCCCATGAATCTGATCTGCATATTGCTGACAGGAAATAGGTTTAATATACTCTTAATCGCACCCACCATGAATAATATTTTTGTAATTATTTGGAATGCACATAGTTCCTTCTCTCCATTTATTTAAATGTTCACACATACATTGGAAATGTGTCGTGGTAGATTTGCCATAGAGCAAGCCCTTTGATTACTCTGCCAAGCCATGCCTATTTCTCCACACCTCCTCATTAAGATGCCTAACATATGCAAAAGATACTTGGCTGGCAGATCAGTCATTAATATTTAGTCCTTCTGAGCATCCAGCCAGATAATACTTGGCAGCTTAGCTCCCAGAGAGAGGTCCATAGAGAAGGTACTTGCAGGGCATTGTCATTTCTTTGGCACAGCTCACACAAGACTCAAGTTTTCCCCACTGACCACTAGCCATCTCCCTCTCGACAGACAGGGACAGACTTCAGAAGTCTGTTGACCCAGGTGCCATGTAACTCATGAAACTGAGAAACCCCATCCCAGACAACCAGCTGAGTTCTCCGTGATCATCTCCACTGGGGGAGGCCACAGGAAGCAGGTCAGAAAGAAAGTCCCTTGGACCCAATTTTGTCACACATTTCAATACCAAGTATAAGGCAGAAGAAAGAGAAAATGTCTACGGAATGGGGAACTGTCAGCCAGCGGCTGGGGCTCAGCATTTCAGACACAATGCACTTCAACCTGGATGCCACATGACAGGTTCTGGGTGACAGAGTTGACTTGTGTGAGAGATCTTTCATCTCTTGTTTTGTTCCCTAGCAATAAGAAGGTTTCATTGCTGTTTTTTCCCTCTCTCTCTCCTTTCAAAAATCCCCCTTCATTCCTGACAAGGCAATGAAGACTTTTTCCTCTCTTTATCCATATCCAAGCCCACACATCCTTTCCTCCTGGGCTAGATGGTGTCATAGTCCCACTACATCATAGGACCATAGATTCTGGGCTAGAGGAGACTCTGAAGGCCATATAATTCAACTCCTTTATTTTCCAGTTAAGGAAACTGAAGCTCAGGGATGTTGAATGATTAGTCCAAGGTCAAATAAGGGTGGAATTTGACCCCAAGTCATATGACTCCTGAGCTATTGTTCTTTCCACTGAGCAGCACTGCCTCATCCAGTGACTCTACCTCTTTTCCAAAAGGTACCGAGCCAAAACTCCAGAGGAATCCCGAGGTAGTTAGTCGAAGAAACCCATGCCATTAAGGGTTATACCACGTTTTTAAAAACCTCAATTAAAACTAACAAAAAATTATTAAACACTGATCTCATGCAAGTTATTATTCTAGGTATTGGGAATACAGAGACAAAAACGAAAAGGTCCCTGCTTTCAAATAGCTTACATTCAACTGGGAAGAAACAACACACACACACACACACACACACACACACAGATAAAGAAACACAAATTGAGATCAGTGATGGAGAGCTAGAATGTTCAATGCCATCTAATGTTTTTTATAAATAGGGAAAGTGAGGCCCACAGAAGGCAAGTGGTTTCCCCAGGTTCCACAGGTAGTATCAGAGTCAAGATTTCCTATGTCCCCTGACTCCAGTATAGACCAAATCATTTCAGGAGTAGGAGAATAACAGCTAGGGTAGCTCAATAAAGACTAGATTAAGATGATGTGTGGAAGAGAGGTTAAGTAATCTCCCACAGACTGGCTGCAGCTCCAGTCCTGAAGCCTTTGGCAATGCTCGACTGAGCTTTGGGCTTCTCTGAATAAAGCTGAAGTTGGCCTCAGCAAAGCAATGAGGTAGAATCAGATACCTTGGGCTCTGAGCCCAATGGCCAGACAAAGACACATTATTGTATTTGGTCTTGTTTTATAAAATTGATAATCACCTCATCCTGCTTCCAGCTTTGGACTAACTTCTTTGGGGAAGGTGGAAGGTATGATGAGAGAAGGGAGAGAGGAGAGACAGAGGCACAGAGGTAGAGAGAAAGGAGGTGGAGAGAGAGACAGAGAGACAGAGACAGAGAGACAGAGAGACAGAGAGAGACAGAGACAGAGAGAGACAGAGACAGAGACAGAGAGAGAGAGACATAGACAGAGAGACAGAGAGAGAGAGAGAGAGAGAGAGAGAGAGCGCAGCAGCAGAGGGAGGGAGAGAGAAGCTGACAGGTAAATGCTTTTCCCTTCCACATCTAGATGAGATTTTGGTTCATTTTAGCACAGTCTTTGTCATGGAGATATGCAGTTTTCTTCTTTTTTGACCCTGATGGAACCTTGACAAGATATTTTTAAAAATTTTTTCCATGAGATGGTGCTGACTGCTTGGCTTCTTTCATCTCAGGCATTAAACCTATAACTCATTTCATTGCTCATCACCATGAGGCAGCTTGAAAAATCCAGAAATGAAACTTTGTTCTAATAACTGAATTTTTCCTGCTTTTCTTTATCCTTAGTGCACCACTGAGTTGGTTATTAGCACTTGCACAACATTTGGTGAATCCTAATAGATGAGCTGGTCTTGCTTTCCAAAAAAAATATTCTTCTATGTAGTTGGAGGAAAGAAGGAAGGAAGGAAGGAAGGAAGGAAGGAAGGAAGGAAGGAAGGAAGGAAGGAAGGAAGGAAGGAAGGAAGGGAAAAAGGAAAGAAGGAAAGGAAGGAAAGCAGGAAGGGAAGAAAAAAGAGTGAGAACTGCACATAATTTTCAAAACAGACCCCCAAAAGCAAAGACTCTGTATCGAGACTCATGGACCTCCAGAGTGTGTTAAACCATGATGACTTCAGTGCTTCAACAATCAATGGCTCATGGATAGATGTAGAGCTCAAAGGAACCCCACTGGTCACTAAGTCCGACACCCTCATCTGACAGAACTGGGATTCAGCATCTGTGCAGTGAAAGAAGAACCAGTGTCCCTTCTGTCACCTGTATGAAGCACAGCTATTTAACTTCCTTGGGCCTCACCTTCTCCATCTGCAAAATGAAAGTGTTGGACTCTCTAACTCAAAAGTCCCTTCCAATGCAAAATCTCTGAGTCTATAATCTATGATGCTATTCCATTCAATAAATGTTATTAAGTCCCTACTCTGCGCCCTGCACCAGGCTATGTCCTGGGGATACAAAAACAAAAATAAATAATCCTTGACTTCAAGAACCCTCTGTTTCCTACTGGTCCTCATAAGTGTGGGAATTCCCTTCACAGATACAGATCACAACCCCTCTCAAACTGCATACATGACCTTTAACATTTGCTATGGCCACAAAAACTTCTCCTCCTGCAGCCAAGCTAGTGATGAGTCCCTCTGACCTCAGCTAGACTGATTCTTAGACAATAGACCCAGTCTGTCCCCTACCTCCCAGCTAGGTAGGACCTGCTGGGACTCTGACGGGCTTGAGAACTTAAAGCTACTTCCACACCACAAGGAATCCACAGAGGAAGACTTCCTTGAATGACTCTAATGGACTTGCATAAATTATTTTATTGGCTATATCTATAGCAATTTAGCAAAAAAAAAAAAGTCTTTTAGAAAATGTCTCTTTTGACCCTGTCCCTCCTCAGAAGTATTTACTTCTGATTATGCCCTTTCCCAATTTGCCCTCCTCTCTATCATCCCCCTGCTCTCTTGTCCCCTTCTCCCCCTATTTTCCTGTAGGGTAAGACAGATTTCCATACCCAATTGAATGTGTATGTTATGCCCTCCTTAAGCCAAATCCTATGAGAATAAGATTCACTCGTTCCCTCTCACCTTCCCCTGTTTCCCCTGCGCTGTAAGAGACTTTTCTTTTCTGCTTTTTTTTTGTGAGATAATTTACCCCATTCTACCTCTCCCTTTCTTCTTCTCCAAGTATAACCCTCTCTCATCCCTTAATTTTATTCTCCAGATATGACCCCTTAATCTTCAGCTCACCCTGTGCCCTCTATCTATCTACATATACATACATACATACAATTTTTTTCCTCAAACTACCCTAATACTGACAAAGGTCTCATGAGTTATAAATATCATCTTTCCATGCAGGAACGTAAACAGTTCAATCTTAATGAGTCTTTTATGATTTCTCTTTCCTGTTTACCTCTTCATGTTCCACTTGAGTCCTGTACTGCACATGTACAACCTATATGGAGTTCCTTGCCTTTTCAATGAGGGTGTGGGTGGGGAGGGAGGAGGAGAGAAAATTTAAAACCTAAAGTTTTAAAAACATATGTTTAAAAAAAATGTTTTCACACTCTACTGGGAAATAAGAAATACAGGAAATGGGGTACAGAAGTCTATCCTGCCCTACAGGAAAATAGAAGGGGAAGGGGATAAGAGAAGGGGAGAGAGATAGAAGAGAGGACAGACTAGGGGAAGGGATATTCAGAATGCATGCCATCTTGGGGTGGGGGGATGGGGGAGATGGGGTGAAGATTTGGAACTCAAAAACTTGTGGAAGTGAATGTTACAAATTAAAAATAAATAAATAAATAAATAAGTAAGTAAGTAAATAAATAAATAAATATATAAAGAAAACATTTCCACAACATACCAAAATTTATGAGATGTAGCCAAAGCAGTACTTAGGGGGAAATTTTACATGTCTAAATGCCTACATGAGCAAAATAGAGAAAGAGCATGCAACTTAAAAAGCTAGAAAAGGGACAAGTTAAAAATCCCTGATTAAATGCTGAATTAGAAATTCTGAAAATCAAAGGAGAGACTAATAAAATTGAAAGTAAGAAAACTATTGAACTAATAAGCAAAACTAAGATCTGGTTTATGAAAAAACCAATAAAATATACAAACCTTTGGTTAATTTTATTTTTAAAAAATAAAAGAAAGAAGAAAACTGAACTACTAGTATGAAAAATGAAAAGGGTGAATTCACCGCCAAATGAAGAGAAAATTAAAGCAATCATTAGGAACTATTTCACACAATTGTATGCTGATAAATCTGACAATCTAAGCAAAATTGGTGAATATTTACAAAAATATGAATTGCCTATATTAACAGAAAAGGAAATAAAATATTTAACCCAATTTTAGGAAATGAAATTGAACAAGCCATCAATGAATTCCCTAAAAAAAAGTCTCCAGGGCCAGATGGATTTACAAGTGAATTCTACCAAATGTTTAAAAAACAATTAATTCCAATCCTATATAAACTATTTGAAAAATAGGCAAAGAAAGAGTCCTACCAAAGTCTTTTTATGACACAAATATGGTGCTGATACCAAAGCCAGTAAGAACCAAAACAGAGAAAGAAAATTATAGACCAATTTCCCTAATGAATATTGATGCGAAATTTTTAAAATAAAATATTAGCAAAGACATTACAGCAGCTTATCACAAGGATAACACACTATGACCAGGTGGGAATTACACCAGGAATGTAGGGCTGGTTCAGTATTAGAAAAACTATCAATGTAACTGACCATATCAATAACAAAAATTAACAGAAATCATAGGATTATCTCAATAGATGCAGAAAAAGCTTTTGACAAAAGACAGCACTAATTCCTATTTTAAAAATACACTAGAAAGCATAGGAATAAATGGAGTTTTCCTCAAAATGATAAGTAGTATCTATCTAAAACCATTGGCAAGCATTATATATAATGGGAATAAGCTAGAAGCTTTCCCAAGATCAGGGGTGAAACCAGAATTATCACCACTATTATTCAAAATCGTTCTAGAAATGTTAGCTTTAGCAATAAGAGAAGAAAAAGAAATTGAAGGAATTAGAATAGGCAACAAGGCAGAATCTTGGCAGATGATATGATAGTATACTTAGAGAATCTTAGAGAATCAACTAAAAAACTATTTGACATAATTAACAACTTTAGCAAAGTTACAGGATGTAAAATAAACCCACATAAATCATCAGTATTTCCATATATTACCAACAAAGCCAAGCAGCAAGAGATTGAAAGAGAAATTCCATTTAAAATAACTGTAGACAATATAAAATATTTAGGAGTCTGCCTGTCAAGACAAACCCAGGAACTATATGAACACAATTATAAAACACTTTTCACACAAATAAGGTTAAATCTAAATAATTAGAAAAATATCAATTGCTCATGGGTAGGTTTACCTAATATAATAAAAATGATAATTCTACCTAAATTAATTTACTTTTTCAGTGTCATACCAATCAAACGACCAAAAATTATTTTATATAGCTAGAAAAAATAACAAAATTTATCTGAAAGAACAAAATGTTAAGAATATCAAGGGAATTAATGGGGGGGGGGAGAAATGCAAAGGAAGGTAGTCCAGCCATACCAGATCTAAAATTATATTATAAAGTTGTAATCATTAAAACTATTTAGTGCTGGCTAAGAAATAGAATAGTAGATCAGTGGAATAGGTTAAGTACACAAGACACAGTAGTAAATGACTGTAGTAGTCTGTTTGATAGACCCAATGACTCCAGCTCCTGGGATAAAACCTCACTATTTGACAAAAACTACTGGGAAAACTGGAAGATAGTATGGCAGAAATCAGGCATAGACCAACATCTCAAACAGTATAACGAAATAAGGTCAAAATGGGTACATGATTTAGACATAAAGGGTGATACCATAAACAAATTAGGAGAGAAAGAAATAGTTTACCTGTCAGATCTATGGAGAAGGGAAGAATTTATGAATAAATGAGATATAGAGAACATTATGAAATGCAAAATGGATAATTTTGATTACATTAAATTAAAAAGGTTTTGTACAAGCAAAGCCAATGCAACCAAGATTAAAAAGATAGCAGAAAGCTTGGAAACAATTTTTGCAGCAAATGTTTCTGACAAAGACCTCATTTCTCAAATATATAGAGAGCTGAGGCAAATTTATAAGAATACAAATCATTCCCCAATTGAGAAATGGTTAAAGGATCTGAACAGGCAGTTTTTAGAGGAAGAAATTAAAGCTATCTTTAGTCACATGAAAAAATGCTCTAAATCATTATTGATTAGAGAAATGCAAATCAAAACAACTCTGAGGTACCGTATCACACCTATCAGATTGGCTAACATGACCAAAGAGGAAAATTATAAATGTTGGTGAAGATATAGGAAAATTGGAACACCGATGCATTGTTGATGGAATTGTGAACTGATCCAACCATTCTGGAGAGAAATTTGAAACCATGCCCAAAGGCCAAAAAACTGTGCATTCCCTTTGATCTAGTAATATCACTACTAGGTCTGTATCCCAAAAAGATCATAAAAAAGGGAAAAGGACCCACAAGCTCTTCCTGTGGTAGTAAGGAATTGGAAATTGCAGGGATGCCCATCAGTTGGGGGATGACTGAACAAGTTGTGGTATATGAATGTAATGAAATATTATTGTGATATAAAAAATGATGAGCAGGTGGATTTCAGAAAAATCTGGAAAGACCTATATGAACTGATGCTGAGTGAAGTGAGCAGAAACAGAAGAACATTGTACACAGTAACAGCAACATTGTGTGATGATCAACTATGATTGACTTAGCTCTTCTCAGCAATACAATGATCCAAGTTAATTCCAAAAGACTCATAATGGAAAATGCTATCCACATCTAGAGAAATAACTATGGAGTCTGAATGTGGATCAAAACATACTATTTTCACTTTTTTTGTTTTTTCCTTCTCATAGTTTTTCCCTTTTGTTCTGATTCTTCTTTCACAACATGGCTAATACGGAAATATGATTAATTTGATTGCACAGGTATAACCTATATCAGATCGCTTGCTTTCTTGGGAAGGGGGAGGGAAGAGAAGGAGGGAGAAAAATTTGGAACTCAAATCTTATGAAAGTGAATGTTGAAAACTATCTTTACATGTAATTAGAAAAAAGTAAAATACTATTAAGTGGGAAAAGAAACAAAGTGTCTCCAATGATGATTCCGTGATCAATCAGGGATTCTTTCTCACGTGTGTTCCCAAGATGGCTTTTATTTCACTGAAAAAAAAATTGTTAAAAAAAAACCAGCAGCACTACAAAGTAATGGCTACAAACACACCAGTCAAAACATTTCATTTAAATGCCTGGGATGCCCCTGACAAGGCATCAGGAAATGGAAGCCCTGTGGAAAGCTCATAGTTATTTAGTCAATAAAAGCTGCCATGTGGCCACCATTGCATGGGGATAATTTTCTTTTCTTCCTTTTTTGTTTCTTTTACATTCTCAAAGGGCAAAAATGACCATTTCAAGAAGTGAAATCATCCTGTGAGTACAGAGTTGCCCAATTTATCCTGAGCCCTTCTTCTTCAACTGGATAGAAATGCCATTGGGTTTCCATCAGAGGGACTGTCTCTTGAACCTTGAAATTCTCCTTTCTCAGCTCCCAGGGAACAGACGTAGGCAGCCAAGTCCTTCAACAGTGGCCAAAGACAGAAGCTGCCCCAATGTTGGGTGTGGCGCTCCTCAGCCTGGTAAGAATTAGTCAAGCAGGCTAATTTCTCCCCACATACACCTTTGTGGCATGCCTCTCATTACCATCCCCACCCTGACTTCTCATGGAATGAGGGATCAGAAAGAAATTTCATTTGTTCATGTCTCTTCTCCCTCCCCCATCTCTCCATCTTAAGGGGTTTTGATTCATTTGTTTTACTTTTCTGTGTCCCTCTGGGCAGAGGGAGGAGTGATAGGCAGGAGATGCTAAGAGGCAGATGCTAGAGGCGAAGAAAATGTTGTTGTTCAATTGTATCTGACTCTTCATGACCCTCTGGACCTCTGTCCATGGAGTTTTCTTGGAAAAGCCACTGAAGTGGTTTGCCATTTCCTTCTCCAGCAGCAGAGGTTAAACGACTTTTCCAAGGTCACACAGCTAGGAAATTTCTGAGGCTGGATTTGAACTCGGGTCTTCCTGATTCCAAGCCCAAAGCTCTATCCACTGTGCCACCTACCTACCCCTTTTATGAAGAAAAACCTCCTAACAATTAGAGCCTTCAGAAAATGGAAAGGGTGACTTGGGGAGGTAGTGAACTCCCTTCTTGCTAGGACTGAGATCAAGAACAGACCTTACAAAGAAGGAACCTTGCAAATTTCTCCCTCATCATCTGGGACTCTTGGCTTGCCTGGCTTCCTTCAGGTCCCGAGCTAAAATCCCAACTCCGATGGGAAACCTTTCCCAATGACCCTTGATTCGAGTGCCTTTGTTCCATTGATTGTTTCTTAGTTGTCCTGTCTAGAGATTATTGGCGTGCTGTCTCCCCCACTAGACAGGGAACTCCTTGAGAGCAGGGTCCATGCTTTTGCATCTCTTTGTATCCCTAGTGCTTAGCACAATACCTGGCATGTAACAGACAGAATAAAAGTTTACTGACAGACTGAAATAATCCAGCTGAACCCCTTCATTTTCAAATTAATAACAGATAGATTGCATTTTAATAATACTTCCATGGCTTTCAAAGCACTTTACATATATCTCATTTTGATCATCACAACCCTGTGAAGTACTATTATTGTCCCTATATTACAACTGAAGAAACTGAGGTAAAAAAAAGGTTAAGTGATTTACCCAGAGTCATACAGCTAGTAAACATCTAAGGTAGAATTTAAACTCAGGTCTTTGTGACTCTTTCCACTAGAGCAACTAGAAAACTATATGAGGAACCTGAAGTCCAGAATGGTACTTGCCCAGATGGTAAGTGGCAGTGTGGGAATACTCCACTGGCCAGCTCCATTGGCCCTAAACCCAGGGCTCTTGCGATGATCCCATGGCTGCCTCCCAGCTCCCTTGTGACATGTTTTAGAGGGGATTCCTATTCAGTTACAGACTGGATGTGTATCATTCTAGATGACTCAAGATCGTACTGTCATAGATTCAGAACTGGGAGGGGACCTTAGAGGTAATCTACTACAAATGCCTCATTTCGTAGATAAAAATACTGAAGCACAGATTGATTAGTGACTCTCCCAAGGTCACACATGGATACATGGCACAGCTGGATTTCCAACCTGCGTGTGTGTGTGTGTGTGTGTGTGTGTGTGTGTGTGTGTGTGTGTGTTTGCGTTCAGTCAATTTCGGTTGTGTCCAACTCTCTGTGACTCTGCTTGGGGTTTTCTTGGCAAACATACTGGAGTGCTTTGCAATTTTCTTCTCCAGCTCATTTTACAGCTGAGGAAACTGAGGCAAACAAGGTTAAGTGACTTCCCCAGGGTCACAAAGCTAATAAGTGCCAGATTTGAATTCAGGAAGACGAATCTTCCTGACTCCAGGGCATAGTGCTTTATGCACTATGGTGCCACCTAGCTGTCCCTCCAAGCCAGGTAATCTGATTCAACATCCCATACACTTTACCCCTCATCATGTTGCCTTCTATCACTACATAGAAGGAGGTCCCTACAACTCTGAGATTCTACGAGATTCTTCCTAGTGCTACCAACACAATGTTGAGCAAGTGACATGAGCCTCAGTTTCCTCATCTTTAAAATAAGCAGTTTGCACTAAATGATCTCCAAGTTCCCTCTAAGCTCTAAATCAATTCTTCTGTCTCCGTCCTACGGCTTTTCATTGGTTAACCGATTGTGTTTTCTTAAGAAAAACTTTCCGTTGTTCTCCCGCCACCCTAAAATGATAGAATTAGACAGACAGACATCTTGTCAACAGACATCCCAAATAAGAGAATCAAGTAGACTATACTGACCTCAATGCATCTGTGTATTTTATTCAGCTCTGAAGTCATTCAACTGAGCATGCCAGAAAGCAGATCAGCACAATGGTTTGGTCATTTCTTTAGGCCTGAATTGTTCCTAGTAATCTGTAAGGGTCAATGCAGTTCCTGGCCTAAATGGGGGGTGGGGGACAAATTGACAGGGAGACTGTGAAGACTAGAACCTTGGGTTAATAGACTAGTGGGATGTATATTTAGGGGAAGTGAGCAAGGCAGAGTTTGCTGCACCCTGAAGCTAGGGACTGGATTCAATCCGGCACCTTTAACCTTGTGCCCAATCAACTCATTCTGCTTTGCGGGGGGTGCTATTTTCAGGCCGCTTCCTGTCTTTCTCTACCAGATGGAGCGTACCATGGAGATCATTCTCAGCATCCAAGAGACAGTACAAATGACACTTGCGAACACACCTAGGCAGTGGCAGTGCCAAGGCTGGTTCTGCAGAGGATGCCAAGTGGGAGGGGATTGGTATCCCTGTGCAAAGCAGAGCTGAGAGCCCACACAATTGGGAAGAAATGGAGGAAAGGGCTTAAATTAACAGGGATGGAATTCAAGAAGGACAAATACAAGATAGGGCACTGGGAGTCATAGTAAGTCCTGCTGGCACCAAGTAGAAAAGTGGCAAGGAGGAGGACAGACTCCCAAAGGTCATTGTGGAAACCTAGCTACGTACATGCCTTGGTTGTGGTGTGAAAAGTCAGTGCAGTCAATTGTTGCTTGGGCTGTGACCAAAAGAATCATAGGATCGTGGGCTTCGAACTGGATGGCACCTTAGAAGCCACCCACTTTACAGATGAGGAAACTGAGGCCTGAAGAGGTTAAGTGAACTGCCCAGGGTCACACAGCTAGTAAATGTCTTGGGCAGCCTCAGAACTCATTTCTTCCTGACTCTAGCCCCAGTGCTCTATCCATTGTACCACCCTGCCTCTCATGCAAGGGTTACAAAATCAGACACCATCTTCTCTTTTTTTGTTTTTTGTTTTTGGTGGGTTTTTTTTTTTGGCTAGGCAACAGGGTTAAGTGACTTGCCCAGGGTCACACAGCTAGTAAGTGTTATGTGTCTGAGGCTGGATTTGAACTCAGGTCCTCCTGAATCCAGGGCTGGTGCTCTATCCACTGTGCCACCTAGCTGCCCCCAGACACCATCTTCTATAGGAAACCTTTCCTAATTCCTCCCTCCTACTTCCCACAGCTAGTGCCCCCCTCCTAACCATCCCACCTTGGACTTATTGTTTATATTCTGTATTTACTTCTATAAATACATGTTGTCTCCCCCAGTAAAATGGAAGTTTCTTAGGAGTAGCAATCATCTCTTTCCTTGTAACTTGTAGCCCAGTGTCTGGCATAGAGTAAGCCCCTAATGACTGTTTGTTGGTTGATTCTCTTTTCACTGAACAGCACCACATCTGGAGTCTTGTGCCCATTATTGGGTCCATAGTGTACGAAGGATGAGAAAATGGCTCAGATTCTGAAGACCTGGGGTCAGGAGCTCAGGATGCTGGAGGAGTGAGGGAGGAGATGGTGTGTGCCAGGACTGCAAGGGCACAAGTCAGCCAAGCTGCGGAAAGTATAGCCTGGGCTGATGTGGGTGAAATTGGGGGCTAAGAAGCTGGCCTGGCAACAGTCAGTTTTTAAGCATGAGAGTTTGAACAAATCATTGGCACAAATGGGAAGGGAGGAGGACAAGCTGTTTAGCCATTGTAGTATAGAAGCTTGATCCCAATTCTGCATGGGCAGGGCATATGGTGGGTGAGGACGGGTAGAGGATTCTGATGAGTTCAAAGAGTTTTCTCAACTCTAACTCTTATGATCAAATGATCCTGTTGGCAGCTAGCTGGCACAGTGGATTTGTTGTTAGAATTAGAAAGTCCTGAGTTCAAATCCAGCCTCACTTACTAGCTGTGTGGCCTTCGACAAGTCACAGACTTGGCCTGGTATACCTCAGCTTCCTCAACTGTAAAATGAGCAGGCTGTGATTGTTTGAAATCTCTTATCCTTTCCTCCACACCAGATATGCAAATACAGTCCCAGATCTTTCATACTCATAGTGATTTTTCCAGGGTCACGCAGTCAAGGCAGCATAACAGATAGTATTTGCACCCAGGTCGTCTGACTTCCTCTGATAGATGCTTTCATGCATACATGCACACACACACACACACACACACACACACACACACACACACACACGCACGCACCATGGCACACGCAGCTCTGATGAGTACTGATGGAGATTTGTAATGGTTGGCACATCATGAACCACACAAGGGACAGCCACGCAGATCTGTGGCATTGCCAGAAGGCTGGAAAGACTACAGCTACTATGGATGGAGCCTTATATTTCTTCAACTTAAAGAAAATCCTTCCTGATTTCCTTCTGGAATGAAAACATGAACAGGCTTGAGACCTCACCTTTACGTGGAAAGAGATCTGAATTTGGAGTCCAAAATGCTAAGTTCCAATCCTGGCTCTTCAATTTTTCCTTGTATGTGTTCCTCCACTAGAATATAAGCTCCTTGAAGGCAGGGACTGTCTTTCTTTACCTGACACACAGTAAGTAAGCATTTAATAAATGCTTGCTGACTTGACTTGTCTAAGCCTTAGTTCTCTCATCTGCAAAATGGGAATAAAAATGCACAGATACCACCATCCCAAGGTGGTATTATGAACAGCAAATGAGTGTTTCAAGCTGTTCCCTACCATCAAGTACTCCAGAAACATCACCTATCACAGATCATGGTAGAGGCTCATGGTGGGTGGAGTTGATTGCAGCAGACTGCCAACAATGACTCCTTTTAGCAAATTGTGGAGACTCAGTCTGTGTGTCAAAGAGATCAAAGAAAGAAGAAAAGGACCCATGTGTCTAGTGGTCTATGTGTCAAAGAGGTCAAAGAAAGAGGAAAAAGACAAAGATATTTATAGCAGCTCTTTTTAGGGTGGGAAAGAATTGGAAGCTGAGCAGAGTGTCCTTTAATGGAGGAATGCCTGAACAAGTTCTAAAATGTGTTTGTGACAGAAAAGTATCATGCTGTAAGAAACGATGATGGCAATGGTTTCAGGAAACCTGGGAAGACTTGTATGAATTGATGCAAAGGGAAGTGAGCAGAACCAGGAAAACAATTCATGCAGTAATAACAATGTCATAAAATCAAACAATTCTGAAAGGCTTAGGAACTCAGATCAACACAATGACCAATCACAATTCCAGAGGCCGCACGACGAAACGTACGACCTACCTTCTGATAGACAGGTGAGAGGCTCAGAGTACAGATTGAGGCTTTTTAAAAAAAAAAACCAAACCCGTTTTGTTTGGCCATACACATCTGGAACAGAGTTTTGTTTTTCTTGCTTTCTCAATGGGGTAAGGAGTGAGGTAGTGGGAAGTAGAGAATGCAGATTTGAAAATAAAGCAAAATTGATTTAAAAGAATAAGCATTTGTGGAGGCAATATGGTAAAATGATTCCAGCACTGGGCTTGGAGTCAGGAAGAGTTCCAATCCTGCTTAGATACTGTGTGACTCCAAGCGAAGACGTCATTTAACCTCTCTAGACCTCCCATTTTCCCATCTGCAAAGTAAGGGGGATGCACTAAATGTCCTCTGATGTCCCTTCCAGCTCTAAATCTATGACAACGTGATACCATCATAAATGATGTCATCCAAGAGCCGTGTGACTGGAAAAGGAGAGGAACCACCAGAGATCCAGAGACTGGCATCTGTGACAGGATTGGACAGTAGCTAAAGTAGCTGATAACTCGGAGAAACCAGCTGCTGGGCCCCACCCAACACCCAAGAAACCACGTCCTGTAAGCAAGGGAGTACCTCATTCCTTAGCTACTCCACAACCAGAAGTGACCTGGGTAGGGGAAATGCTTCATAGCAACCCGTTCAAAGTTGAGCCCACTTTCCCAGGATGTATAGAGGAAAGAATGGGGTGGATGCATTTGGTATACTTTCTCAGTAAATATTCCTGTTATTAATAGTTATTTAACATTAATTTATTTTTATTGATCACTTGATATTTAGGAGAGACCGATAGGTCTAAGTGAGTTGGGGTAGTAACCATCGGCAATGGATAGGGTGGGACACACCAGAAGAGGGTTTTTGAGTGATAGAACTAGAAAGAAAATCTCCCAGCCCATCATTGTTACTCTTAGAGCTGAACTCTTGAGGAGCAGAGCTGCCCCTGAGAATGAGAGTTGTGAGAATGACCCTGGAGCATGTGCTTTATAAATGTTAGCTATTATTATTACTACCATAAGCAAGCCCTACAAAAATGTGAACTGTTACTGTTCCTTTCTTGCCAAGAAGGGACAGCAAATAAAGGGTCCTTCTACTGCAGTTCTCAGATGGAAAGGAAAACTCAGTCAGGCACCAAGCCAAGCTGGACAGGAAAATAAATCAGCCCGATGCTAATGTTGTCCAGACCCCAGTGATTTGGCGAATTAACGGACTCCATCTACACCAAAGCTCTCTTTCTTTCCTTGGTATTAGTCAACTTGGACACCCCATGTTTCTTTGTAGTCACCACCCACCTGCCCAGTAGTGGTGGAGGAAGAGGAAATTAATAAATGTCTACACACTCCATAAGAACAGGACTTTAGAAAAGTAAAAGCATAATAATGACGACAACAACAATAATACTAATAATAGACACTTCCTAGCTCACTCTTTCTTCTGGAATATTTTTCTATTATTGTTATTGTCCAAAAGGCAAGAGGGGAAAAGGAATAAGAACGTGCTGCTCATTTGCCCCGAGGCTGCCAGTCTTTTTCTCTGCAAGCAATGCCTGGACATGATTCAACCCTCGGTCACATCCAATGGCCTTCGTTCCAGATCAGAAATCTTACTGAAGTCCTGCCCAGGATTATCTCCTTCAGGGCCAATGTTTGTCTCCCATGCCGAGTGCTGGAGGAAGGTTAGGTTCTAGGGGCCCAGGAGAAGCTTTGCAAAGCCTCCCCTCAAACCTGCCATTCCCAGAAATGCCTCAATATACAACCTGAGATACTCATCTTTTAGATACCAAATACTATAGAGCTGTGGGAATGAAGTTTGGGTAGCAATGCGCTATAATTGAAAGTGTATTAGGGGACCTGATTTCAAATCCCACTTCTGATATTTATTGCCATTGTGACCTTGGGAAGGTCATATAACCTCCTTGGATGTCATTTTCCTCATCTGTAAAATTAAGGGGTTGGATTGGACCTCTAAAGTCCTTCCATGCTCCAGTTCTGTGGTCCTGTGTAAAAACAGCCCAATATTTGCCTTCAGGAAGCTTATATTCTATTGGGGAATGTAGTGTGTATACAGGTAAGTATTATTCAAAAGGGGATGTGACTAGCAAAAAGAAAAAAGTGATGTGCAAAAAAGATTCCCACAAATGGACTAGGAGTAGTTAAAGAGGGAGAGAACACTTTCAGCTGGGGGAGTCAGGGAAAGACTACCTGGAGGAGGAGACACTGAGTCATGAATGAATAAATGAGGAGGGAGAGCGTTTCCAATGGAGGATAGCTTGGGCAAATATCTGGAAACAGGAGATCATAGATATAGAACTGAAAGGACCTCGGTCACCATATAGTCCAAATCCCTCATTTTACAGATGAGGATATGGAGGCCCAAGAAAAATAAGTGACTTAGTCAACATCTCAAACGTAAAATCATCTGAGGTGGGATTTGAATCCAGGTCCTCTGACTCTACCGATCAGAGAGTCAGAGCCAGAAGGAAATTTAAAAGTCATTTAGTACAATAAACACTCATACATTCACTCCATTTAATACAGAGCATGAGGAACTCAGGAAACAGGTTAGTCACCACGGTTGGTTGGAAAATACTGTGTGAAAGGTGGAATCAGTTTGGAAGGACAGATTGGCAACAGATTATGGATAGCCTCGAAGGGTGGCACCAGTTGGTACCTAATGTTCACAAAGGATTTATTTAATTGATTTACCTAGTGGTAGAAGACCAATCCCTGAGAATCTCCTAAAAAATTCAATTCAATCTAATGCAGCAAGTGTTTATTAAACTACTAGTCTTGCGCTAGGTAGGAACTGTCTGGAGTACTAAGAATGTAGAGACCAAAATGTAAAATGTCAGACTCTGCTTTCATGGAGCTTACATTCTAATGATTTTTTAAAATAAATCCTTAACATCAGCTTGTTTATTTAACATTTCACCCTTTCTCATAAGAGGGAGGGAGGGAGAAGTGCCAGGCAATAAAAATTTCCAGAATAACAAGAGATCACAGATTTACAGCTAGAGGGCATCTTACAGCAAATCCAACTCTTTAATTTTATAGATGAGGAAACAGGCACAGAGAAAATAAGTAACTTGTTCAAGTGTGAGGAAGTATTTGAATTCAAGTCTTCCAGACTCCAATCCAGGACTCTATCCACTACACCACCTAGGTTAATGAAATAGCTGCATAATTTAGGTTACTTTCCTTCTCCTGCAACTAAAAGTCTCAAAAAATACAAAGGGTTCATGGTCTCTCTGGGGTGCCAGGATTTTGTGTATGTGTGTGTTGAAATGCTTTCCAGGGCTGACTGATATTCTTGATCTGGATTTCCGTGGAATAGCAATCCCTCTGGGTCCTAGGTAGGTCATGGTGTAACTTTGTCACTCACAGCGGTGATTGACAACATCAGAAGCCATCCTCAAAGTGTGAAAGGCAAGCACATCTATCTGTATCAACATCTGAGCAGAATTTCAGGCCACACTCACTCACTTTGCAGTGTGTGTGTGTGTGTGTGTGTGTGTGTGTGTGCATGTTTGGCTTTCCTTCTTTGGAATCACAACCTTTCTGCTACTCTTTCTTGATTCCTTTATCCAATTCCCAGGTGGCATTCCACACATCACTTTCTTGATGGGAAGGTCGGGGACAATTTCAAATCAGTGAAGACAACTTAGTTTCAGATTCAGATGTCACTGAAATGGGTTCTGAAGTAGAACCAGATGGCTCTGAGGATTGGGGCACAGGGCTACTATTCCTTGGGGACTTTTTTTTTTCTCCCTGGAGAACTGAGAAGGTTTGCTTACTTAGTTAGAAAATTATTGGTGGTTTCAATCCCCGTGCCTAAGACATGAGGTACCATGTGACCAAGGCATAACTTGCTTTTAAATCATATGTTCCTTAACAAAGTTAGGAGACTTAAAATGAGGGGGAAAGGAAAAGGGGCATAAGAAATTGGAAATTTAATTGTCTTTGATTCTTTACAGGACTGTGGGATAGTATCATAGATTCTGAATGAAAAGAAACCTTAGAGGTCATTGAATCCAACCACCACATATTACAGATGAGAAAATTGAGGCCCAGAGAAGATAAGATTCAGGGCCATGAAACTAGTAAGTATCTGAGCCTGGATTCAAACCCTGGTCTTGACCCCAACTCCAGCATTCTCTCCATCACACAATGCTGCCTCTCAAGACTAAGGTAATCAGAACACAGATTTAGAAGGGACCTCAAGGGTCACCTAATCCAATTTACTTCATCTAAAAGCTGAGGAAACCAAGCCCTGAGAGGTCAAAGAGCTGACCTCAGCTCATCCAGGTCATAAGTAGCACAGCTTCATCTTGCCTAAGGTCACACAGAGAACAAATACCAAGTTCTCTGACTGCAAATCCTACATGCTTTCCAAATATAATAATAAATCAACAGCAGCTGACATTTATGTTGCAACATGAACTCTTAACCTGGAGTCAGTAACCTTTTTAAAAAAATAGATTGATAATATTTCAGTATAATTGGTTTCCTTGGAATCCAACGTATTTCATTTTTTGCATTTATAAGCATTTTTCTGGTGGTACAGTGGATAGAATGATGGGCCTCGAGTCAGGAAGACTCATCTTCCTGAGTTCAAATCTGGCCTCAGACACTCACTAGTTATGCGACTTTGGGCAAGTCACTTAACCCTGCTTGCCTCAGTTTCTTCATCTGTACAATGAGCTGGAAAAGGTAATGGGAAACCACTCACTCCAGTATCTTTGCTGAGAAAACCCCAAATGTGGCCACAAAGAGTCATACACAACTGAAAACAACTCAACAAAAACATAAGCATTTTTTTCTGAGTGGGTGTCCATAGGCTTCCCCAGACTGACTGCCCAAAGGGGAAGGAGCCTGCTCTAAGGACTTAAGGTTTGCAAAGTGCTTTGTGTACAACAACTCATTTGTCCTCACAACAATCTGGTGAAATAGTGGTCTTGTTATCCCCACTTTATAGCTGAGAAAATTGAGGCCCAAAGAGGCTAAGGTACTTACCCAGTGTCACACAGGTAGTCTGCAGCAAAGTAAAGATACCATCCTTCTTCCTCTCTCCTCCCACTTCTTCTTTACCTTTGGAAAAATCCAGTTATTCTCGGCCCAGGGCAGTGCATTGAGAAACTCCAGAGGCAGCCAGAGACAGAATACTGCATGCCTAGCCATCTTCCACTTTACCCAGGGGGGTGAGGGGAGGGACAGGGGAGGTATGTCTAACAATGATGGAATGTTTGCCAAGGTAAATAGTGAGCCAGCTCAATCGACCCGTGCCTTAATTGGTAACTCCTGAATGGGAGAACATTCAAGGTTATTAAGATTATCAAAGCCGGGATTGAGTTGTTTAAAGCAACCATTCTGTCCCTTGGGCTTAGAATCTTAAATAGGAGGATGTATATTCCTGCCAGATCTGTCTGTGTGCTTAATAGGAAGCTGGTGTCAGGTTCAGAATAGCAAAGCATGTTTGATAAATGGGGCCATGGGATTTCTCTGTCACCAAGGAAGCACGGTTTTCCAATCCCTTGGGAGCACGGCAACGTGCTTGCATACCCAAGACCTTTGGCAACTAAGGAAAGAAAATAATCCCTGACTCATTTCTTTCCTAATTTTCTAAACACAAAGAAATCAATGGGAAAATATTTTGCAGCTTCTTCCCCATGGAGCCTCCCTCTAAGCTGGAAAATGAAATGACTCTGGGTTCTCTTCTCAATAGCTACCCTGGGCTAGGTAAACAGAAGCCTATTACCTTTGCCTGTGACATTTTCTCCCTTGTGATTAAAAAAAAAAAATAGTTCTTGGAAACCTGAAGATTTGAAAAGAGCCTAGCCATTAAACAAAGGGATTATATCTTATCACAGAATTTCAGGCCCTGTGTGCCCAACTATTATTTCAACAGTCAAGGAATCTGTTTTCTAGAGAGGAATGTCAAGTCTCTGGCCATAATCAGTAAACCTGGTCTTCTCGACTACATGGTGGCCCCAGATGGCTTGTACTCTGACGTCTGTTCATTGGGCCAATTCTCTGGGCCAGGCAGAACTGCCCCTTCATTCATGGGGAGCCAAGATGGCAGAGTGAAAGCAGTGACTTGCTTGAGCTCTCCCCCAAACCCCTCCAAATACTCATAAAAAATGGCTCTAAACAAATTCTGAAGCAGCAGAACCCACAAAAAGACAGAGTGAAACAAATTTCCAGCCCAAGACAACCTGGATGATTGAACAGAAAAGTATATCACGCCGGGCTGGGAGTGCAGCGCAGTGGGGCGTGGAAGCGCAGGCCACAACGAACCTGGAGCAGGCCTCAGAGGACTGAATCAAGGGGCAGCTGTGGAGGTTTCCAGACTCCTCAATCCAAGAATGCCAAAGACAACTTAGAAGGCCAGTGGGAAAAGTCTGTTTCTGTTGGTGCTGAGACAGGAAGGCAGGGTCTCAGCTCCATTCCCCGAAAGCATGACCCTGGAGGGGGCAGCTGCTTCCCAAGCTTCCAGCCCATAGACTGAGGGGGAATCCTGTGGCTGATCAGAGAGGGATGGCAGGGATCTCTTTGCCAGTGCTGAGGCAGGAATCTCTTGCTTTGCCCATGTTTGGATCTGGGCCACAGTTCTGAGAGGAGGTGATGGGGTGAGGAGGAACACTGGTGTGGTAGAGCTTGTAGTGGCTGTGGAGAGAAAACCCTCCTCACAGTTACAGGACAGAAAGGAGTACTTGTGGTCACAGGCTAGGAAAGGAGTAAACACCTCGCCCCTTATCATACCACCTTGCAAGAACTGAAAATTTACAGGTCCCTACAAGTATCTCTGAAAAAAGCTGTACAAACCCCTGAAGCTTGGGAGAGTACATTCTCCACATTGGAAGGAGATTCATACCTTAACAAAGAGTTTAAAACTCAAGTAATTGGCCGGGATCATGAGCAAGCAGCGCAAAAAGTCAGAGTACATTATCTTACTTTGGTGAAAAAGAAGATCAAAATATACAACCAGAAGAAGACAACAAAGTCAAAGCTCCTACATCCAAAGCCTCCAAGAAAAATATGAATCAGTCCCAGGCCTTGGAAGAGCTCAAAAGGGATTTTGAGAAGCAAGTAAGGGAAGTAGAGGAAAAACTGGGAAGAGAAATGAGAGTGATGCAAGAAAATCACGAAAGACAAGTTAACAGCTTGCTAAAGGGGACCCAAAAAAATACTGAAGAAAATAACACCTTAAAAAATAGCTTAACCCAAATGGCAAAAGAGGTCCAAAAAGCCAATGAGGAGAAAAATGCCCTAAAAAAAAAATTGGCCAAATGGAAAAGGAAGTCCAAAAGATTACTGAAGAAAATACTTCCTTAAAAATTAGAATAGAGCAATTGGAAATAGTGACTTTATGAGAAATCAAGACACTGTAAAACAAATCTAAAAGAATGAAAAATTAGAAAACAATGTGAAATATCTCATTGGAAAAACAACTGACCTGGAAAATAGATCCAGGAGAGAGAATTTAAAAATTATTGGACTATCTGAAAGCCATGATCAAAAAAAGAGCGTAGACATCATCTTTCAAGAAATTATCAAGGAAAACTGCCCTGATATATAGAACCAGAGGGCAAAATAGAAATTGAAAGAATCCACAGATCTCCTCCTGAAAGAGATCCCCAAAGGAAAACTCCTAGGAATATTAGCCAAATTCCAGAGTTCCCAGGTCAAGGAGAAAATATTACAAGCTGCCAGAAAGAAACAATTCAAGTACTGTGGAAACACAATCAGGATAACACAAGATTTAGCAGCTTCTACATTAAAGGACCGCAGGGCATGGAATATAAATTCTGAGGGCAAAGGAGATAGGATTACAACCAAGAATCACCTACCCAGCAAAACTGAGTATAATCCTTCAGGGGAAAAAATGGTCATTCAGTGAAATAGAGGACTTTCAAGCATTCTTGATGAAAAGACCAGAGCTGAATAGAAAATTTGACTTTCAAATACAGGACTCAGTGGAACATGAAGAGGTAAACAGGAAAGAGAAATCATAAGAGACTTATTAAGATTGAACTGTTTACATTCCTGCATGGAAAGATGATATTTATAACTCATGAGACCTTTGTCAGTATTAGGGTAGTTGGAGGAAAAAAATTATATGTGTAGATAGATAGATAGATAGATAGATAGATAGATAGATAGATAGATAGATAGAGGGCACAGAGGTGAGTTGAAGGTTAAGGGGTCATATTTGGAGAATAAAGTTAAGGGATGAAAGAGGATTATACTTGGAGAAGAAGAAAGGGAGAGGTAGAATGGGGTAAATTATCTCACAAAAAAAAACAGAAAAGTCTCTTACAGTGGATGGGGAAACAGGGGAAGGTAAGAGGGAATGAGTGAATCTTATTCTCATAGGATTTGGCTTAAGGAGGGAATAACATACACATTCAATTGGGTATGGAAATCTGTCTTACCCTACAGGAAAATAGGGGGAGAAGGGGACAAGAGAGCAGGGGGATGATAGAGAGGAGGGCAGATTGGGAAAGGGGGTAATCAGAAGTAAATACTTCTGAGGAGGACAGGGTCAAAAGAAAGAATAGAATAAATGGGAGGGCAGGATAGGATTAAGGGAAATAGAGTTAGTTTTTCACACCATGTCTACTATGGAAGTGTTTTGCATAACTGCACATATACAACCTATATTGAGTTGCTTGCCTTTTCAGTGAGGGTGGGTGGGGATGGAGGAAGAGAGAAAATTTGAAACCTAAAGTTTTAAAAACATGTATTTTTAAAAAAATGTTTTCACATGCTACTGGGAAATAAGAAATACAGGAAATCGGGTACAGAAGTCTGTCCTGCCCTACAGGAAAATGAAAGGGGAAGGGGATAAGAGAAGAGGGGAGAGATAGAAGAGAGGACAGACTAGGGGAAGGGATATTCAGAATGCATGCCATCTTGGGGTGGGGGGAGGGGGGAGATGGGGCAAAAATTTGGAACTCAAAAACTTGTGGAAGTAAATGTTGAAAACTAAAAATAAATAAATTTATATTAAAAAAAAAAAAATTTAAAAATAAAAAAATAGTTTAAAAATAATTTTAAAAAAAGAACTGCCCCTTCATTTGGCTGCAGATCAATGAGCATTTATGGAGCAAGTCTGATTAGACTTGATCTCTTCCTCAGTTCCACAGACAACCAGAGGGACCAATAAATCTGGGGGTCTAAACACTGAGCACCAAGGGAACTATCCTAACTCCTGAATGCATCTTTATTTAGCTTATTCATGCCTAGAGTGTGCATAAAATTATAGATGTAAAGTTAGAAGGGACCTTAGAAGCCCTTAAGGTCAAGTATCCTTAACCTAGGGTCTATGAACTTGTTTTAAAAAATACATTTTGATAGTGGCTTTCCTTTCCTTTATAATCTATGTATTTTATTTTGTACATTTAAAAACATTATTCTAAGGAGGGGTCCATAGGCTCCACCAGACTGTCCCTTATACATTTTAAAAATTAATGTAAAATGTACATTATGCATTTTTAATGTATAATGGATCTCTGATGCTAGCCCAAGCTCCTCTTTTTACAGTTAAGGAAAGTGAAGTCTAGGGAGGATAAGTTGACTTGACTTAGCTCACCCAGGCAGTAAGTGTCAGAGACAGGATTTGAACCTAGGTCCTTTGATTTCGGAGTCAGAGTTCTTGCCCCTGTATCCCACAGGTAGATGAGGGAGTCTTGCCACTGTATCCCACAGGTCGGAGTGAGGGAGTCTTACTCTAGGTTGCTACATTTGGTAAAAGTGTATGAGCTCCCTTTGTTTTCTTCCTGGTAGAAGGCAATGAAATTCTCAATGGTCAAGAGTCACTTAGATCATTTCTCAGTCCTGGCAGGGCTGACCAGCTTCTGGTTGGTTGTCTTGTGCCAGGACTATCCTGTTTCAGGACAAACACCTTCCCATGCCCTCTACTGCCTCTGGTATGGACTGACCCAAATCCTGCCTGGATCCTATGTGTTTGTTTTTGGACCAAATCTGTGTCTTAATCTTATCAAGAATTCCCATTTAGGAAATTCTATTCACCAATGCCATAGACTTGACATTCTTCTTGAAGGCAGCCCTTTGACTGAATCCAAACTTCACAGAACAAATCACCTTAATAAAAGGATTTATTCTGTGAAACTTGGACTCAGTCAAAAGGCTGTGCCCAAGGACTTAGAAGGCCACATGGAAGCTGCAGTTTCCCTACCCCGGTAGAGAGTTACTTGGGGCACTACTAAGTTAAGACAAGCAATTTGCCCCGAGTCACATAGATAATATGCGTCAGAGATAGGACTTGAACCCAGGTTTTCCTGACTCAAAGGTGAGTTCACTATCCTCTGCACCACAGCTTTGTTACTCTTTGTTTTAATATTGATAAATGATGATGCAGTAAATCCCCTGAGAGGGAGCAAATGGGTGACACAGTGGATAGAGTCAGGAAGACTTCTTTGTGGTTCAAATCTGGCCCCCAACACTTACTAGCTATGTGACCCTGTACAAGTCACTTAACCCTGTTTGCCTCACTTTCCTCACCTGTAAAATGAGCTGGAAAAGGAAATGGCGAACCACTCCAGTAGCTCTGCCAAGAGAACTCCAAATGCCATCACAAAGAGTCAGACGTGACCAATACCAACAAATTCCCTAGAAGCATCAGCAGTGTATTTCTTCCTCAAGTTTCAAAGAGATTGCTACACCCTATTATAATACTATATGAAGGTATATTAGGCATGGTCCTTACCTTCCAAAAACTAAGTTGAGTTAAGGAGACAATTAGCCCATGCTACAAATCAGGACCTACTTAACTGCTAAATTAATAAAGTTCTAAAGATGTAATTAAATGCTACTGGAATTTACAGAGAGAAGAGATCAATGAAGGCTGGAATGGTTACTCCCTAGCTGTGTCGTGATGGCAAATCACTTCCCTTCTCTGGGATTCATTTTCCTCATTTGTCAAATGCAAGGTCTGCCTTAAATCATAAGCTCATAGGTTCTTACAGCCTATGATCTTAGCCCTAGAAGGCATCATGGTGGACAAGTAGGGTATGAAGAGGAAGCTATGGGTAGGATCTAGGAACAAAGAAAGGAGAGGAGGAGACCTTTTAGGTATGTGGAATAGCTCACAGAGATGGAGAGAAGGGTGATGTTGGAAAACCACTGATGGCCGTAACCAGCAGCTACATCCTACTTTGGTGCTGCCTCAGTAGGCATTAGGTTGCCCCTCCCTGAAGGTCTTCAAGCAAAACCTAGATGTCTGGCAGTACATTGTAGAGGGGATGCTTCATCAGGTAAGGGGTGCGCTAAATGGTCTCTGGGGTCCCTTCCAAATATAAGGTTCTGTTGTAGTCATAATAAAGAGCCAGAGGCAACATAAGCACCTAGCATGCCTTCTGAATCACTGGGAAATGATTTTGTTACTTTGGGAAGAGTTTTCATTCTATGCATTTTTAAAATTTCTTAATTCTTTGAAAATTGATTATATATAATGTGTGTGTGTGTGTGTGTGTGTGTATATATACACGTATATATATATACATATATATGTATATATATATACATATATATATACACATATATATATATAATATACATATATATATAATATATATATATATATATATATATATATATATATATATAATGTCTACCCTATCTATATGGTAATTCCCAGCTAACCAGAACACTTCATTAACCTGAATACCCTATTTCTTGACCATTTTGGATAAATAATGAAGAAAAATTAATTTACTCTTTTCACATACAAACATTTTTAAATGCAGTTTAGCCTAACCCCACATTTGTTTATTTAATATTTGTTAAATAATTGTGTTCTAGACAGCATTGCAAAGGCCAAAGATCTCAGGATCATATATGCAGAGGTAGAAAGACTCTAAAAGGTCCACCCCCCACCTCATTTTGCAGACGAGGAAATTGAAGTACAGTGGGAATTGTCCACAGTCATAAAAGTGCTCATTGTCAGAGGCAAGAGTACCATGATGCTTACAAGGAGGTTTCTTTTAAGATTTTTTTTTCAGTTATCAAAGATTTATTGTGTCTTCCTCCCCCCCACCCCATTGGAGAAGAAAAAGAAAACTCTTGTAACAAATCTGCATAGTCAAGCAAAAGAACTCCCCCCTTTGGCTATGTACAAAAATATGTTTCACTCTTCATCATGAATCCATCACCAAGGAGGCTACATTTCCAGAAGCATCAAACCAACCTTCATATATTTGGGTACACATCTAGGAAGCAGGCACTCTATTATTGATCTCTCTCTAAGCTCCTAGACAACTTAATTAGATCTTTATCACTTTATTAATTTACCACCTTATTTTTATAGGCACTTTTGTTGGCTGGGGCCAACCTCATTATACATAATTTGCAAAGGTGGTAGCTGATTCTAATTGTGTAAGGCGCATGGCAGGCTGAAGTCATTCCCCAGACCGTACCAAGGCAAGTGGACTTCCAGGAAGAGCTCACATTGGAGGTGGACTTTGAAGAAGAGGCCAGAGAGAGCTCCTGCAGCTTCTGTCAAACAACCCTTTCTAGGGATGGAGAAAATGCTGCTGAACTTTTCTGACGATGCCTTAGTTTTATGGAAGCCATTAACAAGAGAAGCCAGGCAGTGAAGGGAGTTTTTATGACACGTCTCGCAAATTGTCTGATTTTCAGGACGTGGTGCTATCTCTTTTTTGATGCCATGTATGATAATGATTCCAGAGAAGTGGCTTTTGCAGCCAAGGCCATTGTAAACCAGTTTTCTTTTATTTTAGTCAGCATTGAAGTCAGTCTCCAAAGATATTGTCATCATTAACTGCCTGGCACTTCTGGCTGGGGAGAAAATTAGGAATGTGTGGGCATATCACACTGGCACATCACATGAAAATGTTAGCAGGCCCAAAAGAAAATGGATTGGATACATGAACTGCCTAATCTGGAAAGGTTTTCATGACAATGATTTAAGATTGAGTATAATATTGATTAACTCAGATCCCCAGTCCCAACACACACTTGCACACACATATACACACGAAGACTCATGCATACACACACACACACACACACACACACACACACATATCACTTTGCAGAATATGGGAATAAAGCAAAAGTGGCTAACAACCACCATCACCACCCCTCTGAAAATCTAATCATGAGAAAAGTTGAGTGATCTCCGATATGGTTATTGTACTGGGTGTGTGCTCTGTGTGTGTGTGTGTGTGTGTGTGTGTATGAATGTGTGTTTACTTTATAAGAAACCCTACTGCCTGCTGAGGCAAGTTATTCTGGAATACAGCTAAGCTTCAAGTAGACTGAAATATTTTCACATTGTTGACGTTTATTTTCTTTAGCTGAGTACACTGGCTTTCTGAACAGGTGTTTTATAAAATTAAGCTTGTGTCGAGATGGGAATTTCAGTTTGGAATGGGGAGTTAACACAGGTGGCTGAGATGACTTGAAAATACTTTTAAATTTGTTAACCTCAGATATTACCTTATGAAAACAGAAATCAACATAGCAAGCATAGAGCCCAATTCTGACTACATGGGCCAACAAAGATATCTGTAACTTCTGTCCAGATACATGAAGGTCAACCAAAGGGAGATGACTGTGTGCAGCTGACAGTGATAAAGGCTTTAGAGAGCTCAGCCTGCAGTGTCCTGGGGTGTCCAGTCCACAGGAAGAAAAATAAAGATGACTTGGCACAGAAGATGCTCATGACATACGACATCTCAAACAGGGACACTCGGTGGCAAGCCCAAGCACAGGAAGCTGATAAACTGTCCTATTATTTGTGAAAATGTGGACACATGAAACATCAGGAAGGTTCAGCCTTGTTTCCTGCACACTGTTGTCTATATCACAAAACCATCATGTGACCTGAAACTGAAGCTGAACCGCTGGGCTGCTCAATTACACAGGACAGACTGATTTCCTAGGGGGCAGTTCTTCCAGGGGAAGTGGTTGTCAGTGACATGAGGGAGTGATTAGGGCTGTGGTGCTGGTAGTTACTGTATATATCTGAGCTTGTTCAATTTCCCATTGGCATCATTAATAGAATTAAATAAAAAAGATTGCTTTTTCACTCAAGTATGATTTTTCTAGGGCAGCAAGGTGGCGCCATAGTGCATAGAGCGCTGGACCTGGAGTCAGGAAGACCCGTCTTCCTGAGTTCAAATCTTCTCTCAGAAACTTCCTACCTGTGTGACCCTGGACAAGTCACTTAACCTTGTTTGGCTCAGTTTCCTCATCTGTAAAATGAGCCAGAGAAGGAAATGACAAACCACTCCCGTATCTTTGCCAAGAAAACCCGAGAGAAAGAGTCAGATATGACAGAAATAACTGAACAAGTACAATCCTGTACCTTACTCATTAATCTCCAACTGTTTTCAATAATTGATTAATCCAAACCAGGCATTTCCCTATTTGAATACAATACAACAAACACCCTGAATCTTCCAACTGGGATGTAAGAACTTTGGGGAACTTTTAGAAGATTCAGGATTTTTAGCATCTTCACTGGGAGTTTGTTCATTGCATGGCTTAAGTGTGTGTGGCGGGGGGGGGGGGGCGGTGTCTCAGAATAATTGGCCAAGATGGAGGAATAAATCTGAAAATCAGGGTGGAAAATAAAAGGAAGAGCAGCAAGCAGAAGGGATCGTCCTGGCAGGTGAATGGCCCAGAGATTCAAGGTGTGAATGGGCTAGATGGGTGTTCAGACACCAGGTGAGTGGGATCAATGGAATTCATGGTTGGGCAGTGGCTGGTAAAGCATAGCATCTGATACAGTCCCCAGGCCAGGCGACCGGCAGAGGTCTAGGCAGGTGGTCAATCTCAGGCGTTTCTAAAGCTAAGCAGCAGGATTTGGGTCCAGAGCAGGACTCACATCTCAGCAAGGACTGCCCAGGAGCAAGGCAGGACCCTCATTCTTGGTGGAACTGGGAGATGATCAGGACACCAAGATGGGGGCTTAGGTGAGGGCGACCAAGAAAGGTGCCCAGTTAGGGCATTTAGAGTGCACTTTAATTCAACATTCATTAAGCATCTATTATGTACAAGGCAAGACGAATCTCCAGTGAATCAGAATTGCAGGTGAGCCACAGGTCAAGGAAGAGCCGCATGGTATGAATAAGAATACTGCAGCATCTTTCCACTGGTGATTTGCATGCAAGAGGCGGTAGAGTCATCGTGAGGAAACGCAAAACAGAAAACGAGATGAGGCGCCCATGTGACAAGATCGAGAGACGAAGGCTGCACAAGTACTGCCCTGATGCTGTGTATGACCTGTGAGTGGACATTCTCTCCACTGCGACATCTCTTGACCCATCCGTGCCATCATCCGGTGACTTACGGCATGGTCATAGCCCAAAGCACAGAGAAGTTAAATGTTCTATCCAAGGTCACACAGCAAATGCCCAAGGCAGGGTTTGAGCAGTGGTCTTCTATCTCTTATAGCATGTGGCCCCTCTGTGGCACTGATATAAACACAAAGACATCCAGAGTAGCTGGTAGTCAGTAATCGTTTGAAGATTTCAGGTTTGCAAAGCACTTTACAAATATTGTCTCATTCAATTCTCACAGTGCTATTATTAGCCCCATTTTACTGATGAAGAAACTGCAGCTGAGAGAGGTTTGGTGACTTCCCCAGGGCTACAGAGTTAGTATTTGAGGCTGGTTTTCAACTCAGGTCTTCCTGATTCCAATTTCAGCCTTTTGGAGTAGGACTTTTAGACCATTGGTTAGAATTCCTATAGAGATTTTATATGAGCATGGGGCAAGAAGGGGCAGGGGAAGCAGAAATCACACAGAATGAAAAGGCAGGAATGAGTGAATCTGCACCTATACAGGCAAGAGCCAAACCAAGGAAATGTGGAAGACTTGCACATGGCAGACACAACCCCTCCACTCCAAAGACTTTACCTGCAAATTATCTAAGCTTAATTTGATTCCAGGATGGCCTGGGAGTCTCATCACTGTGCCTTCCTCTTCCAACAGTGCAGGTTATAACCTCCTCACACCTTTCAGTCCTCTGAGATTGCTAGTGGCCTCCTTCCCAAACTACCTTGTATTTAACTATTTTGTATATGTTTATATTAATTCATTTTGTATTTCAGATGTGTCTATTTTTAATGCATTTGTTTTCTCCCCCATTAGAAAGGAAACTTCTTGTGAGCAGGGAATATTTTACTCTCTGTTCTCATGTACCCAGAGCCTGGCCCCGTGCCTGGCACAGAATGGGCATTTCATAAGTACTTGTCGATTATAACAGGCACGTTCACAGGGAGAGCCCACGCACATGCCAATGAACCAGCAGCCCCTTTGCTGCGGTGGTGCTGCTGAGAGAGCACAGTCCTCCTTTCCCAGGCTTTAAGGACCTGGGCTGTCACACCTGCTGCCCTCCATGTCGCCATGCATACTTCCCTCTTCCGTGTCCTGCTCTCTTCTCCTCTGCTGTGATGGATAAGGAAGGAGGAGGCGCTCTTGGTGGCTTGATGACTCTGATCCTGGTATGGCCCTATAGAGTCTCATCTGCTGCCCCGTGGAGCCCAGATCCCGTGGGAAGAGCCCTCCTCCTTCCTGCCCTTAGGTGGCCCTGAGTCCTGCCTCCAGGCCTGGCTGGGTCTGGGAAAAATCAGTGAGAATTTTTTTTTTCCCCACTTTTTTGACTCCTCTGTTGCTCAGCCTTTAGAATGTGTCCCTGGGACTCTAGTTTGTATGGGCAAGGAAGGTAAAACAAATTAAAATATTTAATTTTAGAAGAATACACTTCTGGTCACCATCTCTTACACTCCCCCCACTGGCCCCTTGTGGCCAAGTATGCAGGCCTAGGGTGCGGACACCACTTGGGAAGATTCTTTTTTAGCCAAGAAAATGAAGCTAAAAAGATTGTTCTGTTTTTAGGGGCTGGCTTTGCATGAGCCCTTGGCAAAGCTTCTGTTTTTTACCTAGAGCAACATTGATCTTTTTTTAATTAGGTTTACTTCAGTTTTCTTTTCTTAGTTATTGCAATGGCTTCTTAATTGGCCTCTCTGCCCACTCCAAACTGTCCCCCACACAGCTGTCACAGTGATTTTCCTCAAGGCTGGTCTGATGGTCATCCCCTTTCTCAATAAACCCCAGCAGTTCCCGATGGCCTCGAAGATCCAAGACAAAGTCCTCTGGTTGACTTCTGAACTGCATCATGACCTGGCCCCCCGCAGCCTCCACGTCAACAGCAAACACCTCTGGCAAGTGCTTATGTCTTAGGCAACTAAATGATGCAAAGGATAGAGTGACTGGGCATGGACTAAGGAAGACTTGCATTCAAATTGGGCATCAGACACTTACCAACTCTGTGACCCTGGGCAAGTCACTTAACCCTGTTTGCCTCAGTTTCTCCATCTCTAAATTGGAAATAATAACAGCACCCACCTCACAGGCTTGTTGTGAGGATCAGATGAGATAACTTTTTTTTTGGTGAGGCATTTGGGGTTAAGTGACTTGCCCAGAGTCACACAGCTCAGTGGGGGTCATGTGTCTGAGGCCAGATTTGAACTCAGATCCTCCTGATTCCAGGGCCAGTGCTCTATTCACTGTGCCACCTAGCTGCCCCGAGACAACATTTTTAAAGCACTTAGCCTGGCACATAGTAGATGTTATCTAAATGATTATTCCGTTCCCTTTCCTCTTTCATCCTTGGGATGAGTAATCAGAAGATGATCAAAGTTAACTTTGTTATGTTTTCCAAGGAATGATATTGACATATTGGAGACGTCTTGTAATAGAGAAGCATGAGAGGGCTGCATACGTTGCCAAGGGAGAATTGGACAGGAAGAGTGCTGTAATGATGTCATCAGGGAGACAATGAGAAAAGGTGTGGTGGTCAGTTACCAATGGGCTAACCATGTCTCCATCAGATTCCATGCAACGTCAAGAGGGCTAACGGAGGGCCCCAGCAGGTCGGGTGGAGCTCCTTCAAAGGATTCATAGGAAGAAATGAATGAGTCCCACCAGATAAAGAAGGAATGAATGAGTTCCCATCTGTATTTTTAGAGGAGATTTCTATGTCAGTGGGGCAACTAGGTGGCACAGTGGATAGGGTACTGGGTCTGAAGTCAGGAAGATTCACCTTTCTGTGCTCAAATCTGACCTCAGACACTTACTGGCTATGTGACCCTGGGCAAGTCACTTAACCCCAATTAACCCTTCTGCCTCAGTTTCCTCAGCTGTAAAATGAGCTGGAGAAGGAAATGGTAAAACACTCCAATATCTTTGCCAAGAAAACTCCAAATGGCATCATGAAGAGTTGGACATGACTGAAAAAACTGAACAACAACAAATTCTGCATAGGTGGGATCACAGATGCATCAAAGAAATCTGGAGGGGGGCTAAATTTGAAGTTAGGGGCTGAGCAACCCACCTAGCAGTGGGGACTTGGGGATGAGAGGGAGGGGGCCTTCAGACAGCCAAGTCAGTCATTATGCTGTGAAAATCTCTGCAGTTTTCAATTCCCTTCACAAGAGTCTTCTGAGTGGGTTTTCTTAATCAATCAACCACATTCAGCACTTTGGACTGAATCACCCAGTTTCTCTGTCATCTTGCTCAAGGAAGAAATTGTCTTCCTGATCCATGAAGCAGTCATGAAAGGAAGACCCTAGACACCCAGCACACTCCCTCCCCCACTGCTTGAAGCGACAGGACTGCTTTGTCATCAGCAGAAAGAGGCTCTATTTTCACCCAAGCACCTTTGTCTTTCGCTCTTTTCCCTTTGCTGGTATTACTCAGGCAGTTGTACTGAACAGTCCCTTAGCAGCCATCATTCACACTGGATCGGAGACAACTACACTCTTGGAGTTTAAAAAAAAAAACATCTCAGCTACACCAGAACATAACTTTTAAACCAGATTTTAAAAGGAAGTGACAAAGGTGTTGAGGGGCTTCTTTCCCCTCTTGCTAATCAAAGGTGATGGTCCTGGTGGGGAGGCAGAAAATGCCTTTGGCAAAACCAAGCAGGAAGCTCAATTTCATCATTTGAAGAGTGAAAACTTTGTCTATGGAGCGGAGGAATATTTTAATTAAAAAAAAAACCTTTCCAATGTCCCCACTTATTGCTAACACACATGCCGTCGTTTGCCTAAGGCAGACAGATGGTGGGCTCCAATTTCCAGTACAGCCCAGTGCGTGACATATAGTAAGCATTTAATAAATGCTTTTTGACTTGACCCTCTGCCCTCCACCTACTACAAAAACAGCCTTTGGCTGGAATGACAATGGGTGCCTCCCATCTCTGAAAACTGTATTTAATTGCTTGCCTTCGCAAAGAGGGGAGGGAAAGAATTTGGAACCCAAAATTTGAAGAAAAAAAGGTTAATGTTTTTACATATAATTGGGAAAAATAAAATATGAAATTAATTTTTTAAAAAACTTTATTTAGATCTCTAGCTGATTTCTTTGCACCACGCAATAGTTTAGCAACAATCCTTTCTGGGAGAAGGAAAAGCAACACACAAACATTCCAGTTTACAGATGAGGAAACTGAGGCCAATAGGGTTAAGTGACTTGTCCAGGGTCACGAAGCTAGTAAGTATCTAAGGTGGGATTTGGACTCAAGCCTTTCTGAGTCCAAGCTGAGACAGCAGCAGTTTAATGGAAAGAATGCTGGACCTAGCATGTGAAACTCTTCAAATACCAGCGATGCTGCTATCTACTTGTGTGACCTCAGGCAATTCACTTAAGCCTCTGTGAGCCTCAGTTTCCTCATCTGTAAAATAGGGTAGCAGTGTCCTCACAGCAAACCTATCTTATAGGGTTGTTGTAAGAATCAAATGGTATGTGAAAAAGTGCTTTGTAAAACTATGAAATGTTAATTATCACAATTGTTTATTTTTTGTAGTGCTGTGAAGAGACTAGAGGTCCAACCTTGGAGTTGGGGTTCTAGCCCGTCCCTGAAATATATTAGCAGTGTGACACTGGGTAAGTCACTTCCCAGGTAAAACTCTCAAAGGCTATACATTAAACAAGCTGCTGGCCTAAATCAGTGGAAGGAGCTTCTATACCAGGAGCTCCCTTTGCAGATGATGTCACAGGTATGGCCCCCCACCCCGGAAAATAGTATTGTCATTCTTAATTTATTGTTGTCTTCTACAATGACTGTCCTGAATCTGTCCCATTAAGTTTGTAGAACAAGACAATTGGATTCCAGCATGGTTCTGGAACTTTTTTTGAATTGCAATGCATTTTTTTTTAATCTCTTTGGTGGTCAGTCTGGTAAAGCCCTTCTCACAGTAATGTTTTAGATGCATAAAATACACAGGCTTACAAGAGAAACTGATAATATTGAAATAGTTATCAAAATAGAAAAACATTCATGGACCTCAGTTTAAGAATTCTTGTTCTGAAGGAACAGATAGCTAGACTTGGAGTGAAGAAAACTAGAGTTCAAAATCTCCCTTCGAAAGTGATATGGTGTGACCTTGGTGAGGTGTGACTTTGGTGTGAAGTGACTCTGGGCAAGTCACTTTACTTCTCTCCTCCTCAGTTTCCTCATCTGTAAAATGAGAGGCATTAGACTCAATGGCCTCTAATGTCCCTTCCACTTCAAAATCTGTTATCCTATTAAAGTGTAATTATTGAGAAGCCCCTCCCTGCCAAAGACTGAACTGTATGTAAACCCAGAGCTAAGGTTAGAACTCTGGTTACAGACACTGCATTCGTTGAATATGGGGAAAGGAAAAAATCCTCTCACATGCCCATGTGAGTTTCCAAGCAGGAGATACCAGCAGTGGAATAGAAGGCATCAATGGCCGTCCCTGTGCTCTGTCATTGGTGGGAGTACAATTCAGCATAGGTAACTAATGCAGCAAAAGTCAATCATGAGAGCCCAACTCAGTTCCCTCTTATTGACTCCCTTTTCCAAGCAAGAGCCAGCACAACCTGAGGGATGGCCAAGGAAAACATGCCTGGGAAACTCTGTTGTTAGGACCAATTATTTTGGGGAAGATCCTTTTTAAGCCTAGAGCTTTGAGATTCCTCTCCCTCACCTACTTCACAGGAGCTGCCCTCAGCCTTATTTCATTTGTTGAAGCCTTCTAAAGGGTTTTCAAACCAAGAGGGTGCAAGGAGGAGAGGGCAAGAGGCATCTCAGATATGCAATAGCCCTGTGCAATAAATAAGGCATGTCCTGAAAGAGACAGCCAGAATGGTTATCACACAAATATTTATCTTTGGACCAGCCCTTGGCTCTGAATAACCTTGCTAGAAGACAAATTTCCTATTCTGGCTGGGATTCAGAGGTCATAATCAGAAAATGAAAAGCGTACTGCACTCTCAGGGAAGATGGGCAGCCATAGCAAATGGGGGAGAGGGGAGGTGAGACAAGGTTGGGAAATGGACTTTGAAAAACCAAAGGAACTTGCTGGCTCTGTCTGCTTTTAGAAGATCACAGCCTCAGATCCAAAGCTCCTGAACTTGGTGGATTAAAAGGCAGTTAATCTGTGAATAATGCTAAATCAAAAGAATGCCTATCCCCTGCCCGAATATGAGAAAAATCTCACCTTGGTGAATTCAGATCTTTCCCACCCAGGAGAATGGCATTCTCCAAAATTCAGCCAGCAACATCTCCTTGGAAGATTAGATGACATAGGCCTGTAAAGTCTAACATGAGTGGACAATAGTGTTGGTCACTGAACACTGGTGTGATTGTCGGAGGGCTGGCCTTGGAGGCAAGAAAGCCAAAAGTACAAATCCTGCCTCTGACACAAACTATGATCCTGGGAAAGCCCTTTAACCTCTCCGTGTCCCCAGGAAATTCTCTAAAACCATAATGGATGGAATAAATCTGTATCAACAGGGAGTTCCCTCCACCAGTGAAATCCCAGGTACATCCTCAAAAAATAAAACAAGAAACTTTAGACTTGAATATTCAAAGTTCCCACATTGAAGTGGAATAGCAAAAACAGAAAAGAGCTCTTCAAGATCTCCTTTATAAATATTTGATTTGATCCTCATAACACTGTGAGGTAGGTACTATTATTATCCTCATTTTACAGATAAGGAAACTGAGGTTCAGAGAGGACTCATGAATTGTCAATGATCTGTAAACCAGTCAGCATCAGAGGTAAGATTCAGATTCAGATCCTTTTGCCTTTACCACTACAGACAGGTCCTGATCAGTGTGCATAGTGAACCCCTTGAAACAGTTAAATAGATTTGAATTCACATTAAGTTATAATTATGGAAAATAAGGTCATTGGACCCAGTCCAATGGAAATATGCAGAGCAAATTCAAATAATGGGACCACCTCATCAGCCATATGCCACATGGCATCTCCGAAGAAAGTACATCTCAACAGATCTGACTGTGTCTACATGAATGGTCCCTCTAAGGGCTCTGCTCATACTGAGAGCCATACTTTGCATCCTGCACGTGTCCTCCACTAAATCCTCCAAATACTTACCTGCACAGGAAAGGTAGTTACCAGTGCCATGGAAAAATGACCTGTTCAGAGTTCAAATCATAGAATCCCTGAATTTGAGAGCTGGAAGAGACTTTAGTATCCCCCTAGCCCAACATATGCCTCTCTCTTGAGGAAGGATTGTGACACAATGGGGACAAAGGACCTGGGTTCAAATCCCGACTCCAATGCTTGCCTTGGGCAAGTCATTTATAATCTCTCTGGGCCTCAGGATTTCACCTGTAAAATGAAGGGGTTGGAGCAGGTGACCTTCAAGGTCTGTTCCCAGGTCCAGATCTATTGAATTATCTAAAAAGGAGTTTTCACTACTGCATACCCAATAAGTGATCACCCAGCCTCTGCTCAAAGGTCTCTAGTGATGGAGAACCCCTGTTCCCCAACGCGAGCATTCCACTTCTGGATAACTCTGATTGTTAGGAACTTTTCCCTCAGTTTCCTTCTCTGTAAAATGAGGATAATAGTAGCACCTGCCTCAGAGGGTTTTTGAGAGGGTACAATAAAATAACATATCTAATAGTACTTTGTAAACCTTAAAGTGCTATTTAAAGGTTAACTGTCATTATTATTTTTGTTACTATTTATTTTATTATTTATTATTATCTGTAATTTCCACCCAGTTTTCCTGGTTCTGCTCTCTGAGGCCAATTAGAACACATGTAATTCCCCACCCATGTGACCTCTTTTCAAATATTTGAAGGCAGTTACCATGTCCCCACCTTCCGGATCTTCTTTTCTCCAGGCTAAATGTCCATACTTCCTCCAACCAATCCGCACATGTAAACCCCTTACCCATCCTAACTGCCTCTCCTGGATGCTCTGCAGGTTGTCAATGTCTTTCCTAAACCTAGGGCAGGGGAAGCTAAGTGGTACAGTGGATAGAGTGCCAGCTCTAGAGTCAGGAAGATATGACTTCAAATCCAGCCTCAGACACTTACTAGCTGTGTGACCCTGGACAAGTCACTTAACCCTGTTTGCCTCAGTTTCTTCATCTGTAAGATGAGCTGGAGAAGGAAATAGCAAACCACTGCAGTATGTCTGCCAAGAAAACCCTAAATGGGTCATAAAGAGCCAGACATGGCTGACTGACTAAAAAACAAAAACTATAGAGCCTGGAACTGAACACAGCACTCTAGATGTGGTCTGATCAAAGCAGGATAGAGCAGGACCTCCTTATTTCTGGAAGGCCAGCTTCTCTGGAGGACAGCCCATGTTTGCATTAGCACTGTTGACTCTTGCTAAATTTGCAGTCTACCAAACCCCCAGATCTTTTCTTAAAAACTTCTACCTAAGTAGGCATCCGCTAACCTGGACAAGTCAGTTGCCTATATCCAAGGCTGACTTATACTTATCTCTATTCAGCTTCATCTAATCAGATTGGTGCAATGCTCCAGACTGGCAAAGCCTTTTGGGACCCTGACTTAATCATCCAGTGTATTTGCTCTCCCTCCCAGCTTTGTGTCATTTTGATAAGCATTCAATTTGATAAGCATACAATTTATGTCTTTATCCAAGTCATCATTAAAAATACAATACAGTACAACATGGTACTAAGGCTCCACTGGAGAGGGAATACATACATGATAATAGCAGCTCGTGTTTATTTAGTGCTTCACATAGATTATTTCACTTAATTAATTATAATCATTAGTAAAATGTAGAAACCGTAATTACCTAATGTACCAATTACCTGGTGAATTACCTGATGTCTCCCTGGGTAAAAAGTAAGCTCGTTGAGGTCAGAGATTGTTTCACTATTGTCTTTGTATCCCCAGCTCCCAACAAAGTATACACCAGCTACTATAGGCAGTGCTTTAATGTAACAATAAATGTTTGTTATTTATATACCTGTCTAGGTATCTACATACAAAGTCTTGGTGAAGAAAGCATTTTGTAAACATCAAGTCCTATAGAGATGTAGTAGTCACTCCTCTTTTTCTACTATTCATATATCACCAATTCTGTGATTCATTCCAGAATTTTCTCAGGTGTCAGCACTATACTCACTAGTCTTCAGATGATAGAATTTGCCCCATCTTTTTCTTTCAACATTCTTCCAGCACCTCTGCTACTCTTGAAATTGTAATTACTTGAAAGGAATCAAATTGTATTTCCATATAAACACAATGGGACTTCCTTATAAAACTACTTTACTAATACCAATGAGATGGAACTTTTACTACATGTATTTGTTATAACTGGAAGGTGGGGCAGGGAGCCTAAGCTGACCTATGACATGTTGGCAGTCTGTGTTCACATCTCTGAAGGAATCTTGTATGATTGGAAGATACGTGTAGGAAAGTGATTTTTTTGAGGAGAGCCTTTTGCTCTACCAAGTAATGGGAGGGCAAGATCATCACTTTAACGCTAGTAGGAACCTCAGAGGTCATACTTTTTATGAGCACTTCTTTTTCACACTCATAGGATAGAGGGTTCAAAGATCCAGGACTCAAGTGGGCCTCAGAAGTCATGTAGTCCAACATCTTCCATTTACAGAAAAGGAAACTGAGTCTCAGAAAGGTTATGATTTACCCAAAGTCACAAAGGTACTAAACTTCAGAGGTAGGTTTTGAACCCAGTTCCTCTGATTTGAGAACCAATAAATGTTCTTTCTAGTGAAAGAGGCTACCTTCCCAGCTACTTAAAATAAGTAAATGAATGAGTGAAAAATAAACAATAGACATAGTAGAATCTTATATTCTCCAGAGTTTTGAGTCATGGAAAATGTTTCTTGAAGAGTACAAATTCAATAGTAATTCCCTACAAAGGGTGATATCTTTCAGAGGTTTCTGTTTGCAACGGCATTATGCTAATTGCATCTCAAGACCTAGAATACTGTAGAGCCTCTTAAGTGAGATCTATTGATATTCAAAGGATGTTGACTTTGTCTACATGGGGAAAAATCAAATGGCTAAAGAATAGAGAATGCCCAGATTATGGCATACAGATGAATGGACATGCCATTGAGCTTGTCCATTGGTATCATTAACAGATACTGTAGTTGATCGTTGACCTGAGCCCAAAATCAACCAAAAAGGAACAAGAAGGCTGGATGGCATTTGGCAAGTCATACTATGCTTTCAATCATTGTTCATTTAATAAGTGCCTACTATGTGCCAGGCCCTGTTCTGGTTGCTGGGGATGTGATGGCAAAGGCGAAATAGCCATAGCCTCAAGGAGCTTATATTCTATTTGGGGAGACAAGCTGCTCCCTGCACAAAAAACAACCTTTGGAACAACAGTGTTCTTCTGGTTGTACAGCTGTGAATCGTGAAACCCTCCCCCCAAACTCCAAAAAATCAAAGTTGTAGATGACCCCTGATGGCAACGGGGAGCAGTAGGGTGGACACAAACAGGCTGCCACACAATCTGAATGTTGATTCAGTGATAATTCACTTTCACACAGTGGCTTAAGAGATATCACCTAGGAAATGCACTTTTGGAAAAAGGAAGAGAGATTCTCATGTAGCAAAAATGAGGGATTACAAATGTTTGACCCCCAAGCTGCCAGCCAAGAAATCCCAAAATACCCAAAAGAAGGTTGAGCATATTGAGTGGATTCTCTGTAGAGCATTTATTGTCACGGACCAGAATCCCCCAGGATGAGGAAGCAAGGACGGGTGGTAATCTACGTCATTGAAGGGAGTGCTCATGCTAAAGAATTCACAGATCAATCACATCGACAAATAGTGATTTAGGTGTTTCCTGTGTAGCAGACAGACGTCATGGTAGACATTGGAAATAATCTGGGGAGAACACATGGATGTGTATGAAGGTACATTTTTGGTTCCATTGATGGATCAAAGTAAATATACTTGTCAGTCCATAACAAGCATTTATTAAGCACCACTATTTGCTAGGCCCCGTGCCAGGTACTAGAGATACAAAGAAGGCAAATAGCTGTCCTCGGTCTTCTAGATTCTTGTATTTGTAGCCAATACTAAACCATGTTATAATTGGACTCTTATTATATAATTTATGTTGCTCTTACCTCTCCACTCATTCATCTAAATTAAAGAGGTTTTGCCACACTGTGATTTATTTCTGCAATATGACCAATTGGCTAAGGCTTTAGAGAGAATTAGAATTTAATTAGCTTCACCTGATGGCTTATGAGTTTTAAATGACAGCTAGCTAGGAGCAAAGCTTGATCTGCTCCCACTTGATTTTGAGACAATGGTTACCAACACATAGGCTTTCATTATACTTGTCAACTTCTGACTTGTATCAAGGTCCAACTTTGAGTATCAAAAACCATCAATGCCTCAAGACGATTTTTCAAAATTGTCCTTCACCATGGACAAATGTGTGAGCAATTGGAAACAACAAAAAAAAAATCTCAGCCTCTGCTCATGTTTTCTATTCTAGGATTTGGGGAAGGGCAGGAGGGTAGAGCCAGAATTGCCAGTGCCAGGCTGACATGCTGTTCGTGGGCCGTTTTTGGACTTCACCCTACAATACTGCAGTCAGCCACTCTGATGTGACACTGTGCTATCAAGTAATAGCTGGCAAGGGACAGAGGCTGAATCCAGATCTGGATGGCTTTGATAGCAGCCCAAAATAAAGACATCATATCATCTGCTATGATTAGTTATAAATGGTTTAGAGCAATTTATCTGAAAACCCGAGCCAACACCAGTGCTATCCAAGGCAGAACAGATAGATAGAAATGTTGACATGAAGTTCAGGATTAAGCAGAACAGGGCTCGTTGTTGTAAGTCAGGCAACTGCCAAATTAGCTGTGTGGTGAAATAAATTTCAAGAGATGCTAAAAGTGCCAGGATGAGCCACTAGCTGCTTCATCAGGGCAGGACATACCAGGAACATTACCTCAGGAAAACTGAGTTCCTCTGAATGGAGGAGGTCTTGGAGTTCGAACTCATGGGGAACTGCTGACTGACAGAAAAACTGAAAGAAGAGGTAAGTATTCCAACCATCAAGGAAGCATGGTCACATCCCCAAAAGAAGACTAATAATGAAAACTCTTGTTTCTTTAGTGATATGAGGTCTACAAAGCCTCCCCACAGAAATGCTGTGAGAGATAGTGTGGCATTGTCCTCATTTACAGATGAGATACTGAAGCTCTGCCCAAGGGTTAAAGCCAATATTTGAACCCAATTCTCATCGCAAGGGAAGATGGGAGCCAGAGAGTGATGGTTCTAGAGCTGGCAAGGACCTCAGAGACCATCAAATCCAAGTCCCTTATTTTACAAAGGAGGAAACTGGAGCTTGAGGAGGGAAGAAACATGCAACACAGGCAGTAAGTGATTGGAATTGAGGTCCTCTGATTTCCAGTCCAGTGGTCTGTCTTCTGAGCCAGGCTGTTTCGGCAGAGACCCCAAAGTATTCTGCGGCCAACCAGAGATCTCACCAGTCAGGAATCCACACGTAGTTGATAGTATCCCTTGCTCCAGTTTAGAAAGTGGGATTAGGGAAGGCCCTTTCACTGACATCCCCAAACCAGAATGGGAGTGGGAAGCACAGAAGAAAACCTCCGGCCTAGCTTCCGGGGTCCCAAGTTTTCTCTTCCAAAGGTATATCAGACCTTGATGGAGAAGTCATTGTTGAGCCAAGTTCAGTCATGTCCAACTCTCCACGACCCCCTTTGGTGTTTTCTTGGCAAAGATACTGGGATAGTTTGCCATTTCCTTCTCCAGCTCATTTGACAGACAAGGAAACTGAAGCAAACAAGGTTATAGTGACTTGCCCAGGGTCACACAGCCAGTAAGTGTCTGAGGCCAGATTTGAACTCAGACAGATAAGGCTTCCTGATTCTGGGCCCAGAGCTCTATCCACTGCAGCGACACCTGTCAGAATAGTCATAAATTATCACAGTCTTGATTGGTGAGGGTGACCCTAGGCCACACCACCATTTCATGAGTGTTCAAAGTCATACTTCACTCCTCCACCTTCTGGATGGCACCTTTAACTTCATTTCCCCTCCCCTCTCCTCCCCTCCCCTCTTCCTTTATAATGTATTGTCTTCCCCATTAGCATATAAGCTCCTTGAGGGCAGGAATTGCCTTGTTTGCTTTTATTTGTATTCCCAGTGCTTAGTAAGCTTGTGATAAATGCTCCATCTATCTATCTATCTACCTACCTATCTATCTGCCTGTCTATTTATCTATCTATCTAGTCCATGATAAAATTGGCTCCATATTCCCTTTACTTTCAAAACAAAAGACATGGGATACAGATTAGAACCAGAGATCCTTGTTATTACAGAACTGACCTTTTATTTTAACCTCATGCTCACTCCATGGAGTAATTTCTTTATTTATTCTCACTATTGGTAATGTTTTCCAGGCTTGGTTTTCATACCACCATGGATGCACAGTCAGCAAGCCAACTCCATCGACTTCTGAAGGAGAACGTGTGTAAAGTCAGCGCCCTTGCAGATACTAATGCAGAGAAGTCATAGCCAAGGGCCAAAGCTAAAGAATCTGGTCCAACAGAAGAGAAGTTCTCTGAGGTTCTTGGAACAAAGACGCGAAGGCTTCTTTTTTTCTTATTATTTTGCTACTGCTCTACGAACTGTGTTTATAACTGATTTCTACTTCTTTGGGTCAAAAGGAGAGGGCAGCCTCGAACTTTCAAGCCACAGGGTAGTTTTCTTTTACCGTAATTACTCAGATAATTAGGTACATCACCCTGACCCCAAATGTCTTTAGAAATTATCACCTTATCACTAAACAGACGTCCAGTTACCTGCCCTGGTATCTTGTTCCATCAATGTAGGAATCATTTCAAACACCTGTATTTCCTGGAAAGGAACATAGAGACCACGTAATCCAATGCTCTCATTTTATAGACAAGGAAACTGACTCCAAGGGAGGTGAAGTGACTTGTCTGAGATCACAAGGCTGTCAGTTGCATAAGGCAGGATTGGAACCCAGGTCCTCTGACACCTGAGTCAGGAACCATGCTGTCTTCTGTCTGCGCTGTTCATTGGTATTCCAGACACAGAACACCTACAGATGGACTCTACTCCATTTCTATTTTCTCTTCATAATGTAACTTCAAGAGTCAGCCTGCAATGATGAATAAAATATTTGTTGGACCTGGAGTCAGAAAGGCCTGTGTTCAAATTATGCCTCTGACATTTCCTAACTGTGTGATTATAACCAAGTCATTTAATTCCTCTGAATCTCAGGCAACGATCTAAGGCTAGAAATTATATCCAACTTGCAACCTTCAAGGATGGAGAAAGTTTTGGCACTAAAAGTGCCCAGACCTGCATTCCTTAATATAACGTAATATATCTTTGCTATGAGCACAGAATCCAAGACTCAAACTTGGAAAGGATGCCAGAAGCCAATGGGACTAACACATAACTTCCCAAGGATTTCCCCTCCCACAAAATCCCCAGTAATTACTTCTCCAAGCCTTTATTTTAAAACCTCTAGTAAGGAAGAACCCACAGCCTCCCAAGGCTGCCCCTTCACTCTGGGATAGGTCAGATTGTTAGGGAGTTTTCCTGGAAGCCTAACTCTGGGGCTGGATTCTTCCATCCATCGTTCTCAGCTCTATTCTCCAAAGCCAATCTGCGAGCCAACAAGTCAACAAGTAAGCCCTTGCTATGTGCCAGACACTGTGATAAACACCAAGAATAGAAATACAAGAGAACGAATGAAAGTCCCCACGCTCAAGGATCTTACCTTCTAATGGGAGAAGACAATGAATAAAAGGGGAAAGGGAAGAATAAAGGCACCCAAGCTGGGCACGGCAGACAAAGTCCCATGGAGAGAAGTCAGCAGTGCAGCCTGGAGAGGGATGAAAGTATCTTTGGCCTGGGCATCCTCCTGAATTGGAGGAAATAGCCAATCTGAAGGTGCAGACTTGGGGCTGAGGGTACTTCCAACATGGGAAGTAGAACTGAGGCAGAGTGAGGTCCCAGAGAGAAAAGGTCAACGGGCCTAGCAGGACAGATCTGCCACTGCTCCAGCACATACCTTTCAGATATATGAAGAAAACTGTCAGGTTAATTTAATTCAGGAAGTCTCAATGAAGAACCCATTGTGTGAAAGGCATCAGGCTAGATGCTGGAGATACAGAACCAGAAATTAAACAATGCCTACCCATCCTGATGGAGGCGGAAGGGTAGGGTGGTTCACAAGATGATAGCTAGCCAAGGGAGCATGAAGAGCTGAGAACCACAGCAAAGACTTTCCCAGAATGGCTCAGGAGGACCTGAGTAGTTTTGAAGGAAGCTAAGGATTCCAAGAAGCAGAGTGGGCATTCCAGGGTGTGGAGAGCAGCCTGGACAAGGGGAGGTAAGAGAGGGAAAGTCAAGTTCAGGGAACAGGCTATCAACCTACCTGACTGAAACATAAAGTGTGTGAAGGGGAGCAATATAATGCAAATCTAGAAAGGTGGGTGAATATCAGATTTTAAAGGATTTTAAATGGCAGGAAAAACAGCTTTGAAGCTAACTGGTGCAGTGACTAGAGCCCTTGATTTGGAGTCTAGAAGATTTGAGCTCAAATCCTGTTTCAGATACTAGTTATATGACCCTGGGCAAGTCACTTTACTTCTGTCTGCCTCAGTTTCCTCATCTGAAAATGGAGATAATAATAGCCGCTACCCCAGAGTTGTTGTGAAGATGTTGTTTAATCATTTCAGTCATCTTTGCCATTTCATCGGCTCATTTTACAGCTAAGGAAACTGAGACAAACAGGACTAAGTGACTTGCCCAGGATCACCTTGCTGGTGTCTGAGGCTGGATTTGAACTCAATTCTTCTTTACTCCAGGCTGGCACTCTATCCACTCTATCCACTGCACCACCTAGCTGCTGCTGGGAGGCTAAACTAAGATAGTAATTCTAAAGTGATTTGTAAATCTTTAAGCACTATATACATATGAGCCGTTAGTAATGTTATTTTAGCCTGGAGGCAATAGGGCGCTACTGAGTCTGTCTGGCAGGAGAATTACATGGCTTGATCTGAGCCTTAAAAAGATGTGGCTTGCATGGAAGGTGGATTGGATAAGAGAAAGGCTAGAGGCAATGAGACCACTTAGGAGGGGGCAGCAGTGGTCCAAGAAAGAGAAACACAAGGGGGTCTGACCTAGGATCCTACTTCCTGTGTCCCCTAGTCTTCTCTTCCCTTCTATCCCCAGTCACTCGAATAGAATAATGTACAACAACCAGTTATTGCAAGGAGGCGCAGTAGGGTGGTAAGCCTTGGATTCCCACTGACCCTTTCTCTTGTCTCCTTCGTTCCTTCCCATTCAGCTTCCTCCTACCATCCCTCCTTTTTGTCTTCTGTGTTCTTGCTGAGCGTGATTCAGAACTTTGGAGCAGCTTGGGGCTGCTGAGTTAACATTCAAGGGAGAAGGTTAAAGGCAGACCTTCTTTTCATATTAGTTCAAAGGATTCATGAATAATTGTCATTAATAATTAAAATAAAATAAAAATTAGTTGTTACTATAACAATTAATGCATTTTTAATTCCCCCACCCGCCTTCCAAAAAAAAAAACAGTGCTCTGATTTCTGTCCCTGGTCCTGAGGCACAATCCTGGTGGTGAGTCCGTGTCCACATCATGGAGTCCCTTTCTTCCCTGAGCATCTTCCTTGTTTTTCTGCAGTTTGTTTTCTCTGCTTCCCACTCCAGCAGGATCATTTGCACATTTAGAGATAAAGGACAATGGGATATTGAAATCTCCAACTGTCTTTTCCTTTCCTAACCTAGTCAGAGGGTGATGTTCTCTAGCAGAGGGAAAAAAAAAAAACCAACCCAGACTCCTTGCTCTATTGTTCAGACTTTGATCTTCAGCTCATTCTCTAAGGGCACAAATGCCTTATTTATATAACTTTCAAGGAGCCGGATATAGCTGTCTATGTTTGATGATGCCAATCTTAGTACAAAGGATTTTACTACCCAATTGCACTCTAAACCAATACTCCACAGAACAGAGGGTCATATTCATTTCATTTAGGCCCCTTCTGTCTAATGGCCACATTATTTCTGATACAAAATCAAACATGGGCATGTTAGTTCTCTTTTTCATGGATGGGTACACCAGGCAGGGCTAGCTGCCACTATCTTTCTTCCCAAGTAGGCATCAAGCATTTGGGAATCATTGGATGAAAAGAACTGTGCAGATCTTGGTGTTTGTAGATTTTATTGCTGAATGCTCACAGGGGAGTTAGCCTTCCATATAGTTTCAAATAAAGACAATACCTCCTCCATTACTGCAAGTCAGAAACTAAGCGTCTGAAGGAAGTTAGGGGAGGAAAGTGGCTAGAGAGCGTTCCTGGGGTCCACCAGGAAGCTGACACCTCAATTCAAGATGCTCCTCCCCTTAGAGGCAAGAGAAAGGATTGTCAGCTGATAGCCACAGTCCCTACCCCAACTCAGAAATCTGTTTATGCGCAGAGTGAATTCCGAGAGGGAAAACAACCCAGCTGCCAGCAATCCATCACTTCACTCTTCTGGGGGTGATAAATGGTGAAAGAGACTAGGAGAGGTGGAAGGAGGGAAGGATTGGGGCAGCACTGCTGTGCTAGGAACCCCTTGTTAACATGGATGAAATGTGCAAGTAACTTAGAAGGGAAAGAAACACACACACACACACACACACACACACACACACACACACACATGTACACATGAATGCATGCACAACCATCTCCTATATAACCCATGGCCCCTTGCCATGCAATTGGCCAGATTATATGGTTCTAGAGCCAGGCTGTACTGCTTGTGTGACCTCTCATGTGTTCTTTGTGTCATCTGCAGGACATTTAACTCTTCTGGGCCTCAGTTTCCTCATCTGTAAAATAATAACTCACACATTGAGAGCTCTTCATTTTGCTCAGAGCTTTACTTATAATTTTTCATAACAGCCCATGAGGCAGGAACTGCATGCATTATTATCCTTATTTTACAGGCAAGGAAATATCTAAGGCACTTTCCAGTTCTTGATCTGTGACCAGGTCAAATTTTTAAAATACTTTTGCCATTTTAAAAAATCAAATCAATCAACTTAAACAAGTATTTACTAAGAGCCCAACAGAGGTAGTATGACCTCATGGGTTGGGGGGGTGACCAAGTCAGCTAGGTCTGGGTTCAGGTCCTACTTCTACCACACCAATGAATCAACAAACATTTATTCTGTGCCAGGCTAGGTGAAAAAAAAAATGAAACTGCCCCTGATTTCATAGAAACTTCCATTCCCTCACCCACTGGCTTTGTGGCCCTGGCCAAGTGACTCAACTTCTCTTAGGCTCTCAAGCTTAGGTGCCAGCTTGCATTGGCAGAAGAAGTCCACTCAAAAAAATGTCCCAAGCACTGTGCTAGATGCTGATGATACAAAAGAAATGGGGGAAAGGATCCCTTGACCCAAGGAGGTTATATTCCACCAGACTCCTTATCTACTAGAAATCATTCTTTCTCTCTCTGTTCTTCACAGGAATGAGGCATGAGTGAGGAGGTGGGTTTGGAAGATTTTGCGAAAGGCTTTCAAGAGGGAATGTGAAAGAGAGCTGCTAAAGGTTTAACCATTAGTGCCCACATAGAAGAACAAAAAAAGGTGTGTTGGGGGGAGGGGAGAGAATGGCGATGAAGCCAAAATTCAAGAAGGAAGAAGGAAGGAAGTGGAGAAAATCAGAATCTAAAGATAAGCAGCAAAACACCCCTATCCCAGGTCCTACAATGGAGAGAGATAGAGGGCACCTTGGGAAAGGAGCTCAGTTTCTGGAAGGGCAATGCTGAATCCAGGAGCTCCTTAAGTGGCAACATTTAGGAGAGACAGGAGAGAAAAAAGGGGAAAGCTTAAGGGGTGGGCAAGATGAAGATTTTCTTGTCAAAGAACACAGGGAAGGATCTGAATCATTCAGGGTGATGAGGAAGAGACAATGCATCTCACCTAATGAAAAATTCCCTGATAATTAGATCTTCAAACATAGACTGGATGGCCACTTCTTGGGGGTGGTATAGAAAGGCTTTCTGTTCTCTATAGATTAGACAATCTAGGGAGATAATATTTCACTAGGGAAAGTATGTTGAAATTAGAGTCAGAGAAATTGGGTTCAAATCTCAGCTCTGTCACTTGTGAAATAAGGAGGTTTGACTAGCTGGATTCAGTTCCCTTCCTAAGTCTAAATCTATGATCCGATGAGCTCTGAGTTTTCCTGCAATTCTGAAATTTGAGGATTCTCAGAATCATGGGATTTGACTTACTGGAAGATCCCATTCAGCCCTTCTGAAACCCTTCTCATGAAAAGATAAAAAAAGTGATGGCGCCTCTGGCTCTTCTAGCCAAGATTTGCCAACTCCAAGGTTAAGGGGGGATAATGGGGGGGGGTTCAGAGTATTGTGTTCCAAGGCCTACCCACCATTCTTCCATTATATTCACAGTCAAGTGGAACATGGGAGCTAAAGATCAAATTAGGGATGGTACCCAACCTGAGACTGGTATAGGGGAAATTATGGGAACTGGGGCTTATTTTTGGAGTGCCAGTTATGTGCCAGTCACAGGGTCTTGCTTTAGGGACATAAACCCTCTCTCTCCTCTCTCTCTCTCTCTCTCTCTCTCCCTCTCTCTCTCTCTGTCTCTCTCTCACACACACACACACACACACACACGAAGAGTCTCTGCTATTAAGTAATTTATATTATGTCAGAGAAAAACAACACGTACCTGGAAAATGAAATACAAAAGATATGTCACAGAGATATAAAGTCAATAGGACCTGTTTTCTCTTTTGCTTTATAAACCCATGACCTAGCATGTGCCCAATAAATACCTGTTGACTGATTGATTGAACATTTCCTGCAACTGGGGCAATCAGGCTCAGCTTGCCACAGAAGGTGGCACTTGACTTGAATTCTGAAGGAAGGGAGGGATTCTGTAGGCCAAAGTAGGGCTGGTAGTATAGATCATAGAGCCAGAAGGGCTATGTCATCTGGCACTCTCATTTTGCAGATGAGGAAATCAAGGCCCAGGGAGTGACTTGCCCAGGTTCACACAGGTAGAAAGCATCAGAAGTAGGATTTCCTCTGACCCATGAGCCAGTATTCTTTGAGCAAGGGGTGCATTCTAGACACAGGGAATGGCTTGAGCCATGTGACAGAAGATCACACACCAAGAAATGGGCCAGTCTGGCAGAAATGTAGACTACATGAAACAGAGTAACATGCAATAAGCCTGAAAAGAAGAAATTTTTGACAGCTTCATTCCTGTTCTCTGTCCCTTGAATGAGGGTAAGGTATTCACGTGTTCTTCCTGCTTCCCTCCCCTGAACGCCCCCCTTACTTCTCCCTTGCACTAACGAGGCGTGGTCAATGACATCCAATGAGGCATGGTCAACACTGGGGGACATGTTGGGTCATTTTCTCACTAGTTAGAGGGAATATCTAGACAGTGATGTCTAGCATCTATGTCTATGCATTCCCAGAATAAGGCCCCAGTCAATGACAATCAGCAACCGCTTCCTTCTCAAATAGCTGAGATAGACATGACTTTTTTTTTGAGTTTACCCAGCACCACCTCCTCCTCTCTTGTTAAATTTAATTTTAGAGGTAAGAAGTTGGTGGGGGGAGGGGAGGAAGCGCCATTTGTCGACAGTAGAGTGAACACCAAACCCTAACACATCATTAGCTAAGTAGGAGAATGCAAGCTCACTATGATACAGAAGGAGTGAGACTGGAATCTGAGCTGTAAATTCCAAAATAGTGACTTTATGGCCAAGAGAAGAGAAAATTTATACATACATCGTATAGCTCCTGGTCTGTGATATGTAGGTGGGCAGGGGAAAAATACAGTCAGCAATATTTTTAGGATGTGGCAAGTAGGTTTAGATCAGCTCAAGGAATTTATATCTGGGAAAGAAGTCCCTAACTCTGGGCCAGGTGGGCTCTGGCTCCTCTTGGGATTTGGGGCTCCAGATTGAATTCAGAGTGTAGATAACACACTAACTGTTTAACAGGTAGAGGCAGAAAAAGGCAATTCACTCCACCGCACTGGCTCCCACCTAAGACCTCGGCCACAGCAGCCTCAGGAAGTTAATTTATCAGTGTAGGCAGGGCTACAAGGAATGAGGCAAAATACCGTCAGAGATGTTAGAAATGGGAGACCACTGAGTATTCCCCAGAGGCGATTACAAAAGTAAGATTAGGGAAGCCAAAGAAGGAAGGAAAGAATATGGAGAATGATGCAAGGAGCCAAGGAGCTCTCCTTGGTGGGGATTCAATTTAATTTAGTAACCATTTTTTTAAGTCTCTGCTATTTGCCAGGCTCAGTGCTATGGGTGCTGGGAGTACCAAGATACAAATGAGGCAGGCCCTGCTCTCATTGGGGAAGCAACACCCAAATAGTTAAGTGTAAAATACATGAAAATAAACAGAAATATGTCTGTCTGCCTCTCTGAGCTGTTGTGAGTATTAACTGATATGATATTTGTAAAGCATTCAGCACAGCACTGAGCACACAGTAGGTACTTAATAAGTGCTTATCTCTTTTCTTTCATCCTTCCTTCCTTCCTTCTTTCAATGGTTAAATATGGCTGAATAGCAATTGCTCATGACAGCTGAATGGATGAACTGGGGAGAGTCTTGGGCCTCTTGAAGTCAGGGAAGCTTACCTGGGCAGGCCCAACCTGACCCAGGTAGACCTTCTAAAAATTTTTATCTGTGTGACCTTGAGCAAGTCACTTCGTTCTCTATGAGCCTCAGTTTCCTCATATGTAAAATGGAGACAGTAATGCCTGTAATATCTCCCTCATAGGCTTGTTGCTGTGAGGATCAGATGAGATAAAGTTTGAACAGGTCCTCTAAATGTCAATTATTAGTATTTCAATGAAGCTTTAGGTTTCCAGACCTTTTTCCTCACAGCTACAACTCTATAGGTAGTGTATGATTAGCTCCAATTTACAACTGAGGCTCACAGAGACTTAAACATAGTACCACTACTAAGAAGTATCAGAGGCCAGATTCAAATTCAAGGGTCTTTGACCCCAGGTCTGGTACTCTACCCAGCACTCCATGTTTCCTATCTGTGTAAGACGTTATTATCCGGCATGATTAAGCCACAGGATGTTCATTTGGAACCATCACTCTTTCCCTTCCTAAAGTTTTGCCTTATCAATGCTGCTCAGTTCTAATTAATGTGACAAGGAAAGGAGACTCTGTCACTGGTCTGAGCATATCATTGAAAAGTGGAGTGCTTACACAGAGGAGCCCACATTTTCAAAGTGGCCACCATATTTGAAAATGAATTTTGGGGAGAAGATTTTGGGAAGATGGCAGAGAAAGCTTTCAGATTTTTCAATGAAAAATGTCAAATGGCCCCAAGCACACACACAAAAAAATCTTGGAAGAACTTAAAAATTACTTTAAAATCAAATACGAGGGATTGAGGAAAATTAGAAAAAAAAATAAGAACAATACAAGAAAATCAAGAAAATTATGAAAAAAAAAGACAGCCAATTTGCTAAAGAGAATCAAAAACTTAAGGAAGAAAGCTATTCCTTAAAAACTAGAATTAGGCAAATGGAAGCTAATATTCTAAGATATCAAGAAATCATAACACAAAATCAAAAGAATGAAAAAATTGAAGAGAAAGCGAAACATCTCATCACAAAAACAACTGATCTGAGAAGAGATCAGGGAGATATAACATAAGAATAGTCAGGCTACCTGAAAATTATGATAAAAAAGAGAATCTTGATACAATATTACAAGAAATTATCAAGGAAAATCACCCCGAAATTCTAGAACAAGAAGGCAAAGAAGAAATAGAAAAAAATAAAAAATAAACTGATAACTACCTGAAAGAGATCCCAGAAGGAAGACTTCCAGGAATATCATAGCCAAGTTTCAAAGCTCCCAGGTTAAGGAGAAAGTATTGGAAGTAACAAGAAAGAAAAATTAAATATCATGGAGCTACAATAAGGGTTACACAAGACCTAACAGCTACTACATTGAAAGATCAAGGGTCTTGGAATACCATATTCCACAGAGCAAAAGAGCTGGGGTTACAACCAAGGGTAACTTACTCAGCAAAGTTAAGTGTAATCCTGAATGAAAAAAAAATGTTCATTCCACAAACTGAAAGACTTTCAGGTTTTTGTGACAAAAACCCCAGAACTTAAGGGAAAAGTCAACATATAGCATCCAGGAGAAATATAAGGTGAACATTAAAGATCAATTAGATAAGGGACTCAATAAGGTCAAATTGTTTACTTAGTATATGTGAAACTATTAGCAGTACTCTTATGATTGTCATTATTATTTGGGTAGATTGAAAGAAAGGATTGGGCTGAGCTGAGTATGATGGGGTGATTCTAAAGAAATAGAACTGTAGGGAGAGATAAAAAGGAGTAACTATCTCATACAAATGAGGCATAAAAGGAAGAACTGATACAGAAGAAGCCAGTAGGGAGGAGGGGGGAGTAATTCTGGAACCTTACTTTCATCAGAAATGGGTTAAAGAGGGAAATACATATGTGTGTGTGTTTGTGTGTGTATATATATATATATATATGTATATACACATACATATGTGTGTACGTATATGTATGTGTATGTATGTCTGTATCTGGAAGGGCATAAAAGTCTTGTAAATTCAGAAAGAAATTAGAGGGCAAGGAGATAGGGTCAGGGGAGAGAATAAGAGGAGTTTTAGAGGGGTAGATAGGTTAAAGAATAGGAGGGCAAGGTAGCGGGTAGATGTAAACCAGAAAAGTGAAGGAAAATAGGGTAAATAGGGTAAGAAGGATAGTGAGGAAAAATAGGAAGAAGGGAAATACATAACAAGTAATTGTAGCTTAGAATGTGAATGAGACAAATTTACCCACAAAATGGAAATGGCTGGCAGACTAAAAGTTTGAATTCAACAATATGTTGCTTTCAGGAAACATTATAAAAATGAGAGATACACACAAACATAAAATAAAGGGTAGGAGTGGAATTTATTATGTTTAAAAAAAAAGGAGGAATAGCAATCATAATCTCAGACAAAGTTAAAGTTAAAAATAGATTTAATCAAAAGTAAAAAATAGAGAAACTACATTATGTGTCAGCAATATTATTCAATACTGTTTTAGACCATTTAAAATATCTAGACAGTATAAAATAACTAAGAGTATACCTGCCAAAACAGACACAGGAACTATATGAACATAGACATAAAACACTTTTATATAAATAAAGTCAGATCTAAGTAATTGAAGTAGTATTTATTGTTCATGGGTAGGTAAAGCCAATATAATAAAAAAAATATGACAATTTTACCTAACTAATCTATTTATGTAATGCTATCCCAATTAAATTACTAAAAAGTTATCTTACTGAGTTAGAAAAAATAATAAAGTTCATTTGGAAGAACGAAAGGTCAGGAACTTCAAAGAAACCAGAGGGAAAAAAAGATATAAAGCAAACAGATTCAGTAGCAAACCTTAAACTATATTATAAGGTGAGAGCAATGTTGAAATGTAGAAAGAATCCTTTCAATTATAAAACATATGTAGCCAAGAACAGAAGGAATGCAGAAAATTGGGGAAAGATTTTCATAGACAGTCTCTCAGATAGGATGGGATTGGGTTCAAATATTGCTGTGGTACGGGAAATGATGAACTGGTTGATTTAGAAAAACATGGAAAGACTTAGAGCTATGAAGGAAGATGCTATCTACCTTCAGAGAAAGAGATGACAGGTGGAAATATCCATAGTATGGTCTTAAACATATGCATATGAGTGTATATGTGTATATATGTGTATGTTTATAGATATCTATGTATATTTATGTATGTATGTGTATCTCCATGCTTAATTGTAGCCTTCTTTTTTGTGGGGAGGGGAGATAAGGTAAAAAAGTGCACAGCAGAGAACAAAAGAAATCCAATAAGGAAGCAAAGAAAAGGGGGCAGTTTTGAAAACAATGCATAATATTTATTATATAAGTTTTCTTGACATGGAAATTTATTGTTTTATATTGAATCTTCTTTTATGTTCTGCTGTGAATATGGTAGTGTTTTTTTTCTTTTCTTATTTTGTATTTAAGTTTAAAATAAACTTTAAAACTTACCAAAAAAAGAAAATGAACTTTTGCTTCCATTAAAAAGGAACCCAAGACGTTTTCTCCACCTATTCTTTAACTAGTGATAGAGAAGAGTCATGCAGATCATCAGACAAAAAGGGACATACTTACATACAAGCATATTACACATATGCACACACACACACACATACACACACACACACACTCCCTCTCCTGGATAATCCTAAAAAAAGAAGTCTGCTTTTGGTGACCCATAAGATTGCTTGAGATTTAAAGATCCACTCCTGACATTTCAAATGTCCCAGTGAGTGGGCTGAGGAGATATTTTCAACTGCTAGCAGGCCCTTGTCAACCCCCTCATCAGGGGTCAATCATGCCGTATAATATGAAGGTCAACTGAGATCTTTGTAGCTCACTGATAAGCTACATCAATGAAGGAATGAAAAGGGCCCCCTCATTGGATGTCTTCAAGCAGAAAGCAGATGCCCATTTATTGGGTATATTATCATGGGGCAGCTAGGTGGTGCAGTGGATAGAGTTCAGGGCCTGGAGTCAGACTCATCTTCCTGAGTTCAAATCCAGCCTCAGATACTTACTAGCTATGTGACCTTGGGCACATCACTTAAGCCCCTGTTTGCCTCAGTTTCCTCATCTGTAAAATGAGCTGGAAAAGGAAATGGCAAACCACTCCAATATCTTTGGATGGAATGACTGAACAACAACTGTTCGTCATGGGGGTTCCTTTTGGGTGTGGGTCAGATTAGATGGCGGCTGAAGACCTCTCAGATTTTCATACTCATGATTCTGCAGCTCTGACCAGATTCCCCATCTCTGTCCTCTATCTACTCCCTCACTCCTACTCATTCTCATGCCCATCACCACCATCATCAGGTCCAACAGCAAAATTTCCTGTGGCAAACTGGGGGAGGGGCCAGAAGACTGTCTGTTCACTGATCAATACATTGCTTGTTGTTGTGAAGATCAGCTTCAACTTTTTTACAGATGAGGAAACTGAGTCCCAGAGAGGTTAAATAGGATTCTCTATAACAGTCCTTGGGGGGGAAGGGGGGAGTGTCTTGGGGAAAGCCACCTCCCAAACTTGACACACAATCTTCTTGTTGGTTTAAAAGGGGGTGGAGGAGAAGTCTCCCCCACCCCAGAAGACTCTCACCTCACTTAGAATCAGAGAAGCAAGACAATGGCTGTGGAAGCCTTGTCCGGGGCTTATATGTTTCAATAGTTCACAAGAATGCAGCAGGCGGAAGAAAGTGTCACCGACACAAAGGGAGCCAGACCCCTGGGCTTCTGGCTGGCAGGTTGCCCAGCAGAGAAAATAGGATGCTATTGAATTCACAGCCCTCTCTCTCAGTAGGTGAAGGGGGTGGGGAGGAGAGTGGTGCAGATGCTGTGAAAGGATGAAGCGGGGGATGCGGGGCATACTCAGGATGGGACAGATTAGGTTCTATAAACAGGAGGCAAATTTCAAGGAAAAAAATAGAAATACAAGCTAGCATTTCAGCAGCAGGAGGAAAGAGATGGGTAGAGTTCTTTCCTTCGACAATATCCCTTGTAAATACAGGGCAAAATAAATGAGCTCTCCAGACCACCAAGGACCAGGATAACTGACCACAAGAGCACAGTCACACAAAAGGATGAGAAGCTCCTCTTTGCCAGCAGCCAGAGCCCATGGCTGCTCCCAGACTTGCAGGAGCACAGGCAGCACGCAGATCACAAGCTTGCTCAGCTCCTTGGCCTGGGGGGTGGGGGGTTGGGGGGCAAAAATAGCAGAATGATTTCCTAAAGACTTTTTTAATTGTTTTGTATGTGTTTTTCTTCCTCTTGTCATTTTTCTGCTGGTGATGTTAATTGTGTTTTGTAACCATGATCCACCACTGTATGGCTGTAATTAAATACAGCATAATAGATGAAGGTTAAAGCTGGAAATAGGAAAGCAGAGAAGGGAGTGGTTTGTCTTTGTGTACCCAAGTTTTTGTGTGTGTGTGTGTGTGTGTGTGTGTGTATGTTCTAAAAACCTCACCTTTACATCAAATTTAGAATTATTAGCTAATATGCATAAGATTTCTAGGAGACAAGGCAATATGATCAGCCTGGCATCATTGCAGAGGAAAATGAGGTCTAGACATGTCGGTTTCTACTGACTATAGCCAGGAGCAGGTGAGAGCTACCCTAGAACTCGATTCAAATATTAAAACACAAGACCTGAGTTCAAATCCTGACCCTGTTATTCATTGCAAACTAAAGACAATGGAAACATTGAATTAGGGTTTTTCAAGGATGGATGGACTTGTCCATATTGGAAAGTAGCAGGGAAGGAACCAATAGAGAGGGAGAGGTAAGATGATAATGGAGGCAGCACGCCAAAGATGCAATAGAATGGGAACTGGTGGACACTAGAGAACTTTACTGGAATGAAGGAGGAGATGGTGGGGAAAGAAGTCTGGAGGACGTGGGGTGAGTAGAAGGCAAAGAAGGGAGCTTGTAGGAAACAGCCTTGATTTATTCAGTGAAGATTCTTAAGACAAGGTCCTTAGATTGTGGTGGAGGAGCAGAGAAGGGGGTGACAGTGTCGTGAGAAGCTAATAGAGAGGTGTCAAAATCATGGTCAGGTTGAATACCACCTTAAAACTCCTAAATGATGCCAGAACCAGATTAAAATGCAATTGGGAAATGTTTAACAAAATAAAATACAAGTTAATCTGTGGTTCTCTACGTCAGTATGCTACAAGGATCTGTTTCTATTTCAAAGTGACATCACAGGTCTAGAAGAGCCTCAGTGGTTAGTAAGTTAGTGAAGAGGAAAAGAATTGCCTTGCTGCAGTGAGGGCCCAGTTGAAATAACAAATTTGTGGTGGACTCAAACAGCATGGTTTTATGATTTTAGCCCACTACATTCAGCAAGATATGAATAGCAGTGAAGGAGGTGGGTGGCGTGGAGATAATCTAAGTCTGGGTTTGGCAATAGGAGTATGAGAGAATTGCTGGACAGAGATGAAAGGGATTCGAGATCATAGGACAGTGTGGAGTTGAGCTGTTTCACCAAGAATTCACAATTGGGGAGGAAGAAGAATATATCTAGAACCTGGTCTTTTTCATAGGCAGCATGGAAAGGACCAGGAGAAGGAGAGGTACTGAAGGGTAGAAGGACTGGAGGTCATGGTGAAGAGGAAGGATACAAAGACAGAATATTATGATTGGATACAGGAATTTCAGAGGCCCTGGACATGGACGTGGGACACTTGTGAGTGATGGCAAGGTCAAGAGTAGGACCGTCCTTGTGTGTAGCTGAGGTACAATGGAAGAATAGGGGATGACAGTTGGATAGATTGAAAAGCTGGAAAGCTAGAGCATGTGATGAAACATCAATATGCGAGTTGAAGTCGTCTTGTATCAGGGCAAGGTTTGGTGGAGAGAAGGAAACCATGAGCAAGGTACTGGACTCATGGAGAAAGCAGGGAGAATGTCTTGGGGGTCTGAATGCAATGGCTCCCAGGATCTGGGTCGATGACCAAGTCAGATTGCATGAAGATCAAAGGAGGAGAAGGCCCTTGGTGATGGCAGTAAAGAGGAAGTCTGGGAGGGGCAACAAGGAGCAAAAAGAGTTCCAGCATCCCTCCTAGAATCCATCATCCCTACAGCCTTAGAGAAGAAGCATCCGGTACTGAAAGAATGGCTGCATAAACAGTGTATCCGGAAAGAGCCAGCTCTCAGCAAATACCAAAAGATGGAAGAAGCGGGAAAGGAAAACGCTCTAGAAGGAAAAGAAGTGTATTCATTGGAGCATGGGAGTTCCAATGGGCACAGTGGAAGGGGTGGACAGATCTAAAGTGAGGCATTAGGGAGAGGATAGGTTGAGGTGGATGTGAATGATGCAATGGACAATAGGGATTCAGGAAGGAGGGGATTTCTTCTTCTGCAGTCACAGATTCAGTATCTGTGGCTGGAGACAATAATAAGGGTTGAGAAGAAGCTAACCTTTGGGAAATGAGTCTAGACAAGATGTCAGTGGATGGGACAAGCTGTACTATTAAAGGTAGGTGACTGAAAGGCTCCAGACCTCTATAAGGTTCTGGACCTCAATGTCAACATGACTGTTGTGTCCAGGGGATACGGGTAAGTGGGAGCAAGGATAGGAGAGAGAAGCCCATCCAGGAGGTAAGAAGTGCTGCTGTGTTCCAAGGGCATCTGGACACTCTGCTCCGTGATGAGTTCAAGGAGCCCCACCGATGGAGCTCTTTGTGCCAGACCAAGCTAAATGTCACATCAATTCAAGACAAAGACATTTAATTAAAGCAAAAGGACAAAGTAATAACAAGGAATCAACCAAATGGTTGCCAGCCCCTCACGAGCCCCAGGAGTGCTGCTTGGCTCCCAGGTCACCTCTCTATCTGCCTAACACAGCTGGACAGCGACATAGCAGGTCACTCACAGAAAGGTACAGATAAAACAACAACAGCGGTCTTCCAAGCACTGGCTTCTCAGGACAGTAGCCATAGAACATTGTGGAGAAGATCACTGTCAGCTTCTAACACCTGCAGCGTAAGGTGTATCAGTATCTTAAGCTCCGTATTCTGGGCTACATTGACTTTTCATGGCACTGAAGTTACTTTTGCCAACTGCAATAACCTTGGTGTGGTCTAAATGTGCCTGACGTCTTCCTTCACTTTCTCTGTCTCTGTCTCTGTCTCTCTCTCTCTCTCTCTCTCTCTCTCTGTGTGTGTCTCTCTCTCTCTCTCTCTCTGTCTCTCTCTCTCTCTCTCTGTCTCTGTCTCTCTCTCTCTTCTCTCTCTCTCTCTCTCTCTCTCTCTCTGTCTCTCTCTCTCTCTGTCTCTCTCTCTCTCTCTCTCTCTCTCTCTCTCTCTCTGTCTCTGTCTCTCTCTCTCTCTCTGTCTCTCTCTGTCTCTCTCTCTGTCTCTCTCTCTCTCTCTGTCTCTGTCTCTCTCTCTCTGTCTCTCTCTCTCTGTCTCTCTCTCTCTCTCTCTCTCAGTCTCTTTCTGTCTCTGTCTGTCTCTGTCTCTCTGTCTCTCTCTCTCTCCTCTACCTCTCATCTCATACATAGTAGGTGCCTAATAAATGCTTGTTGGATTTGATTGGATATTCTGCCTTCAGTTATAGGGCATACCTTTACCAACTCGCACTGGTTAAGCATCAACAATGTGAAAGATTCTGTGCAAAGTGCTAAGGCCACATGGACAAAATGAAAGTGCCGCTGCCCTCCCAGAGTTGACACACCCTATCTAGTCACTTATCTCATGCACTCCTTGAATGTAGAGACCATGTCTTCTTTCTCTTTGGTTCTCCAACATTGCATGGCATGATGCGTTGTACAGAGCAGGCACTCAATAAATGTTTTTCAAATAATATAACCCTTCTAATTCATAGGTGAAAGGCAGTGTAGATGGTTACAGCCCCTCATGTTCAAGAACACTGAAATTCCATCATTATATCATCACCCTTTATCATGCCATCTCTCTCTAGGCCTTACTATTCCTAAATCAATTTGTTCATCACAGCATGACTTTCACACTTTCTGTTCCTCTATACTTTCCCAGACCGTCAACTCTGCTTAGAATAATAGCTCTGGAATCAGGAAAACACAGATTCAGAATCTGTCTCTGACAATTTAATCTCCCTTAGCCTCAGTTTCCTGATCTGTACAATTGGGATAATAATGGTACCCACCTCATCAGTTCATTCTGAGGGTCAAATTCAGTAAGATATAATATGCAAAGGACTTTGCAAACCTTAAGGCACTCTATAAATAAATGTTACAGCTATTATTGTTATTTCTATGAAGATTAAATGAGATAATATTCCCAGCGTTAAAAAAAAAACCTTAAAACATTATTGAAATGTCTGTTTGTTATTATTATTTCATGATATTTCTATAGGCTGCTTCCTGGTGAAACATTCGCTTGTAGTAAATGGAAAGAATGCCTCCCCTGGCCCAGGGTAATCTTAAGTAATGATGGGAGGCCTCCTGTAGGTGGCCCAGCGACACAGGACTACTTTCAGGCTGTTGTGTCAGCAAACTGTCTTAATGAGTACATGTAACTTCTGCAGAAGGAGATATTAAAATATCCAAAGAGTAGCTAGCCATACAGGAACAGAAACTGTGCCTGGTCAGCTGCAAATGGAACGTCTAATTCTGTGTTCCTTAATTTGGTCCTCAAGAGATCAAGAATTTCCAGTCCAGATGTCAGTGTAAGCTATGAAATCCTCCATGGGCCTGAGAACATACACATTTTTTAAATAGCCTGAATTCTGAACTCTAAAGTTCAGGTTTCCAACGCCAACAGCCCACTGCTTCCCACCAGTTCCTCCCAACACACAGATGGCACAACTGAGTACCTGTTGGTGGATTGGACCCTGTGGGAAACTCTCCAGCTATGGGTTAGTGAGACAAACAGGTTTTTTAATCATTGACATTCCTGATGATAGAAAAGAATGCCACAAGGAGAATGTCTGCTCCAAAAAAAATGGAAATTAGTCTTATGGTGAGATGTGAAAGACAGGAAGTCATCCGAGGTGAGGAGGAGCTGGAAGCATCTGCTCTTTGCCAGAGGCTGGCCATGGCTTTCCGACATGACTGCACCCAAGTGTGTGACATTATGAGAGCCCATCACAGCCCATTGACAGCAACAGAAAAGTTTTCAATCAATCCCAAACCCAGTAAGGATTCAAAGTAGAGAGGGTCCTGAGATTCCCAGCTCCTGGGGCCAAAGCAACCAAATACTAACTGACTAGTGATATCCCTGACTTCCACTCAGGAAATAATCAATAAGAACATCTTGCATGCAGAACACTGTGATAGGTAGGCTCTGGGGAGGGGAAGGGAACAAACATTTATTAACTGCTTACTGCGTACAGGGAACTGGGCTAAGCACTTAACAAATATTATCTCATTTGATCCTCAAAACAACTTTGGAAGTAAGAACTACTATCCTCATTTCACAATTGAGGAAACTGAGGTAGACAAAAGTTAAGTGAATTACCTAAGGTCTCACAGCTAGTAAGTTCCCTTACTAGTAAGTCCCTTCCAGATCTTTTTTTCATCTTTTTAAAAATTTTTTTAGTATTTTATTTTTCCCCAGTTACATGTAAAAACAATTTTTAACATTCATTTTTAAAATTTTGAGTTCCAAATTCTCTCCTTCACTCCCTTGTCCCCCATTGAGAAGACAAGCAATTCAATATAGGTTATATATGTGTCGTCATGCAAAACATTTCCATAGTAGTCACACTGTGAAAGAAAATATAGACAAAAAAAACCTCAAGAAAATAAAGAAAGTAAAAAAAAAGTATGTTTCCATCTGTATTCAGACACCGACAGTTCTTTCTCTGGGATGGATAGCATTTTTCATCCCAAGTCCTTCAGAGTTATCTTGGATCATTGGATTGCTGAGAACAGCTAAGTCACTCACAGCTGATCATCTTACAATGTTGCTGTTACTTTGTACACAGCACATTTCACTTCATCAGATCATGTAAGTCTTTCCAGGTTTTTCTGAGAGCATCCTGCTCATCATTTCTTATAGAAAAATAGCAGAATCTAAGCTCTTTCAAGGCAGGGTCCTTTTAGTTTTTGTATTCTCCCACACCTCCCTACTCCCCCACTCTCCCTCTGGAACTCGCCACCGTGCCTGGCACAGTGGGTACTTAAGATCAATGTTTGTTGAATGAATGGTTTAATCATCAAAGGGATGAACGAAACCTTTCAGGGGGAGGTGGTATTTGGGTCAGATTTTAAAAAACAGGGGAGGACTACACAGCTGGAGAGAGAGGGAGACACTTCTCACACCCTAGCTGGAGCGTTTGTATTTCATAGACCCGGAGGTAAAAGGGACCTCAGGGGTCTTCTAGTCCAGGGCCTTCATTTTACATCTAAGGAAACTGAGGCCCAGAAATTTGCCCATGGTCCCAGAGTCAGTCATCATCAGGGGCAGGATCTGAATCCAAGTTCCTCTGGTTCCAGTGTTCTTACCCCCATACCAGGCTGCCTGGCCAGGGTAGGAAACTTTCTGAGCACAGAGAGAAAGTAGTCCAGTTTATAGCTCAAGCCTAGAAAATCTGGGTATATTACACAGCAAAGATGTTTAGACTTGCCTAGCACTAGGGAGTAATGTGAGATTTTTGAACAAGTGTGTCGTCTCACCAGATCTTTACATTATGAAAATTACCCCAATATCAACATGAAAGATGCGTTAAAGGGAGTGAGGAAGCAGAGGCAGGAAACCCTGCTAGGAGGTAAATTCAACATCCTCAGTGGGTCCTACACTGGAAAATCAGCAGCTAGAAGAGAAAACTGCAGAAGCAGAAGGAGCTTAAGACTTGGCAAATAATCGCCCACATGAAGGAGGAAGAATCCAAAATAACCCTAAGGTTTCAAACATGAGAAACTGAGGGAATCATAGTTCCACGGACAGAAATGTTGAAGTCATAGCAAGAAGCAAGGTTATTGGGAAACATTATGTGAGATCATAGGTTTCTATATGGAAGGGTTCGGCATTTTACAGATGAAGAAACGGAGGCCCAGAGAGGTTAACAGACTTGGCCAAGGTCACCAGGTTACAAGTGGCAGAGGTATAGAGTTTAATATAGATCACATAATCGGATATCTGAAGTTGGAAATAAGCTTTGAGGTGACTCAGTGGTAAGGGCACTGGAGCTGGAGTCAGGAAGACCTGAGTTCAAATCCCACCTTAAAAGCTTATTAGGCAGCTGGGTGATACATAGGATAGAGATCTGAGCCTTCAGTCAGGAACCCCTGAGTTCAAATCCAGCCTCAGATACTTACTATCTGTGTGACCCTGGGCAAGTCACTTAACTGCTCCCTTCCTCAGTTTCCTCAATCATAAAATGAGGATAATAATAGAACCTACCTCACCAGGTTGTTTTGAGGATCTAATGAGAAAATATTTGTAAAGCATTTAGTACAGTGCCTGGCACACAGTAGGTGCTTAACAAATGCTTGTTCCCTTCATCTATTCCAGCTCCTTCAATTTACAGATGAGGAAACTGAGGCCCAGAGAGATGACATGAATTGTCTAAGGTCACAAAGGTAGTAAGTGACATGGCTGTGATTTGAGTACAGGTCTTCTGACTCCAAACTCAACAGTCTTTTTTTTTTTTTGCTTTTTGGGGAGGCAATCTTGGTAAATGACTTGCCCAGGGTCACACAGCTAGTAAGTATCAAGTGTCTGAGGCCGGATTTGAACTCAGGTCCTACTGACTCCAAGGCCAGAGCTCTATCCACTGTGCCACCTAGCTGTCCTTCTGCAGACTTCTTAAGTCATCTTAGACTGAAAAAAATGTCTCCCTCTGATTTTTCATTGGCTCTGCCACCCCAGAATTTGATTTGAGGTATTATTTGAAGGTTGTTTGGAAGGGAATTTTGGGAGAATTCAGCTGGGTACGCCACCATCTTGTCTCTGCCTCCCCCCAGCACTCTCTATGCCGTCCCTGAAAGCATAAAAAAGAAATGCTTTGGTCATAAACATGCTGAGTTAGAGGTACCAATGATCTGTTCAGGTAGAAGTAGTCTGTGTAGATGTTGTTCTGTAGCTGCAGTCAGAGGTCAAGGCTGAAGACAGTTATTTGGGAGTCATCTACCCGGAGGTGATGTAAGTCATGGAAATGAATGAATGAGCTTGTTAAAGGAGAGAGCGTAAAGAGAGAAGGGAGAAGGAGCAAAGACAGAACTCTAAGAAACACTCACCCTAAAGAATTCCGAAGAGAACAAAGGACCAATGGAGGAGGCAGAAGAGGAGGAGGAAGAGAGGCAGAAAGACCCAGAAAGTAAGAGTTCATTGAAACCCAGAAAAGAGAAAGAATCCAGGAGGAGGGTGCAGTCAAAAGTGTCAAGGAGAGTCAGGACTGAGGAACCACTGGGTCTGTTGATTAAGTCATTGGTGAACTTTGAGAAAGTAGGCTGTATTTAAAAGAGGGGGTGGAAGCCGGATTACGAGAGACTGAGGAGAGAGTGGGTGGGATGGATGAACACGTGGCTGTGGACTTCCCCTTCCTGATGATGGCCGATTGAAAACCAGTGTGAGAACTGCTCCAGACAGGGTCGAGGATAATAACAGATCAGTGCAGTGATTCTCAAACTTTTTTTAATCAAGAGACAGTATTATTCTTTGTTAAGAATCAGGGCATATTATGGGAGAACCAGAAGAGTCAGGCATGCACTTAAGTTTCATGCAAGTTTCCTGCAATTTATAACATACCTAAAGGGGCCATAACCAAGACTAGGGGTACAATGGGCCAGTAAATACTCTTTGGAAAAAAACAGCTAGTAGGCACAGTGAAGAATTGGACTTAGGAAGACCTCATTTTGCATTCTGATTCAGACATTTATTAGCTGTGTCACGGTGGGCAAGTCGTTAACTGTTCTGAGCCTCAGTTGTCTCATCTGTAAAATCAGGGGTTGAAGTTTGTTGATCTCTCCAGCGCTATCAAAGATCCTGTGAGCCAATGGAAGAACACTACTAAAATAAAGCCAAACAACTAGTCAGTTTTATGCCCCATCTTGGCCCTGAAGATGAGCTAAGAAAATACAGCTTCCTGCCTTCCTTGGAAAAAGAATACGGGGATAGTTCTTGAAGAACTCTGAGTGCAGGCCTTAGGAGATTATGACTCTGTGTATAATCCTTGGGGGACTGGGAATGTAGTACATGGGGCACTGTGAGTGCAAAATGCTATCTGCAGGGTCAGAAACGGTCAGTGTGTCTGCTGATTTTGCTCAACTGTTTTTCTTTGTTAGAAGGAAAGGCTCCTAGCCTGGGTGGGTGTGTGCTGAGAAAGGACTATGATGTGATTACAAAAGACAACAATCAAACTTGATTTTCCAAATCTATTCCCTGCCTGATCCTCCACAAAGGCAGATGGCCCCCAGGATTCAGTGGGGTGTCAGAAGACAAAAGTAAACAAGGCACTGGGGTATGTAGAGCCAGCTGAGTGAGCTGGCGAGCCAGCAGGGAAGCTTGTTCAGACCTCATTCAGAGAACAACCAGTCGAGCACGTATTTTAAACTCCCCAGTTCTTAGGTTGGGCACAGAATTTTTAGCATCCTCCCTCAAGAGGAAAGCCCTGGACCCTTTTCAGTGATGGGGTCTTCTCAGGGCCCTACCAGAGTCACAAGGAAGCTAAGTGACCAGCAAGAGAGAAAAGCAATCACCATGCCCTCCCCGGCTGGAGGCCCCCTCCTTACCAAGGGGCACCCGCTGCAGAGAAAGGAACGCAAATTCAAAGGGTTTTTGTTAGAGGAGAAAAGGTAATTACAGACCAGGCAAAGAAGGGCATTGTGGACTTGAAAAGAAAGATGTCACCAAAGGAATGGAGGAAACCTCCACCTGGAAACATTAAAAGGATATTGTGTAGCCCTTCTTAGTCCCAGCAAAATGAAACCTCCTTTGGTTTGCAAAATCATTGCCATAGGCTGCCAGGGCTGCCCAGGCTCAAAGATACATTCTGCTCATCTGAATGACAGCAGCAGCTACAGTTACTGAAGCTAGGCTAAGAATTAGGGAGGGAAAACCAGCATTCTCGCTGCTCTAGGAACTAAATTGATTGCCACAGGAGCCTCAACTGACCAGTGGGCTCCTGCCTTCCTTGACTTAATCTCCCTGGGCCTCAGTTTCCTCATCTCTAAAATGGGGGGATTGGACTCAATTGCCTAAAATCCCATAGGCAATAATCAGCAGAGTCAGCATTCAAACCCAGGTCCGGGACTCCAAATCTAACATTCTTACAACCAGGCTACACAACAGGAGAATGAGACAAGTGTGTTTCATAGTAATTACTAGTGAACCAGACACTAGTCCTTGTCATGAATGAAACACCAACCTTCAAGACTTCCTGGATGGCAGTGAGTGGTGGAGGATCATTGCATTTCAACCCAAGCATAGGCACGACAGGTTCACCTTGAAGCCAGCCCCTTTTAAGAGAGCATATTATTAATACCACTGTCCATCTTGACAGCCATTGAGGATGAGTCTTGTATCTCATCAGGGTTATGGATTCTGCTACTGTTATATAATGACAGTGGATGTAATTAATTAGACCCTGAACATCCTGCCCTCTTGTTAATGCGAACTCCAACACCAGGCTCCCATCGCCATCACTCCTGAGCTGAAAACAGCCTGATTTTGTAAGAGAAAACATTTGCATTCACCAATCCCTCAGTGGCTCTGTCTCTTACACTAACCCAAATTAAGTGTTGAAGGGAGGAGCGCTGGTGAGGGATGGAGGCTGAGGTACAAAGATGCCTGAGCTTTCCAAAGTGCCTTCAGAGTTTTTCCTAACTATCAATTAATGAATCCCCACGACAACCTGAAAAAGTAGGTCATTATTATTATCCCTGTTTTCTAGATGAGAAAACAAGCATAGTAAAGCAACATGGCCCTAGGCAATGTGGCAAGTCGGAAGTGCTGAGGCGAAATGAGAACTTAGGAGCTGTGACTCCCCGGTGTTCCCCTAAAGCTGAGTTTGACATGAAACAGGTGTTCAATAAATATGGCAGACTCATGGGCCCATCTCATCCTTTCCCCAACCCCCCACCCTTCCTTGTCCTAAGATTGGTATTTCCTTCATGTCCTGAAAAGCGTAACCCAAGAGTCCCCCTATGCCCCCTTAAGGAAACCTTCCTTGATGTCCCATATTAGTAATTACCTTTCCTATCACACATGCGTGATGCAATTTCATGTAATGAAAAGTCTGGGATTTGTAGTCAGAGGAACTGAGTTCAACTTGAGCTCTGCAGGACATTGTAATAAAAAGAACACTACTGGCTGAGGGTCCAGAGGACCTGGGTTCAAATCCCACCTTTGATATTTATTATCTATGTGACCTTGGGCAGGTTACTTAGTGCCCCTGGGTCTCAGTTTCTTCATCTGTAAAACAGAGGGATTGGATTAGATGGTCTAGGCAGGGGTGGGGAACCTGTAGCCTGGAGGCCACATGTGGCCCTCTAGGTCCTTGGGTGCAGCCTTTAGACTGAGTCCAAGTTTCACAGAACAAATCCTTTTATTACAGGGATCTGTTCTGTGAAGTTTGGATTCAGTCAAAGGGCCGCACTTGAGGACCTAGAGGGCCACATGTGGCCTCGAGGCTGCAGGTTCCTCACCCCTGGAGTGGGTGCCTTCCAGCTCCAGATTTATGATTCTGTGACTTACTACTCCTTGTGCCTCAGTTTCTCCATCTGTAAAATAAAAGTGCTGGACTTGATGGGCTCTAAGGTACTTTCACATTCTCAAGTCTGTGATCCTAATAATCTCACAAAGCACTTCCCTTCTATCATACTGACTTTGAATGAGGACGTAGGCATGTCCTATGGTGGTACAAATGTTAGTTCTGGCCACCAGCTTTGCCCCTCCTATTACAGTCTTTCTGGAGCCTTCTAGAGCCTTAGAAAATTCTGCTGCTTTTCTGCCAGTAAAACAAAGGCTTATTATTCTGTATTGTCATTGTGTTCGTGTCTTAGCTCCCAAGTAATTATAAACCCACTGATGGTAAGAATATTATCATTTTTGTTGTTCTATTCCCAGTAACTAACATATGAGTGAGTACTTGGAAGATATTTAATAAGTTCGTTGGGTTAAGTTGAATTGTATTACAGAATCAAAGAACCTCAAAGTTGGAGCAGACCTCCAAGGCTATGTATTACACTTTTGAATTCCCGTTTGAACATAAATCCTCTCTATGCCATATCCAGTCTTGGCTTGAAGACCAGTGGTTCATAACTCACTCCCCACTGGGCAGATCATTCTACTTTTAAATAGTTCTCACATTAGTAAAATTTTCCTTGTATCTAGTCAAAATTTGCCTCACTGCAGATTCTCCCCATTGCTTCCAGCTTTCTCTGTCTTCTAAGAACAAGCTGAGAAAGCATTGGAAGAGCTGGTCACTAAGATCTCTAGTCACACCAAGTGATCTGTAAGATTCCTTCTAACTGAAAAATCCCATAATTATAAGTAAGCCATCCAGGAGGAGATGGGAGAAGCAACAGCCTCCTCTCTGATCCTTAAACAAAACCAGTGGGCAAAGGGCCCTCTTGGTCTTCTTCTTATCCTTTCCTTCTCTAGTTAGATGAGGTCCAGGAAATGCCCTGGGACACGCTGCTCTCCTAGTATTATTCTTCTGTATTTAGTGTTCAACAGACTTCTGCACAAGTGAGTAAAATGACTGCTTTTTGAAATGGATTAAGAATAACATGGAAGTCCATCTTCTCTGGATGTACCAAAAACATCTTTGGAAGAAATCCATTAGCGGACAGGATTATGAGGATGACATGCATTCATCCTGTCTCCATGTGGTTTGGATTTCTTCCACCACATATTCTGAAAACGTTTATTCCAGGTAGCTTGGCAATTAGCAGCTAGATGGCACAGTGGATATAGTGCCAGGCCTGGAGTCAGGAAGACCTGAGTTCAAATCCATCCTCAGACACTAGCTGTGTGACCACAGGCAAGTCACTTAACCCTTTTTACCTCAGTTTCCTCATCTATAAAATAAGCGAAGAAGGAAATGACAAGCCACTCCAGTATCTTTGCCTATAAAATCCCATACAGGGTCACGAAGAGTCAGACATGAAAACAAGCAAACAACACTAAAAAAGTGGAGTGCATGGAACATAATATTCCAAAAGTCAAAAGACATGGGGCTTACAATCAAAAATAACTTACCGAGGAAAAACTGAGTAAAACCCCACAGTGGAGGGGAAAATGTACCTTTAATAAAATAGAGAATTTCTAAGCATCCCTGATGAAAAGACCAGAACTGAGTAGAAACCAAATCAAATATAAACACAAGAGTCAAGAGAAATATAAAAAGGTAAATAAAAGTGCATGATAATAAGTGAGTCAACAAGAAAAAAGTTAGGACATCTTAGTGGGGGAAATGGTACAAGTATTCCCTCAGAACCCAAATATCCGCAGGGTCAAAGAGGGAGTCAAATAGGAGAGAAGGCCTGGGAGTGGTTTTGTTACATTTCGATAGCCAAAAGGTCCTAAACCAGGGTTAAATATGTTGTTTTAACTGACTTGTATTCAATATTGCTTCTAGATCCATGGTCCCAGACAACTAAATGACTCAGGGTTAGATATGTCTTTGTAATCCTTGTTTAATGCTTTGCATTATTCCTGAGTTCCCAAAATGCATTTTAGAGAACCTGTCAAGAATTTAAGCACAGGGACAGCTAGGTGGGGCAGTGGATAGAGCTCTGGCCTTGGAGTCAGGAGGACCTGAGTTCAAATCTGGCCCCAGACACTTGACACTTACTAGCTGTGTGACCCTGGACAAGTCACTTAACCCCAATTGCCTCACCAAAAAAAAAAAAAAGAATTTAAGAACACAACAAAAAGATGAGTTGTATGTGGAGGCAGGAACTAAGAAGACCACTTTAAAACCAAGATCATCTCCACTAGGCATGAAAATGAAGTTGAAGACAGGGTTTTTATCTCCATTCTCAAGGCCCACTTCCCTCACTTTATTAGGTATGTCTAACAGAAATAGTATCTTTGACTTCTGTCTTATGGCCATTTAAGAAACAGATGAGTTCCTAATTTGCATTGGTGGGTGGGGTTTTTACACCAGGTTATGCTGATGAAATCAAGGTCCAGACCAAAATGTTTTTAAAAACCATTAATCATTTTATTGTTATTAGCAGCTACCTTGGAGGAGCCAAGCAAACTAGTTTAAAAAGGAGCACAGGGTGCTATGGTGGGGTGTTGTTGATGTTGGGTTGTTTTTTGGGGAGGGGAGGTTTGTATACTTACTTACAAAATTTATTTACTAGTCTTTGAGAAATTCTTTCACAGAAAAACAATAAAATCTGACCCAGACTGTTTAGAAGTAAGAAAGAATAGTATTCTATAAGCTATATATGAGACAATTTCCATTGCAGAAGGAAAAGAAGATTGGTAGCATCCTTTGAACTGAAAAAAAAATCACCAGAAAATGAAAATGAAATTTCAGAGTGGCACACATTAGCGAGATCGGGTTTTCTCAATCATACAATTCACTCCCTTCCTCACCCACCTTCTACCCCCATGCATATACTAAACATAGCCTCCTCAGAGATATGGAAACAACATGATTGGGAGTGAATTATTTGGAGGTGGCCTGTACTAGCAAATTACTTGCACCATTGGAGGATGTCTGCTATGATTATACCACAAACACTGCCTGATAAAGAGATTGCAGCTTTTTCGACTTATTGGTCTCAGGTTCACTGATCAAACTCAAGCCAAGGTCCCCCTAGATAAAAATGTACTTATTTATACTTTAAGCCATCTACCAGAAAATCAATAATATTTCAAATTTAATGAGTTGTAAGACAAGTAAATTAGAGTTTGGAGTAAGCAGTATTGATTAGATTATTCTGTCAACTGGAACACATCACTTTCTTCTGTAATTAAGTATTCCATGTGGGGTACAGTGCATTTGATGCCAGTAGCTTTTATAAAAATACCACTTTCTGAACATTTCCCTAATGAAAGCCTCCTCCCCATGTTAGCTGCTGCTACTCTTGTGGTGTGGCATTATCTGCCCTTTTCATCCAGTTAGCAGGCCTCAAGGAAAAGGGGCTTTTGCTGAGCACTAATCACCACTTGTTCTGATCCTGGGGATTCTGCAAATTTAAGCCTCAAAATGCCAAGACTGGAGCTCAAAAACTCATTGTTTCAGAGCTCACCTTCTGAGCAAGAGCAAACCTGGAAATGATAGGTGCTGTGTGGAAGAGTTTCCCTTAGAAACAACATTTTACAGCAATGGGGTAATAACAAAGGCGTGGTCATCACGGTGTCAACAGAAGCAACATCAAGGTGAGTCTAGAACTCAGGTTGTCATTTGTCCTTCTCACTGTCCTCCCTCTCTTGGAACTCAGGCATCTGGCTGCGGCTCGTTCTCTGCCATCCTGTCTCAACATCACGGTCTATAGCTCCTTCTCTGATGCTTCCTCATGGCACAGAGACAACAGTGGGCTCCAGAAGGCTTTGTCAGTGTTTGGTCTTCTTTTCCTTCTGCAATAGAAATTGTCTGACACATAAAGTTGGCAGCAGCCAATTTGTTCTTCCTCCTAAATAGCCTGGACCAGTTTCTAGTTGGATGAATAGATAGATAGATAGATAGATAGATAGATAGATAGATAGATAGATATAGATAGATAGATAGATAGATAGATAGATAGATAGATAGATAGATAGATGATGGATAGATGGATAGATAGATAATGAGAGATAGAAAATAGATAGATAGTAAGTTGGTACTAGGTAGGTAGTAGATATATGACTACATAGAGAGATAAACAGATGATAGATGGTTAGACAGATGATGGATGAACAGATAGGATAGATAGATGATAGATGAATGAGAACTGATAGTCAAATAGATAGATGATGGATAAAGAGAAAGATGATAGATGTATAAATAGATAGGATGGATGGATGGATAGATAGGTGGTGGATGGATAGATGGCTAGAGAGATAGATGATAGATGGATGGATAGACAGATAGCTAATGGATGGATAGAGAAATAGATAATGCGTTGATAAATATATAAGATGGATGGATAGATGGATGGATAAACAGATAAATGGATGATAGATGGATGGATGGGTAGATGGATGGGTGGGTGGGTGGATGGGTGGATGATAGAGGAAGTGAGCTTTTATTAAGCACTTCCTATACTTCAGGCACTGAGCTAAACACTGGGGATATAAATGCAAGAAAACAAAATGGCCCCTTCTCTCACATAATAGGGAAAGACAAACATAAAGGGGAGCTAGAAAATGAAGGGAGGGAAAGGTTATTCACACTCAAGCAAGGAAGCCTAGTGATGAATTAGATTGGTCCAGAGAGTTAGTTGATCTGGTAATGAAATAAGTATGGCTGAAGCCCCTCATGAAATGGCCAAACATTCACCATTTAGGAGAGCAGGACCCAGGGTGATGGCATCACAAGATGAACAAGGCTGATGGCACAGAAATGTTTTCTTCTTCTTTTTTCTTTCTTCTAATCTTTGCTTGTGAAAGAATTCCCCACATATGAGAGTCTAACCGAATTGTGTAATTAAGTTCACACAGGTCCTTCTCAAGCTGGATGGGCTTCAAGTAAAGGCCCAATGAGAGAGCTATTCAGACTGTGAGTTTGGTCCTAACGTGTGTTGTCCAAGGAGCAGCCTAGCTAGGCCTTCGAGGACAGAAGGAGAGACTCCCAATGGATCATCACCATGTTAACTACAGGATGCGATTCTTTTTTTGGCCACCGTAACTCTTGAAGATCTAGGGAAGTTGTAATCTGCATTAGGGAAGGGAGTATCCGTACTCCTTGATGACCACTGATGGAACTAGAGAGGCCTAAAGTGTTCACCTTTAAAAGTCATTTCTCCAGAGCATGGTTATTATTTGTTTATTTCTTATATGTTTGCAAGGATTAACATATAGCTCAGTTTTGCTCTTTAATGCTCTATTGGAGGAAGAACATATACCTGAAGGTAGCTACAGTGTGCTCCGGCAAGAAGACCTGAGTTCAAATCTTGCCTCAGTCATGCAGTGGCTGTGTAACTCTGGGAAAGTCACTTAAACTCACTCAACCTCAATTTCTTCATCTGTAAAATGGGGACAATAATCACAGCTACCTCAGAAGGTTGTTATGAGGACCAAATATGATAACACATAAAACACTTTGCAAACCTTAAAATGCTATCTACATGCTATTATTGTTGCTGTTGTTATTATTATTATTATACATTGACCAAGTTCAATGAAGGCTTGCTGCTTCCAGATATGGCCAGTAAAAGAGGGGTTAATGGACCCACCAAAACTCTACTCTGATGTTTTGTCCATGGCACGGAGGTGACCTTGGGTTCTTGAAGTCTCAGTCCTACCAAGCTGACAAGATTTTCAGCATGCTTCTAGGAATGCATGGCAAGTCAGTCATCTAACCACCGACATAGCTGAGTTTGGAAAGAAACTAAGTTGGCCACAAAATGATGATTTTTCCCACCCTAGCCACTCTTGGACACTATACCAAACTATAGAAGAATTTTGTGATTCACATTGGTAGAGGGTGTACCTTTGCAGAAATGCTTATGATTAAAAATTGTCCAGAAAATTCATGTTGACAGCATGGCAAGAAAGTTGACTCAGAATCTAGAGGTCACTCTTCACCCATGTATCCTTGAAAACAAGTTAATGTCCATTAAACATAAAAAGCAGTATTCTGATGTTCACTCCCAAATTAAATTTAAGGATGAAAGCACTGATAGAGTGCTCAGACATAGAGACAATAGACATATCATTTTTTCATTCATTCATTCATTTGTTCTTTCATTCAACAAGCAATTATTTGTGTCTGCTATTTTTCTAGGTTCCAGAGATTCAGAGACAAAAATGAATTCAGCTCCTGCCTTCAAGAAGCTTACATTCTATTGGCCAATAAAAATACATCCACAGAGAAATCAAACACAAAACACATTTATAACAAGGGGCTGATGAACATGTGGAGTGTGCTCAGATAATTCAATACCCTCATTGGAGAAGCTGGGGAGCTAGCTCCCAGAAACCTATGATAACATATAATGAGGTGCCCTGCTCCCCAATTTGGAGCATGGGCAGACATTCTGGTCTGCTAACCACATGATATGGAGATGGACTGTTGCTTGGCTGTCTATGCAGCCTGGGGAGGATCCAAACGGCACTATTTATTCTTTTCTGTTTCAGAGAAGGAACACTGGAGACCGCTGTGCCCTTGTGATCTTTGAAAGATGGGAATGGTGAGCCACCAAAGGTCCAAGAAGCAGGTTTTGTGGCCGGCCAGACAACCCAAAAGCAAGGCCCTGGGGAGCAATCTTGGGGATTCAGCGGAGCACTGAGGCCCTGAAGGGTGACCCAAGGGACCCCAGCCAGCTCTAACTGAGAGGAGGATTCATCCAGATTGCAGTTGGTGGGACAAATACTATGTAGAAACTGCTAAATTTGAGCCCACTCTCTCCAGGAGCCAGGATGGCACAGAAGAAAGTATATCCCTAGGTATTGAAGGGCATGCTTTACAACTTCTGTTCTTACTACTTCACAATGAAGCTTTGTAAAAGCTAACGGATGTTAATTGCTTAAATGGACTTGAGAGGCTAATCACTGGCTGGGACTTGAATGGATAGCATTAGAAAAAGGCACCCAGATGTCTCTCAGCAGTACCTCTGGGACTACAAGGGGGAAGGGGAGATTTAGCCAGCCTTGCCTGGGGACAGTGAGTCCAGGCTCTCACTAACTATTCTAAATAAGTACAGAATAACCAGGGAGAGGGAAGGGAGGGTCCTAACAACTGGGCAGATCAAGAACGTCCTCCTGGGAAAATCTTTCCAAGCAGGAGACTAAGAAGCCTCAATCATGGGCCTCAGTCTAGCCCCCAGCACCCCACAGAATTAAAATGAAACCAGTTACTGTGCCAAGTAAAATCGCTAACAATGCCAGGATTTTTCCAAGATGGACTCCCCAGAGTCACAGTTCCAGGCTTGCTCTTAGGATGAAATGCATTTGCCAACACCATCTGCATCTGGCAACAATGATTTCAAGTCCCCCTAGAAAGAAGGCCCAAAGAAAAGTGAACCTTCACCTAATGAGCCTCTTCTTGACAACAACAAAAAAAGGCCATTTGTCCTCTGAATTGTCCTTAATCCTTTTGCTGCACATTTAAAAAGTAGTTTTCTTTATCTTTTCTAAGTGACTAATAGACTGACTACAAAAGCACACAGAGAAGATAATGGATGGAACCAAATCCCAGAGAATAAAAGGAATCTATATTAATAAAAATTAGACCTTCTGTTGCTTTCCTCCTCTCCTGGGTGCCAGCTCCACTAATTGGGCCATTCTCACAACACCTCCATGCGGTTCTCCAGAATTGTTCCCATAAAAAAGGTGGGCGACAATATCACGAAGGCAGGCTGAGCCGACATTTCTGGCTCCCCACGACTCTGCTCGGGGTGCTCCCTGCCAACCAGCCTGCTGTCTCTTTGTGTTTTTCCCTTTCATATCACTTATCTGCACAGCTTCCCACAAATAGAGAAGGAGAAGGCTTGGTCCAAATTATACAACATCATCTGTTTTAGTGCCCAAGAGGAGGCAATATAGCTGAGTAGCGGGGCCGAGAAGAGAGAAGACATGGTGGCCACTGTGGACAGAGAGCATAAGGGGTACAGCCCCTGGGCTTAAGCATGAGGGATGATGTGATCAGCACTGCTGTGTGTTCTGTAGCTGTAAATGATTGCAGTGTGAGGAGAAAGGGAGAAGGAAGCAGGAAGGATTCTGCTGAGAGGCAGTGAGACCTCAGGTACTGTCCTTCCTGAGTGTGCACTACTGTGATGTATCGCTTCACTGACCCTTATGGAGAGTCGGCAGGGAAGGGGCCCCCCAGGTATCTCCAGTGTCTGGAAACACCTTGTTACAGAGTCAAAGACAGGCAGGAGGACCATTTGGGGTCATCTGTGATGATCCTATCTTCGGGTCACCAGAAATTGCACACCTATTAGAACTGTTCCATAGTGGGCATGCCATTGGTGGTAAGCCTCCTAGAGCCTGGAAACATGACACGCTAGACCTACTCACTCCCCACCCCATGTCAGACAAAAGGCAAGTCCAAAAAGTAACTCTGAGAGACATCTATGATAGACCCGAAAGTATTATAGGCTGAACTCAAAAAAATCTGGTACACTGCCTTAGGGATCAGTAGTAGCAGTAGCAGGTTGTGGTGGTGATGGCAGTAGTAGTGGTGATGGTGGTGGTAATGGTAGCGACAGTAGTAGTAGTATAGTAGTAGTAGCAGCAGCAGCAGCAGCAGCAGCAGTAATAGAGGTAGTAGTGGTGGTGGTAGTGGTGACGGTAGTAGTAGTAGTAGTAGTAGTACTGATGGTGGTGGTGGTAGTAGTAATAGTAATAGTAGTAGTAGCAGTAGTAGTAACAGCTAGCATCTATAAACAGTATCAAGTTTGCAAAACACTTTCCATATATCATCTCACAAACCCTCACAACACCTCATAGGGTCAGTGCCACCATTATCCCCACTTCAGACATGTGAGACCCCCAGAAGAACTGAGCCAGCTAACTCTCCAAGCCTGATCCCACTTGGCTGACTCTTGAAGGATTGTAGAAGGGAGCAGAGAGAACACAGGCTCTAAAGCCAGAAGAGCCCTTAGAAGTCATCCAATGAGATCCCACCTGTGAAGAGCTTAGCGCAGTGCCTAGCACACAGCAGGTACTACATGAATGTTTATGATTATTTTCTCATTCTCATTATTATTACCAATTCCTTATTTTATAGATGAGAAAACCACAGCCCATGAAGACTTCTAGGACTTGCCCAAGGTCAAAGAGGTAGTATAAGTGCCAGAGGTGCAATTTGGACACGTTTCCTCTGCCTCCAAAGACACTGCCCTTTTCATTAGCTTTGAAAATGTCAGCACGACAAGAATGAACCATTTCTATTAGCTTTCCATTGAACATCACATCTTGCTGTGGAGTAGAGGCAAGGGAACTAGACGTCTTGTCTGAAGACCTGGCTCTGACATTTACTGACTGTGTGACTTTGGGTAAGTCACCTAATGATTCAGAGCCAGTTTTCCCACCTGTAAAATCAGGGTGGTCCTACCTGCCCTTCATGCATTCTGGAAGCCTAGGGAAGATCACTAGGGCCCACTACATAAATCTTAACACTCAGAGGTACATGACAGTTATTGTTCCAAAATAGACTCTTCAGGGATATGCAGCCTGCCTTTCTCAGATAGAGGAGATGATCTAAGCCACTGATGGATTTGTGCCCAAGTCATCCCTGGTGTCTGGTTAAACCCATCTTAGTTAGCGTACCCCACGAGTTATTTCTACTAAGCTTTCTGATAACAAAGGACTCAAGTCTGAGTGATCACCGAACCAGAAGGGTCAAACAGCTGCATTTGAAATTTCTTTAGGGCTTCTGGATAGCAAATAGAGAAGGCAGAAGATGCCCAGGGGTTACAGAGGGAATCTTCTTTTTAATTCTAGGGAGGAAACAGAACCATTCATCATCACTGCATGAGACGTAGGCTCTTCACTTTATCTTGGATTTTTCCAAATATGTCTCTTAGTGAGCATGCCACTAAGTGCCTGAACACTAGGCCATCCAAGGTATCAGCATAGAAGGCTAACAATGCTGCAGAATGAAGCTTAACAACTCCCTCAGTCACATGATATTCAACTCTGCCCATGGTCAATGGCCCCATTCCCATTCCAATAAGGAACCAGAAGTAAAGCATCTTGATTTCTATTCGAACAAGATTTGTCAAAGTAATCTGGCCTGAATGATACTTAAAAGATCATGTTGCAGTAAGGGAGCTGGATTTGGAGTCAGGGGACCTGGGTTCTACTTCCACTTCTTCTGCCTCTTTGGGCCTCCGTTTCCTTTTTTGTTACATAAGGGGGAGGAAAGGTTGGATGAGATGACATCTAAGTCCTCTTACAGTCATGGATCCACTTATATACACTCACTGGAGGTCAGACCATTGGCACAGATTTAACTCACACTCTGGGGTCTGGGTTCTTTTGTGCCTGCCACCCAAGACACACTCTTTTCTTGTGTGGAACCCATAGAAGGCTCAGAAATATGGCAGAAACAACACTGAATTGGACTTTCTCATCATTCCTTCAATAAACAGGTATTCACTTCATGGGAAGGCACAAGGACTCAAACCTACAGTTTTTCAAAACCCAAAGCATTCTTTCTGGCCCAAGGACTCATAGTGCCCACATATTGTCATTTCAAGGGTCACCAAAAAATCATTCAGGAATTAACTCCTGAAAATCTAATTCAATTCAACCCATGGGCCAGGTAAGTTCTGGAGATTTTAGTCTAGGCTCTGACTTAATTTATAAAGGGAGCTCCCAGCAAGGAAACACTCACCGTGCCAATCAGCAAGTGTTCTGCAACTTACAGATTTATAGCATTGCCGGAGGATGCTGAGAGGTTAATTACAGTCACACAGCCAATATGCATCTCAGGTGGCATTTGAACACAGGTCTTTCTAGCCCCAAGGCCAGATATCTGCCCGGTATGCCACAAGTACCTCAGCTCCGGAAATTTAAAGATAAAACTGAAACAGCATCTACACTCCAAGAACTTCCATTCCACCAGTAAGTTACAACATGTAAACAGACAAGAATATATGGGATTACTTACGGAGGAGAGAGAGCATTAACAAAGGCAAGACTTCCCATCGAGGGCAGTACGTGAGCTGAACCCTGAAGGAAGCTAGAGGGATTTGGAAAAGGTAGAAGGGAGGAAAGAGCATTTGCAGCATAGGTTGGGAACAGCCTATGCAAAAGAAACAGATTCCAGCTCGTTCTTTCCTGTATACAGAGAAACTGATCATTGTCACGAATGGTCACTGATGGGGGCTTCCTCATTCTTTCATACCCAAAGTTGCTACACACACACACACACACACACACACACGGGGTCTATCTCCCTTGGGATGATTCTATTCTCTCCATCCCATCATTCATACTCCTATCCTGCAGGTACTTAATACCTCTGACCAAAATATTGGGCCTACATCCACATTCAATCTCTTACCACATCCAGGGCTGATTTCTCCTGACCACACTTCCTTAATCACCAGAATGTAATGGCTTCTTGCTCTCCAACAGAACTACAAAATGAGCCCTTACCTAGCACAGCCTATAGGACACAGCCAATCCTCCTTCTGAACCAAGTATCCTAGAGTCTAACACTAGGTGTTACAATCCTATGATCAAATTTGGCAATGGATAGAGCCTTGGCCTGGAAATCCAGAGACCTAGGTTCAAATTCTGTCACCTGGCTAGCAAGATGACCTTGGACAAGTCACTTAATTCTCATCTGGAAAATGAGAAGGCCAGTCTGATTTGTGAGCATTGAGCTTGCATGCATACTCTTCCCCCTCCCCCTCCTTCCTTTTCCATCTCTCTTTCCATCCCTTCCTCCCTCCCTCTCCCCCTCTCATTTTATCTGTGTAGGAAATTTCTATGAAGGAAACACTCTCCACTGAGAGTCTTATAGGGGCACTGAGGTAACATGACTTGCCCAGAGATAGATGATAAAGATAGAGGTGGAGAGATTGATGATAAAGATAGAGAGAGATAGGATGATAAAAACAGAGGGGAGAGATAGATGATAAAAAAAATAGAGGTGGGAAAATAGATGATAAAGATAGAGGTGGGAAGATAGATGATAAAGATAGAGATAGGATGACAAAAACAGAGATGGAGAGATAGATGATAAAGATAGAGATGGAGAGATAGATGATAAAAATAGAGGTGAAGAAATAGATGATAAAGATACAGGCGGAGAGAAAGATGATAAAGATAGAGAGAGATAAGATGATAAAAACAGAGATGGAGAGATAGATGATAAAGATAGAAGTGGGAAGATAGATGGTAAAGATAGAGAGAGATAGGATGATAAAACAGAGATGGAGAGATAGGTGATAAAGATAGAGGTGGAGACATAGGTGATAAAGACAGAGATGGAGAGATAGATGGTGATAAAGATAAAGATGGAGAGATAGATGATAAAAATAGAGGTGAAGAAATAGATGATATTCAGGCAGAGAGACAGATGATAAAGAAAGAGCTGGAGAGATAGATGATAAAGATAGAGATAAATATTGGCTATTTTTTCACCCCAGAGTTTGAAGCATTTCAGGTTATCTTTCCTCCTACGACTCAGGATCTCCTTTAAAGCTTACCTCCTCCCTGTTCATTTCTCTTCTACCACCATAAAGCAGACTGAGCCAACATACATCCAGGCCATTTTCCAAGAAAAAGGAAATTAGATGGATAATTATGTTCAGATGGTGGTGCCCACATCAAACCCAATTTCCAAAAGATGCCTTTGTGGCTGGATAGAATGTGAGCTGAACTTAGGCATGAGACAGGTCAACAAACTCCATTGGAAGTTTTCCTTGGGGTTGAGCAACACTTCCCCAGGGCCTCCCCAGGGCTGTCAGCAAGAGTACAGGCTGGGGTGATTTATATAGTGGATATTGATTATTTCCAGACAATCCACAAAGAAAGTTTTTCAAGAAAACTGCCTGGGAAATGGAGCAGGTCTCCGTGATGGGCGCATGAGGGGTAATGATGATCCACTGAGATGGCCTCTTTGTAGCTGTTCTGGTGCTGATGAGAATCCCCTGGAAGTGGGGGGAGGGGCTCTCCCCTGAAGGATCCCCAGTGCATTGGCAGCCTCATAATCCTAGAGCCGGAAGGGACCTTACACAAAGGAAATAGAAAGGCATTTGAGTAGAGATGGGAGGACGATTGTCCTCTTGGCAGCCCAGGAAGAACAGGACAGGCCATGTGTAGGAAATGGCACCTGAGGTGGGCCTAGGACCCTCTCACCTACACCACCGTTGTCACCTGCTCATTGTTCTACCTGCCTCCAGCATCTCTCCCATCTTCAACCCTTGCTCCACGTGGCTGCTAAAGTAATTATGCTAAGGTACCAGTTTGATGATATCATTTATCTGCTCAGAACGTTCCCCATCACATCCACAGCCTGGTATGGAAAGGCCTCCACAATCTGGCTCTCACCTGCCTTTCCAAACATTTTAGAGGACTGTCTCACATTCACCTTTTGGATCTCAATGCCTAGCACAATGCCTGGCATACAGTAGGTGCTCAATAAACGTTGACTGGTTTTGTGAACTCTGTGTTCTAGCCAAACTGGACTCCTAAGCTGTGCTTCAAACTTGATTCTCCAACTTCCACATCTGTCTCCTCACACAAGCCGTTCCACATTTGGAATTCTCTTCTCCCTTGTCTTCCTCTTTTAGAATATTTGTCTTCTGCCAAGACTTAGCACAGATACTACCTCTTCTGAGAAGCCTCTCTGACCTCCCCAGTTATTAGTGTTCTCTCCCCTACAAATTTTCTTGTAATAAATCTGTGCCCCTGCTATATCCCCCTCCCCCTAAAAAAGCATGTAAACTCCTTGAGGATGAAAGAGATTTTCATTTCTGCCTTTATTTCCCCAGCCACTAGCCCAGTGCTTTAAACAAAATAAGTTTTAAATAAATATTGGTTGAATTAAATTTGTTTAATCAACCTACTCTGCCTTTCCTTATTCAAAAAGACCCTAGGCACAGCATCCCATTGATCTTGCTAAAGTTGTCCTGGAAGGGGGTCTCACACATGGTGCAGCGGACCACACAGAGCCTGAGGGTTCAGACAAACAATTACTCAAAGTGACCCCCAAGCAAAAGCAGCTCACCAGGAGGTTTTGTGAGATCTCTGAAGCATCTGGTTCAATCCATTAAGCAGTCCTTCTATGCTGTTGTTGTGGTTAGATAGTTTTTCGGCCATGTCCTACTCTCCCCATTTGGAGTTTTCTTGGCAAAGATACTGGAGTGGTTTGCTATTTCCTTCTCCAGATCAGGAAACTGAGGCAAAAAAGGTTAAGTGACTTTCTCAAGGTTACACTGCTGGTAAGTGTTTGAGCCAGATTTGAACTCAGGAAGATGAGTCTTCCTGGTTCCAAGTCCAGTGCTCTAACCACTGGCCAGCTAGCTGCTAGTCCTTCCATGCTCCTTGCCCAAAGGGTCTATATCTCAGACCAATCCACCTGGTGGCAAAGTTAACTAAGTCAAACTGCCCTGGGTCTATTCCACAGCTTCCTGTCTCATGTGGAGTAGAAGAGTAGAGTGGATAACTCAAACTGTGCCAGGTTTGCATGATAGCATCCTGGCCCACAACAAAAATATAGGTCGTTAAAGTAGGAACAGGCATCATCATTGGACACATACTGAGGAACGATTTTCCATTTAAAACAAATTATTGCTGTGTTGAGTTTTGATACAAAGGTATGTCCCAACTGACCCTCAAACAATCCTTCCCCCTAGAATGTACATTCCTAGAAAGGTTGACACTGACCATTATGTTTGACCAGAGTTTGATTGCTTCTCCACTCTGACTTTATTTACCCCATTGTATGTGTGTGTGTGTGTGTGTGTTGTGTTGTGCTTTGAGTTCTGTTCTCTCCATTTGTTTTTTATGTTTGTCATTCTTTACAGAGCAGCACTGTCTCGTTACATTCTTATGTACAGCACTTTGCAAAGCTAAAAGTGCTATCTATGTGCTAGCTATTATTTTTATTATTATTCTGAATATTGATCCAAGGTAGGATTCTCATTCCAAACAATTTTCTGCATCTTGAAACATACAGACAATTAAATCATTACGTTGAGTTGAATTTCACTCAATAAAACAGGCGTGGCTTTCAGAGAGAGAGAGAGAGAGAGATTTAATGAGGACTTACAAACACGTGAAGATGTGGGAGAATTGCTGGCTCAATTCAAATATATACATCTCTCAAAAATCACTTATTTAAATTGAACATTCCATTCTCCGCCGTGACCCTAAAGCTATAAAAGACACACAAGCAGCCCTACCAAAAGGATGGAATTAGATTATAAATTAGCAGATCTCCAAGGGCCCCAGTGGACTTCATTAATACCAAGTCAATGGCCTACCAACTCCAAAGCAAAGAGGAAGAAAGAGGAGGGGGAAGGTGTTGTTGGACTGCTCTTCTGAATGGCAGAAAAGAGAAAGGACACCAGCATCACGCCTGGCTAGAAGCCAGACCCAGAGAGAACAAGATGGTGTTCTCTCAACTGTAAGACAGTAAGACAAATTCGTTAGAGTGTAAGCTCCTTGAAGGTAGGGACAGTCTTTGCCTCTTTTTGCATCCCCAGCACTTAGCATAATAGCTGGCACATAGTAAGCACTTAATAAATGTTTATTGATTGATTGATTGATTGATTGAAATCAACCAGCATTTATTAAGTCCTTAAAATATTCCAGGCACTCTTCAGAAACAAAAAGAAATATAGCTCCTGCCTTCAAAGAGTTTACACTCTAACAGGGGATGACAAAGCTGAAAAGGACATTAGGAAGTGAAGGTACAAAGGAGCAGAGTGGAAGGGTGTGGTCATTTTTCTTTTCTTATTTCCAAATGCTTCCAATCTCACCAAGTTATTTGAGAATTTCCTCCTTCTTACTAGTCTCTGTTGCTGGGTCTTCATCAGGCTTCCTGGGAGGGCTGGAAACAAAATCACTCTTTTTGAATTCCAAGAACTACCTCTTACCCAGTGGTCAGCCAGAGGAATGGCCTGCTTTTAGGGTCAATACAGTTTTGAATTTAGAAAGCCCAGCCCCTGTTAGCCACGGGAAGCTGCCTCCTCAAAATCCAGGGTGATAGCCCATCTCTGCCCACTTTTCTGAGACTTAATAGTTGCGGTACAACCTCAGGAGAAGAGAAAGGAAGCAGCATTAAAATGACCCTTCCCAAATAGCTAGAAGGCAAGGATGTCCATAAAAAATCAATACATATTATTTTAAGAACTTAGAATTTAGATTCTTTCCTGACCTCTAATCTTAACCACTTCCAACCCTGACCACCAATCCTTGTCTCATCCATTACCTGGGAGCAGAAAGAGGGCAGGATTAAAACAGTAAGAGGGACAGGGCCTGGAATTCTATGGACACTGTCTATCAACGGCATCTCCTCTGCACTTTGTAGCCTTAGAGCATTGGCTAGAGCCCTGAGAGGCTGGGGTCACACAGCCAGTATGTCAGAGGCAAGACCAGAAGGAAAAGGGGAAGGGCTAAGGGGTCCTTACTCCCTTCCATGCCCTGTCCCATCCAGTTGCAGTTGGCCTATTTTCTGTTCCTCACCAATGACATTCCATCTCTGCACTGGCTCTCCACCCATGCCTGGAATGCTCTTGGTACTTGGCTCCATGTTACAGCTTCCCCACCTTCCTCCAAGACTCAGTTCAAATGTCACCTTCTGCAGGTCTTTCTTAGTGTTCTCTCCCCTACACTCCCAGACCCTTCACTCTCAGATTATCATCCATTTATACTTTATAAGTTTCATACATATATAGTCATTCAACACATTCATACATACATACATACAGACAGACAGACAGAGAGACAGACAGACAGATAGAAGATAGATAGATAGATAGATAGATAGATAGATAGATAGATAGATAGATAGATAGATGGCTGTTGATGTAAGCAAGAGAAAACTGCAATAAAGCAAGCATGGCCTGAAAGCCAGAATTGGTCCAGTTCTAGAAGGGGTGTTCTTAGAGACTCTAAGCCTTGAGTGGTGGTGAATCCCACCGCACCCTTTCATGAGGTGTCCTTGACTTCAGCAAGAAAAACTGAGTATAGTTCAGTCGTGTCTGACTCTTGGTGACCCCATTTGGGGTTTTCTTGGCAGAGATACTGGACTGGTTTGCCACTTCCTTCTCCAGCTCATTTTGCAGATGAGGAAACTGAGACAACCAGGGTGAGGTGACTTGCCCCACTTACTTGTCTTAGGCTGAATTTGAACTCAGGAAGATGAATTTTTCTGAATCTAAGTCCAGCACTCTATGCACCATGGCTCTCCCTAGTGCCCAAGCTGAGTATAGCTCTAGAGTAGACCAAACCTCAGCTCATTTCAGAGTTGATGGAAAAAAATCAACCTCACCTTGAGAATAAAATGGCTCAGAGCCAGGATATAGGCAAGAGTAATGTATTTTAACCTTGGTTCAAGTGTGGGATCTTCTGCTCTAGTTGTGTGCATAACCTCACTTGGTCTCCCCACCTGTAAAATACTGCAATTGGCATATAATCTCAGGTTCCTTTCAGCTCTAACAGGCCATGAATTTTTTTTTTAGCGAGAGGACAATTAATCTGCCCTCCCTCTAGTTAAAGGGCAAATAGATCTGAGATCAGAGGATCTGAGTTCAAATCTCAGATCCTCTTTTGTGAGATGCTGAAATTCTTTTAGGGAGAAATGCTTTGGCCATCCAGATAACCTTGCCCTCTGCAATGATGCTTCATCTCTGTAATGAAAAATACCCCATCCCAGATGCTGCCACCAAGGGTGGAGGATGCCAGCACCCAGGTTTTCAGGTCATTTCTCTCCGGTGGTATCTAGCTCTGATCAGTAACTAGGCTTATGAAGAGGGACTACTTTCTGTGTGTTGTACATCATTTTCTGTGCTGCAGCAGCAGTAGTGAAAGGCAGTAACACCTCCCTGGGGTACTGGTATCTCTAGCAAGGAGCTTGAATGCGTGGCTTGTTGGGTTTTAAAACCATTACACTTACTGCCATTATCATATTAGTGCTTGGATCAAACGCTAGCGAGGCGTTGCAAATTGCCTCTGTGCTTTTTAGATTCCAAACCTATGAGAAACAAATGTCTCTCAATCTCCAGAAGTCTCATAGGTGGGGTATTAAGATGCCCAGAATCACAGTTTTATTTTTTGCTTTTTGTTTTGCTGAGAATATCCTTAGGGACTATATTCTTAGCCACCTCTTCTTAAAAATGAGGACTTTGGAGAATAATGACTTGCTCAAGATCACAAAGCTAGTAAGAGGGAAAGCTTGGAAGAGATACCTGTACAGGGCTCATCACCTCATACCTAAACTACAGCAGTCTACTCCCAGCTGACATCCCTGCCTCTAGTCTCTCCTTTCTCCATTTTAATTTTAAACAGTAAAGTCATATTAATCTTGAAAATATACTCTCAGCATGCTATTCTCCTTCCTATGTATTCATTAATTTCAAAACTAACAAAATCTAAAAGTGGAATGGGGTGACTCATGATAGAGTGGGTACCTCCTCATTACAGGTCATGAAATGAAGGCTGGGTAGGCCCTTCTTTGGGATACAGTAGAGATGACCAGATGGCCTGGGAAGCCTGAGCTTCCCAGCTCTGAGCTTCTAGGATTCTCCTAATGCCCAATCCAATGTTCTTTCCACTATTTGCCATCATCATGGTCATCATCATCATCGTCATAACTGCCATTTCTAGAGTGCTTTAAGATTTAAAAATACATTGTGGAAGTTATCTCTTTTGACCTTCACAACAACCCTTTGAGGTAGATGGTATTGTTTTCCCATTTTTATAAATGAGGAAACTGAGGTTTAGAGAATCTAAGTGACTTGCCCAGAGGTACACAGCTAGGTGTGAGATTCTAACCCAAGTCATCCTGACTCTAGCACTCTTTTATGCCACATTGTTATCTGATGAGAAACTGGGGCAGGGTAGAGGCTATCTATCTATCTATCTATCTATCTATCTATCTATCTATATGTTTGTATGTATATATACATATTATACATGTATATGTGTAAGTGTATGGGTACATACACATACATACATATATACACATGCACCTTTCTACATATTTAGAGAAAAATATATTTGTGTGTATACATACATATATGTGCTAAAAATTCATGATTTGTCCTATATAAGAAAATGAGCAACAGTGCAAGAAACTCCACCCAGAGCCAAAGGCTTCTAAGCACCTTGAGCTGAGCACACAGGAAGGTTGTGTTTTCATGATTTATTATTTAGTTACAACTTCCTGTTACCTGGCAAAAATCCATCATGATTGCTTTTGTCTTTTTCTTCTAAGCCAAGGTGAACACGCAGACCTTCCTTAGCCCTTTCTGGGTGACAGGTGCCCTTGGCTAGAGGATTCCAATGACAGGTGAATACTTCAGTGAGGCATTCTCTATTGTGGAGAGACTGAAATAAACTGGGAAAATGAACACCATCTGTACTCTCTGCCTTCACTTCACAGCCCTGTTCCCAGGTAAAAGCTGCTGCCACACCCATCTGCAGCTGGCTTCCCGCAGGCCCATGAGTCTGTAGGACTCAGGTGGCATTTATCATAGCCAAGACCTTGTGCTATAATTATTGGCCTCATTTCTTATCTAACTACAAAGCGAACTCCTTGAGGGCCGTGGTGAGTTGGGATGAGAGAAAGAGAATGGTCTCTGCCTGGATCCAGGGGTTTTCAGCTAAGCAAATAAAGGCAATAAATAGAAAGAATAACCATCCAAGAATAGTCTGTTCACAGGGAAGGAGCTTAAGGACATCGTTGTTGTTTAGTAGATTAGTTATGTCTGACTCTTCATGACACCATTTTGGGTTTTCTTGGCAGAGAAACTGGAGTGATTTGCCATTTTCTTCTCCACCTCATTTTAGAGATAAGAAAACTGAGGCAAACAGGGTTAAGTGACTTGCCCAGGATCACACAGCTAGTAAGTGTCTGAGGCTGGATTTGAACTCAGCTCCTCCTGACTCCAGGACCAACATTCTATTAGCTGCCCCTTTAAGGACTATATGGATCTACAAAGTACTTTCTGATTATCTGGAAACCCCAAATGGAGTCAGATGGTAAGATCACAGTGAGGACTGTCTGACTGGATGCTTACCAAGGCAGGAAAGTTGAGAAAAGGGAAGCAGACTGTGTTAGCACCTGACATAATGAAGGGATTTTCTCACCCAAAGGGAAAGGTAAATAATAATTATCTGTCACTCAGCAAAAAAGCTAGTTCAATGGGAAGAACTGGATTCAGAGTTGGAGAGCCTGGGTTCAAATATCAGTTTTTCTACTTACTCCCTGTGTGACCTAGTCACATCACCTGTCCTCTTAGTGGAGGGAAGAAGGGAATAGACATTTATGTCATTTCTATCACACACAAGAGCAGCTAGGTGGTGGCATAGGGCACAGAGCCCAGAGTCAGGGGGACCTGAGTTCAAATCCAGTCTCTAAAGTCTAAGCTCTAAACCTACGATCCTGGGTCCTATCCACTTTCATTCATATGCTTCAAGGATCACCCAAGTTGAGTCAGACTTGAAGAAAAGACCTGCCCAATCCTCCAGTGGGCCACACTCTATGGGGCAAATAAGCAGAAAACTTGGATTCACATTCCACCTTGATGATTGCTACCTATGAGTCCTTGGTCAAATCTCTGAGCCTCAGTTTCCTCATCTGTAAAATGAAGGATTGGACTCAGATGGTCTCTGAGGTTTTGTTCAGACTTACTGATACGAGTTGGAGGGATCTTCAGATCTTTTAGTCCAAACCCCTCATTTTACAGACAAGGAAACTGAGGTCCATAAAGATAAAGTTACTTGCCTAAGGCCTAAGGCCAGCAACAGAGCTAGGATTTGAATCCACGGTCTGTGATTCAAGTCAGCATTCTCTCTACTGTGCTGCCTCAAAAAGCAATCCCCTACATTACAGAACTATCTTGGCTATTCAGGCAGATTTTTCTTTTTTGTAGTGGCAAAGAAAAGAGGCTAAGAGCGTGCCCATTAATTGGGAAATGACTGAAGAAACTATGCTATATGGGTGTAAGAGAATATGACTACACTAAAAGAATTGATAAAGGGGATAGGATCAAAGAAACCTGGGAAGACTTGTCTGAAGCGATACAGAACAAAGTAAACAGAGCTAGAAGAACAATTCATACAATAACAACAACTGGAAATTCAAGCAACTTTGAAAGACTTAAGAACTCTATTCCATCAAATAACCAACCATGATTCCAGCATAGCGGTGATGAGCTAAGCTTCGTTATTAGTCGCGTTTCAGCCATGTCCAACTCTTTGTGGCCCCATTTGGGGCTTTCTTGGCAGAGATACTGAAGTGGGCCATTTCCTTCTCCAGCTCATTTAGGGTTAAGTGACTTACTTGTTAAATGTCTGAGGCCAGATTGAAATTTGTGAAGATGAGTCTTCCTGACTCCAAGCCCAGCTGTCTATCCACCGCACCACCTAACTGCCTCATGAACTAAGCTACTCATATCCTAGCACAGAGATGTCAGACTCAAGGGGCAGAAGGAGACACATTTTTGGATTTGCCCAGCGTAAGAATTTGTTTTGCTTGACTATGCATACTTGTTACAAGAATTTCTTTTTCTTTTAATTGGTGTAAAAAGAGATAGAAAGGACAGAGGAGGATACAGATAGGCCCTCCCCCCCCAAAAAAAATAAATACACAGGGAAGACAAGAAGAAATCACAGGCAAGCACAATAGCTACAAAAGTTACATAGCACATACATAATATGCTTAAAAAGAAAAACAAACTCAACATAAAAAGATACAGTTTAATGTATAATTCTCTCCTGTTCTACAATGTATACAGAAATGCTCCTTTAATTGGTGTCAAATTCAAAATAAAAATAATCATAATCATAAAGGTAAAAAATCCTGGTAACTGGGCCAGGCCCCTGAGGACCCTCCCTCTCTGCCTTGGGTGAATTAAACCCAGGGACCCTGCCTGCTCCCAGCTCCCAGAGGCAGAGTGGTATAGAGCATAAGGTGCTAGACCTGCAGTCAGGAATTCCCTCACACCTGTCATTTCCCACCAGGGAGGAGAAGCTCCCTGAAGGCCAGTCAGTTCCATTTTCATCTTCACGTGACTGGAGCCTAGTGTATAATGCAGGTACTTAAAAAATATTATAGGTACTTAATATACATTATAGGTATTTAATAAATGATAAATATTGATTGAATTAATTGAATAGGGCCTTTTAAAATTCAATCTTCTGAACCAGCCATAGAAACCCCATGCCAATCCCATGTATACAAGTACAGAAATACAAAGTAATTTCAAGAATTCTATTAATTAGAGGAAAGCCTGCATGAGCTGTGCTTGGAAGGGCCTAGGAGGCAGAGGACAAGGCCACAGCAACAATGTCCCCTCCCTCAGAGGGGCAAAGTGATCATTACCATTTACTAGTTTGTACAGTGATAGAATACCAGGGCTGGAGTCAGGAAGACCTGAGTTCAAATCCAGCCTCAGACACTAAATAGCTCTGTGACCCTGAGCAAGTTATTTAACTTCTATTTGACTCAGTTTCCTCACCTGTAAAATGGGGATAATGAAAGCACCTATGCTGTTGTAAGGGTCAAATGAAAGAATAACCGTAAAGCCCTTAGCACAGCGGACGGCACACAGTAAGTGCTACATAAATGTGAATTATTATTGTTTTTTATTTTTAAGGCAGGAAGCCGGCATTTTTTCCCTTTCCTCTGACTTTAAACTTTCCTTCCTGTTCCCAGGAAGAAAACTGAACCTCATCTAATAGTAATCTGTCCTTTCAGCCTCTGAGAGAAAGGACACCACCGCTGTGGCTGGAAACAATCTACCAGACCCGCCCTACGCGTGTGGGGCAAACCACTGGCCGCTCCCACTCCAGAAGGGAGGCAATTTCTGCTAGTTAATCCACCGCTCGTGAAATTCTCGAGGAGAGAAAGCCCATCTAATCTGCATTCTGTCCATGCCACGTTATGCCACGCTATACTCTCAATAAGGGGAATTAATGACAAGGAAAGTGAGTCTAAGCCCAATATTTACCGTGATGGTCCAGAAATGATGGCTGACCAGCCAGACTGGCAAGACTTGGTGAGGTCATGCGGGCCCACTGCTGCAAGAGTTGTTTCATTTCAAACAGTGTAAATTTCATATTATAATTTGCGATTTTATAACTCACATTTTTGAAAATATGTATGTGAATACACAAGCCTGTTCGTGTATTTCAACATTTTCTAGGGGAAGGAGGAGAACAGAAATGAAAAACAGCTATGGGACCTATAGATAATATGTTTCGAGATCTAATCTCATCTGATCCAACAAGCATTTATTAAATGCCTACTGTGTACCAAGCGATGTACTTGGTACTGGGAGAACAAAGACGGGAGTTGCTTTTCTGGTCATATCTTCCCCATGCTGCCTAGACTCCAACCATCAGCTTCGTTTTGCCCCAGTACTCCCCGCCCCTGACCCCTCCCCTCAACACACACACACACACACACACACACGTTGGACTCTGGCCTGGGTCCCCCATCACCCAATTTTTGCCTTTTATTGCTGGAACCAGGCTTACATTGCCCCTCAAGGCCATTTCCACACCATGACAGGTGGCCAGCATACCCCTTCTCCCCATTTCCAAATCCCCTTTTCATATTATGTTTCCCTATTGGACTAAATCATCCTTAAGGGCAAAGATTGCCTTGCTTGCTTGTGTAAGCAATTCACGGTAGGGGCTTAATTATCTATTATCTATAGCTCTCTCCCTCTATCTCTCTAAATGCCATCTTGCTTTAGGGCATCCTAGATACATTACTGAAGTTAGATTTGGGCCTTAAATGGACACAAGTACAAATTGTATTAAAGGGGGCACATGGAATTAATGGTTAGACTGCTAGACTTGGAATCAGGATGGCTTGGGTTCAAATCCTACCTCTTGACACTCACTAGCTGTGTTCAAGGGTACGCTGGTAAATGTTTAACATGTGACTCTCCAAAATATATACCGGACACACTTTTGAGTTTAACCCACATTGTTAAGATTTTCTCTCTCACACTCTTCAATCAACAAAAACATAAATCAACCCCTGATTTGTAGCATTTAAAGACTTCCATGGTATAAATTCTCACACTGGAAATTTAACAATCACCTCTCTACACCTGATACAACCAGCTCTAGTAAGATTCTTAAGAAAGCTCTTAATGTACTATAAAAAAAGTTAAGATCTGTGTCAATAGAAGGAGTTCTCAAACTGACAAATATAGTATCACCTGGAATCGATAGAATTTAAGTTGAGTGGAAGACATAACTGGATATCCCATTTTATTATCATTCTAATTGGAAAGATGACTGGTTCTGGGATTCCTTGTATGGGAGGCAGCATTTGTAAATAAAAAAAAAGTTTTAATGTCAATGTTAGTATTGATGTGGCCTCTCAAAGACCTGATTGCTAGAGAAATCTAGCAATATTTTGCAGGAAGAATTATGAGATAAATGTAACCCATTTGGAAAATCTAACCTTGGACTTACTAATGCTTCTCTTCAAGGCCAATTTTGAGCACAGTCAATAAGTAATGTTGAGGATGTCAGCGTGCAGTGGAAAAAGAATTAGATTTTGAATCAAAGGACATGGATTTAAAAATATACTCTGCCATTTATTATCTGTGTGACCTTGGACACACAGGGTAACTGACAGGCCTCAGACCCGTTGGGGAGTTAAGGGAGGCGTCTACCCCAAGCACATGAAGACTTTCCCTGGTGGAAAAGGTGGATGAGAACAACTGGTTCCGACAATCATGAAGGCAGCTGAAGCTGGCGCTGTGGAGCTCTAAGCGCTTGGTCACACATGAAAGACGCCAAGGTCATCCACTGCGTCTTGAGCCATCACCAAGCATCTTGACTTTTGTCCTGCCACTGGACATCAGTGACTCTGAAAGAGAGAGTGAGCCTGGCTACTTTGTGTAACTATGTCTCACTTTAATCCAATTCACACTCACGTCAAGACACAACCTCAGTGACGTGACTGGTTCTCTTCAAAAACCAAGGACAAAGGGACAGCTAGGTGGTATAATGGATAGAGCACTAGCTCCAGAGTCAGGAGGACATGAGTTCAAATCTGGCTTCAGACACTTACTAGCTGGGTGACCCTGGGCAAGTCAATTAATCCTGATTGCCTCCAGAAAGAAAACAAAGGACCAACAATAACAACAATGGCCTTGGACAAGTCATTTCATCAACTCTCTGAGCCTCAGTTTTCTCATCTGTAAAAATAAGTGGCAATGATCTCTAAGGTTCCTTTCCACTCAAAACTTTATGGTCCAATACATACCTCACTTTGAAAGCAGAAGACCTTTGTTTGAGCGCCTAGCTACAGAACAGGCAAGTCAATTAACCTCTCTGAGACTCAACTTTCCTATCTGCAAAATGGGATATGACTTGTGCTGTGTTGTTATAAGAAATATATGAGATAAAGTAGATCAACACGGTTTGTAAAGAGCCAAACCTGTACCATGAACATACCTGAGCTCACTGAAGCTTCTTAAAGGACTGGGAATCCATGGCATCATAGACTGGGAGCTGGAAGGATCCTGAGAGGTCATTTAGCTCATCTTCCTCATTTTACAAAAAAATTATTATTTTTCTTTCTGGTTAAGAGTCATAGAATACAAGAGTCTCCAAAGAAGGTAAACTGAGGCTCACCTCAAGGGCAAAGGAGAGGAATTCCAATGCAAGAATTCAGTGATAATGAAGAAAATCAGGTCACCACCCACTGTGCAGTAATTGTCCGATCCTCAAAAGCCATTATTATCAAAGTCATCCAATCTTTCTCTCCACCTTAGAATTCAAATTTCTTTAACCTTTACTTAAATAAATAGTTCAAAAAAACAGAACAGGACAGTCAGTACTATTAACCTTATAATTACTCATTTTTTAATGTTCTTTCTTCCCTTCAAATTAAAATCAGGAGCCGGCTCCTTCTACCTGCTTTCATTTGAACAACTTTCTATTGATCTTTGGGGAGATATGAAGACACTGTAGTAAATGGAATATGTGACTTCAACTAACATAAGTGTTAGAAGTTTAAACCTTTTTCACACAGATGGATTTGGGGGCAAGTTTTATTCATTTCATCCCAGTTATTGTACTGATCCCCTGAGAGTTTCAAGAGATTCACAATAAATTTTAACACGGGTAGGAGGAGAAATTCTAGGGAGCTGCATTAGATTTCATGGAAAGACACTGACCTAGATCAGACTTGTACTAGCACCCTGCAATTCCTTGTGGAATGTTCCCCATTCAGGGTGGATGACCCACAGATACTATCTGAGCATTTGCTCAATAATCTGTGGGGTCACTTGTATTTTTCTGGGGTTGAGAAAAAAGGGGCAGCAGTGGCCAACCACCATGACATGCACTCTTATCGTCCTCATTCAGTTGTGTCTTACTCTTTATGACCCCATTTGGGGGTTTCTTGGCAAAGATACTGGAGCGGCTTGCCATTTCCTTCTCCAGCTCATTTTACAGATGAGGAAACTGAGGCATGCAGAGTTAAGTGACTTGCCCAGGGTTCCACAGTAGTATCTGAAGCTGGATTTGAACTCAGGTCTTCCTAACACCAAGCCCACTCTATCCACTGCATCAACTAGCTGCCCCAATATGCACTCTATGTTCCAGCAAAACTGACTGAGTTACTTATCTCCATAGGCTACATCTCATTTCCCATCTCTGTGTCTTTGCATATGCTGTCTCCCCCATGTTGGGCCCATGTTTTCTTCTCAATCTGCTTCCTGAAATCTTTAGCTCCCCCGCCAGGCTTTGCTCATGGTGCGACCAGGTGACCTCTGAGGTCCAGCAGAGGGGCCAGAGCTTAGAGAAGGAAATATGCCCCTTTCCCAGGAGAATGCAAGTTAGTTAGCTACAGAGAATCTCCAGGGCAGGACCTGGGGACTAAGGAAGAAGTAAGAAACGAACTTGTTTCTCCTAGAACCCGGTGGTGCATATATCTCCATTTGCATTAGCTCCAAACTTCTTTGCCGATTCCCTTTTCTGGTGATTGATGTGCCTTGCAGCAGACAGGATCATTTGCAAACACAGATTGTAAGAGGTTGACTTAAAGAGGTGGCTTCTCCCCTAGTAGGAATTAGATCTTGTGTCAGCTAGAGAGGAGCCATGATATTTTAAAGTCCATTAATATGAATGGCTGTGCATTGGGTCAACAGGAAAACTCACTCCCCTAAGACGACAGAAGTAGGTGACAGCATTCTCAGAGAAGGGATTCATCTCGGGCCAGCTCGTCATTTGTGACGCAGGCTTCACATCTCTATTCTACCTGTGATTTACCATCCGAACATAAGAGTGCTGTGTGGAGGCTCTCTCTCCCGGTGTGCTAGAAATATGGCATTACATATATTTAAAAAGCCTAAATCACTGGGAGTGCCGAGGAAAATCACAAGTATTGATTTAGACGTGGCTTTTAGCAACATGCTTTCTTGCCCCAACGAAGAAACATAAAATGGCCCATAAATATTCTGGAAGGACCGCTCATGTTCTGTCCACTGTCACCCTGGGCCACAAAATCATTCTTCTTTGCCCCATCCCCTTGCCCCTTCATCTCAAATCTATGATGCTAAGACTGCAGAAAGAATCAAGCACCCATTTTAAGTAGATAGCTGCAGGCCTTCTGCTAACAAGCCCATCTGAGCTCCCTTCAGGCTATTTCTAAAAATAATAATAAGCAGTAGTTGTCTTCACATGCTCCTTTCCTTGCAATGAGAAGTTCAAAGCATTGCATTAGGGGCATGGAATAAAATCAGCCATTAGAGCTAGACAAGCTATCAGAGGTCACCCAATCCAGCCAGAATCAAATCACTGCCACCTTTGCCTTTCTCTGACTCATTTCTTGCCTAGATTTAATCACGGAATGGGCTCTGCTTCAGTCAAATTGAGACCTGTTAAAGACTTTAGCTTGAAAAGGCCAAGGTCCCCCACTGCATCCTGGACCATCTCCAGTTGTCCTGACCTATATCTGGCCACTGGACCCAGCTGGTTCCAGAGGAGAGAGTGAGGCTGGGGACTTTGCACAGCCTCCCTCACTGTAATCAAATTCCCTCACATGTCATGGCATCACCTCCCTGATGTCATGGTCTTCTTCGAGAATGAAGGACAGGGGCAGCTAGTTGGCACAGTGGATAGAGCACCGGCCCTGGAGTCAGGAGGACCTGAGTACAAACTCGGCCTCGGACACATAACACTTACTAGCTGTGTGACCCTGGGCGAGTCACTTAACCCCATTGCCTAGCCAAAAAAAAAAAAAAAGAGAGAGAGAGAGAATGAAGGACAAACAACAACACCTTTGTCTCAAAAAAAAGTGGACTAAGTGGACTGTCCTATTGTTCCATTCGCCATCTTTGTGATTTCCCAAACCTTGCCCCCACTCTCCTTTCTGTGTTGATTTCCCTCTCTCCCCTTCCCAGTTTCCCCTGGTGTGTTGTCTTTTCTCCATTAGGACGTAATCCCCTTGAGGGCAGGAACCGTCTTGATTTGCTTTTGTATCCTCCAGAGTTTAGCACGGTGCCTGGCACCTGGTAAGTGTGTAATACATGTTTTTCATTCACTCACTCTACCGAGGAGACAACTGAGTCCCAAAGAAGAACATGGCTTGGCCAAGGTCATTTAGGTAGGAAGGGGCAAGACTGAGATGACTCCATGTTCAATATTTTTTCCATTGTACCAAACAAAACCCTGAAAGAATCTTACTTATCAGTAAGGTGGGGGAGGGGGCCAGGACAGAGCTGGGAAGGCAGACCAACATTTCTTTTGGTCACTTGAGCTACATGCCCTTCCCTCTGAACAGGTACAAGTATCGCTTCTCCATTCCAAATATCACCTCTGCTTTCCCCTGCAAGGAGGAAAGGGAAACGTGATGAGTCTTCAGGAAGAAGATTCCATTCTATTCTCTGCTCCCTCAAGCCTTGATGCTCATGTCAGAGGAGGCTAAGTATGACTCTCTCAGTGGCCTGCTCAGTGACAGATCTCAGTGTCTAGATTAAAGAGGAGCCTTAGAGAGTAGAACCTTCTCCTTGCACACATGAGGAAACTCAGGGCTGGGGTGGGGCAGTGATGTGCAAGGTCACATCTGTAGTAATTAGAGAGATGGTATTCTCACTCATCCTTTATATATGTATATATACATATATACATATATACATATATATATATATATACATACAAATATATTCAGGACTCTTTCTTTCTATAATATATTACTACTTCTCTAGAAGTGAGAAAAAGGAAAGGGGAAGAGGAAAGAGAAGAGAAAACAAGGTCAAAGGATATGAACAAATAATTTTCAAAAGAAGAAATGAGGGTTATCAACCACCACACGGGAAAAAATGGTCCAAATTAATAATAATAACAGAAATGTAAGTGAAAACTACTCTGACTTATCAGAGCACATTCATCAAAATGGCAAAGATGATAAAAGTCAGAAACATTGCTGGAGGGGCCGTGGAAAGATAGGCACAGATTGCTGGTGGTGCTGTTGATGGATTCAATTATTCTGCAAGCCAACTTAGAATTATAGAAGAAAAGTTGCAAGGGAGGAAATGGGAAAGGATGGGGATGGGAGGGAGGAAATCAGGCCACTGAACTTTACATTCTTCTCTTGTCTTAATCCTGAGCTGAAGCGTGTAAGGACAGGAGTTCTTATTTGGGATTTCTTTGTTCCCATTTCTGCATTAGCCAAACTCATTGGTGCAGACACTCCCCAGGCTAGTTTCATTTCAAGTTTGCTGTACCAAATTCTGAATAATGACTTACATTAATAAGAGCTCACATTTCTAGAGCACAAAATGCTTTTCTAACAACAATCCTTTTTAAAGAAGAGGAAACCAGATCTGAGAAGTCAAATGACTTTCCCATTCCTTCTGATCCCCTACAAACTCTTCAGGCCATGGCTGCTTGTCATTTCCAAGCATGGAAAGAAATGGGATCTAGATGGTCAATTAGGGGAATAGGAGAGACATTGGGGTCTGAGAGGAGGTCTGGAAGCCAGGGAATAATGAAAGAGGTCAGGGATATTTGTGGGTCATCGTGGTCAAGAGCAAGGTAAAAACTTAAGAACCGGGAAAGTGAGAGTCTCCAGCAGGAAAGCACAGCCAAGGGTCAGGAGGGCAAGAGTCAAGGCCCATGCCATCGCCATGAGCCTCAGTTTCTTCATCTGCAAAAATAAGGAGGCATTGCTTTAAAATTAAGTGACTGGCACAAAGAGTCCACTCAAGTGAGCTTGTTTGCAAAATTACTTGTAGGATCACAGATGAAGAACTAGGAGGGATCTCAACAATCCCTCCAACCCCTCCATTTTACAGAAAAGAAAACTGAGGTCCAGAGAGATTAAGTGATATGCCCAGGCTTATTCAACAGCTATTAAGTGTCTAGGGCAAGATTTGAACACAGGTTTTCCCAGATTCTAAGTCCAGTGTCCTATCCACTATACTAACCTGCCTCTTGAGCTCCTGCTTGGGAGTTTTCAAATACCATTCTACAAAAGTCCCTTCCCCCAGACTGCTGCACCTAGGTCTTCTGATCCCAATTCAAGCACTGTTCGTTTGGAGCACACAGCTTCCACCCCTTCCCCCATTCTATAGATTAGAAAACTGAGGCCCAGGGAGTTTTAGTCAATTGCCCAAGATTATTCAACTACTTAATTTCAAACTTGGGTCATCTGATAACAAATCCAGTTCTGCCCACTGCATTCCACAGTCTTTAATCCCCTCATTTTACAGAGAGGGCGTCTGCTCGTCACTTGTCCAGCATCGTAAGGGCAGCAAATAACTGAACTGGGATTCAAGCCCAAGTCCTCTGGCTCTTCCCACTGTACTACCCTCCCTCCAGTGCAGAGGAAGAGGGAGGCCAGCTACTTCCTCCAGCTTGGCTAGAACAGCCTGAAAGAAAGTGGAGAAGAAATAAGGTTATAGAGGACAGGCTGGGACCAGATTGGGCAGAGCCTTACCCACCAGGCTCAGGAGTTTGGAGACAGCTTCCTTTCTCAGTCTCTCTCTCTCTCTCTCTCTCTCTCTCTCTTCTCTCTCTCTCTCTCTCTCTCTCTGTCTCTTTCTTCCCCCCTTCCTCCCTCTCTCTTTCCGAAATTCCCTTCCCTTTCCAATAGTCTAGCTAGCCTGAAATGGCCTAGGGAGATGCTATATTGTGGCAGCAGCAGCAGGACAGTATCAGACATCTCTCACCCACCACTTGTGAGCAGTGAGACCTGGACAGCATCATTCAGAGATACTAAAGGGAGCCCAGCCCTGGAGATCCCTGCACAGGCCCCTTAAGACAAAGGCTTCATATCTGCATAAACAGAGATACACTTAGCTCTGTTCCTTTGGGGTTAGAACAAACTGTTTATTCAAGCTCATTGGCTCAATACCCTTGAAATGCTCACCTCCCAGAAGCACAAGGCCTGCTTGTATTAGGGCTAGAAGAAAAACCAGTTTCTCTATTCTGAAATCAGCCTGAGAGCACATTTTCCCCTGACCCAATCAATCAGGAGGCCTACCCTATTCTAAGGCCACTGGCCCCCATTGGAGGGCTTCAGTGTCCATATCCTGCCCCAGTTCAGAAGCAAGCATTGCCTTGTCTGAGGGTTCTATGGGTGGCATCAGCTGAGCTGCACTCACAGACATAGCTTGTCCTGGGCTTCTACTACTCCTTGAATGCTTCATTATCTCTTACCCTCATTTCAGCAACTATGCTAATATATTAGAGCTAATAGCCACTAAAGGGGAAGCCAGGCCTAAGCTCAAATCACTCTTTGGTGACATGGGAGGAGAAAAACACAGAACATTTCCATCTTAGGACTGCAAGAAACCTTGAGGGGTCATTCTAGCCATACCTTAAATTCAGCTTCAACTTATATTTATTGCTATTATATTAAAAGGGAGTGTTATTTATATAATAACAACACTGTAAAGACAAACAATTTTGAAGGACTTGAGAATTTGGCTCAATACAAGGTTCAGTTATGATTAGAGAGGACCAATGATAAAATATCCTACCTACCTCCTGACAGAGAGGTGATAGACAAGGGTGCAGAAGGAGAGAGGGAGGGGCAGAGAGAGAGACAGAGACAGAGACAGAGAGAGAGAGAGACAGAGATAGGAAGAGAGACAGATAGGAAAAGAAAGAGAGAGAGAGAGAGAGAGAGAGAGAGAGAGAGAGAGAGAGAGAGAGAGAGAGGAGAGAGAGAGAGAGAGAGAGAGAGAGAGAGAGAGAGAGAGAGAGAGAGCCAATATGGGAATTTGTTTTGCTTGACTGTAAATGTTTGTTGCAAGAGTTTTCTTTTCCCACCACCAAGTGGAGTAAGGAGAAAATGAATCTCTGTTCATTGGGCAAAATGAAATCTCAGAGTCTCTCGGTTCTCTTGACAGCTTTCTAGGCCCAACCTGCCTTGGTAGAGGAAAGCTGCCTCACACAGGAATTCCTCATACCACTGAAATCACAGGTCCAGTACCTGTCCCTATTATCATTGTTGTTGCCGTTTTGCTTATTTGCTTGTTCTGACCTTTTTCCAAAACCTCTAGTTTTCTCTATTGTTCTGTCTTGAGCCCAGAATAGAGAAACTACTCTGACAAATGGCCATTCAGGACCAAAGACAGTGGGTGGACAGCTCCCCTAGCTAACAGTGGTCATGGGAAGTCCAACCAGCTGCTTTTACGGAACTAACAGCTCATCAAGAGACAGCTTAGCCTGAGAGTCTGGAAGGCCCGGGTTCAAGTGCTACCTCTGAGATATATTGGTGAGTGATCCCGGATTAACCTGTGTCCATTCAACTCTCTGAGACTGGAAGAAGTAAAGCAGGTACTGGTCTGCATTGGAAGAGAAAGTTTCCGCTCAAGGACTACCCTACACTGATGAAATCAGTGGACTGAAATAGCTAGCACCCTGACTCAAGCATCAAAATTATTCACAGGAACTCTCTATTTTATGTGCAAGTTCCTTATATCCTTTGACCTAGATCACATTGCTGGGCAAATATCCCAAGGAGACTGGAAATAGAAAGGAAGGTTATACATTACCCAAATAGCCACAGTATGGTCTACTGGATAGAGAACTGGCTTCAGAATCAGAAAGACCTGGGTCCAACTCCCATTTCTGACATATATCATCTCAAGCACAACATTCAACCTCTCAAGGCTCTAGACAACCCTCCAAGACCATAAACTGTGGATCTGGTACCAATCTGCTTTAGCAGAGGGAGTTTCTCCCCTGGGAGTTCCCTATGCCAATAAAATCAAAGTTCTAATAAGAAAAAAAATTTCACAGAAACATTTTTTAATGTCAGGTGAAAAATGAAAAAAAAAAGTGATGGTATCCATTAATTAAAGGAAAGCTCCACAAATTCTGGTGTATGAATATCATGGATTTTCATTGCCAAACAAATGACAATTCATTTGAATGAAAACATTCATTTTCATTGTTACCAGTCTGAAGTTGAAAGAATTTATTTTCTTCCACTTTTTAAAATGGAGACAATGCTTAGTTATCTCTAGCACTGCAATACCGCTCCTATTCATATTCTTCAAAAGTGACCGACAGTAGCTTAATAATCACACCTGTAGTTTCTTTTGGTACTGAGGATATAGTTTGCCTGGGCATGGCAACTTAAATTCACAAAGGACAATTAGATGCTCTTATCCCATCTTCTCTTGGTTCTCAATCTCCTGTACTTTTTTGAGGGTGGTGGGAAGGTTGTTTGTTTTATATTTCCCAAATTGGAGCTTACTGTCTTCAGTAAAGAGCAAAATAGGAGCTCATAAGTTCTACTGTCATTCCATCACCTGTTATTGACCTATCTACTCTAAGCAGTAATTCTCTTCCTTATGTAAGCTTCCTCATACCCTCAACACAATCATTGTCTTCAGTAGGAAAAAAAAAGCAACTTGGGAGTTGAGTAGTTCTGCCTTCACTCTATCATCCATCATTGACAACCATGCTAAGCAGTTTTTCTACCCCTTCTTTAAGCCTTCTCAAGCCTTAAACGTAGATTTTTAAATTCCCTTCCAATTTTTTCACCCAGTACTCATTTTCTGCAAGTATAGAACCTTTAAAAAATTATATTCATTTCTAACTCTTATCTCCATACCTGTCATCATTCAAGGTCTTCAGAAATAAGAAAGCTCATTGACTGCATGGTTAGATATGATTTCAGGGTGGCTGTCTCTCAACAAAAGTTTTATTGTGCCATCTTTAGGTTACGTTCTTCTTTTCAAAGGAAGGAGATATACTCCTTGCATAAAAAGAAGGGAAGAATTGCTTTCCCACCCCAAAGGCCTTTTGGAGGAGGCAAATGACATTTACATTCATGGCTAGTTCCTATTCCTAACACATTTCTTTCACTGCCTTTAAATGCTTCAAGCCATAGTTAAGGCGAGTAAACAGGTGCTTTCTCAATGAAACTCAAATAACAGATTATCATAGTAAGAATCATGATGACAGATTACCATTGCAAGAGTCATTAAAACCACATGTAAAAAATCATTAAGGGAAACTAAGTTTAGGAAGAATAGATGTTTGCAGAAATTCTCTCTGTGGGAGACTTTGCCAGAGATAAGATTGCATTTTTTAATAGATGTAGAAGTAAAGCACTTTCCTGGCTTGGAAAAAAAAGCATTCTCTTCCCCTACATCTTTCTTGCCCTGCAATGAAGGTCACTCCAAGGGCAACTCTTCTGTCTTTACATAAGACAAGGAAGCTGAGAGTCACAGGCTTATAGGCTATTGGAGTTTGGAGGAGCCTTTCACATCATCCAGTTCAGTCCCTTAATTTTTACAGATGAAGAAACTGAGGCATAGAATCCTCTTTGCCATCCCCTTCTTCTAGGGTGTTCTCATGTCACCATACCCTCTCCAGAGGCACAGGCTTTCAAGACTGGATTTCCATATGCTGCAGGACCAGATGTGTGCCAACTTCAAAAAGGCATCATAGTGTCAGAATAATGCCCCACGCTGTGACTTGAAGAGTGGAGGGGAATTCTTTCATTCCCTGCAATTATATATACCCTTACACATACACACACACACACACACACACACACATACATTCCACATTTTCTGTTGAATCTACACCAACGATATATTTTAAATCCAAACTTGGAATTACATTGCATAGTGTCTCTTTATAACCAAGACACTGAAATGAAGGAATTTTCACTTTTAGGATGCATGCCTTCATTGTAAAGGAAGTAGGGATGTTTATCCAGAGGAAGGAAGATTTGGGGAGTGGGGGGGGGAACATAATTACTGTATCCAAGTTTTTGTAGGGCTGAAAGAGACTGAATTATTCTACTTGATCCTAGAAAGGAGAACAAAGGGGCCTCAGTTTCCTCATCTGCAAAATGGGATACCTGAACTGGATGACCTCTTCCAGCTCTAAATTTTTGGACCTATCAATCTATAAATTACAAAGGAACTTACTAACATTTAGATGAGATTATCCAAAGCTGGAATGATCTGCCTCCAGAGACAAGAAATCTCCCTTGTTAGAGGTTTTCAGGCAAGGCCTGGATGGCTACTCCTCAGGGACATTCTAGAGGGGATGTTTGGTCAGGTATAAACTCCCTGAGAGAGCCTCTGAGGTTCCTCCCAACACTGAGATATCGGTAACCATGTAGCCGAATTACCGACCTTTTCTGAAGTAAGACTATACTTAAAAACTCACAGAAAAGAAAACCATGATAAAACAACCTCAGGGGCCAGGGTTCCCTGGGACTGATTAGGTATTGTTTCACTATGGGTTCACCAGCATCAAGTTTGCTTTCTTTTCTCAAAGAATTTGAGGGACAATAAGACCTTCGGAGAAGAAATCTTTTCTCACTAGCTAGCTCCTTGCGATTAATCTATTTTGCATCAAGACAATCTGCTTGTTTAGGGTCATTAGACCACCATCTTCTTCATCACTCTCAATTAATATTTACTTGAGCACCTACATATCATTTGACATATTTGTGAGAAGTGGAAGAAGGTAAAATGTGAGGAGTGAATGAAGTAGGGAGGTGCAGAGAATTAGTAGAATCCAGTCCCTGCCCTTGGAATAAATTATAATATAGAGTCCCAAAATTTTAGAGCTGGGATGGAACTCTGAGGTCACTATGTCCAACTCCCTCATTTTACAGACAAGAAAACTGAGGTCCATAAAAATTAAGTGACTTTCCAGGATCACATAACCGGAGATAAGAATTATAAACGCTCTAATGCAAATGTGTATAGTGGTTGTATGGGCATTTAGATTTTTTTTTTTAACATTCAACTTCAGAGAACCATTACGGTTTTGAAAACCAAGTGTGAAGTATGAATGAATGAATGAAAAACTGTTAATTATGCACTTATACCATTCTGGGAATAAAAATATAAAAAGGTAAAAAAAATCCTTGCCTTCGAGTTGCTTACATTCTCAAAGGGGAAAACAGCAAATAAAAAAGAACTAATGGTGGAAAGTTTGGGGAAGGAATGATTGCATGTGGCAGCCAGGTTTGGAAATGACATGGAGGTCTAGCTGAGAAAAGATAAGGTTAAATCTCATCGGCCAGAGACCAGAGTCCCAGAGACAAAGACCAGTGGGAAGAAAAGCCAGAGTGTGAGTGGTATGGTTTGGAGACAATTGTTAATGACCTCAATATTATCTTGCATACCTGACCTCGAGTGAGCGGATAAACAAACTAGCCATCTCTTTGAAAGGGCAGAGGGAAACACTGAGGCTTTGGAAACTGTTTAGATTACTTTGAAAGTCAGGGAAAATGACAACAAGATTTTCTTCACACCAGCTTTTCTTCATTCTGCTTTTTTTTTTCTACAGAGCTGATGGTCCTGATTGTATACTAATAATCCTAGTAGTATTTGAACTGGGTTTTGTGAGTTCTGATTTCCCTCTACAGAGTTCATAGTCTTAATAGTTTCAACAATGCTAATTTTGTTCTTGTGCTTCTATACCTCAAGGCTTTGTGATTTCACTGGTGATCTCTCTTGCCTAAGGCTGATTGCAACCCTTCTTGAACTGGGCAGATGGTCTTCATGAGTTGCCACTCGATGGGAGAATGAGAACAATTTGTTCCCATGTCCATGAAGGTGGCTGAAACAGGCACTATGGAGTGCTTAGAGCTTGGTTAGACATCAAAGACGCTAAGGTCATCCACTGCATCCCAGGCTATCACTAGTTGTCCTGCCTTTTGTCTTGCCACTGGACTTCAACGACACCGGAAGAGAGAGTGAGGCTGATGACTTTACACAGCCCTGCCTCACTTAAATCCAATTCACACACGAGTCGTGATGTCATGGTCCTCTTCAAAATGAAAGACAAACAACAGCCATGAAAAGTGATTCTACTTTGTTCAAACTTGTAGTGAGCCTTTCCTAACTTAGAAAAGCTGGTCACTGGATTATAGATGTAAAGTTAGGATGGACCTTAGAGGTGATGTAGTCTAATCCTATCTTTAAGAAAGAAAAAGAAAAACTGAGGACCAGGGAAATTCAGCAACTTGTTCAAAGTCACAGAAGTAATAAGACACAGAGGTGTGATTTGAGCTCATATTCTCTAACTCAAAATCCATCGTTCTTGCCACAATAACTCAGTGTTCTTCAGGTGTCAGAAACACAGGCCCCAACATGAAGCCCCTCCAGCTTGGTTGGATCTGCTTTAGCTCATGGTCCTTTGAGAGATCAAAGTCACTTTCATGCTATGAGGAAACATCAGAATAAGTCTTTAATGGAGGGAATAGTTTTTTGCACATTTATCTACAAGTGGACAAATTGGAATTTGACAACTATGACATATATATCTCAAAAATACATAAATATACTTTGTAGTGGGCAAGGGTCACTGATCACCTTGGAGCTACTGGTCAGACCTATCATAGAAGCAATAACATCTGACTCGCTAGTCACTGGGACGAGGGATATCTTGTTGGAAGAACTGAAATGTGGAGAAAGGTCATAAGATCCAATGGGATGGGGAAGCTCCCCAGTAGCGGGGCACTGCTTTGTAACAACTGAACCACATATCAGCTTATTATGAAAACCTATTGTTTTTCAACCAAAAAATACAGGTACCAAAAGAATCTCAATAGCAATGTCCCATTGATAATCATTTCTAGATGGGGGTAGCATGAAGAACATTTATATAACCATAGTTCAACATGGCACCCAGTTGCTGGTAATAACCATTGAGGTTCCATGGCAAAAGCACTGGATTTGGAGTCAAAGGACCAGAGTTCAAATCCTGGCTCTGCTAATTAATTAAGTAATCCTATCTCTCTGTCCTCAGTTTCCTTTATTTCAACTTTCAAACTCACCAATAGTTAAATCCAAGAAAGAACTATTTAGCTAACTGCTTAGATCACAGAAGCATCGATTTAGGGCCAGAGGGGAACCTAGAATCATCTAGTCCAAGCACACCTTTCTTTTTCAGGTAAGTAAACTAAAGCTCATGGAGCGTGTGACTTGTCAAGGTCATGCAGGTAACATGTGGCAATGAGGGGATTTGAACTCCTGTCCTTTCCCCAAGTTCAGCTCACTTCCCACTGCATCATGCTATTCTTTGGCCAGGGAAGGGATTGTCTTTTGTCTTCTTTTGTATTCTCAGGGTTTAGCACAGTGCCTGGCACACAGTAGGTGCCTGATCAATGTTGACTGATGGATGAGCAACGCTGGTTACTCAGCCAGTCAATTTCTCACAACAGTCAAACATCTGCCATAGCCGTCCCATTGTATTAGGAAGAATCAGCTCGGAAGGGAGGAGGTCTGGCCCTGTCTTTCTCCCATCTTCAACTGAGTTCAACTCCATGTATTTTCCATAACCATGTTAATTATTCAGCCAGAGATGGTGACCGGTCACTTCTAGCCTTTATATGCAGCAAGCTTCCAACGAGTAATCTACGAACACTTGCAAAGTCAGGCCCTGAGATAACTGTCCGGAAGCCTCTCTCTGCCCGTGGCTGCTTTCTGAAAGCACATAGAAGGATACACACAAAGCAAGAGGGGCTCAGACCACCTGACATTTCCTTCAACACTCCGCTCAGACACCATCTTCCACGGGAGATCTTTGCTGATTCCCCCAAATACCAGAACCTTCCCCTCACATCCCCTTCTCCTCCAAAAAAGATCTTGAATCTACTCTGTGGATGTGTGTATACATATTTGTTTACATCTGTGTTGCCATTGATAAAATATAAGCTTCTTTAGGGAAACCACTGTCTTATTTGTTTGCATTTGTATCTCCAGCATGATGGCATATAGGAAGCATTTCACAAGCCTAGTAAATGCTTTTTCATCCATTCATTCAATACATGCTTATTGACTGAGTGTGAGTGTGAGAGGTATAATTACCCGGGCTGGAGATGGAAAGGCTACCAATAGAGCTTGGGCATAACCAAAGGGCTGCCCATGGTTTGGGGAGGGTTTGGAGAGATCAATGGAACAAATACCTTCAACCCCCAGTCTTTTCAAACGTTTCAATGAATCTCGAAATAGGAAGACAGCCCCTCCACCAAATTAGATCTCCTGTATGGAGTGCTTTGCAAACCTTAACGAGCCCTATGTGTTAAAGCTTCTAAAGCTGTTATGAAGCCTAATGCATATTCTTCCCACACCCTGCCCCTGTCCTGCCCAAAGCACTCCTGGCTCTGGCTGAGCAGGAGCAGTGATACCTCCTGAAAGGCTCTGCCAGGCTCCTTACCTTCATGGAGAGATGACACAGAGCTGGATTTGTCGAGAAAATGATTTATGACCCTGCTTTCAAACTGCTGGGAACAGGCTTCGAGAAACCCTTGACAATCATGGAAAGGGTTGGACACCATTAATTCCCCCCCTAGAAAGCTAACATCTCACCTTCAATGATGTCATTCTGGTCCTACTCCTGTTTGGAAAACAGCTGTCTCTGCTCTTTTTTCTTGCTGTTACTGTGACCCACATAACAGAATGGGTACCTTCCTTCTCCAACTACAGTGTATTTTCAATTTATAACAAACTGAGGTTTCAGAGCTCAGAGGTCTTGAATATTTTTCTCTTTCAGTATTTTCTCTACATTCATTATTTTTCCCATGGTTATTTTTGCTATGTTAAACCTGAAGATGACATTTTATAAAAGTAATAGTTGTTTGCTATTACATTGCCCTTTCATGGTTTAGAAAGCTCTATCCTTACAGCCATCCTGTGAGGTAAGTGGTTCGAGCATTATACCCGATTGACAGATGAGGAAACTGAGACTTGGCAGGATTAAACAACTTGTCCAAGATCAACACAGGTAGTATCAAACCCAGATGTCTAACTCTAAGATCAGGAAATGTTCCACAAAAGCAGTACAGTGTAGTGGAAGTTAGGTGGTACAGTGGATGGAGCCTAAGACCTGGAGGCAGGAAATTGTTCAGTTGTTTAAGTCACGTCTGACTCTTCATGACCGGGGTTTTCTTGGCAAAGATCCTGAAGTGGTTTGCCACTTCTTTCTCTGGCTCATTTTACAGATGAAGAAACTGAGGCAAACAGGGTTAAATGACTTGCCCAGGGTCACACAGCTAGTGTCTGAGGTCAGATTTGAACTCAGGTCTTCCTGACTCCACATCTGGCAATCTGTCCACTAAGCCACCTGGCTGCTAAAGGCAGGAATTCCTGAATCAAGAAGATGAGTTAAAATCTCATCTCAATTACTAGCTGTGGGACCCTGGGCAAGTCATTTAACCTTTGTTTGCCTCAGTTTTCTCAACTGTAAAGTGGGAATAACAGCACCTGCCTTGCAGGGTTGTTGTGAGGAACAAATGAGATAATATTTGTAAAGTGCTTAGCACAATGCCTGGCACACAGTAGGTGTTTAATAAATGCTTATTCACCGACTGACTAGAGCGTTACAAGGATGGAGAATCAAATACAAAGGCACTGAGACAGAAGATATCTGAGGAATGTGAAAGAGAGGAAAGGAATCTCAGAGGCCATGTACTCCACCCTGCATTTTAGAGATGAGGAAACTGAGTTCCAGAAAGGTCACAGAAATAAGGGATCGAGCCAGGATTCAAACCACGGTTGGTTCCCTGATTACTGCATCAGCATTCTTTTCTCTGTATCATTGAAATACCCTTACAGCTCTGAAATTATACTACACCTACCTCCCAAGTATCGTGTGTGAGAAGTGATGAGTAAAAACCCAGGGCAGGTTCAAAGTATTCATATGCATCTACGGAAATCACCAGGGACAGGGTTGGCGGGTTTCACACAGTAAAAAAGAAAGTTCCTCATACATGTGTCAATATGTCATAGTCAAATGTCTGCATTGAAAAGAAGGGGGGGGGGAACTCCCTGTGAATCTTTTGTGGTTGGAACTATTGGAGACAGAGGCTGACATTTCCATGATGGGGGCAGAGGCAGCTGAGTTGCAGCCTCTGGTGGAAAAGTGTGAGTACATCAAAGCTGATCCTGTTTAGATAGGAACACACACAAGCCTCCCCTCCTCCTGGCTGCCCAGACTGTACCTATGGACATCTGCAGTTGTGTCCTTCTTGGACCCAAGGGGGTCATGCCAAAAGCATCTTTTCATTTGAAATGAGCTCCAAGGGGGCACCTGTTTTGCTGGCTCTCCCTCTATCTGGAGCCATTATCTTCCAGTTCTGGCACCTTGATTATCATGAGATGAAAAGGTTTTAATACCTTCCCATCTGGAACACAAATGCAGCAGGGTGTTTCTTTTTCAATGGGCAAAGAGTGGGAGGTCAGCTTTCACTGATGTTGTTTAGACAATGCCATGATGTCAAGCCAAGAAAATACTTTTTCCAGATAATGTGCCCATCAGTGGAGGGCTAGAAGAGAGCCTTCTCTGTTCTTGAGAAAAATACACTGAGACTAAGATGCCCCCCTCTGCTAGCACAGCTCTAAGCAACTCTCCCATTTAGAGCTGATTTTTCCCCTTCTATAAAGGAGGGAAGGCATTGTGGTTATCACTTCACACTTCTCAGATATTGCAAAGGGTAGCAAACTTGGGCTGACTACCAATCAATTAATCAGTCAAGAATTTATTATTAAGTACATCCCATGTGCTAGGCACTGTGCAAGATGCAAGAAATATGAAGACAAGAAATAAACTACCCTGCTACTGGGGAGCCCGCATTCTATCAGGGAAAACAACCTCCAAGGACCGTGCCACAACCACCTCAAAGCCAGCTCAACCCAGGACTTCCTGGATGATGTCTCCACCTCCTCCTTTTCCAACAGCCTTCTCCTATTGGCAACAGCTCCAGTCCTACAGCCGCCTCCTCTGATGGATGGATGGGTTCCTTCCCAGACCCTCCGTTGCAGGAAGTTCCCTTGGCAGCCACATCCATGTCAGACCCAGCTCAGCCCAGGACCCTCAAGACTCCGCCCCTTTGCTCTGCCCGCCCTCCTGTTTTGCAGTTTCTCTTTTATGTGTCATTTTCCCCCTTTGGCATGCAAGCTCTGGGAGGGCAGGGACGGGCTTTCCTTCTGCTTGCATTTGTCTTCCTAGTAGTTAGCACTGCTTGTGGCACAGGACAAGCACTTAATAAGTCCTTTATCTATCCAAAAAGACTATTTCATGGAGAACTCACTTGGTGGTCAGAAGGAGCGATACAAGGACACTCTCAAAGTCTCTCCTAAGAACTTTGGAATTAATTATGTGACATGGGAGATACTGGCACAGAACCGCCCAGCATGGCATGCCCACATCAGAAAAGGTGCCATGCTCTATGAGCAGAGCAGAACTGAGGTAGCTCAAGAGAAACACAAGATACGCACATTTAGAGAATCCACCCCAAATGGTCTCGTAGACTGTTTGTGCTTGACCTGTGGTAGAGCATTCTGAGCTCATGCTGGTTTGATCAGCCACAGTCAGACGCACTGTAACTTGACTCTAGTACAGTGATGTCATTTTGACCCTCTCTGAGAACAAAGGACAACAACGAATCTATCCATCTATTTATATAGATAAGTATATGCACAATAAATACAGATCAGACAATCAATTAATCAGTGAGTATTCATTAAGTGCCTATAGATAGAGATCGAGATCATCTATCTGTAGTGTTTCCACATCTTGCGCCATTCAAATATGAGCTTCCTGAAGGTGAAGACAGTCTTTTCACCTTTCTTTGTGTGCCTGCCTTAATTTAATACCTGTCCCACAGTAAGAACTTAATTAATGCTAGAATGATCCAGGTGGTCCAATGGATTAAGTGCTAGGACAGGAGTCAAGAAGACCTGAGTTCAAATGTGTCCTCAGACATATACTACCTGAGTGACTCTGAGCAAGTCATTTAAACCCTACCTGCCTCAGTTTCCTCAACTGTAAAATAGGGATAATAATAGCACCTACCTGTTAGGGGTGTTGTGAGTGTCAGATGAGATAATATTTCTAAAGTACTTAGCATTGTGCCTGGCCCAAAGTAGGCACTTAATAAAAACATGTTTCCTCTCTCCCTTCCTTCTTTTTTCTTTCTCCTTCCCTTCCTTTCTCTCTCTCTTCCTTCTTTCCTTCCTTCCCTCCTTCTTCCTTTTTTCCCCACCTTTCTTCTTCTTTTCTTCCTTCTTTCTTTCCTTCCTTCCTTATTGATTGACTGGCTATGCCAGGCGTTGTGAGGCATACGGGATACAAAAGCAAAAAAAAAAAAAAAAGCAAAAGCAAAAATTAAATAAACGCTGTCCTCAAGGAGTTTGCATTCTATTGGGAGAAATAATATGTATACATACAAGGAGGATGCCTAGTACTTTGGAAAGATCACTGTCCCTGGAGTCAGAGGATCCCGATTCTAGAAGCCTAATTTTCCTCATCAATTTATGATCCTAAGCAAATACAAAGAAATATAAGTGATTAATGATGGTGTCCCCATTGCTACATAGAATAAAATGTGCCTGCTTTATGTTGCAAGAGAATCGCCCAAAGGGCCATGGAGAGACACATGGTGGGCATGGGATAAATAGAACACATTATACATGAGTAATTGCACCAGAGAAAGGGAATGAAGGATGTTATCAGAGAGATAAATGACCAGAAACAAGCCTCTCACACAGCAAGAATGGGGGGTGTAATTAAAGGGGGAAGGCTATTAGTATCTGCTATGTCAGAAGAACTAGAGGAAGGCCTCTAGCACATTGGAAGGACCCTGATACAGGAAGACACAGAGAGGAATCACACTGGAGTGATAGTGACCTATCTCATTGCAACAATTGTCCACAAGGATGTGGTCATAACGTGGAGTATTAAGGTATCACACTTCAAGGACGGGTGACTTTATCAATGTAAGTACTCTATCCACCAAGGCAGATCAACTTGGGAATGGATATTCCTCGACACCTACTTTGACCAAAATATCCATTCCCTGAAGCCAAAGTGGAGATGAGCCTCTGCATACTTAACTAGGCTGGGCCTTAGGTGACATATAGTCTACCATTTGGCCTTTCCATAAGGAATTTCTTTTTTATTTCATCTAATTTTTTTAAAGTTAATGTTCCTCCCACCCCTCAATACCTACCAGGGCTTGAATTCTACTGGTGCAGCTTCAAGAACCCAGGGCCCTTTGCACTTTGCAATATAGCATCAGTAGAGGATATTAGTGGAAATATATTTAATCTAATCCCAAAAAGAAAACTCCACGTTATTGTAGATTGATAATTCACAGAAAATCTCTGTGCCACCATGATACCAATATCATTTTCAATTGTGCAAACATTAACCAAGAACCTACGATGTCCAGAAGGTGTGCTGTAGGGAGCTGATCTTGGAGCCAAGAAAATCTGGGTTGGAATCCAGCCTCTGACACATATTAGTGATGCTGGGCAAATCACATAATGTTTCAGTGTTCTATGAAACTTTCTAAGGTACTAAGTTGTAAAGAAATCTGTAATCAACATTGGTACATGAAGTTTACTGTGACTATGAGAGTCATTCTCACACAGGTCATAGTTGAAGATGTGGGAGGCAGTGGAGTTGTAAAGTTAGAATAATTTTGTATTTATTTTGCACGTGCGGCACTGCCCCTCTTGGGGGGGTATTTTTCCAACTTGCACCCACATTCTCTGGTTAGATTTCCAGTGGTTGACTTGGGTCAACCAATGTCAACCAATGTCAATCAATGGCAGCCCCCTTCTCAACCCGCAGGTGCCATAGCCGATGTGATGAGGCACAGAGAGAGGAAGGAGAGAGAAATCCCCTCCTCCTTCATGCAGGGCTCTCTTCCCCAAAGTGCTCCTGAGACTACGCTCTCTCAAACTCACCACCTGATTGTCTGAAAAGTTCCCCTAGAGATGTCCACCTTCCATCGGTGCCTGACTCAGACAAAAGTGTTTCTTCCTCCTAGAGGCACCAGGACCATCTTTCTAGTCACTCTAACACTTCATAATTGCATTGTGGCCTTTCTGGGTAGGGGATTGGCCAAAGACTTACTCCTTTCCGTGGAGACACCATATTGCCTTCCCTGTGTGCATATAGTATCCTCCCGGTAGAATGGAAGCTTCTTAAGGACAGGAACTCTCTTATTTTTGTCTTTGTGTGCTCTAGCACTGAGCCCGATGCCTGGTGTATAGTAGGCATTTCATAAATACCAAGTTGTAGTTGAATTGATGACGTAACTATCAAGGTCTCTTCTAGCCTTAGGATTTCATAACTATTCATTGACTGCTCAGGATGTTTTCCTGGCTCCCCAGACTTCTTCAAGGAGATGGCTAAAATGCAACCAGGAATAGGAGTACTGTGAAGAAGAGGTCCTCTTCAGGGCAGTCGAATTTATTTTTCCACAATGTGGTCCATAGCCCTGTTCCAACCTACCAGGCTTGTGTTTATATCCCAGCTACAGCTTCAAGCTAAAGATGGAAGCTTTAAAAAGGGGGAATCGTGTTCACGCAACCAACACACGTATACATACACATACAAGCTCCCAAACATTTGAGCCAGATAAATACTGGCATTGGATTAAAACTTCTTGGTTACAATTCCAATACTTGTTACTCAGCAGCTGGATCTGAAAATACAAATAAAAATAAAATACGCACCCCTAGTCAATGGGCAGCTTTCACGTACCCACTGAGGAGGAAAGGATAGATTTGTTCATCAGTGTCTGTTTCAGCTAATCACAGATGACCTAAGAAAGTAGCAGCTAGCAATCCTAGCTTGGTTCAGAAAGAAATCCCATAGGAGCCAGCCGCCACTCTTCAGTTTGGCTAGAAATAATAGCCTGAGTCAGATTATGTCCAATAATAGGGAAGGAAAAATCACAGTCAGAACTCTCCCATTAAAATTGGGTCATTCCTAACCTCAGCTGCCTCTGTGGTCCAGTTCTCTTTCAATGAATGTAATTCACCTGGTGATTTGGACCCAATTGATTAACAGCCCCAGGCTATTGGCTAAAAACCCATTTCAATTCAGCCAATAGATTTCAAGATACATCAGTCACAGACATTGCCAACAGGAACAAAGCTAAGTGGTTAAGGGGTAATATTTTCTAATAAAGTTTTTTAATATTTTCCCTTCTCCCAGGGTAAGTACCTGCCCACTGTTGGCCAGCAAAGACCCTGAATTATAGTGCCCCGGAATCATTTCTGGAATTTTTGAAGCCACTGAGACAGATGAGTATTGTTTCTAAGGACTGTTTCAGCCCTTTGAGATTACTGCCATTAAAATATAGAAATTAAGCTATAAATAGTTCCAAACTGGGGATGGAATATTCTGAATAAGGGCCGATTTTTAAAAATCTAATTAAAGGGCTTTCAAAGGAAAAGAAAGGGGTGGAGGGAGAAGACACCTTATGTCCATCCATCAGTGCCACCAGGATGCAGTGGCATAGGCAGGAACAACCATGTAGAAAGAAAAGTCTTAAAGACCCAAATGTTCTCAGGAAACAAAATCCAAGAAAAGGCCCCCAAGCAGAACCCAAAGCCACAAATTTCTATATGCAAATGCATAAAATATAGGGCAATAAGAATGAAGTAGGGGGCTCAATTCAAGGAAGCAAAATCATCCTAACAGGTACCATGAAGACTTGGTGGAACGAGACTTGTGATGGTGAAAGGTAAAAAGAAAATTGCACATAAAAGACCAGACACCAGAGGGCAGAAACATTTGGGTGAAGACCAGCTGAGGGACAAACACAAGCAACATTGCCATTGGTTTACTCCAGAGGTTCTTACAAGACAGCTAGGTGATTCAGTGGCTAAAGCATTGGACCCAGAATCAGGAAAGACTGAATTCAAGTCTCGTTTCAAATACTAGCTTGGGAGAGTTACATGACCTCTTCCAGGCTCTGTTTGCTCATCTGCAAAATAAGCATAATTCACAACTTGTCAAGGTTGTTGTGAGGACAGAAGGGCATAATATTTGCAAAGTGCTCTAACTTTAAAGGGCTATGTAAATATTTGCTATTATTATTTTTCTTAACCAGGAGTCCATGAAATTGTTTTTTAAAATATTTTGATAAAGGTATCTCAATATAGTATCTCAATAAACCAATATAATTGGTTTCTTTCATAATCCCACATCTTTTAATTTATAAATAAATAATACATTTAAATAAATTTAATATTTATTAAATATTAAAATCATTTCAAATTTAAATAAATAAAGTTTGAGTGACATATTTAAATAAATAAATAATGTGTTGACATATTAGTCTGTGAAGGGGTCCATAAGGTTCAACCAAACTTCCCAAAGGGGTGTGCGACAAGCAAAAAAAAAAATTAAGATCTCCTGCTATAGACCACCTGAACAGAAAGAAGAAATAAATGAATTAGCTGGGGAGCAAGACTGCAAGCCTAGCACTAAATCAAGCTTTGGCATAATACAGTGATATTGGGGGCCTTCAACTGTCCAGACATTTCCTAGAGCACTCTCACTCTCTCTCTCTCACTCTTCTCTCTCTCTCTCTCTCTCTCTCTGTCTTTTTCTCTCTCTCCATCTCTCTTTCTCTGCCAAAAGCAGAGTAGCAACCTGCACATTGGCCCCACACCCCATATCACATGCTCAGGAGCTCTTTGCTCCAGTAGATGTAAGGCTTGTTGAGTGTTCTCACTCAATCTGGCACCAACTTGGTGAGACCCCAGGAGTAGAAGACCATGAGACTGCCCAAGGAAGAACAAACCAGCCCAGGTCAGAGACGAGCAGGCCAAAGCTTCCATGACTATCAATGGTTGGATTAGGCCCACGAGTGGCTGCTACACTTTAAGTCTGTGTGAAATAAGGACACCCAGTCTCAAAAAACAAAAACAAAAAACCTCACCTTAATGATAATTTCATCTTCCAAAAGTTTAAAGAATCAACAAGGGGAAATTCTGTTTTGATGCGATTCTCACTAATTGGCTGTTACTGTCAAAAAAAATGATAAATTTAGGAGGACATAACCTCTCTCTTTTTAATTTGTTATAAATAAGGAAAGGAAAGATAAGCACTATCTGACATATGCCCAGGATTTGGGGTAAACAGATTTCAAAGGTTGAGACCAGTAATAGACAGTCTGTCATGGTCTGAAATTCTACTGGAGAAGTCAACCCAGAATGAAATTCTGAAGACCAAGAAAACAAGTTCTGATGTGGAGTAAAAGAGGGAGCTGTTTGAAGTTATCACCGTGGATGAATAAGGAACTCACAGACCAAATCAGATTTTTAAAAGTTGGAGACAAGGGCAGGTAACAGGAGGAACACCGAAGTGTGGCATGAGCCTACAAGAACAATGTCAGGAACACAAAAGCTCAGGAGGAACTGATGCAGGTGAGGAAAAGTAAGGTCAACAAAAAGACATGGGCTTTGGAGAGGACTGGAAAATTTTATATTTATATATATACATATACATACACATACACACGCACATAAATATTTGGGAAAAGAAAATGATGACAAATGACAGGACCACTGGATAGGTCAGATGAGCAAAGAGTAAGCAACAGAGAAGACAACTCAATTCTTATGCTGGGGTGTGGGTGTGGGTGTGGGTGTGGGTGTGGGTGTGTGTCTGCACACATGCACGGCTTTCTCTGCCAAGTACAATGAGCTTTGTACTGGACAGGACAGGACAAATGTGGCTAATGTGTAGAGAGGGCTGTAAAGCCAAACAAGTATAGAAATAGTAAGAAAGTACCTTGATGAGTTCCTCAAATCATCTGACCCAGATAAACTGTATTCAGTGGTACTGGTGGTGGGGGGAGAAAAAAAGTCATGGATATAATTCTTGAGTCACTGTCCATGATATTGGGGAAATACCAGAGAACAGTGGAGGTGCCACAGGAGCAGAGAAAGGCAAATGTCCCAACTTTCAAAAAAAAGGGAGAAAAATGGAATCTTCCAACACTAATGAGCATGACTTCAAATCCTGGTTGTATAGTAAAGCATCTTATTAAAGAGATGATAACTGGAAAATTTCTTAAAATGGAAGCTGTAATCACTAAGAACCAGAATGATATTATCACGTCAGACTAACCTCATTGCTGTCTTTGAGATGATGATTAAACTGGTAGATTCAGGAAAAAAATAGTTAATCTGGATTTCAGAAAAGAGTTTGACAAAATCTCTCATGCTATTCTTGTTCAAAAGATGGAGACATGTGGCTCAGACAATAGTATAATTAGATATTGAGTGAATAGTTATTAATGATTTGATGTTAACTTGAAAGAAGTCTGTAGTGTAGGGTTGGTGAAGGGTTTTAAGTCTTCCATATGGAGACTGATGGAAGAAACTGGGCCTGTTTGGCCTAAAAAGTCTCACAACATGACTGTTTAATCATTATGTGAAATCCTGTTCTGTGAAAGAGGGGTTAGATTAAGTTTGACATAATACATAACTTCAAATAATTAGTGCTATCTATCAGTATGATGGGCTGCCTCCAGAGAGGCTGAGTTCCCCCTCCTTGGAGGTCTTCAGGTACAGGCTGTATGACCGCTCGGTGGGTATATTGAAAAGGAAATCCTTGCTCAGGTGTGGATCAGATAAGATGGCTTGCTTCCATCCAATGTCAATTTCTTTATGTCTTCTAGTTTCCATTTTTACCAAAAATTACAACACGGAAACAGTTGACTTCCTCCAAGAAAGCACCAATTCACTGGCCTTTGAACAAACATTGAGTAACAACAATACTTCAAGATTTATTTGATTCTCAGCTCCTTATGCTCTTGTCTTGACTACACAGTAGCCTCATACACTCAAATTTCTTTAGGTATTTTTATAATCACATCAGTCAAAAGATTAGCTTACTGAGGATGAATGTCCCAATTCTTAACTAGACTTAACTAGACTGTTGCTGGACCTTTTTGCTGAACTCTCCCAGCCTAGAGGAGCCTACCCAAGCTTGAGCTCTGCTGGCAAAGGCTTTGAAGATCAAGGTACATCTTCACGGCATAATGAGGTCTAAGAGGAGGGATCTGGTGGAAAAATTAGAAAAATCTTTTTGCACGTGCAATTTAAAGGTAAACTGTCTTGAGGAGCAGGGATCATGCAGCCTGCATGTCACTAGTCCACTGTGACATACATAGGCCCAGCTATTGCCCAGACATTCCACCAGGAAGTAGAGAAAGAAGGAGTCTCTGACAATACAAGCCTGCTTTCTTCAGACCCTTGCTGAAATTCTTGATTGAGGAATGTCCAGATTTTAAATCATGGCTCTGCTGCAGTTCAAAGGGCCTCGTTACCAGCATGGCCAAGTACTCCAAGCAACAACAATTGGGCCCTCTATTCACAAACTTCTGTGCCCATTCCAGCCCCCATACAATGTCTTCCACACTCATTTATTTCTCTCCTTTTGCATGAACATTTAGTCAATTTAATCACCCAAAATGAGAAATGCATAGGTTGCAAACCTATCACCACGAGCAAGTATAGTGCTAACTGATTCTTTCAACAAATATTTGAGTTAGAGGGGCTGTGGGAAGACAAGTTCTAATACATTGTTGGTGTAGCTGAGATTGGTCCAACTATTCTGGAAAATAATTTGAAATTATACTAAAACAGTTACTGAGCTGTTCATTCTCTAGGAGCCAGCAATACCACTGCTAAGTATTTACCCCAAGGAAATCAAAGATAGATATATGCCAAAGATTTTACTTTATGTATATATGCCAAAATATTTTACTTCAGAGGTAGCAAGAAACTGGAGGCAGGGGGGAAACAAGGTATCTGCCGACTGGGGCGAGGCTGAACAACGTGGAACATAGAAATGTGATAGAATGGTTTATTGTTCCATAAGAAACAATGAATACAAAGAATTCAAAGACAGAAGAAGATTTCTCTGAACTGATGCAGAACAAAGGAAGTGGAAAAGGAGAACAACATACACAATAAGCGTGATCATAGAAGCATCACTGTTAGAGGTAAATACACATAGAAATAGAAAAGAATGTGGAAAAGTCAAGTAAGTGTAGAAACAGGTATGAAAATCGCAGAAGGCAGAGACCTCCCAGGACACCTGGTCCGACCCCTTCATTTTGTACAGGAAGAAACAAAGACTCAGAGAGTTCAATGACGTGCTTTGAGTAGTTACTAAGTCTCATGGGTGAGATTTAAACCTAGCTCTTTCTGACTCCACTTCCCAGCATCTTAACCACTATGGCACACTGCCTCTTTATAGTATATAAAGGAAAACAAGACTAAAAGATATCAGAACTCAGATCATGATTCCAGAGAAGTGTCATTAGATAGACTAGAAGCTCCCTAAGGGCAGGGATTACTTTTATCTTTGCTTGTATCCTCAGATTTTAGTACAGTGCCTGACATATAATAAGTGTGTAATAAATGCTGGCTGACTGATTCATTGTTACAACCCTCTCTAAGTAGGGAGGTGATGCACTACTGGTGTGGAGTGCAACATACACCCTAAGGCATCATTAATGTGCCTCTTCCTTTACTTAACTCTACTTCTGTGTTTGGAGACAGGATTCCACGTGGGGAATGAGGTGTGGCATGGTACTGAGACAGGACAGTATTTTTAAAAGCATAAAAAAATTTAGAAATATTAAGGGGCATTGAAAACATTTACTGAATTGCTTAAAATACTCTAAAATATTTGAAAATATTAAGGGAAATTTAAAATATTTGTTGAATTAATTGAAATAATAATACTCTAAAATATTTGGGAATATTAAGGGATATTTTAAATTTTATTAAATTAATTAAAATAGTCCCAGAATACTTAGAAATATTAAGAGAAATTTAAAAGTTTGTTGAATTAATTCAAATGCTCTAAGAATATTTAGAAATATTAAACAAAATTTAAAATTTTTATTTAATTAATGTAAATGTTCTAAGAATATTTAGAAATATTCAGGGAAATAAAAATACTTATTGAGCTAATTTGAATACTCTAAAAACATTTAGAAATATAGAAGGAAATGTAAAACATTTCCTAGATATCGGTATGGTACAAGCTTCTTGAGGGTAGGAACTAAGTATTGTCCTTCTCTATGGGATTCTGCTGGCATTGCACTACATAGAGAGTAGATATTCGAGAAACACATTTGAATGAGTGAAGGAACTCCAAAAATAAACTCAGCCATTCATCTGCTTATCCATTTTGCCCATTCAGAGAGCTCTGAAATGTCATGTGTAAAGAAATAGTGAAACACAGAAGCATTCTAAGAATGGAAACCAACTACAGAAATCCATCACCAAAGGATTCTCATCAAGGGCCCACAATTAAGTTTTTTTTAATTGCTTCTCATTATATATTGATGGTCAGCATTCCTTATGGAAACTGGGTTTTAGAGGCATAAATTTCAAGCTGAAAGGGCCTCTGGGGAACATCCTCCTGCCTTCTTTGATGGATGAGAAAGCAGAAGTCCCAAAAACTCGTTATTTGGCCCAGGTCACACAGCCAGCGAGTGGAAAAGTCTGACTTTGAACCTGGGTGGTCTGATTCCTAATCTGGTGCTCTCTTCACTTCATGGGATGCCACAGGCTTTTGTCAACCTATTTGTCCTCATCACATCTCTGTGGGGAAGTTAGAGCCAGAGATTTGTCCAGATTTCATAGGGATGATAAGTCCAACCTAGTTGATAAGGCTTCCCAGCACCTCATAAACAGGGGCCGGTGTCAGCAGAGTGCTCCAGACACATAGCCAGCATTTCCCAAAGAGTAGTTCAAGTACCTTAAGGCAGGTGATGTCCTTGAGGTCAGGAAAGGATGACAAACATGATAAGGACACACAGTCGCTGTCATGGTGGGAAGGATCGGGGGCCCTGGCAGATGCTTCTACCACAGAAGATGAAGGCAGGAGTCCAAAAACACTGTGAGAAAGGGGCCTGTGATTTCAGTGCTATGAGAAATTCTCATATGAGGAAATGCCCTATCAGTATTATTAGTAGCATTTATATAGGACTTTAATTTGCAAGGCGCTTCACAAATTTTGTCCTCACATTTTATCCTCACAATAACCCCAAGAGGTAGATGCTCTGATTATCTTCATTTTATATCTAAGGAAACTGAGGGCAAGAGAGGTTAAGTGACTTGCCCATAGTTATACAACCAACAAGCATCTGAAGTCACATTAGAACTCAGCTCTTGGTTGGCAAGAGGATTGAACCAAGACCCTTTGATTCAAAATTCAACACTTTTTCTCTGAATTCAAGGGAGTCGCTGAGCTATAGGCTGGCTAAGTATCCAAGGTTGAGGTCCAAGACTGCTGCAATGCCCCCAGAGGCTCATGGGACTTTGAACTGGAAGGAACATTAGTGATTATCTACTCCAACACCTTCATTTTACAAATCTCCTTAACCTCTTCTCAACTCAAAATCATCCTCAAGAGCCACTGCACTCTACAAAACTGACTATACCATTAGTAGATATGTCTATCCAAGGAGATCAAAGAGAGAAAGAAAGGACCCACACGTACAAAAACACTTACAGTGACATGTTTGTTTGAACCAAGAATTGGAAATAAAATTGAGGCCCACCAACTGGGGAACAGCTGAACACATTATGGTATGTGAAGGCAATGGGATACTATTGTGCTCTACGAAATGAGGAAAGGGACAGATTCAAAGAAACCCAAGAAGATTCATATGAACTGATGAAGTGAAGTGAGCAGAGCCAGGGCAATTTTTAAAATGGCTACAAAAATTTAAAAAACCAAAACCCTCTTTGAAAGACTTAAGAATTCTTATCAATGCGATGACCAATTGTGATTTGAGTAATCAGGTCGTGAAGTTTGTCTCTCACCTCTTGGTAGAGAAGCGATGGGTCAGAGGTTCAGAATGGCACATACCTTTTTAGACACAGTAGGTAGGACAATTTTGTGGCAAGGAAGGGCCTCTCTCTGAGGGTGGGGCAGTGGAGGGAGAATTGGCGAGTAATGATGGTGATGCCAAAAAAAAAGGTTGGGGGGAGGAAATGAAATAATCATTCTTCTGCAGGAGTATTGCCGTATTATTCCCATACTCAAGAAGGTTCCTTGCTTCTCCTAAGATAAAATACAAATTTCTCAAACTGGTTTTAAAGTCCTTTATATTCAAGTCCCAACTTACCTTTTCAGGATTATTGCCTATCTCTTCCCTTCCCTTCAAATTCACTTCCTTGTCATTCCGCACACTAGACACTAAATTTCCCACCCGTGGGCCTTTGCCCAAGCTGTTCCTCGTACCAGGAGCTCAGCCCTTCCTCAACTCTGCTTCTTAGAACCCAAAGCTCACTTCAAGATCTAGTTCACGTGTGATCATTGACCAGAATGTTTTGTTCTGATTGCCGTAGTCATTAGTATTCCCTTTCTTCCCCTCCGATTATGTGCATACTCATTTATGCACCAACTATCCTCCCTACCCCAAGAAGAACGGAAATTCCTTGAAGGCAAGGGCTATTTGTCTCTTTTTGGTCTTGGAATTCCTGGGGCTTGACGTCGGGCCTGGCACAGAGGACGTACTTAAGAAGCATTTGCTTATCTGTTCATTTGATTGATGGCACGTCCTCCAATGCTGTGTAAGTTCCATAAAAACAACAACAACGATAATCATCATCATCATCATAATTCAATAGCACCTACTATGTGTCAGGCCCCATGCTAAGCGCTTTACAAGTACCATCTCGTTTGGTCCTCACAACCCCATGAGGTAAGTGCTATTATTATCCTTATTTTACAGATGAGGAAACTAAGGCAGAAGTTAAGTGACTTGCCCAAGGTCACACAGCTAATAAGTACCTGAGGCCAGATTTCCTTTTTTTTTTTTTTAGGCAATTGTGGTTAAGTGCCTTGCCCAGGGTCACACAGCTAGTAAGTGTCAAGTGCTTGGTCTGAGGCCGGATTTGAACTCAGGTCCTCTTGACTTCAGGGCCGGTGCTCTATCCACTGTGCCACCTAGCTGCCCCGAGGACAGATTTTAAACTCAGGTCTTCCAGACTCCGGGTCAAGCATTCCATCCACTTCACCTCCTAGCTCTTCCTTGTAGGAAGGGTGAGTTTTCCATTTTGTCTTTGTACCCTCAGCACCAACCACAGTGCACATAGTAGGCACTTAATAAATACTTGAGCTGAACTATAGCGTGGGTGGATCAGATTGGAAAAGATTGGACTGAATTATCTTGGGTGATGTTGATAGGGAGTAGGTTGGACTAGCTTGTTAGCAATACGTACTCATGCGTGGAGATGCCACCCCAAAGAAATCACAGCTCGAACAGTGAGTGAAGAGCTGGCCCTCACCCTGGGACAGCCGTTAAGAGGCCCCTTTTAATAGTCAAGAACTTCAAACTGCACCTCAGAGATGACCCTGACTCGTAAAGGTGTTTAAGGTTGGAACCAAAGGACGCGTCATTTGGAAGCGAGTGGCTCTGCACAAGTAATTTCTGTTGTTGGTACGTGTTTGTTTTTCCCAAGTCGTCTCCTTGGCTTATAACGTTGGTTCCCAGCTTTGTTAAAAACCAAAGATAAATCACCTCATAAATCTTCCTTAATTTTTTTCCTTGAGACCTCCCCCAGCTGATGCCAAAGATTGGATGTTGCATCTTTCACCCAGCAGGAGAGCAGCTAGAAAGCATCCCGAGGTATAGCTCAAGTGAAACAAAAGGAAAGCCTTTCGCTATTCCATGTGCCTCCCTTTCTGCGACAGCGGCGTGATCTAAAGAGGGTGGGAAACCTCAGAGCACTTATTAAGGGCAGGTCCCGACCGATGTACCAGGGCGGGTGTGCCTCTCTTTATATAACGAGTGTGTTTCTTTTTAAGTATACAATGTAAATCAAATTATATTAACTTCTTGGCTTATATGACATTCGTATAATGTTTTCGGGTTTAGCTTCCCCTGAATCATTCCTCGGTATGGTGCGGACGCAGCCAGGCAATCCTCAAAGGCTACGCGCGAGCACTGGGAGAGGCTACTGATCTGGAAAGGCTTCCTGGAGCCGCTCGTTGACTGAACAGCTGATTGACTTTATGAGCCCAGCAGTGGATGGCGTATCTCCCACCCAAAGACTAGCCTAGCGAAATGCGGCAAGACTCATCATCATCACTATGGGATGATGGATTGCAGGGAGTGGGGCGTCATAGTGAATTTTCAAAAAAAAAATACTTCTTAAATCATAAAGGCAGTATTGCACGGTGGCTGGAGTGCTGGGTTCAAATCTTCCTCTGATATTTTCTGGCTGTGTGACCATGAAAAAGGCATTTCCATTTTGCACATTATTCTATACATCTGTAAAATGGGGATAATAATACCTACACTATGGAGTTATCATCTCATAGGACCACAAGAATATAGATTTAGAGCTGGGAAGGACCTTGGAGGCGACCAAGTCCAACCTCCTCATTTTAAATTTCTCGAGGAAGACTGATTTATGTCAGCTTTTAGAGAAGAGGCATCATCTCTGCCGGTGGAGGGAATGCCCACACCAATAAAATCACAAGGTTAAGGACGGTGCTTTTGACTTCCTTTGACTCCCAGCACTTAGCACACTGCCTGCCACATGGTAAATGCTTAATAAATGCTTGTTGATTGATTCATAAAACCCCAGAAGTATTGAAGGTTAAGGCTTACAATTCACTTTCCATATATGATAACAGCTTGATTTTCCAGACTAATTCTATTTTATTCCCCTTCACTTACTCTGCAATGCATCCAAACTTCCCTGCTGGCTGTTCCTCAGGTAGGACACTCCATCTCCTATCTCCATGACTTTCAAAAACCTCCCCCATCTCTCTGCCAACTCTTAGAATCCTTCCTTCAAAACAGCTCAAACGCCACCTTCCACAACAGGCCTTTCTTGCCCCCTGCCCCCACCTTCTAGTGTTTCTCATCCAAATGACTTTGTATTTATTTAATGCACATTTTTATATACTTATATTTGTACATGTTTTCTCGCCTGATAGAAAGTAAGCTCCTTGAGGGGAGAAAAGGTTTCATTTCTGTCATTTTCTCCCCAGCCATTAGTAAAGAGCCTGACACAGAAACAAGAGATATTTGATAAATGCTTGCTGATTTATTGATCATTTGGTCTTCACATTACTACCATAAGTAGTAAGAGGTATTATTATCCCCCATTTTGGTGAGTGTAGCTCGAATAGATTAAATGAAGCTCAAAATTGAATTAAATTTCCCTACATCACATGGTCAGTAGGGGTAACAGTCAGGATTCAAACCCAGAGCTCTGTCCTTTCTATATTGCCCTCCTTATAATTCTAGGCATATTTTCTCTCCACTAATTGATCCAATGAATAAGCACTTGAACAAGAGGGTTCCTCTAATCAATTTGATGAACATAAAGACCCGAGAGGATTTGTCTCCAAACCATATGTAAAATATGGGTGCGTTGGCATCGTGTTGAAAAATAAGTAAAAGAAGACATCTCCCCTTAGGCATCACTGAGGGGAGCTGCTCACAAGATGAATGGATTGGTGCAGAGTCTGCCTTTGGCACTTCCCGGATGATGGTTTTTCGATGTCGGAGACTGCTCCCAACATGAATACATGAAAAGATGGGCTATTGTGGGTGACGCCATGTTTTGTAAAGCCTAAAAAAGTGAGTCTTTATTGAAGATTTCAATCTCCTTCTCTCCTTCAACTTTCCCCTTCTACTTTTCTTCTGGAGAGATGCAAGAGTGAAGTAGGTAAGAGAGGGATGGAAATATCCTCTCCCCGCCTACCAAGACCTGTTAATGGCTGGAAGATTTGCATGTTAAGAGAGATACACTGTCACCCACATAACCCAAGAGAGGAGTTACTGGACAATGAACCCCAGCATTCTAACGAGAGGGTGAAGGATTTCCAATCAGCAGATTAGAATTTGGCCTTCTAGTCAGAGCAGGAGAGCTTCCTGGGCCTCATCAGCCTCAGGACCTGCAATGGGCCTGATGGCCAGTAGGGCCTGTATTGGCTAGCAATCCCAAATACAGGAATTCCAAGATCCAGCCCTCTATCTAGAGAGTACAATTTCCTGATCAGCCTGCTTCTAAAAAGAGAGAAAAGGATGGCATGCATGGCCCCTGAGGGAGGGAGCAAGGGAGTCTACACCACAAAATGGGGAAGCAAAAGACCTTGAGTCTGCCCTATCATCATAAGTTATAAGAAAATATAGGTTAGATGGGAAGGGGGTTGCCTTCCCAGCAACCACCAGTTGGTATTCCTTCTAAGGTGATTCCAGACACAAGATGGTTCTATGAGTCTGGAGGCTATAGGGCTCTGGGGAAAAGTAAATCTCCCTAGAGAGGGAGAAGAATTGTATCAATTGTTTATGGGATTTAGTTGTTCATGTTCAGTCATTTTCAGTTGTGTCCAACTCTCTGTGCCCCCATTTGGGGTTTTCATGGCAGAGGTACTGCAATGGTTTGCCATTTCCTTCTCCAGTTCATTTTATACATGAGGAAACTGAGGCAAATGGGGTGAAGTGACTTGCCCAGGGCCATACAGGTAGTGAGTGTCTAAGGCCAGATTTGAACTCAGTTCCTCCTGACTCCAGAGTTGGTACTGTATCCACTGGCCACCTTCCTACCCAGCTGTTTGTTGGCTACCATCTGTCTTGATGTGTCTCCTGTGTTTCCTGTGGGGCAGAATAAAAGCTGTCCTATACTTGCTAAATGAATGGTTATCTTGAGTACTTTCGGGAGATCTGTGAACCCTTTTATCCACATCTTTATAGATTTAGAAATGATCTATATGTTGAGATTCACCAGAAACAATTCTGCATAGGGACAATATGAGCCAAAGAAATACAGGGTTCTTCGGATTGCTCCCAAAACTGGGTGCGATCTATGAAGATCTGAAATTTGGCACACTGGGGCAGGGGTTACAGAAATCATCTTACCGACCCTCTCTTAAAATAACCAGAGGATCAGAGCTTTGGACCAGGAAAAGACCTTCAAGATTATTGGGTCCAATCCCCTTTTTACATGTGACAAAATGAAGTGACATGACAGCAAAGACTATTTTCCATTTTTATTTCCCTAGTATCTAATCCTGTTCTGGAACACAAGAACATCGATTTAGAATTGGAAGGGTCTTTAGATTGCATCTAGCCCTACCTCCCTCATGTTTTACAGATGAGAGGAAAATATTAATTGATCTATAAATAAAAGCACCCAGATGCACTAGAGTATTGCTCTAGAGTTGATATTCAAATGAGTCCTTTTAGGAAGAAGGTCATCAAGATGGAGATGAAAATCATAACCAGCATTTCTTTTTTAAGTTTTACGGCCAGATCTCCATTAGTGAAATAATGAATCTGGTAAAGTGGCAATTTCTTTGAATTTTTGTTACATATTTCCATTGGGCCAAAATCAATTACCATATTTTACATGTAATTATAACTTCAAATATCACCATTCAAAAAAATGTGACCTCTTCATTATTTGCACTACTAAGAACCTAGCTGTGTAATTCAGATTTTGTGATATCTTTAAGTGGCATACACCTGCGCACACACACACACACACACACACACACACGCATGCATGCTTGTTCACTCATGCACACACATCCACCTTTTGACAGCTTAACCATTAGTCTGAGATGGAAAGCCTACTCAATTCCAGTTCCTCTCCTGCCGCCAAACCTTTCCTCCCACCTCTCAGTGGAAACGTGGGAATGCTCTCTCTCAGACACTGAAATGCTACCTTTCACGCACCTCCAGAACAAGAATGACAAATGATAATGCTTCAATGAGCTGTCAGCATCAGCCTCAATAAAGCCAAATGTAAACACCAACAAATGTATATCACCTATACCTCTATCCACGCATATCTGTCACACATTCCCTCCCTCCTCCAGCAAAGCCAGAGAGCTGTCTGCAATTCCTAATGACATCCAAAAGCCCACATGGCAGAGGTTAGCCTTGTTATAATGCCAACACCCCCCATGCTGTTTACATATTCATTCCACTAGACAGCAGGACCACGGATGTATTTGCTACCCAGGTGCAGTGCCAGTTATGACCAGGTTGTACTGGCCTCTTTAAGACATTTCTCTAAATTGAAAGACACAGAATGATGATAGAGCTGCCAGTAGCATGCAACAGAGTGGGCCAGTGACTAGAGGAGTTTCCTCACTGCTCACAACCAGTAGTCTGGCCTAAGTGCCCAGCATCGCCCCCAACCGTTCCTAATTTCCTTGCCTAACACACCACATCCTAAAATGACAAGGGCTTCACTTGTGTACTCTCGGCCATTACCCAGGCCCTAGGTCTCTCACTTTCTCTGCTGTCCCCATGCAATCATCCGAGAAAAGAAGAATGTATCCTTGAAAGTGGCAGCATTTCAGCTGCAAGGAATCAAGGCTGGTATACTGAATTGCAATCAGCAGTCACTTTTTCAGAGGGATACTTCCTCATTCCAGAAGCTGCCATGAGGAAGGTCATAGTTGTCTTTCTGGTCCAAAAAGCACATACTCCATTCCCATTGACAGAGCTGCAGAGGCCCAGGGAAATGTATCACCTTGATACAAGGTCAAACAAGTCCAATGTTGTTAGACATTCGTTGGTCTCCTGACCTTGCTTCCTGAGCAAGTATGAGGTCCTTACCAGCCCCAAACATTTCTTGTATTCTGAGCCAACCTTTATACCCCATTGCCTCATCAACATTTGCTCCTAAAGAGACACAGAGTAAAAAACAGGAATAAAGAGTTCAGTGTCTGCTAGCTCATCTGGTCCTGTGCTCCTGAGCTAGGCTTCAGCTCTGGATTCCATCTTCACATGAGTCAGCATATTGTAAGAAAAGTCTTCCAGAAATTACTAAGCAAAAATGTAGTCATACCTTTTTAAATCTCAGAGTTTTCCCTGAGTCTGGAATTCTTCCTACAAGAAACTGAACCTGCCAAAAATCTACCCAATTGTGGCCAGTCTAATTAACTGCCACAAGCAGTGCTGTTCTTCCCCCTTAACTTTTCCCACTACATGCTACCCTCTCCCCCTACCCAAGAGAGAAGCAAAATCCATCCCAGTGGAGATTGACTCTGCTGCTTTCACTGGCCATAGTGCTGACCAAGCCCACTGCTACCAGCTCCATTATGATCCCAGACCATGACACTGGCACGCTTGTTCTTCAAACTCTGGTTGTTTTAATTCTATGGCACACTGGAAATCCCTGTCTTCCTTGTGATCTCTAGACTAAGATGTTTTACTTCCCTGCCGTCCACAAATTCACCACCTAAGTTCAGTGATATGGTCGTGAACAAAAGTCAACATCTCCATAAATGCTGAACAAATTAATTGAGTTAATACATGATCTGGATTATTTACCTACAATATGCAGCAGTGGAGTGTCAGTGAGAATATAGAATGAGGCATACAATATAATACAAGAGTAATAAAAGTATTCATACACTCTGACCCAATAATGTGCTGCAAGGGAAGGAAATTAGATTCAAGTCAAAAGCCCTAGGGTTGAAACCCAACCATGCTATTTATCTGGGAAATTTTGGGTAAATCATTTAAAATCACAGGGCCTCCATTTTTTTCATTTGTAAAATGGGAGAGTAGGACTGAGATCTCTCCCCGCCCTAAAGCTAGGCTCTTATGATCATAGGACCAGAGAAACATTTTTCAGGAATGTTGTAGAAAGAGGTTTTCATTCACTTATAGGTGAAACAGACCTTCTGATACTAAGATTCTCTGATTCCATGAATCTGGGGGATGGTAATTTGTACAAAGGTGATCATAGCAGTAATGTTAATGATGGCAAAAGAAAAAGGAAAAGCCCCTCAGATGACCTACAATAGGGGAATAGCAAAGCAAACAATGATATTGTCACGCAATGAAATGCTAGCAAGCAAATAAAAAATAATCTTTATGTGGACTATGTAAGTACATGGAAATGTGTAGGTGAAATAAATGAAGAAAGTAGGATGTGGGATAGCCCATCCATGCTGATTACAACTGTATAAAACTGCCTAAATCTGCACATTTTCCTCCTCCACTCAGTCCTCCAGGACCTGACCTCTGTGGCCACTCATAACAAGTTTTATCTCTCTTCCCCATGGTAGCAATTCAAATACTTGAAGAAAGCATCACTTTCCCCTCCGTCCCAGTTTTTTTCTTCTCTGGGCTAAATACCCCCAGTTCTCTTCAATATCATGCCTCATGAGGAATGATCCTCAGGCCCTTCCTCTGTTGGCTGCTTTTTTTCTGGAAACTCTCCGGGGATAAATGTCCTTCCTAAAATGTGGACGCTAGAAGGATACACAACGCTATAAATGTCGTCTGACTGGAACAACACAGTTCCCTCCCTTTTTCTGGACGCTGTGCCTCTCTTAACTCAGCTTAAGATTATATTCACTTTCTCAGATGTCTTCTCACACTATTACCTCATTCTCAACTCACAAGCCACCAGAAGCTCCACATATTTCTTTTTCTCCTGGTTCACACAAATGGTGTTCTCCACTCTTGTGTCTTTCACTTTGTACTTTTGAAGTTGATTTTTTGAACCCAACTGCAAGACTTTACATTTGGCCCTATGAAATTTTATCTTATTAGATTCAGTCCAACGTTCTGTCACATCACAATATTTTTTGAATCCTTACTCTATCATCCAGTATGTTAGTGAGCTTTCCCAGCTTTGTGTTATCAGTAAATTGGATAAACATGCCTTCTATGCCTTCATCAAAATAACTGATAAAAATGTTGCATTGTACAAGGCCATGCATAGATCCTTGTGGACACTGAGGACATCTTTCTAAATCACCATTGAACCTTTAATGACTATTCTTTGGGTTCAGCCGTGCAACCAATCTTGAATTCACCTAAATTCATTATCACCTAGTCAATATTTCTTCACTTTTCTGTGAGAATGAAAACTTTGTTAAACACCTTATTAATATCTAGGTCAGATAGATGAAGAGAGAGAGAGAAAGAGAGAGAGAGAGAGAGAGAGAGAGAGAGAGAGAGAGAGAGAGAGAGAGAGAGAGATGGATCCATGGATAAATACCTGGATGGATGCATGGATACATGGAAAGATAGGCAGATAGATAGATAAATAGATAGAGAGATAGATAGATGATAGATAGATAGATCGATAGATAGATAGATAGATAGATAGATAGATAGATAGATAGATAGATCCATGAATGGATAAATACATGCATGGATGCATGGAAAGATAGATAGATAGATAGATAGATAGATAGATAGATAGATAGATAGATAGATAGATAGATAGATGGATGGATCCACAAATGGATAAATACACGCATGGAAAGATAGATAGATAGACAGATAGATAGATAGATAGATAGATAGATAGATAGATAGATGATATATATACACATATATGTATAGATAGAGAGAGACAGAGAGTATTCCCCTGTTCCACCAATCTAGTAACAAAGAAGCATAGGTGATATAATCACAGATGATAGGCATTAATGTATAAATAAGATGTTAATAGTCAGTGATCTCTTTACAAAGTGTGAGCTCATTCTGGAATGCTCTATCCTTAATGAAGCCATACTGGCTTTTTTTAATCACTGCTCCCTTTTATTAGATGTTTGTTAACCATCCTATTAATGAGCAAGAACTGTCTTTAACCTTTCTTTGTATCCCCAGTGCTTAGGCAGTACCTGACATACAGTAGGTACTTAATAAATGTTTGTGGACTCACTATTCTATAATTTTGCCATGAATTGGAGTCAAGCTCACTGGCCTATAGGTCGCAGACTCCATTCTCTTCCCCTTTTGGAAAGTCAGGAAAATTATGGTCATCCTTCAATTCCCCAAGACCTTTCAAAGTTTGCTCTGCAATCACATCTGTCAGTTCTTTCAATGCCCTCTGAAGTAGTTCATCTGGGTCAGGTGACTTGTACTCATTAAAAGCATCTGGCTGTTTTCTTTCTAGCTCCTTACTTATCCTAGGTTTTATCTCCCTATTTTTTTTCCTGTCTTTTCCAGTCCAAAGACCAATCTCTTTGGCAGAGAAGATGGAGGAGAAGAAGAACAGCTCTGTCTTCTCCCCATCAGCAGCTATCATCTTGGCCACCACCCCAAGCATTAGTACTCTTTACTCTCAGAACAGATTTCAGAGGGCTCAGTGAAGAAATAAACAGATTAGCAGAAGCTAACATTCTACAGACGTCAGTCCAAGAAGAATGGGAGCTTTCAAGAATGAAATTCTAAAGAAACAAACAAGTAATTCCAATGAGGAAGAAGGGGAAGAGCTGTCTACAGAGCATGTTGTGGCTGCACAAGGAACTCATCAGACCACTTGACTTTTTTTAAGGACATCAAATATGGAAGTAAGAGCAAGTAAGGGGAATGAATACAAAAGCAGAGCTCAGCCTTATGAGCATGAACTGACACCCACAGTGAGCCATGGCTGGGGAAGAAAGCTAGAGACGACAAAAAGGGCACATTTCTAACAAACAATAAAAATCATTAACAGTTATATAGTAGTGTAAGATTTGTAAGGCATTTTACATACATTTCATTTGATGCAACAACCTTGAAAGGTAGGCACTATTATTATACCCATTTTAGAGAAGAGGATGAGAGAGAATGACTTGCCCAGGATCACACAGCCTGTAAGCCTCTGAGGCAAGGTTCAAAGGCAGGTCTTCCTGACTCTGAGTCCAGCATTCCAGGCATTGTTCCATCTGGCTCCTAGTTAGCTTGGCAAAAAGAGAATAATCATAGAAGGGAATGGCCCACCAGATGGAGTGAATGGGGTGAGACGATGGGAAGGAGACAGAACTACTTCGCTTTTGTCTTGTGTTCTCTGCTGATGAGAATATCAAGTTGGAGGAAGGAGTTTAGTGGTGTGCCCGAAGGATTAGGGCGATTCAGCATTTTTTATCAATGACTTCAGTTGGCAGACGTCACAGATACAGGAAGAGCAAACACAGGATTGACTCAACTAAATATTTATCAAGTACCTATTATGGGCAGGAAACTGCTCTAGGTTCTGGAAATACAAAGACAAAAGAGAAAGTCCCTGCTCTCAAGTAGCTTACACTCTCCTGGGAATATCCAACCTATACACTAATGAGCAAATAAGGGAGAGAGATCATTAACAACTAGGGGGTTCAGGAAAGTCTTCATGGAGAAGCTGCTCCCCCAGCTGGGAACTGAAAGGAACTAAGGAAGGTCCAAAAAGATCTTGAAAGCCATAATGTTGGGCCAATCAGAAAAGATGAAATTTAAAAGAGATAAAGGTAAAGTCATAATCCTGGGTTCAACTTTATCAATGGAGGACATGTGGCTAGACAAAAACTGTCATGAAAAAATGTAGGCATTTTAATCGACTCAAAGCTCATTATGAGTAATCTGCATTCTATGGCAGCCCCCAATAGCCAATGTGATATTAAGGTACATTAAGAAAGGCAGCTAGGTAGCACAATGGACAGAGCACCAGCCCTGTAGTCAAGAGGAACTGAGTTCAAATTCAGCAGCATACACTTACTAGCTGTGTGACTCTGGGCAAGTCATTTACTTCCAATTGCTTCCAAAAAATAAAAAATAAAGTACATTAAGAGAGGCCTAGTGTTCAGAAGGACAGAGTTCATAGTTTGTACTGTACTCTGCTCTGGGCAGACCATTATGGAGGACTGTGCTCCATTATAGACACTGATAAGCGGCAGAGCATCCAGAGAAGGGCACTCAGGACTGGGAGTGCTCAAGATCAATCAATCAGTAAGTACTTATTAAGGCCTAAGGCTACTCTGTGGTAGGCTCTGCGCTGCCTGGCACAGTGTAACCCTAGCACTGGGGTTTCAAGTTCAAAGCATGAAACAATCTCTACTCAGAAAGAACACATGACTCCCAAGGACTTAGTGAAGAAACTAGGGATGCTCAACTTGGAAACAAGACTGAAAACAATTATGACAGATATCTTCAAGTCTTGGAAGGTCTGGCACATAGAGGACGGACTGGATTTGCTTTGCTTGGTTGGAACCAAGGGGAATTGCAGAGAGGCAGGTTTAGGGTCAATATAAGGAGGGAAATTCCTAACATTTAGAGCTGTCCAAAAGTGGAAGAGGTGGTCTCAGGAAGTGACATCAGCAGACGTCTTTAAGAGAAGGTTCGGTGAGCACTTATGGGGTGTGTTTTGGTGGGGGATTCTTGTCCAAACACAAGTTTGACCAGGTGGCCTTCAAGGACTCTTCCAAATGTGTTATTCTGTATTCCTGCTCCACATGTTCAAAAATGGGGCCAGGGGATCTGGCTTCAAATGGCAGAGTGTACCAGCTAAAAGAAGAGACTTTCCTACAACCCAAAGAAACCTAAGTAAACCTTTCTAGATGGCCACGGTGTGGATGGGGGACTTGGCAAACATGGTTAACAGGGATCTGGAAAAGTGATCAGAGGGCAGCAGAGAGCCACCCAAAGTTCCTTCCTGGAAGGTGTCCTGAAGATGGCAGGATGAGGACAAGGTCCTAAGGCAAAAAGGCAAGAGAGCAAATCTGGAGAATGGAATGACAATCCAGGCCAGTTTCTAAGAGAGAGCTATAGAGCAACTCAAGATTAATGACAAGGGAGGGGTCCAGGTATAGTGGCATCAGAGTCCATTAGCACAGAGGATTTCTGCTTGTCAGGAGACTCTTAGTGGCCTTCCCTCAGGTCCTGTCCTCATTGATTCTTGAAGGGGAACCTCCCTACTGTTCACTCCTTTCCCACCCCTACGGAAAGGCTGGGACTTGATCATTATGGCTGGAGCTTGTATTCTCTCTTTAATCCCTGTACCACAGTACTGTAGACAGGATCATGCCCATAGGATCTGTGATCTCATTGGTGTGACCATTCCTTCCAATGATTCTGATCACAACCCAGCTGTGCCTGCCCAGCTTACACAGTTCCTGCCCAAATCTTCCCATAAAGTCACGCCAGGGTTTACACCCAATACGCTTAACCCTTACACATCGGGGGCTTCTTAGTTTTGATCCATGGGAGGGCAGCATAAGAAATTAAATGGGAATTAAGGGAAGTTTTACTGAAGCCACAGACAACTCTCAAAGGCCGGCAGACAACACAGAGCCTATGACTGAATACCTAACCCAAATTTTACAATAAGGTACACCCCGTAAATGAAAAAGGGGAAATTCAGACTTCTTCTCTGGTACAAAGGGAGGGCAGAAAGTTTTGCATGAATTTTCCAGATTGGGGGGGGGCATTGTGCCCTAACCCCCAAGATGTGGAAGAGATAATTATATATGGAGAGTGCGGGAGGGGAGTGTTCCTCACTTCAATCCAACCCATAAAGGCTTATAAGACCATGGATTTCAAGGTACAAGGGACTTTAAAAGCCAAATAATCCAACCCATCCATTTTGGGGATAAGGAAATTAAAGCCTAGAGAGGTTAAGTCATTTGCCCGAGATTGACACAAGTAGGAAAGTAGCAGAGGTGACATTCGAACCCAGGTCCTCTCTCTCTAAATCCAGCACTTCTTCCATAGGGCCACATCACCATTATAACTGGGGTTGTCACTGAGAACAAATAAAGCTAGTCTTGCTTCCAGAGCACTGAGTATGTGTGACTCAGCACAGGGTGACAAGGAGCCAGCCCGGCATCCAGTCACACGTGACTCAGCACTCAAAGGAGGCTAGGTGCCTTAACATGATGAGACAAGCCCTTCATTGGCCGCCAAGTACGAAGAGCTGATGATGCCATGCATATTTAAAAGGGAGTAACCCCACTTGAGTGCTTGCTTACCTTCTGTCTGTGGATAATAGCAGGGTTATTCCCAGTCACTTCCAATGAGGGACAGGGGAGGGACAGCTCACCCTGAATACACGGCCAATAAAGCCCATGTCCTGCCTAAGTGAGCCTGAAGCTGGCCTTGAGCTACCTCTTTTGTATTTGTTTTCTCCTGACCTCAGGTAAACAAGTATCTGTCCTGAGATGGACACATCCCAGCTTGGAGGCGACCTAGTGAATTCAAGAGGTCCTGGCTCCCTTGGGTCAGCGCTGATTGGTGGCAAGAGAAGAAGGCTCCCAAGTATTCCAGCACTTTTGGAGAACATTGGCGGTAGAATTAACTCAGGTCCCTGACTGGCTTACCAAAAGACAGCAACTTTGAGGGAGACAGGGCAAAGCTGAGCTGAAAACGGAAATTCCTGATCAACAGGCCCACCATTCTGACGGGGCTTAAGTATCAGGCTCCTGATGGATTATAATAGTAGTTGTAAATCATTGAGTTCTACTCTCTATCCCTATCACTACACTTTGTATCTTTTGTTATTACTTTTGTATGTAAGGTATAAATACCTGCTCCATACTTGATTCATGTTGTACACTGAGTGCCTTTCTATTCTCTGCCTTTTGGGGAGCCCCTAGACATGAAATAGATCTAAGCTATAATTTTCCCCAGGGGCTAGAGTATGGATTTATCAAGCTGAAGAGTATAAGAAAAGGAAGCCTAAATCATGCCATTAGAAGTCAGGCTTCCCCCAGAACTGAGCTTAGTCCAGACTATATGCGTGAGTCCAGAGCTGAGAGGGACCTCATAATGGAGAAAAGAATAGGTATAGTGCCCCAGTTTCCTCTCCCCTTGAGACCCAAGAGTAGTTAGTGGACAGCAATGCCTGCAGATTTGAATAAGAGACCTGAGTAATGTATTGATTGGAGATGGGAATGAAAGGAACTAAGAGCCTGGAGAAGAAGAAATGGAGAGACAAGAGAAGAAAGATCAGATGGTTGCAGTTACAAAAGTTCTCTCTACCTTTAACTGAGTAGTATGATACTTAGCATGCCATTCAATATTGATGTAATGTAAAAAGCATTTATCAAGTACCTACTCTGTATGAGATGTTAATCTAAGTGTTAACAATACAAGGACAAAAACCAGTCCCTGTCCTCAGAGAGCTTGAATTCTTTGGAGGGGGTCCAACATAATATATACACAGAAAAATAAATATAAGTATATACAAATATAACACAAAGTAATTTCAAGAGACTGAAAGCAGTTTGCAAAAGAGAGGATAAAGAAAGGCCCCAAGGAAGAGGTAGCACCTGATTTGGGCATTGAAAAAAAACAGGGATTCCAAAACGTAGAGGTGAAGAGAAAATGTCTTCCAGACCCAGGAGACCACCTGGGCAAAGACTGGAGGCCAGAGATGAAATTATCTATGAGGAAAAGTTCACACACAAGTTTTAATCAACTCAGTTCTCAACAAACAAAGAAAGGCCCTTCAGCAGACAATGTCAACCTAATTAATCTTGAGGGGGGCGGAATAGAATGGAGGGGGAGAGATTTAAATTGAATGGGGAAAAGTGGAATAGATGAAATAAGAAGTTAATAATTAAAGTGCTGAGACAACTTTAACCACAGCATTACTCAACCACCCTATAATCATGCTGTCCTTCACATTTTTCATTAACATTTCTATAAGTGACACAGTAATAGATTTTTTTGTCTGTGATCTGTCAGCTCCCTTGTGGGAATTTAGATAAGTTTATAAAGAATATCAACTTTTTCAGTGCAAAGTAGAGAATGTTATTTTTGCAGAAAGGACATGATGGAAGTCCATTGGGAAGCATGCCATGAATTCACACTAATGCATGTTCTCCTGATGGCAGCAAGGTCAGGGATGATGGCAGAGGGAATAGAAGTCTCCTGGAAAGAGGTTGGAGAGCCTGAGCTCAAATTCCAGCTGTCCACTGTGCTAACACGTCCCAAACAAGCTGAATTTGCCTTGAGTGTGGTTTTTGCTGGTTACCACCATCCAGTCAAATCCATTCCCAAAAAGCAATGCCTACTACAGCTGTCCTGAGTGAGGTCCTGGGAAATACTGAACTGAATATTCTATTGGCTAAGTAGACACACCATGAAAGATGGGTATGCACTTAAACTCTATTCAGTGCAAGCATTTAGCATGTGCCTGGAACTGTGCTAGAACTTAAGCTCCTGGAGGGCAGTTGGCCACCGTTTTTGTTTTTATCTTTCTTATCTCTAGAACTTGGAGCAGTACCTGCCACATGGGAGGCACTTAATAAATACTTACTATGTTGAATGGAAATGAAACAAAATAGTCCTTTTTCATTGAGAAGTTTACATTCTATTGGGGATAAAATATATACACAGGTAAATAAATCTAAAAAAAAAAGAAAACAAAGTAATTTGGTACTGGGAAAATTAACTCAAAACTGGGTGGGGGAGGAAAGGAGAAAAGGCCCTTGTGGAGGAGCCTTGCAGGAATTCCAAAAGACCAAAGTGAAGAGGGAGGTCGTTCTAGGCACAGGGGACAGCTTAAGGCATAGAAGTGGGAGATGGAAATATATGAAAAACATAAAGTGAGCCAGCTTGGCTAGAATAGAAAGAGAAATAAAATGGAATTAGTCTGCCAAGACAGATTACAGCAGACTGAATGGTTTAAAGCTCCAAACTGAACAGTATATATTTTATTGTAGGAGAAATAGGCAGCTATCAAAGATTCTTGAGCAAGGGAATGGCTGAGAGTGTTCTCCCTGCCTTCAGATTGTCTTCGAGCACTTTGTTTGGAGCAGTGGGAAAAGTACCTGCTCTGGAGTTGGAGACCCTGGGTTCAAATTCTGCCTCTCATACATAACTACCTGAATGACCCTGAGCAAATCACTTCATCTCTTTGGACTTGGCTCTCCCATCTGTCAAATTAGGGGGCTGGATTAGATCCCCACAGAGGTTCTTTCCAGTTCTAAATCTGGCATCCTATAGGTTTGGGGAAGATTCCACCAGCCTCAGCAGTCCTGCCCTTCAAATCAAATGCCCCTGGCAAAGAACAAAGGGAAGTGACTGCCCAACGAACACGACCAGACAAGAGTTGCATTGTAAGAAATCCAACCTCATGATAGCTTAGAAATTAATTTAGGAAGTCACCATTCCCTGAAATTACCGCATGGCACAAATCTAAACCTGTCACATCAATCAGGAAAAAAGAACAGAAATTAATCATCTTGCAAAGGCTATCGAGTGAAGGAAAGAAAACAAAGAATGTTTAATTTGTTTTTGAGGTAAAAATAACAGCAGCCTGAACACTTGACCTAGTCCATTCAACACTAAGCAAGTGGGGGGAGCTAGCAACTAAAAAATAATGTTAAGTTCTTCTCAGATCCTGCTGTTAGAGTCAATCACAAGGAAGAAGAAATGGCCATGGACGGGTGAGTATAGAACTGATTTGTTTGTGTTCAATTCAGTTCAAATAGATAGTTATTAAGCTCCTTCTGTGTGCCACGTCCTGTGGTAGGTGTTGGGAAGACAAAAACAAGAAGTTTGCACTCTACTGAGGAGGCTGTAGCATTTACCCAAATAGCCACAATGCCCAGAAATGGAAGGCAGAGACAACACGAACAACCAGGGACATTAAGGAAAACTTCATGAAGAAGAAGAAGGCCTGAGCAGAGTCCTGAAAGAAGATCAGGATGCTGAGAGTTAAAGATGAGAAGAGAAGACATGAGGAATGATTTCTGCAAATGTACCAATGTGGACAACGGAATATCAGACTTAAGAAACAGCTGGTAGTACAGTTTGACTGAAACGTAGAGTTTATGAAGAGGACTAGTATGAAATAAATCTGGAAAAGTAGGTGGGAACCAGTGGGGAGCCATTGAAGACTTTTGAGAAAGGGAGCAATACGGCGGATTTGTATTTTAGGAAGAGTGTTTTAGTAGCTGTGTGGAGGGTGGAGTAGAGAAGGATAGATCAGAAACAAGGAAGCTTTTCATAGACTATTACAGTAGGTTCAGTGACATGTAACAAGAGCCAAGATATACTATAGAAAGAAAATTGGCAAGACTTAGCAATTGGATAAAGGGTGGCGGGGACCCGTGAGGGAGTAAAAAGAGTCAAGGATGACTCCCAGCCTGCAGATGTGTGGCTGAAAAGATGGTGATACCTTCTACCGAAAGGGGGAAATTTGGGGGAAGAACAGATTTAGCAAGGAGAAGGATGAGTTCCATTTGGGAAATCTTGAGTTTAAGATGCCTGTAGTATATCCAAGAGGAGGCATCCAGTAGACAAGTGGTGATGAATGACTAGCCAAAGGTCCGAATGGGGGAAGATTGCATGAAGATGAAGCAGATTCAGATCATGCCCTCCATACTTCCTAGCAACATGTACATATCAAACTCTGCAGTTCAGCAAAGGTTAATGCTCATTAGGGTAAGAGATGAAGGACTGGTAAGAACCAAAACTCATAGCTACACTCACTAGGAGAGAAATAATAAGGCTGGTCAATCGATTAATTATCAATTAGGTTAATAATTGGTTAATAATTAGCAAGCAATAGTAGCAATGTCTACTTGTCCAGTCCGTGGCCTGGGCTAGGCGTTGGATTATTTCAGAAGCTTTCAGGTCACATCAAAGGCTCTCTCTGTGGCATTACCGGATGAGAAGGCATGGGCAGGTGTCAACCTACCGCAGTAGGAGAGCACACGTCAGTGAGACTGTATATCCATCAAAGCTTGGAATTAGATTGACATATTATAATCAAGGAATTCCATGAAAGTGAATCACCTGGGGGAGAAAACATCTTACCCAATTTCTTCCCAGTATTCATTATCAAGATTAAGTGTTTTTTAGTGAGAATAATGATCAACATCCCCAATCTTACTTCCTGAGCCTTCCTCCACCCGCCCACCCCACATTAATGCTTGGCACGATAACCGGTGCTAGGTAACAGGTATATGTGAGAGATGAGGCAGAGGAACACAGGAGTTTGTGTTAGCTAGATTTAGAATCTCTGAACATCTGATCTAGAAGGGAGCTGGAAGGTCATCTGCCCCAAGGTCTTGATTTTACAGATGGGGAGAGAGGGAAGGTTGGATTCAAGCATTTATGAAGTGCCTGCTAGGGGCCAGGCTGCCATTTACACAAAGCGACCCTTTCAAGTTTGCAAAAGCAACTCATATTATTTCACAAACAGCCCTGTGAGGAAGTTACTAAGCTGATTATTATCCCCATTTTACAGATGAGGAAAGAGAGATCCAAATTGTTTAACTGACTTGGCCCAGGTAACCCAGCCAGTGAGAGTCAGAGGGAAGATTCTAACTCTGGACTAACTCTTCCTTCAATCTTTGGCCATTGTCTGAAGTCCATGGACCTCTGCCCTCTCCCAAAGCTTCCAACCTAACTTGTGGCCAGCTTTTTCTCAGAGTAAGAAGAAAAAATATTCAAGAAATAGAAAAATATTCACCCCTGACATAATTTTGAAGGGAAAAACTTTTTAAATATTGAATATTTTCTTTAAAATACAAAAAAGTCCCTGTGTCAGCCTCTTCCCTCAGAAAGAATTGCCCCCCCCCACCTCCACCCGGGCTTCGCTTGCTACAGAAATGAATCCATTGGAGCTCCTCATCCTTACGGCAGCAGCAACACTCAGTGACAGTCAACAATCAACAAACAGTTTTAAAGCACCTACTAAGTACCTGGCATAGTGAAATGCAAAGAGCCCCAGACATGGAGCTAGAAAACCTGAGTGCAACTTATTGGTGTTGGCAGTTGGGTGGCACAGAGTTTGATTTGGACTCGAGTCCTGAGTTTAAATCCTATTTCAGACTTTTTTTAGCTGTGTGGCCCTGGGCAAGTCGTTTGACCTCAGTTTCCTTTTCTGTAAAACTGAGATCCTAAGAGCACATACCTCCCAGGGTTGTTGTGCGGATCAAATGAGATAATATTTGTGAAGCACTTAGTATAGTACCTGGCACATAGTAGGAGCTATATTTGTTGCTGTTCAGTCATTTTCAGTCACGTCCAACTCTTGGTTACCTCACTTTGGGTTTTCTTAGCAAAGATACCAGAGTGGCTTGCCATTTCTTTCTCCAACTCATTTTACAGATGAGGAGACTGAGGCAAATGGGGTTTGCCCTGACAGCTGCCTATGACAGAGATTAAAATGCAGCTGAGTGGCACAGTGGATGGACTGCTGGACCTGGAGACAGCAAAACTCATCTTCCTGTGTTCAAATCTGGCCTCAGACCCTTGTTAGCCATTTGATTCTGGGAGAGTCACTTAAAGCTATTTGTCTCAGTTTCTTCATCAGCTAGTGTCTGAGGTCAAACTTGAACTCAGGTCCTCCTGACTCCAGGCCCAGTGTTCTATCCACTAAGCCACCTAACTGCCTCTGGTGCTATATAAATGTTAGTTGTTGTTATTAGTATTATTATTACCTCATGGGATTGTTGTGAGGAGCTACTCTAATGAAATCATACGCCTGGTCCAAAAGAAAAGGATGGTTAGTAATGACTGTCCCACCTACCTCGATGAGCTGTTGTGAGGAACGCCCTTTGTCATGCACCATGTCAATGTGAGCCATTATCACATCTCCAGTGGGTCTGGTATCTCCTTCACTGGGGAGAGCCCACAATTCATTCATGCCTTCTCACTGGGTACAATCCTTATTCATGTCACCATATAAAGCCTCTGACCCAATAAGCCGGAGGACCTCATCCCCATTGTAGTCATCATCACTATCATTTATATGGTGCCATATGGTTTGCAAAACTCTTCACAAAGATTATCTCACTTTATCATCTTGGCAAGCCTGAAGGTAGGTGTTATTGATATACCCATCTTACAGATGGAGAAACTGAGTCTGGGGAGGGCTTACCACAGTGCCTGGGACATAGTAAGTGTTACAGAAATGCTAGCTATTATTATTATCATTTAGATTATTATTATTTAAGTGACTCTAAGTCAGAAAGCAGTTGTGCAGAGAGTATTGGTAGAGAGAGTCTTCCCCTCTGGGAGTTCTTTATACCAATGCAGTCACAGATCTGGACCCCATCCATAGCCCTATTTTAAAGTCATCTCCTTCTGTTTAGTATTGCCTCTAACCAAACAGGAAACATCCCATTAGTCCAATGGAACCTAAACAAGGTACATGGATGGATGGACAGACAGACCATCAGATGGGGGAGGGGAAGAGAAAGGCAGGAGGGAAAAAGAGACAGAAAGAAATGGATAGGCAAAGCATTTATTAAACACTTACTGTGTGCCAGACCACTATGCTAAACACTGAGGATTTAAAAAAAAAAACAAAACACAAGACAGCTCCTGTCCTCAGGTAGCTTAATTTCTCGTGATAGACTATACATAAAGGAGATCTAAAGGGGGGACATACATGTGGGGTGACATCACTGGACATGGCCAGGAAGTATAATGGAGGTTGAGAACTGAGCAAAATCAAGCCAAACCTGGCCTTTTAGAGATCAATGTAGCTCCAGAGAAAGAGGGCCATTCTCAGCTGGGGAAGATTTCCCTCAATTGTCCAGCTTCAGTGAGACTTGGCAAGGGACCGGGTGTCCTTTTCCACCTGTGGATGAGGCACTGACAATCCCAGAAACGAGGCTGGGCATCGTGGATTATCAGGTATTGGACGGGCAGCCAAGGATGTCATTCTTTTTTTTTTATTTTTAACCACCTAGCACTATTGGGAAAACATGAGGGGTTTTTCCATCCTGAATCTTTTTTTTAAAAGGAGTAAAAAAAAAAAATTAATGCACCTTGTACTGGTCTTGATTTGATATGCTAGGATGGAAGTGATAGAGTACGTTCTTTACGCTGCCCCCGTGATCGATTCTTCTGTGGAAGCCCACTTTGAAAGCATATCCTGCATGGCAGTATGTTTTCATCAATCTTTTTCTGATGTGCACATAATTCTTTTTCCCCCTGCTTTGCAAATCCTTTGCTGCAGATTCCAGGGAATAGAAGTACATTGAGCACCTTAATATTCTGGATGGCTTCAGATGAACAGGAAACTAAAGCTGACAACTGACAAAAGGTTCATAAATACAAATCCGTCCCGGCATCTGCCGTCTCCACCACAGAATAAGAGCAAACACGTAAACGCTGCCCCCATGGACCAGATGCTGCCGGAGGAAAGCTTGAGTGGTCACCCACTTCCTCTCCAAACAGCGCCAGGAGCCTGGCGTTCCAAGTCTGTCTTCATTTGATATATAGCTTTATTTGCTTGCCAGAGATGCGAGGGACTTAGAAAGTGTGGGGGAGTTCTTCTGATATGGTCATGGATCAAAATGGACTTCGCACAGGGTTTTTAAAATGAAGCTCACACAAGAATGCAGCAGGGAGGCTGGGCTGGGGGAGGAGGGGGGGAAGGTGGCCTTGGACGAAGAGAGAAGAATAAGACAGAATCTTGGCTAATTAACATATCTAATTATGAGGATTTCTTTTAGAAGGACAGCACCCCTTTTAGTCCATTCCACTCACAAGGGTCCTCCTTCAGCCCAAACAAGAAGGCTCCGCTCCAGTGATACCTGCTAATTACTGTCAGAATTAAAAGCTGGAGGCCACCTGGAGATCGCCGATGCCTGGTGGTTACTTGCTCCAAATAGCTTTTCAAGTGACTCCCACCTTCCCACTCTCGGTCTTCCCACCCCCACCCCACCCCCGTGGCTTGGGGAGAGGGGGAGTTTTAGGTCGCCCTGGCCAGCCTGGCTATTTTGTTCCTAGCAGAATCAATGACAAGAGTTCCATTTTAGGCTTCCAGCTGTAGTGAGATATTCCAAATGGGTGGAAATCAATCCAATTGAAGTACCCTTGAGCACAAATCAAATGAGACTAGACTGCAATTGAGGGAAATTATAGTCATAACTTTGCTTTAGAAATGAACTGAAGCCGGCTTTCTCTCCGCATGATCACGGAAAATGGGACAGATGCTCTCAGCTATCAACAACGAGGCAGGTGCCAAAATCCCTTTTTTGCTAAAGAGCAGTTATTAAAATGTCTTTATCTATCTGGGGTGTGTCATCAGTATTTAACAGAAGCAAGGAGGGGCAGCTAGAGAATAATAAAAGATGATCCTTTTCCAGGAACCCCTGACCTGACTTCTAGCTACGCACTTAATGATGGTCTTTAAGTGGACTTCTAAAGACTAGTGTCAACCGACAGAAATATCACGCTCCAGAATGGTTAGCAAGCTGGCTTTCCGAGAGTCTGGTTCCAAACTGTGCATTCCTCGGTTCTTTTCTGAAACGGACTGTCTAAGAATCACACATATCCAGCAAATTCGTTGACATAACTCCACTCCACATGGCTCCCTACTCCCACCAGAGCTTATGAATAGACACAAAATAGTTCCCATCTCCACTCTTATATGGCAATATATTCCTGGAAACCACATTGTAAGGCAGGTAGAGAAAAAGTATTCAGTGGAAGGAAAATGGGATTGGAGTCAGGGGATCTGAGTTCAAATGCTATTCAGTCACATACTGCATGTGTGACTTTGGGAGAATTCTTGCACTTTCTCTGGGTCTCAGCTTCCTCGTCTGCAGAAGGAGGTGGTTCAACTAGCTGCTGTCTAAGGACCTTTCTAGCTCCCAACCTACAATACTTTAAAAAAAAAAAAAGATGCGCTTTGCTGTTTGTGCAGCTGAGTACGTTCAGCATCCTTGGCAGAAATGAACTGATAAAGGTGATGGGAGGCTAAAAGATTTCTAGGAATGGTGGGTACTGTATGCAAGGCTAGAGGTGGAAAACACAAGGGAAAGGGAGAGGGGGAAGATATTCCCAAGGTCTTACAGAATTAAGATGCCCAGAAAGCAGAGGATTGGGGTTGAGGCCAAGCTACTTATGAAGAACTCTTAGCAATCAGGGATCCAGAGCATGAGGTGGGGTACTGGTCCAGTCAGAGGCAGAGGCAAAGGATGGACAAAAAGTAGCATGTTATTAAAAATGGATGTGAATTATTACTATAATATAGTAGTATAATATTAATACTATAATATATTAACTCTGTGTGTGTATATCTATAATGCTTTCAGATTTCTAGGGGCAGTGTGGTACAATGGAAAGGCTTTGCAGGGTCCAAGTCCTTACCTCTGGCACTACCAGCTGTGTAACCTTAGCTAAGTCAGACCCTCTCTCTGGAGCCTGAGTCTCTTCATCTGTAAAATGAAGGGCTTGGACTCAATGGCCTCCAAGGTCTCTTCCAGCTCTCAATTCTATGACCCTTTGATCCAAACCTACTGTCCTCCAAACAACCCAGGGCTTTCACTCCAGGCTTTCCTTTCCAGAAAGAAAGCAATTCCTCATGGATAATGCAGGTCGATGGCTGCAGCTTGAGGGCTGTACTCCAAATCTCGGAGTATGACAGGTTGGAAAGAGCCTCTACTTTGTGCTAATTAGCAAATTACCTTAGCTACCTGAGGGGCCAAGAAGCCAAATGCCTTTGCTGTCATTGAGTAATGGGCTGCTCCTTGAGTCCAACACCGGGAGAAAGGGCCTCATGATTTGTTTAAGTGAAAAGTTTGGGCGTAGGCATTGTCTGCAGTTCAAGTTGCACTTTGGACCTGATTGTCTGTGAATCAGACCTTAAACTTGACTTGCCTGCACACATCCCACCTCAGATGCTTTCTAGGTGTGTGACCTTGGACAAGTTATCTAACTGCTCCCTGACTCAGTTTCCTCCGTTGTAAAATGGGGATAATAATAGAATTTACCTCACAGGGTTGTTGTGAGAATCAAACGAGATACTATATATAAAGTGCCTGGCACATAATAGGCACTTAATAAATGCTTATTCTCTTTCCATTGCCCTGCGCATAATCCATGCAGAATCACAGAACATCCAAATCAGAAAGGACTTCAGCAGTCATCTAGCCCAGTCTAGACCTGACAGAGAAGCCCCTCTGGGACAGCCCTTTCCCAGGCAACAGGCACTTATTAAGCAGTCACGATGTGCTCAGCCTCTGGATCTTCAGCCCATCAGTCTAGAAATTAAGGTAACCCTGACGGCTGGAGCTCCCTAGAAGGCACGCAGGAGAAGTTTCTCTAAAAAGGGAACAGGTTAGCTTTGATGCCCCAGTGCCCTCTGGACAATGTGCACAATAAATAATTGGGCTCCCCGCACAGGCACACACGGACAAACACACACACAGGCCCACACACACTCCATTTCCTATACTGAAGCTTTAAGAAAAAAATTCTTAAGTAGACTTTGTTCTTGGTAGAGCAAAAGCGGACTGACAGCTACCACTCCGTCTTGATGCCAAGGTCAGGGTCCTCAGTCAGCCTAGAAGGGGGCCAGGGCAGCCCCTGGGACCCCATTGTGGAGAAGGTGAAGCCGCCCAGTCCAGCCCCAAGCAGGAGGATGACAGCTTCCCCTAGCAAGCGATCTCTGGCTTTACCAGGTATAGGAGCAGCGTCTTGGTGGGGCTCAACCCTCATTAAGTATTAGCAGCATCACTGCTGCTGGTGCCCCTACCGTGAGCAGAGTTAACTGTTCTGCATGTGGCCCAAGGATCATTTCACCCTGTAACAATGAGAAAGTAAACAATTTAACGTGAGCTACTCTCCCAGCTGCGGCTCAGCTGCTCTCCCCAACCTGCCGTGCTGAGCTCCCAGCTAATCCCCTGCAAGATGCCCTCTTGTCAATCTCTCCGACACAACTCAGTTATAATCCCTGGGTGACAAGCCTTTCTCCTCTCTGCCCTGTCTCCTTTCCTCTGCTTCCCCTCTGCCTAGCTCCTTTCCTGTCTCCTCTCTGTGTTTCCCTTGTCTTCTGTCTTCTCTTTCCCATCTCCCCCTCTCCTCTGGCTTCCTTTCCCCTTCACACCGTTGCCTTCCTCCTTTCCCCTCCCTGTCTTCCTCTGTCACATCTTCCTCATTCCTTCTTTCTTTCATCTTCTCTCTTCTCCCCATCTCCCTCTTACGCCTATTTTCTCCTCTCCTTCCTTCTTTCCTCCCTCTTTCCCCTTTTTCTCTCTCCCATTTCCCTTTCTTTTATCTCCTCTGCCCTGCTTTCCTCTCTCCCTTACCTCCTCCCCTACTTCCCCCTCTCTTCCTCTTCCTCCTCCTCCTCCCCCCTCACACCCTCTACATCTTTCTTCTTCTGCTATATCTTCTCCTCTTCTCCCATATAATCCTCTCTCCCTCTGTCTCTTATCTATTTTTCTTTCTCTCTCTATCTTCCTCTTTCCCCTATCTTCCTCTCTTCCTGTCTCCTCTGTCTTGGCCTCTCTTTGTTTCCCTTATCTTCCTCTCCTCTCCCATCTTCTATGCTACCTGAAAATCTACAATATCAGCGTCAATTTGAATCTGTACAAAGGGGGAGAGGCATTTTCTAATAGTCTCTCCATTACCTACAGCCTAGAAGTAAACCAAGAAATTTTATCCAATGACTCAATTTTGCTAATAGATACAGTCTTCCTCATCATCAAACCTTGTTACCAAAGCTGCTAATAAGTATTCTTTTTTTTTTTCATCACCTTTCCATTTCCTAAGATCCTGATAAGCAGTCAATGGACAAAGAGTGGACAACAAGAAGGAGAAAGAGAAGAAAAAAATCAGGAATTATATCCTTAACTCCAGGTAACTGAGGGTTTCCGTACTTTGCCAACTGGGAAACTGACCAATTTGTTAATTGATTCAACCCATTCATAATGATCTGTCAGGAAGCCGTCAACAGATGGCAAATGAGCCCTGATAACTGAAAGGGCAAAGTTGTCCATGGAAGGAGAGAATAGTTCTTTGGTTTTCCCAGGCTGTGAGCGTAAGCTGCAGTGACTAAACTGCTCTTGATATTTCTTGGGGCATCAATAGAATGTGGAAGCAGATAAGTAGGGTCATTGGAGGCAGCTTGCTGCAATGGAAAGAGATCTTACTGAGGATCAGGAAACCTGTGTTTATGTCCCACATCAACCACTTTTCATTAATTCAACAAATGCTTTTTATGGGCCAACTGCTTGAATTACATAGAAATGAAATGACACAGTGCCTGCCCCTGAGGGGTTTACAGTCTAGTAGAGGCAATGAGACAAGCATACCAATCATTAGGCTTCAAGGTAGAATAAAAATGAAAGTGCTGTGGAGAAATCTGACGAGAGAGAGAGACCGCTTCTAGCTGAAGAGATCTGGGAGGCACCTCACAGAAGTCACGTCTCCCTAGGCCTCAGTTTCCCCATCTGTAAAATGGGGACATGGGACAAGAGGACCCATAAGGTCCCTTCCAGCTCTAAATGTATGATCCTATGATTGCATGGCCTCTCTGAGTTCCCTTAAAATGGGATAATTATATTTATCCCTCAAAATTTTCTAAGAATCAAAGAAACTGATCTATGTACAGGGCTTTGGAGCTCCCTGCAAATGTTAACTCATTTCATCTCGCTCAGGGCCAGCACCACTCAGAGGTGTAGTACAAACCATGCCAAGGTTCTCCCTACTCAAAAGATATCTCCATACCGCCCAAGCCTCCATCGTTCCTGGAATTCCTCCTCTTAGCCTTTCCTTTTAGTTAAAGCAATAAAGGCCGATGTGAATGAGCAAATATATTACCCAGTCAGAGTCGTAACTAATCCTCTGGCATGTATTGGCATCTTGATAGGAATTAGTTCATCAGACTCTTTCTAGGTACCTAGTAAGTTTCTGAAGGAATTGATCTTGGACCTGTTCCTGGTGAATAGAGGACAAGGAGGAGGGAGGGAGAGAGAGAAGAAGGGAGGGAAGAAGAAAGGGAAGGAGAGGAGAAAGAGAATGAGAGAGGAAGGGAGGGCAAGAGAGAGACGGAAAGAGAGAGGGAGAGAGGGAATGAGAAAGAAAAGGAGAGAGGGAGAGAGAGAGGGAAGGAGAAAAGGAGGGAGAGAGGAAGGGAGGGCAAGAGAGAGAGAGGGAGGAAGACAGGGGGAGAGAGGAAAGGAGAAAAAGAGAGAGAGAGAAAAAAGGAGAGAGGCAGGGAGAGAGAGTGGGAGGGAGAGAGGGACGAAGGAAGCAGTCATTTATTAAATGCCCACTATAAGAGCTTAACAAACCATATCTTGCTTAAACCTCACAAGAGCTCCAAGAGGTAGGTGCTATTATTTTCATTTAACAGCAGAGGAAACTGAGGCAAGCAGAAGTGAAGTCTTGCAGCTGGTGTCTGAGGCAGCATCTAAACTACAGTCTTCTTGAGGCCCAGCGCTCATCCCTTAGCTGCCCAAGGAGTAAAGAAAGTTTCCAAGGTGAGGCATGATGGCGGAGGGCAAGGCAGAGTTAGGATATAACCGAAAGCCTTTGCCCATCAGGCTGTAGCAGGAGCGCCTTGGAGCACAAACCTGGTAGAAGAAGGAGCATCAAGGCAGAAGAAGAAGCAGGACTAGTATGGAGGATGAGGAGGGAGATGACACTGATCTAGCGTTCTGAGCTTTGCAAAGCACTTCCCATATAACTCAGTTGACGGTCACACCACTCCTATAGGTAGCCATCCCTAGTTTATAGATGAGGAAACTGAGGCTGAGAAAGACAAATGGACCTTGCCACCATCAGACCGCTAGTAAGTATCTGAGGTAGGAAGGCAGACATCACCTAGAGCTGAGCCTGTAATGTAGGCTGATGCCAAGCACACTTGATGAAGAAGGAATGAAATTATCATAGGATAAAAAAGGGGACTGAAGAAGTGCAGGCATCTCTGGAAGCGGCTTCCAAGAAACTCTGAGGAGGAAGAAAGGAGTTGGCTTTTAGTGAAAGAGCATTAAAAGTTTTTACAGAAATGTGATAATGATTTACTTTGGAAGATCAAGGAAGGAAGACTGCCCTGGAAGGTGAGGGCACAAATTTTGAGTCGCACAGAATCATTAAATACCTGAGCAGAAAGGACCTTTGAAGCAGATCTAATCCAATCCTTTCATTTCATAGAGGAAGAAATGGAGGCCTCGATCAACCAAGGCTTGACTTGAACAAGGCCACACAGAGCTGCTAGCAGAATCTCGGCTTCTGAAAACAAGTCTTTACAAACAAATTCCATTTCCTTAGATTCACCCATTACATGTCTGGTTCTTATTATTTAAATACTCTGAGCATAAATGTAGCCCAGTCTCACCTCAACACTGGGCCTTCTAAAAGCCACCTGGAGCATACACCTGGTAGAAGAAGGAAATTCAAGACAAGAGGAAACAGGGGTAGGTGGAGGAAGTGAATGACATTGCTTAAAGGCATACTTTGCCTTCAAACTATACCGTGCAGCCCTCACTAAAGATTTTTCACCAAACCGACCGGAGCACACACAATGACATGCTAAGTATTACAGTCTAGCACACAGAACTAAACCAAGGCAGGTATCAAAGGCCTACCTATGCTAGGTACATGGTTCTGACTGGACACCATGGAGAAGGAGGTATCCATGGACATTTCAGAGTCTTCTCAGCCCTACGATTCCATGACTAGAAAATGCCCCTTCCCAGAAAAACACAGAGGTATGGATTATTCATGAATGTCTTCTGGGATAGTTTGATCCTGCTGAAAAACAAAAGTCAAAAGCATTAAGCAGTGTTGGATCAATTCCAGGTAGACTGAGTGAAGAAATGAATCCTTAAGCACCAAGGAAACAAAAGAAAGGCAGAAACATCATCCCCCCCCCCCACTCAAGGAACTCACACTTTAATGGGAGAGACTGTAGCAAACAACTAGGGACATATAAGATAGAGAGTAATAGAAGGTGATTGGGCTGCCATTGTGTACAGAGTGGGGGCCCTGGAGTCAGGAAGACTCATCTTCATAAGTTCAAATCCAGCCTCAGACACTTACTAGCTGTGTGACCCTGGGCAAGTCACTTAATCCCGTTTGCCTCAGTTTCCTCATCTGTAAAATGAGCTGGAGAAGGAAATGGCAAACCAAGAAAACCCCAAATGGGGTCACCATGAGTGGGATGTGACTGAAATGACTGAACAATGGAAGGTCATCTCCTTGGCAAGGCGCTGTGGTAGGGTTGGGGAAGAGGTGGGCTACAGAAAGAGAGGGAGGGATCTTGAAGGAAGCCAGGAAAGTTAAGAGGTAAAAGTGAAAGGGAAGAGCATTCTAGGTATGGAGGACAGCCAGTGAAAATGTGAGCAGTCAGGAAATAGTGTCTTGTGTAAGGAACAGGACTGGGACATTGTAGCTGGGTTACAAGGCATCTAAAGTGGAGGAGATTGTAAGAAGAAAAGTAGGAAGGAGCCATGTTGTTAAGGGCTTTAAATGCCAAACAGACCTGGAGGTAAGAGGAGCTGCTGGAGTTTAGGAGGTGACATAAGACCTACACGTTAGGAAAAACACTTTGACAGCATGGAGGACAGATTGGAGAGAGGAGAGGCAGGGAGAATTATTAGAACCTCCATTGCCCTCAATTTAGGTTCTTTGGAGACCGATGTGTTTTCATACCTCCCAAGCAAACAGCAAAGCCAATAGTCTTCTACTTCTCTGATTGTATGACACATCCCTATGCAATGTCACCTCCTTGAGGATGTGGATTAAGTCCCCTTTTAACCTTTGTTAAGCTCAATGACTATATAATGCCTGCCTTACACGCTGTAAGTGCTTGGGAGATGCAGATTGGATGGCTAGTTTGAATTAGAGAGGGCAGGAAATCCTAATTAAGCTACTTAGAGCTTGAACCCATGACCTTGCCCCTAGGAAGAGGCTGAGCTGTCCTATTGAATCCAAGCCCGGAAGAGGAGAGGAGAAAGTCAACTTTATAAACAAAGTTAGGGAAAGCTGGGTTGAGAGATAGGAAGAGGGTAAATTGAATTGCAAAGTCAATGAGAAGCTGGTGAAAGAGCCCTGGGAACCGAAGCAGCTGGGTTACAATGGCAAACGAGAAAGGATGTCTTGGTTACTGTATTTTGAACTACGGAGGGGGGAGTGGGAGGAAAAGCAGGCAGGCCACGAGGAAAGGATAACAAGAATCCAGATGGGAATCCATCAAAAGCTTTACGTCAATGGAAATGAAAAGAGGCAAATGTTAGGGGGGGTGAAGGACTCAAATAAATATGCCGTGTTGACTCACTCTATTTCTAAAGTATCACTATATTAACTTATTGGTCCATAGTCCACACAAGACATACCTTTTTGTCCACACGCACCATTCCTCAAATACATGTGGTTCGCTTGTTCCAAGCCAAACTTTAAAAATCTAGTTGTACCCAAACTCTTCACGATGCATCCTCTCCCTCAGAATAAGACAAAATTCCATTGTACAATAACAGAATCCTAGCATTGGAAAGGACCTTAAAAGCCATCTAGTTGGCATTCATTTCTAAACAAGATTGGTCTCTAAATAGCTCAGACAAACGGCCTTTCAGCTGCCACTTGAAGACCACAAATGAGGGAGGACCCACTATATCACAGGAACGCTCATTTGATTTCCTGGACAGGATAAGGATCTGGACAGATTTTGGACAAATCCAAGGAATTTTCCCCTTAAATTGGACTGCATGGAGTTCAGTTGAAGCACCTACTATGTGCTGCCCTTATAATCTAATGGGGAAGGATTACACAGAAAAGGCAGCTGAAAAGCATTTGAGGGGAAGGGCAACATATTCAGTGAAGTCAAAACCAAGCAGAGTGACTAACAGAAAATGGAGAGTGGTCTGAAGGTGATGGGCCCTCTCTAAAGAAGAGGCAGCTGAGGGAGTTTACAGGGTGTTGAGCATCAGAAACTGAGTCAATCCGGCACGGTGATGAGATTTCAGGTGATCAGCTTATCCTGGGTGAGACGTGATGTTCCTTGGAGCCAAAACCAAGCAGAGTGGCTGATGTTACTATGGAGTAGAGGACAGAGAGCTTATCCTGGAGCCAAGAAGACCTGGGTTCAAGATCTGTCTCTGATGCATGCTGGCTATGAGTCCCTGAACAAGTAACTTAACCTCACAGCACACCCAGGCAACTCTCTAAAATATGACATTTTAGAGAAGGTTCTAACCTTCACTGATAGAGGGAGTTTCCTTTCCAAGGAGCACCTGATACCACCATCCAGTTTCTATACCTATCTATATGCTCTTTTATAACATCTACCCATTGCTCCAGGGGTCAAGCAAGATATGACTAGTCTTTCTTCTATGGCAGCCCTTCAAATGCTGGAAGGCAATTATTGTATCTCCCACCCCCAATTCTTCCCTTCTCCAGGCTAGGTATTCCCAGTTCCTTCAACCTAGCCTCAGAAAACACAGTCTCAAGTTTCCCTAGAATCATAGTCACCATCCTCTAGATGCATTCTAGCTTTCTAAATGGGGCAAACAGAACCAAACACAATATCCCAGAAGTGACCAGAGCAGAGTATGGTAGGACTTTCAGATCATTTGTTCCAGATAACTACGTCTCTCTCTCAATATAACCTAGGATAGCATTAGCTCTATTGCTGACCATATCAAACTATGGGTTCATATTGAACTTGTAGTCCACTAGAAAAAAAAGTCCAGATCCTCTCAAATTGTTGTCTAACCATGAATCTTTGATCTGTGTATATGCAATTGATTATTTAAATCTAACTGTAAAACTTTACATTTATAATCATTACATTTCAGTTTATTAGATTTGGTACATTTTCTAGCTGTCAAGATTTTTTTTTCGTCCTGACTGTCAGCCCACATGTTATGCTTCCCAGCTGCATCATCTCTAAATTCAATCAGCATACCATCTGTGTTTCCATAGGTTCTATGAATCTGTTCCTTCCTTCAAGGGCTTTTCTACCATCCTTGCTTTTGCTCATTCTAATTCCTACAACTGGAATGAATTTGCTACCTCTACTTTGAAAATACTATGAATTCTCCAAGGCCAACTTCAGTTGCTATATTACGCTCTGTCTAGTCTTCCTCAGACCTGCAGTTCAATTCCATACAAGTCAAGTCAACAAGTATTTATTATGCACCGACTATGTGTCAGGCACTGTACTAAGCACTGAGGAGACAAAGAAAGGAAGAAAAAACACCGACAACCTAGTCCCTATTCTCAAGGAATTCACTGTCTAATGGAGGAAGACAATTTACAAAACAAAAACAAGCTATATATAGGGCAAATTACAGATAGTCAGCAGAGGGAAGGCATTAAGGAAGACTGGGGAAGGCTCATCAGAAAAGGTGAGGTTGTAGTTAACACGAAGAAAGCCAGGAGGTGGAAATGAGAAGGGAGAGAATTCTGGGCATGAGGCAGCCAATGAAAATGGGCGGGGTCAGGAAAGGGGGTGTCTTGTTCGAGGAACAGAAAGGAAGCCAGAGTCACCCTGCTGCAGAGTGTGTGGAAATGGGGGGAGGTGGGGAGGAGTAAGGTGTAAGAAGACTGGAAAAGCAGAGGGTAGGTTATGAAGGGCTTTAAATGTCATACAGGAGATTTCATATTTGATCCTGGAGGTATCAGAGAACCATGGGAGTTTTTTGAATAGGGAGATGACACAGCCAGAGCTGTGCTTTAGGAAGATCATGTCGATAGCTGAGTGCCTGGCACATAGTAGGCACTTCTTTGTCCTTCATTTCAAAGAACACCAGTGACATCGTGGTGATGTCTTGACTTGCATGAATTGGATTTAAGTGAGGCACAATTGCACAGTCATCAGCCTTACCCTGTCTTCCAGAGACACCAGGATCCAGTAGCAGGACAAAAGTCAGGATGCTTGGGATGCAGTGGGAGATGTGGCATCTTTGCTGTCTGACCAAGCTCTAAGCGCTCCACAGCGCCTGCTTCTGCCAGCTTCATGGCCGTTGGAACGAATTGTTGTTATCTGCCTATTCTGCCGGGGAAAGTCTTCACGTTCTTGGAGTAGGGACCCCCCAACTCATCAATGGGTGTGAGGCTTGTTGCAGAGACAGTTTATAGGGGTGTGGCCACTGTACTGCTACAACTTCTTGGAGCCACAGGTGAGAGTTGAGTGCCAGGTAGACCCCAAAAGTGGTGAGCAGCTCTGAGAAGGGCTCAGCAAGCCCCGCCCCCACCAGAAGTACGAGTCCTCTCTGAGCACCCCATGCACCACACCAGGCACTTCAAAAATACTTGTTGACTGAGTGATTGGACTGAAGAGGGGGGAAGCTTGAGGCAGGAAGACAAAGTAGAAGATATTGCAATAATCTGGGTGCCAACCATTACCAGCTCGAAGAGCTTCTTCCTCCTCTGATCTCTCTTGATACAGTAGGTGGCACAGTGGATAACACCCCAGGCCTGGAGTCAGGAATATTTGACTTCAAATCTAGTCTGGGAAACTTACTAGCCGGGTGATTTGGACAAATCGCTTAACCCCTGCCTCAATTTCCTCAACTGTAAAATGGGGATAATAACAGCACCTACTTCCCAGGTTTATTATGAGGATCGAATGAGATAATGTTTGTAAGTGCTTAGCACAGTCTCTGGCATGTAATAGGTACTAAATAATTGTTAGCTATTGCTACTACTGTGATTGTTGTTAATTGTTTCTATTCCTCTCCTTTATCAGGTTCCATTTTGTATTCTAGCTATTCTTGTACCTTTAATTCCCCCCAAACAGACCATGTCCTGACATCTAGCACATCACCTCGAAGATTGTAGGTGCTTAAAGAATGTCTGTTGAGTTGAACTGTTTTCCGAAGGTCGGTTTGTATGTCTATGAGACAGGGATAGAATCACAGAGCTCAAAGGGACCTCAGAGGTCCCACCTAAAAAGGAAAGGTAGCAGTCTCTTCTGTCCCACTACCATCCAGCCTCTGGCTCAAACACATCCAATTCCATCCAACTAGAATTTCTTGTCAAGTCTAATGAGCAGGCAGGCACTTGATGACCTTTGGGGTGAAAGCAGGAAGCTTCTTAGGGATGGGGCATCATCTAACACATTTGTTCTAGTAATAGTAACTAGGATAGCTCTGTGCACACAGTAGGTGTGCAACAAATGCATGTAGAGTTAAACTCACACAAAACTCATAAAAAGAGATTGCCTTTGAGATAAGCAGCGTCTTGTAAGTGGAAATTTCACAATTTGTAAAGAAACATATGAAGAGCAAGAGGGTGGGGGGTAGTCTTTGAAAAGAAAGACATTTTTCTCCCCAAAGTAATTCGATTTCTTAAGCCTTTTAATTACAGCATGATAAACATAATTGCACATAGTAGGTGCTTAATAAATGCTGGTCACGTACAATGGAATTGCTTTGTGATTTTGAAGATGGAGTTTTTAGGAATGACATTAGTATTGCTGCCTCCCTGTCATTCATCGACAGTTATTTGCATCCAAAGTGGGAAATGCATCATTTAAATTCCAGATGCTGAGTGTATAATTTTTCTTTTGATGGGTGCAGGCATGTTTCCCCATTGTTCCGCTCTACTCTGCCTGTTACTCAAATTGTTTGTGCAGAAAACTATTAATATTTTATAGCAGGTGGGGAGGAGGAGACAGCTGCTTCTTGCATAGAGAGGAGAAGAGCCCAGCTCCACCCTTCTCTGAGGTACCGACAAGGAGACTGAAGCCCTTCATAAGAGGCAAGCCAGAGAACTCTACCGAGAGTATTCCATTTATCTGGTTGGGTGTCATATACCCCAGTGGCACATCACCTCCTGGAGGGCATGGGCTTCTTCTCACCTTTATTATCCTCAATGACCACATGATACCCACCTTACACATAGTAGGTGCTTTGGAAGAAAGGCCAAAGCCTTTGAGAGAAAAGAGGAGAGAGACTTCACTGGGTGTAAGAGGACCTCGGTTTGAATCTAGGCTCTGCCGCTGAATCCCTGGAGGACCTTGGGGAAGTCATAACCCCTCTGGGCCTCAGTTTCCTCATCTGAAAAATAAAGGGCTTGGACTAGATGGATTTTAATTCCCCTTCCCTCTTTAAATCCTCTAAATCAGAGCAGTTCTGGCCAGATGGAATAACAACAGTACCAACAGGAAAAGTCCATTTTCCTGGAATTCTTCATGCTTCTTAAGAAAGGGATTGGATTATGGGGAGGGAAGCCAGAAGGCGGCACCTCAGGCTTCTGAAGTATAGAAGCAGGAATGAGGGCAGCAAATAGCCAGCTAGGAAGGGGGCAGCGAAAGGGGAGAAGCAACAGCCAGAAAGGATCAGGGGTGTGGACACAGAAGGAGAAGGACTCCTTTGCTGAGAGATGGTAGAACTATGGACACAATGGAGCCACTCAAAGACATGGGAGCAGTTCCTCGCTCCACAAGGAAGTGAGGAGCAGACCCCCAAAATAAAAAATATCTCTACCCCAGGACTCAGGGAGTAGGGTTCTCAGACTACAAAGACTTCCCCTAATGGTGGCATGCAGCTTTGGCATTTTAGGAGAAAGAGGACAAAAAGGAACACACACTTGGAGTAGAGATGTTTAACTCTCACCAGAGTGAAGAGGCTGGGGACCAGGCCCTTCTCTGTTCATTTGCACCAGCTGTCCCCTATGCCTGAAACATTCTTTGCTCACCCCCATCATGTAGTTTCCCTAGCTTCCTTTCAAATTCAGCTCAAATCCTACTGTCTAGAGGAGGTCTTTCCCAGTCCTCCAGCTGCTATTACTCCCCCCCATTACTTTCTCTCCATTCTATACACATATGCCTATAAAAATAGATGGGTGGATGGATGGATAGATAGATAGATAGATAGATAGATAGATAGATAGATAGATAGATAGATAGATACAGATACATAGATAGATAGATAGATAGATAGATAGATAGATAGATAGATAGAGATAGATGATAGATAAATAGCCAGATAGATAGATAGATGGATAGATAGGTAGATAGATAGAGATAGATGGATAGATAGGTAGATAGATAGATAGATAGATGGATGGATGGATGGATGGATGGATGGATGGATGGATGGATGGATAGAAAGATAGATAGATAGATAGATAGATAGATAGATAGATAGATAGATAGATGGATGGATGGATGGATGGATGGATGGATGGATGGATGGATGGATAGAAAGATAGATAGATAGATAGATAGATAGATAGATAGATAGATAGATAGATAGATAGATAGATAGATAGATGGAGAGCTGGGTAGGTCAGTGGAAGGATGGATGGATGGATGGATGGATGGATGGATGGATGGATGGATGGATGGATGAATGGATGGGTGAGTGGATGGATAGATAGATAGATAGATAGATAGATAGATAGATAGATAGATAGATCTCCTGTGTGTACATAGTTATTTGAATATTGTCTCTCCCATTAGACCGTGGGTTCCTTGAGAGGAGGGGAGATATATCAACCTTTCTTTGTACCCTCAAGGCTTAGCACAATGCCTGACACATAGTGAGCACTTAACAAATGTTTATCTTCTGGCTATTCATTAGTAACCTACATAAATATTCTATGTTTAAATGTGCATTGTTAACTTATTGGATGTAGCTATGAATAATTAAAAACCCTAGAGGAGAGTTCAAATAATCTAGAGAAGAGGGATTCAGGATGGGGCCATAAGACAACCAGTCAGTCAATAAACATTTATTAAGCACCTACTATGTATTGGGTACTGTGTTAAGTCCTAGGGATACAAAGAAAAGCAAAAGTTCCTCCTGCCCTCAAGAGGCTTACAATCTAATAGGAGAAACAACATGAAAAGTCTGTCCAAACAAGCTATCAGTGGGGTAAAGAGGAAATAATCAAGAGTCAAAGCATTAGAATTAGGAGGGATTGGGAAAGGCTTCCTGTAGAAGGCAGGATTTTCTCTGGGACTTGAAGAGAGACACAGAAGCCGTGAGGAAGAGATGAGGGAACTGAGAGCGATAGCCAGAGAAAAAGTCCAGAGTGGGGAGATTAGAGTGTCTTGTTGAAGGCATAGCAAGGAGAATAATATGCTAGACTGAACAGATCCTGAGATTGAGTTTGTCTCTGCTTAAGTCCAAAGTTCCAGACGGTGAGGTAATTTTACACATTAATGCTATGTTTTGGCTAAGACTTAAAAGCCAAGGTTCTAACTGCCATCGTGACCAAAGGGCCAAGTAACCCAAAACAGTGGCTGGCCCAGGCTGAAGGATGCAAAGTTCAGAGAAGACATCTCAGTTGTATTTGCAATGATGGGTCTAGCCTTGAGGAATAAGAGCTGAGAGGCAGCAGCTGGTGGGCAATGGATGAGTTTTACCCTGGAGTCAGGAAGACCTGTCACTGACTGTGACCTTCAGCAAGTCACTTACCCTGTGTTAGACTCAGTTTCCTGGTCTGTATGGACTTGATGGCTTCCAAGTTCCCTTCCAAATCCAAATTTATGATTCTAAATTAATGATTTATTAATTCACAAGACAATAACAGTACACCCTGAAGCCAAGTAACAGAGATTGGTATTAGCCTGGTAGGTGTCCTCTGACTGTGTACACAAAGACCAGCGATAGACAAGGAGAATGGTACCTACACGGAACGGGAAAGTGACATTCACCTACATCAGGGAAAGAGAGACAAGGTTTAATGAACACACAGGGCTGGAATCAAAGCATTAGAGGATTTGGTCTATTCATGCTCCATGAGTTCATTCCCTATAGCTTTTAGCTAAGCTTAATAAAGTTCTTAAGAAAATCCAGGTATCCCCTGGGCTCCGAATTGAACAGGAGAAAGAGTACAGGCTGAATCATGTTCAGGGATTTGGGCAGTGTTTTTAATCACTTCATACTTCTCCATGGACAAAAGAAAAAAAAATCACCTGACATCATCATCCTTCTGGTCACACTTTATTGGCTATGATTCAGAGACTTCAACAATCTCCGAGGAATCAAAATTGAGGTCGCCCAAAAGACAATGGAGGGAAGTATGATGGGTGTTAGCAAGAAAGAACTCTGCATGATAAATGGCATAAAAGATATCATCAAAGAGATGTATGGGATGGAGAAGGAAGTACACCAGTCATATTGCAAGAGCAGAGACCAATGGACAGTACATGCACTCCAGTAATACCAATACCAATCTGATGATGAGAGAGAAGCCCCCTGGCATTCTGGCAGAGGACATATGAAGAACATAGTCAAGAGATTCACATAGGATGAAAAAACATCGATTGGTGGTCATCTACATTTCTGGTGGGAATACCCACAGCAAGGAGCTCAAAGATCCCCCAAAATATCCAAGTATCCTTCAGTGATTCTCAGACTTTTATATCTCAAGACCCTTTTACACTCTTAAGAATTATGGAGGACTCCAAAGAGATTTTGTTTATGTTGATTATAGCTATCTATATTTACCATGTTAAATAGTGGTTAGAAATTAAAGCTGATAAAATTTTAAAATATTTATTCATTTAAAATAACAGTAATAAACCCATCATATGCTAATATAAGAACATATTTTTATGAAAAATAACTATATTTTCCCCAAAAAAGTTTAGTGAGAATGGTATTGTTTCACACATTTTTGCAAATCTCTTGAATATCTGGCTTAATAAAAAACAGCCAGATTCTCATATCTGCTTCTGCATTTAATCTGCTGGGATAAGTTGGTTTTGTTAAAATACATGAAGAAAATTTGGCCTCACACAAAAAATGTCCCACAAAAAGGAAGGAGAATTTTATGGACAAGCAACATTTTAGCCTTTTTAAAAACACTTTTGACTTTTGAGGACTCCCTGAAAGAGTCTCCGGGACCTCAAGGGTTTTCTATTTTAGGTCATTCTACTACCCTCATTGGCCACAACAGAAGGGAAGGCCCAGGAATAAGATGAATTCCTCAGCTCCTCATTCTCCCTCACTCACCATATCCAGTCAGCTGACAAATGCTGCCATCTCTGCCTCCACATTTCTCACATCTGGCCGCTTCTCCCTACTCACATAGCAACCACCTTAGTTTACACCCTCATCACCTCTCAGTTAAATTCTTGCATGACCATCCTAACTGAGCTCCCTGATTCGAGTCTCTCACCACCCATTCCATCCTACAGACCCTGATGCCAAAAGGGGTTTTCTCAAAGTATATACCATTCCCCTCCTCATTCACCTCCAGTGGCCTCCAATTGCTTTCAGGTTCAAACAGAAATTCTTCTGTTTAGCTTTTCACAATATGATTTCAATCTATCTTTCCAACCTCATTATACATTCATAATAATAATGGCTAATATTCCCATGACATGATTTGCTTTACATGTCTTATCCTATTTATCTTCACAACAGAACTATGAGGTAGATAGGATTATTATCCCCATTTTACAGATGAGGAAACTGAGGCCAAGAGGAGTTACCTTTCCTAGGGTCTCATTCCATCGCTGGTCCTTGTACACATAGTTAGAGAACAGCTATCAAATTGATATCATTTTCCAGGCAGCTAGGTGGCACAGTGAATAGTGTGCCAGCCTTGAAGTCAGGAGGACCTGAGTTCAAATCCAGCCACAGACCAAACACTTGACACTTACTAGCTGTGTGACCCTGGGCAAGTCACTTAACCCCAATTGCTGGGGGGGGGGGAAAGTAAAAAAAAATGGATAACATTTTCTTGCTACCTGGCTACAGGGTATGTTAATGTCTTGTGAATTCATAGAATCGTAAATTTAGACATGTTGCTGTTCGGTTGCTTCAGTCATGTCTGACTCTTCATTCCTTCATTTGGGGACTTCTTGGCAAAGATACTGGAGTGGTTTGCCATTTCCTTCTCTAGCTCATTTTACAGATGAGGAAATTGAGGCACACAGGGTGAAGTGACTTGCCCAGGGTCACACAGCTGGTAAGCTCCTGAGGCTGGATTTGAATGAAGGTCTTCCTGTCTCCATGTGTCCGGTGCTCTGTCAATTGCACAAATCCAGCTGCCAACAACGTTATTCCCCGTCCTGTACTGATGTGCAGCCAAATTGGCCTTTTCTCTGTTCATCAAACACAATACTCCATCTGTACTGGCTAGCTGTGATCTATAGCGGAATCTGCTTCCCTGCTCACCTCCTCCCCCTCAGACTCCCTCCCTTCCTTCAGAATAAGGTTCAGAAACCTGCATGATGGCTCCCCCGATTCCACCACCACCGCCATCAGCTAGTGCCCTCCCTGGGTAACCACTTTGTAGCTAGCTATTTTGTGTGCATTTGTATTTATTCTCATAAGTTCATAGATTTAGAAACAGAAAAAGCCTTAGAGACCATCTTATCCAATCCCATTTTCTTACAGATGATAAAAACTAAGCCCAGGAGGTTAAATGTATTAAGCAGCAGAAATGGGTCTTGAACCCACAACCAAGATAGGTTGCCTCCATGTCTCTTTCAGTTATTGTGTATAGACTTGCCTATTGTCTCCCCTATGAATTTAAACTCCTTGAGAGCAGAGACTGTTCTCAATTTTCGTGTTTGCACCCACAGTGCCTGGCACATAGGAGGTGCTTGATAAATAGCTATTGATTGACTGATTCCCTCCTCTCAAAGAATTTATAACCTAGCTGGTGGGTAGTGAGTCAGAGGCAGAAGAGAGGACTGAAGAGTGGAAGGAAAAAAAAAATGAAGCTAAAACCACACAGTGAATAGAGTGCCAGCACTGGAGTCAGGAGAACCAGAGTTCTAATTCAGCCTCAGATATTTACTAGCTGTGTGACCCTGGGCAAGTCACTTACCCCCAATTGCCTCCTAATAAAAATAAATAAATAAATTACGTGATTGAGAACTATGATGGACCTAAAGCCTCAGTTTCCTCATCTGTAAAATGAAAGCACTGAAATTGCTGTTCTAAGCCTCTGTTCCTATGACCCTAGCCCAACCACTTACCTTATAGATGAGGAAAGCAAGGTTCAGAGAAAGGCAGAGACTTGCCCAAGGTCTCACAGCTAGAGACTGTGTAAACTATAACTCAGGGCAGGTGCCCTGACTTCTTACACGAGATTCTCTCCACTCTGCCCCACTGGCTTCCATAGCCCAGTTACCTATGGACCCGAAGTTCCGGCACTGGGGCCCCCCATTATCGTTTATAATCCAGGAATATTTTCAGTAAGTTGACTCCCTGTTCTAACTGCAGGGATGTAAAAGATGTTTGAAAGAAAATCCAATTAAGCATGGGAGGAATTCAGAGGATGGGGAGAGCCCCAAATAACTGTGCTTTGTCCCTTATGCAACGCCTCCTTCTTGCAGTTAGAATCCAACTCCAAGCACACGAAGCTTAGGTATTCACTTGGAAGAGGGGGCCCCAAATGCCAAAGTGATATCAAAGAATTTCTTAGCAGGACACAGAAACCCCTTTGAATATGCCTTCTAAATTTACTCTAGAAAAGCAACTAATAATTAAAAGCCTCCACAATCTCTTTGGTAGACAGTAGAAAATGTCAAAAGCAAAGCTCCAGAATCCTCCTGGCTGTCCCCTCTTCTCGACTCTCTGGGGAAAGAATAGTGCCATTCCTTGAGACCCAGCCAGGTATCCCATCTCGATAAAAGTTCTGGTGTGGGCACCAAGGGCCAAGCTCAGTCAGTCAACAAACCTTTATTAGACACCTACTGTGTGCCAGGCACTGTGCTAAGAGCTGGGAATACAAAGATGAGCAAAAATGTCCCTGCCCTCGAGGTGCTCCTAGTCTAATGAGGAAGAGTGCCTGTATGGCCAGGTATTTATGTAAATAACTAGGCGTGGCTCGCGGGAGCAGCACCCAGAAGGCAAGTTTGGCTGGACTGCAGAGTGCACAAATGGTCATAATACCCAGAAAGTCTGGCCAGAATCAAGCCATGAAGGGCTGTAAACATTGAAGAGTTTGTTCTGGGGAGACTGCGTGAAGCAGAATGCTGGACTCGGCGTTAGAAGGACTTGAGTTCGAAGTCTGCCTCAGACGATTGTTAGCTGTGCGCCCCTAGACAAGTCACTTAACCCTGTGTGCCTCAGTTGCCCCATCTGTAAAATATATATGTATATATATATATATATATATATATATCAGAAATTGTTATTGTTCCCAGATCCTAGCATTATTATTATTGATCCTAGAAGTAATAGGGAGCCACTGAAATTTACTGGGCACAGGAATAACATGGTCAGACTTTTGGAATATCATTCTGGTATTTATATGGAGGCTGAGTCAGGGAGAAGAAAGACTGAAATGGGAATACCAGCTGAGGGGGGAGTGAGGAGGGGGAGGAGTGTGTAGACAGCACCTACTTTGCGCCAGGCACTGTGCTAAGCTAATACTTACAGATTGTCTCATTTGGCTGGAAAGTTATTGCAATAGTCCAGGAGAGAGGAGTGCAGCTCTCTCTGCTCCCCATCTCCTAGAGCTCAGACTGGCCATTAGCTGAGTGCATCCTGAGCCCTCTCAAAGCAAGACTTTTCTCAGGTGAAATTGTGTGGTAACCCCTTCCGCCATCTCTATTGGCAGCTTCCCTGGATACAAAGGACATCCTTTCCCATCCTCCAAGATCCGGCTATGTACCAGTTTCTCCATGCCACCTTCCCCGACACTAGGCAGCTTAGTAGCACAGTATCATAGAAAGCTGGACTTGCAGTCAGGGAAACTGAGTTCAAATCCCCATGCAGCAGACACTTACCATCTGTGTGACAAATTACTTAACCTCTCAATGTCCCAACTTTTTTAAACTATTGTTTTCCCTCTTGGCACCCTCTAACAACTCTCTAAGATGATCAAAGAAAAGATGCATTAGCAGAAGTCTTTTTTTTTTGAGGCAATCAGGGTTACATGACTTGCCCAGGGCCACACAGCTAGTAAGTGTCTGAGACTGGATTTGAACTCAGGTCCCCCTGACTCCAGAGCTGGTCCTCTATCCACTGCACCACCTAGCTGCCCCCAGGAGTCTCCTTAAGGAGAATTCCTCATGCCCTCACAGATCCAGTTCCAATTCTTGTACTTGTAGCATGAAGAGAAGTTGGGCAGAAGGAGCTGAAGGGAAGGCCTTTTTTTCCCTTGAAGGCACTTTTCCCCCAGAGGTTTCTGCTCAGCCAAACAGCCCCAGGATGGCAGTGATGCAGCCACACAACCTTTTACTTCCACTGCTTCCAAGTCACTTGGTCTTGCTAACCCTCAGTTTCTTCATCTGTAAAATGGAGATAATAACACTTATTACCCAGAGAACTTAGCTCAGGGTCCCTAGGCTGGGTGGCCATAGCAGTCTGAGGCCACCTATTGTCTCCTTGTTTCAGGAACTCTCCAAAAGTTCCCATACAGCCACTGAAAACGTAGCATGACTTTGCCTGCTATCAGATGGAAGAGGTGTACACTGGCTGAGCTGAGTGCAGTCTAGACATAGAAAGGCCCTGGACAGGTCCAGAAAATGAAGGAAAGGAGACAGAAGCCAGTAAGCAAAGACACGGGATAAAAGAGAGAGTAGGAAACAATGTCTGGGGAGAAAGGAAAAGAGAAGTGGGACAGAACTATATGTTAGAAAAGAAGTATTCAGGGATCATAGGTTTAGAAGGTACCTTAGTGACCAGCTAATCCAACCCCCTTTTCTTACAAATGAGGAAACTGAGGCTGTCTTCATCACTATCATGATCATTACTACTACTCTGCCACTATGCCTTGTGCCTCATACCAAGGTGCATATTTGTTTAAGAATTTAAGCATTATCCTGTGGAATGTAGGAAAACTGGGGAGTGAATAAGCATCAGGCTTTTCATAGACTTGCAGACTCTCACAACTTCAGGAGTAGGTCAGACAGAAACAACTGGTTAGCAGCATTGAAAGGGAAATGGAATTCCATCACCATGGCTACGATAACCATGGCTCAGGTTTCCTTAGCACATTCAAGGTTTACAGATCACTTTGCCCGACAACCCAATGAGGTAGGGAGTTCAGATAATATTGTATCCCCAAAATACAAAGAAAAAGGTCGAGGATCAGAGAGGGAAATGGTTTATCCGGGGTCATACAGCTAGGAAGTATTCAAGCCAGAACGTGAACCTAGATTTCCAGACTTGCCTTCCAAGACTCTTCTCAGCACACCAAAGGAAAGAGTTTATCTCTCATCTCTGATAGGTATTTTACATTGGACTTAAGATCCAAAATTATATTTTCATTTAAATGCTGTTTGCCAATACATCAACTTTCAAAGACTTTTTACTGAGATCCAACAGGGACTGCAATCTCGGTTGGTAAAGGGACTACCCACACCTATAAATCCCAGATCCCTGGAATATTAAATGAATGCCGACATCCCCCAAAACTAGTTTCTGTTGATCTATACCTATACCTAGTCAATAATTAATAGTCAATAAACATTTAGTAAGTGCTTACTATATGCCAGGCACTGTGCTAAGTTTTGGGGATACAAACATGAAAAATGACAGTCCCACCCTCGGCAAGCTTACAATCGAATGAGAAAAAAAAACATCAAAGGAAGCTAAAAATCCAAGCAGGTGGGGAAGATACCTAACGTGAAGGCATTGTAGAGACGTTCCAGAGTAAGTACAATCAGGTGAGAAATGAGGAATGCACTATATTTACATGGTACTTATGCAAAATACTGCTGGTTAAATATTCCAGAGTAGTGAATCTTATTCTTTTGTGTATCATGGACCCCTTGGGCAATCTGGTGAAGCCGTGGGACCCCTTATCAGAATGTTTATTGACTAAATTCATAATTGAAGGAATGCTAAATTTCAGATAGAGGTTAGGAACAGTAAAGATATAATTCTTTTTTCCTATTCAAGCTCATGGATTCCCTGAAATATATCTATGAATCCCAGGTAAAGAACTCTAGATTAGAGAGCAAAACAATCTCAATGCCTTCTTGCAAATACATCAGGGAAATCCTCCAGCTTCACAATATATCTGATTGACTCATTCTTCCTCTGAAATGTCCCAAAGGAATAAAATTCTCATCAACGGTTTACTCTGATCAGGAAAATATTGAAAAGGCAGCTTTCATGCTGGTTGTTAGCTTGGGAAAATATGATTTTCTATTTGCTGCATCCCAAGATCTGTCCCCATATTGAGTTCATTGAGGGTTGGGAGTTGGGGGAAAGGAGGAGAGAGAGACAGGTGGTTTATTTGTGTCAGGGAAGAGTTAACCAGCTTCCTGGCCAAGCCTGGCTGTCAGATATCTTGCTAAAGGAACAGAGCCATTACCTACAATTCTGGGGCTCCATTTGTTCATGGCTCCCACGTAGACAGGGGCGATCTATATCTGCAAAGCATTTAATAAGGAGCTGAATTTTGGAAAGGCTCCCAGGTATCGCGAGTTTCTTTGTCACTTACCCTTTCCCACGGCATTGGGCTCCACTCATTAATATGTCTGCTCCTGATAGGTCATGCAGAGAAAAGTCCAATACGTTCTCTTCCCAGACAGCCGCCTTGATGTACAGAAAAGGTTTGAGTTTCTAAAATAAGGAGAGAGACCAAATTCTCTACTGACTTCTGCATTTTCTGAGGAGGCAGGGCCTCCAGCAGAATATCACATTCCCCAGATATTCATTTCAGTGACTGGGAGAAAAGACCTTTTTCTTTGGTTTGGAGAGTAACTTTGAAAAGGAAGCCTTCCTCTGTCAACTCCAAGGAAGCCAAGAAATGGAGATGAGGAGGGAGGAAATCCCAGGTGTGAGAGACAGCCAGTGAAAATAGCCAGAGTCAAGAGATGGGGTGTCTAGTGAGAGGAGCAAGCAAGCAGACCAGCGTTGCTGCATTTTAGAGCATGTAGGGAGGAGTAAGGTATAAGAAGACTGGAAAGGTAGAAGGGGCCAAGCAAAGAAGAGTCCAGACTTTATACCTGATGTCAGAGGTAAGAGGAAGCCACTGCAGGAGGGCGGGATGACCTGGCCAGACCCGCACTTCAGGAAGACCACTTTGATAGCTGCAGAAAGGAGGGACTGGGGAGAGATTTGAGGTAGGGAGAGCAACCAAAAGGCTATATTGCAATAGTCCAGTCATGAAGTGATGGGGGCCAAGACAATAGCAAAAGGGTCAAGTGAGAGGTTTTCAAGGGTGGAAGAGATTTGGACGTGTATGTGGGCAATAAGGAAGAAGCCAGAAGGTAGGAAAAGATTCGAGATTGCCTTACCATGGGATAGTGGGAAAAGCATGAGGTCGGGAGTCAAAGGGCCTGGGTTCAAATCCTGTCTACTCATGTGATGGTAAGCAAATTGCTTAACCTTTCTTGATCTGTGTGATGAGGGGATTGGATTAGGCGGCCACCGAGTTTCTTTCTAACTTTAGATCTAGGATTCTATAACCCCTTCCTAAAATTGACTGCACATAGCCTCTAGGTTGGAAGAAGTGCCCACTGCCTTCCTTCGAAGCTTCCACTCTGTCCCCATAACTCAGGTGCATCGCTTCTCCACAGTTCTTTAATGCTAATCTCATTGGAGTGGGCACCTTCACCATGGAAGCAACCATCCACCCTTTCTTGTCCACGTCTCCCACAGCAGGTCCACCCTTACACACTGTGCAAGGATTCAAACCCTCCTGTGGGTCCTCTTCCCACTCTGTGGGTACCAGGGCGGCCCACCTGTTGCCTTCTCTCCTAACACGTGTCAGGCCCTTCAGCTGCCACCAACAAAAGGGCAGTGAGCTAGGCAGCGTGCCAGCAAGGCAGGGGCCCCTGCTGGGTCACACCTAGAGCCCCAGGTGGTACGGCATTAAGAGCCGCCTGCGTTCTCTTTATTCCGCTCATTAAACCCTCTTCAAATTGGACTTTCTATAGTGTCAGCTCCACAAAGATGAATAATACGGTCTCACCTGTAAAGGGTCATTCTTCATTCGATCAGCAAGCATTTACTGAGAGCTTCCCAGGAACCCAGAACTGGCTTCTAATTGTAATTGCTGCAAAACGGGAATAAGACCCATGGGGCTTCCTTCAAAGGGCTCTTGTCAGGCTCAAATGCGATGAGAGATGTACACTCCGGGCCAACCCTCCAATGCTACCTCAATGTTCTTGTTATCAAAATCATTACTATATTCAAATAGAGACAATAGCCGATAGCTGACTCTTGCCAACGGCAGAATGTCTGTTCTTGTTATCAAAATCATTACTATATTCAAATAGAGACAAATAGCCGATGGGAGCTGAGCTCTCTTGCCACGGGCAGATCATACTCCCTCCAGGCCTGCCCAGGTGGCAAGACTCTTGTCTAGGCTTCTGTTAAGCTGCCACCATGGCCCACAGGTGGGCTGTCCCTGCCTCCTCTTGACACAGTGACTATCCACAAGAAACACAAGGGTGGTACGTTGGTTATCTATCCCTCATTCTCACCATCTGAGCAGCCCATCTGCTCTATCACTCACACAATTCCTCACTAATCTCCTTTCCTTTCATGTTGCTTCTTAATTCCCTGTTGGTGACAGGCTGCAGCCTGCTAACACCCTCTCCATTGCACTCTGGGTGAGAACACGTTTTCCATTCTTTAGGAGACCGCAGTGTTCCATGACTCATTGCTGTATAACTATTATTAGTGGTAGTGTTATTGCTATTATTATTATGCTGATTAACTATAACACTATATTTGGTGATAAAAAGAATGACAAGGTAGAAAGGAAAGTCCCTGCCCAATATATAATCTGGGAGTAGGGGTGAGGCAGAGTGTACCAGAGGACCTTGAAGGGAGAACAATTACAAAGAAATTCATTTCCAAGGGCATGCTTGACAACAACATAGAAATTAAAAACTAACCAGAGAATGCTAGGATCCCTAGGGGTCATCCAGTCCCATTTCTCACCCCAAACCTTGGGTGTTAAGAAGCAATTTGTGATAATCCCTCATTTTTGCCAACAGCCTTTCATATCTTCTGTCATCTCTGATGCTCATCTCTTAATTTAAGACTATTCGTGCTGATGTTTTTCCCCAGGAATTCACTACAATTCATTCATTGCAAAATATATGAAATTTTCTGCCATCTCTTTTCCCTCATTTCTCTGCTGAATTCCCATTTCTTTTTGCTTATGGTTTTCCATGTTTATCTGAAAAAAAAAAGTTATTTCTCACAGATTAAGACTGTTAACAAAATGCTTCACTTTCAAGAAGTCATTCTCCAGTACTTGAGACATATCAGCTAGGGACTTCCATAGAAGAGGTGGTAACATCAGTTTGATTTGATTCTCCCAGCCCTTTTTTTTTGAAAAAAAAAAAAAACAACTAATGGTCAACTTTAAAACAATAATTTTTTAAATGGATCACAAGAAAATTTCTTATTTTGCTTTTTCTGTCCCCAAAATACACACATAACTTTCTAAAACTTTCTGCTGAGAAATCCAATTGACACTTTACTCACTATAAGAGAAAATACTCTGTAATAATAAAAGAAATGCACATTTAAATGACTCCGAGGTACTGCCTCACCCCCTTCAAATTGGAAAGATATGGAAAGGTGGAGTTGGTTAAACTAGCTTGAAGGAGTGTGGGAAAATAGATACGTGAACATAGAAGTGGTGGAGTTGTAGATTGGTCTGACCATTTTGGGGAGAAAAAAACCTGGAATTATGTGGGAGGGAGTCATTAAACCGTTCATATACTTTGACCTCAGGGACTCATTCCTGGGCAAAACCCCCAAAGAAATTAAAGACAAAAGAAAAGTTTCCATATAAAGCAAAATATTCACAACAGCGTTGTTTTGCAGTACCTAACACTGAGGGAGGGTGGAGGGAGAGAAATTAGGTGCTGATTGGTTGGGGAATGCTCAGCAAGCTGTGGTATTTCAATACAGTTGAATATCATGGCACCATGATAAATGACAAATGCTAGGAACTCCGAGAAATAAGTATAAAACCACAAAGATTGAAGAAAGTAGCACCAGAAAAACAACCCACACAATGACTCCAATCACATAAAAGTAGACGATACTAGATAATAGAGATCAGATCAGATGCCATGACCAGTCTTGGTTCCAGATACTGATTTTTGTCTTATTGCATATTCCATCATTTACAGTCACTGAGCTTGTTTGTTTTTCATAGAGAAGGGTGTTATGGGAGGGGAAAGAGAGAACAAGGAAGCCTACATGGAAGTGGCACCTGGGCTGGACCTAAAGGAAAGGAAGAGATTGCAAAAAGTGTCAACACGCAGAGCCTCTCTTTCAGATGTAGGGGATGGCACGCAAGAAGCAAGACCAGATTGGAGAAGGTCAAGTAGAGGCTCCATGAAGGAAAGCAGTCCATAAAAGAATTAGAAATGCATTTGGAACCAGACTGTGGAAAGCCCTGAATACCCAGCTAAGATATTTTAGTTTTGTTCAATACGCAATGTGAAGCTCTTGACTTTTTGTTTTTCTGTTTTTTGTTCATTTGTTTTGTTTTGGTTTGGTTTTTTGCTGTAAATTCGGATTGGCTGATGGGAACACATTTGATTTAGCTGTTTAGAGGACATTAGCTAGAGCATTGTTGGTGAAGTCAGAAGCGGTAAGATCTGAATTCCAATCCTTCCTCAGCATTCCCTAGCTGTGTGACCCTGGCCAAGTGATAGCCTCCCTAAGCTTGACCTTTAGCAGCTGGAAAGTACACTAGCATGAGCCTCCCTCATTGCGTGGTTTTTAGAAAGCATTACATAATGAGTTGTTAATGTTGTTATCATTCTCATATTATTTAAACAGAAGGAGGGAAAAAGAGAAAATATCCTAATCATTGTTCTAATTATGTCCCCTCCAAGTAGGATCCTAGAATCACAAGACTTTTTAATAATCTTTTCAATTATATAAAATTATACAAAAATATAATTTTATATAATCTTTTCAGTAATCCAATTGCATTATATTTATTTGGTAAATACTCTATGAGTTCATGTTGCCTCCCCCAACAGAACATAAGCTCCCTGAGGGCCAGAACTGTTTCATTTTTGTCTTTATATCTTCATAGTAAGCACTTAATAAACACTTTCAATTCATTTATTCTAGATAGCTAGGGGAATGTAGTGGGGAAGGGAGAATAGTAAACATCCTGAGGGGAAAAGGAAGTTGCTTAAAATGTCAATGTGTCTGTTAATGTGTCCATCCCAAATCAAGGGAAGGCAAGTACTTCTGATACCTTTCTAGGCGCTGGCCACTAGAGTGTCTGGCAGGCTGAACTTCACTAAACAACCACACGGCTTTGCTAGAAAGATTTAATGGGAACCATGGGAACCCATCAGGGGATGGGCTTCATGGACCCATCAGGGGAAATTCTTAGCTCAGTACAAATGCACACCTCCTCCAAAAATGATACCTACATAAGAATAAAATCCTTAAAAATAATCCTAGGAATTTAAGACACACAATTACTTCCCAAAGAAGGATGGCAGTAGAAATCTCTCTTGAACTCAGTAATGCCAACCTTGCCATAAGGTCATGTGGGCCTTGAAAACTCCTGGCAGAAAAGGAGAAAAAAGGCCACTGGTCACTCTTCTGCCCAAGAGAAGTCTTCTGTCTCCTATGCCCACAGAGAAGATGAGGTATCATAATGCATCCCACAGCTTTGTCCTACAGAGGAGAAGGGAGACGAGGCAGGGCCCATAAAAGCTTCCTCTCACCTGCCGCCAGGGAGAGCAGAAATAGAAGGCAAAGGAAAAACACCTGTGCGCTAAAGCAAGCCAAGCCTATGCTAGGATCCAGGCCTGTTTTTTCTCTTCTCCCCTTTGGCCTCTATTCTTCTACCACTCAAGCTCTGTCACACCTGAAAGTCAGTGGAGGTGTCAGTTAGCCAATCCACAAGTATTTATTAAGCGCTTATCATGTGCCTGGCACTGGGGATACAAAAAGGCCTTTTTCTGTTTTCAGTCCAACAGTCATAACAGAAAACCACCCACTCGATTCAGTTAACGTTATTGGCTGGGACTCCTTTTCAGGACAAAAGATTGGTGCAAAAAGAACATGTTATTCTGCACCTCCACTCCCATTCAGAGAGCCAAAGGTGTCAGTTGTTAACTTTGACATCATCGAGGAAGGCTGAGCAGGCCCCCTCCTGACAAAAGGGAGGAGAGACGCAGAGAAGCAACTGCCAAGCTCCTCTGCCACCTTCCCCTTCGGCCACCTCCACAGCACATGTCCCTGCCCTCTTCTTGCCCAATCAAAATATATAAAGCACATTCTCCAAATGACCAACCGGGACAGATGGTCTGGTGATAGATATTCATTTTGCAAAACTTTTTAAAAGAACGTTTTGTTTTCTTGGAATTCTAATGGTCTGGGGCAATTCCAGAGATTTTGCTGCACCTCTGACCTAGCCGCTCAGAGCCCTGTTTTTCAGGTAGCAGAATGATGAATTAATCAGAGCTAATGTGTTAATGGTCTTCCTTCTCACCTTGACTCAAGGGAGAGGAGTGATCCTCCAACACTGAACAGCTGTTTAGGGGCTGACAAACCTCTCATCCAGCACATAAACTTCCTTCACCTTCCCCCTCCTCCTCTTTTCTTCTTTCTCCTCTCTTCCTTCCTCCCATCCTCCCTCACCCTCCCATCTCCCAAGAGAAGAGTTCTTGGGCAAAATCCCTTCCTCTTTCTCACAGAAACAACCAAAAGGAAAGGTTTATCTGTGGAAGTCATCAAAAGCTACCCTGGAGATGGTTTAACCCAATGCCCTCTTTTTACAAATGAGAAAAGCAAGGCCCAGAAACAAGAAGTGATTTTCCCAAGGTTATAAAGTATTAAGTAATAGAGCTTAGATTTAAATCCAGAACATGGGCATAAAGCAAGAAGAGTGAGATCTTGGAGGTGATCTAATTCAGTCTTCTCAGCTTTTTTAAAAAAAACGATGCAACAAAAAAATGATGTAACACTATTTTTAAAAATTAATGTTTTATTGATGCTTTTTTTTTCTGTCACAAATGATTCCCACTGACTCCTCCACCCTCATAGAAGCCTCCCTTGTAACAAAGAAGTATTGATAAGCAAAACAAATCAGATTTTGGACACATCTTATACCTTATTCAGCACCTCTAGTCTACTGAAAGCAGCGAGTTTTGCTTTTCAATTGGTCCTCTGAGGTCACAATTGGTCACTGCCTTGACCCAAATGATAGCTCAGGGTTGGGTACTTTTACATTATTGTAATTATGTATAAACTGTTCCCCTGATTCCATTTATTTCAGTCTATATCCAATCATATAAGTCTTCCCAAGTTCTTCTAAATTCATCGTATTTATCATTTCCTACGACAGTAATATTCCATACATTATTAATAGAGCGTAATTTTGTTCAGTTACTTCTCAGTCAGTTGGAACCCTCTTTTCTCCCATTTCTTTTGCTACCACCAAAAATGCTGCTATCAGTGTTGTGGTGCATATGGGACCTTTCCTTCTATCACTGGCCTTCTTTAGGGTATATGCACTCCAAAAATGCTGCTATCAGTGTTGTGGTGCATACGGGACCTTTCCTTCTATCACTGGCCTTCTTTGGGGTATGTACACTCTAGTATAGTTCATAATTGTTTTCCAGTGGAGGCAGCTGGGTAGTGCAGCGGATAGTACACTGGCCTTGGATTCAGCAGGACCTGAGTTCAAATCCGGCCTCAGACACATAACACTTACTAGCTGTGTGACCCTGGGCAAGTCACTTAACCCCACTGCCTAGCCAAAAAAAAATTGTTTTCCAGAATGTGTACTTTCTCGTTTTCTTCATAGAATCACAGTAACAACTTGTCTAGGGCAATTCCCACACTCAGTGGCAGATTGGGACACATAGAACGATTTCTACCTATTGTCTCAGTGTTCTAGGGGTAATCCTGAAGGGTTGAAGTTTCTAGTGCTGTCACTCACAAGTACTGTCACACCCACCAGTGGGCTTCCCATTGATTATCATCCGGTAGTCTCAACTAGCTTCTAGGATGAGATAGTATAGCAAGAATAGTAGTTACAAAATATCACACACATCCCAAAGTCTTGGGAACACTGTCCCATAAATATGCCTACAGTCCAGAGAAAGAGTAGATTTAAATTTAGAGTACAGTAAGATTGAGACACGTGTGAGAACAACATATGTGGTAAAGGGGTACCTCAAAAATCCTGGCACTGGGAGTCTTTTTCTCCCTTTATGGAATCTGCATGAAGTTCCCTTTAAGTGGGTCTCTCTGTTGGATTCCAAGGGACGATGCCTTTCTAGAGTTGATAGCCAACACTTCTCTCTATCAGGAAGAATCATGATTCCTAAGGAACCTGTGGGTGCCTGTTTCTCCCCATCTGTCTGTAGCTACTTCTTCTGTTGTCTGCCATGACCACTCTAGCAATGTAACCATTGTTACCACCTCTGGTTCCTTCCTCAAGGGCTGGCTAGAGCTCCTCTTCCAGAAGACTGGACTGTTTCTGGAATACTAACTAGATTCCAAATTGGTTTACTTTGTTGTGTATGGGCCCAGAGCTACATCTGCTTCTTTCAGTCATTCACAAAGCACTTTATTCCTCTCAAGTTGACTAAGGACTTTTATAATCTTGATTGATTGAATGAGCCAATCTGAATTTCTGGGCCTTCTGTGGTTACATTAATTGGGGTGGGGAGTAAAAATCTCCACTCTTATACTGAGATTATGGAACTAAATCAGGTCTTCTTACCTTCTTTGAATCATGGATCCCTTGGGTGGTTTGGGGAAGCCTATGGACCCCTTCTCAGAATCATGTTTTTAAATGCACAAAACAAAAAAGTAAGAATACAAAGGAAATTAATTTTATTAAACTACAACTATGAAAAATTTTTAAAGCAAATTGATAGACTCCCTAGTTAAAAATGCCTGATTTAGAGGGTTTTTTAATTAATTTTTATTATGAATTTCACAAACATAAACAGTTCAGCATAAGAATAATAGGAAAAAGGATTGTATATGGGACAGAAATGTATATTAAATTTAACACAGTAGTAACAAAATTGCCCTGTGCTCACTTTTTATCTTCCTCTTGCTCTCTTCATCTTGTTTTTTGTCATTAGCATCACTACCCACCAACTCCCCCTCTTAAATAAAAGCCCTCCCTTGAAACAGATACGTCTAACCAAGAAAAAAAAAAAAAACAATCTATATATTGGTCATGTCTGAAAAGCTATGGATGAGATCCAGTCCAAAAAATCTCTGCCAAGAGGCAGGAGGGGTGCTTTGTCATCAACCTTCAGAAGTCATGCCTGCTCTTTACACTGTCCAAGTTCTGGGTCAAAGTTGTCTTCCTTTATATTCTTGTGGTCACTGTATAAATCAATTGTTCTCCTGGTTTTGCTCAACCTCCTTGTTTTTCAGATGAATTATATGAGGCTCTTTGCCTCCAACTCTTTCCACTAGTCTATACTGTCTTTTCCCTGAGCCAGTAGCCAGGGACGTGGGCTACAATTGAGAATCCCATCTTGATGAGAAGCAATGCCCTAGTCCTACTTCCAAAGGAATTTGGAAAGTTCTTATGGAAAGTACTATAAGGAAATCAGGATGTTGCCATGAACAATTTTAGACTCTGACTCTAGTCACACATATCACACATGGAAAATGCCTCATATTCTTAAAAGCAACAACAACTGTTCAGTTAGCGCCACCAATAGCAGATGGTACTCTCATGGGAAGCAAAACAATGGAGGCAAAGTGGGTGCCCATCAACTGCAGAGCAACTGAACAAATGGAGACATATGGCTATAATGGACAACGACTGGTCCACAAAAAACAATCAACATGAGGAATTCAGAGAATCCTGAGAAGACTTCTTTGTACTGATGCAGTCTGAGGAAAAAGAATGAAGAGAAAGGAAGCTAAAATCAAATTAAATATTATAACTGAGTGAGATGTCAGAAAACAAATGATGAAATGCATGCTTCCACTGAGAGAAAGGCTGGGAACTAGAAATACAGCATCTTGTATGTGCCATCAGACACGACCACTCTGTTAGGCATCTTTGCTTAACTATTTTTTATTATGGAGTTCTAAGGGGCAAAGGGAGGAGGGTAGGAATGGAGGGGCAATGTATCAACCAATAACTCTGACACAAAATAAGAAGGCATCAATAGATTTTTTAATAGATGGAGGTACCAAGGCACAAAGTACAGGAATTTTAGGAAGCTCTCTCCAAACTTTCAGGTAAACCTGAAGAAACAAAATTTGTGCAGCTAAAAACCATGTAATCTGAACTTTAAAGCACTGTTAACTCTACCTAAGACCAACCCTAATCCCCCTGAATCCAGCTTCTATCTTCCATTTTGCTATTTCTGTATTTCGATTAGGTGTTGCTGGAAGATCCTGTAGTTCAGTAGGCTAGGCACGAGCCTGGGAGGTAGAAGTTGATCAATTCTGGAGGGCCCTGCCCCACGGCCATCCGCCGCCCCCTCCTCACCCCCTCCCCTTACCTCCTTCTCCGACTCTTCACCCTTCCATCCCTTCCCCTCCCCTCCCCCATCCCCATCCTTTCTCCTTCTTCCCTTCCCCGACCTAGACGATGCCGTGGTGGAGACAGCCGAGGAGACCACAAAGCCTGCCGAGGCGGACATCACAGGGCTGTGCCAGGACGTGTTCTCCAAAATGGCCACGTACCTAACCGGCGAGCTGACAGCCGCCAGTGAATACTATAAACTTCTGCAAAATATGAACAAACTGACTAGCTTGAAGTATCTAGAAATGAAAGATACTGCAGTGAACATAAGTAGAAACCTGAAGGACTTAAATCAGAAATCTGCAGCTCTTCAGCCTTACCTGGATCAGATCACTTTAAGTGAGGAGAAAGCAGCAGCTCTCGAGCAGGCAGCTTACACGTTGGATGCATATTCAAAGAAACTAGAAGCAAAGCACAAGAAGTTAGAGAGGCAAAGAAAACATGCATTAGCACAAAGACTTTAACTACAAGAATGTTTCCTAAGAGCTGAAATAAGTGGGATGGAACTTATCACTATGCTTCAGTTTCTAAAAGGAAGCGGTGCTGCTGATCCAAGGAGAATCCCAGCCCCCACCTCCGTTTGGATGTGTAACTTTGGCCACCCCTTGCTGTTTCCTGAACCTGTAGCCCCTGGAACCTCATCTTATCGTGTGCTTCATTGTGTGCCCTGGACCAAGGCTCAGAAATCAGGATCAACCCCGTCGGGAGCAGACACAAAGGAGAGGCTCTCGTCTCCCTGTCTCCTCCCTTCTTCCCTCTCCCCTAGGCATCCCCCCTGCCCCGTTCATAACCTGTTCTTCAACTTAAATAATAAATGCTGACTTATGACCCTCAAAAAAAAAAAAGAAGTTGATTAATTTCTCCCTCCATCAAGGTTTAAATCAGCCATGATCTCTGAAGGAACATGACTTGAGGAATTTGGGGCTTACCACCATACTAGGGTATCAAAAGGAATGGAAAAAAGCTGACTCCCTATCAACACCATAAAAAGAGGGGAAATCCACTCATCTAGATCATAGGGTGAGTTTCTTTTAACCATTGTTTTCCTGGTTCCTTAGTTTTAAGGAAGAGGAATTGACCTACCAGAGGAAAGGAAATGCGAGGAGGCTTGCCAAGAGAAGCAGGAATAGCATGGTATAGTGAAGAGGTCTGGGCTTGGAGTCAGGAAGAAATGCATTCAAATACCATCACACACACTTACTAGCTATGTGGTCCTGGCTATCACTGGACCTTTGGAGCCTCAGTTTCTTCATCTGTAAAATGGGGATGATGATGATGATGATGAAGAAAAACAGCACTTAGCACAGTGCTTGCTGCTTAATAAATGCATATCAATTGATAATGATAATAATATCACTTTACATATCACTTCAAAGTTTGAAAAGCACTTTTAAAACTTTAAGTTTTAAAATCTCTCTATTGATCCTTACAATAACCCTCACAGACTTGTTGTAATAAATGATGATTTCCAACGGGCCAGAAATTGGCTAGCAAGAAACAGATTAGGAGGACCTCCAGTGAAGGGAGAACGGCATGAAAAAACAAATTACTATGAATGAGAAAGTAGGACAAAAGAAGAAGTGATTAAAGGATTTGGGGGTTAACCAGAGCAGAAACTTGAGAAAACACTCTTGGAAAGTTACTGAGACTAGGTACCAGGAAGAGAAACCCATGAAGAGATATATCTAACTATGGTAACCAGGAAGAATAGAGTACCATCTTGGTGTGATAGGGAATTGTCGAGCATGTAGTTTGATCCTTAACTCAGAGGTTGTACTTGGAGACCAATAACTGTTATTATTTATATAGCTCTTTGAGGTTTGCAAAATACTGTGCATGTGTTTGTATGTGTGTACATATCTCGATAGATAGATAGATAGATAGATAGATAGATAGATAGATAGACAGATAGACAGATAGACAGATATACATATATTAGATACATATAGATATACATATATAATCTCTTTGGATCCTATCAACACTGTGAGGTAGAGATGATATTATTCCACCCATTTTTACAGATGTGGAAGTTGAGGCTCAAATTTGGGTAAGTGACATCCAGAGCCATTCAGCTTTTACATATAGAGGCAAGATTCAAACCCAGGTCTTCCTAACTTCAGTTCTAGCACTCTATCCTCAAGGTCCAGGGAACTGAGAGAGAAATTGAACCAAGGATAGGGAGCACTGCATATAATATCAAATCTGGTTGATGTGGGCATTTGTTTTATTAAACTGCTTTTTTGCCCTCTCTTTATTATGAAGGATGGTTCTGAGTCGGGGAGAGGAGGGAATATGTTAGAAATATAAAAGTGGCATGTTAAAAAAAATCCTCTTGCTAACTAAAAGCCAGAAATGAATCTGCCTGGGAGGTAGGTCGAGGCTGAGCACAGATCAAGGCAGAAATAAGAAAAGCAATCGAACTTATAAGCTAGAGTCTGTAACTAGGCTATGCACCTCTAATAGACAGTATCCAGATTCGTTCCTAGCACAGAACAAATGGGATTCCACCCCAGGGTGTCAACACGGGAGGGGGTGGGGGTGAAATGTTTCCTTCGCACAGTCACTGGTGAACCCTGGCTTTACCCAGCCTCCTAGTGCTCTGGCAGACATTACTGCAATTGTCCCCAGGCTGCTACCCAACAGGGCACCACTGCCATGGTGCTGCTGTTTCAGGGGTCTGATTCCACCAACCCAAATAAGGCCAGGCTCTCTGGGGGACTGTCCTCTGGGCCAATGCCACTCTAGTAGCAAACCCAGCATGAAGTGTCCCCAGGTGCAGTTTCCCCTGGCTGCAGCTCCATCTGCACCTACCAGGTGCCTCATAATCTTATCTATCACACCGTACATTTAGACATATAAGGGAACCTGGACACCAACTGGATCAAACACCTCATTTTAAAACTTAAAAAACTGAGGCCGTGAAAGAGTAAGTGATTTGCTTAGAGCCACCCAGAGAGTAACAGAGGCGAAGTTTGAACCCAGATCCTTTGAGATCTAATCCAGCACCCTTTTCCCTCTAATGGAGGGACTGGCCAATGAGAGCCAATTCATAGCACACAATGTTTGAAGCAATCCCTGCATCCTCCAGAAGAGTCTGATGACATGGAATGGAGACTCCATTTCAGAACATTCGCCAATATTCCATAGCTATGTCTTGTCCACTTACCACATGGTAATAAATAAATAAACGAATTAAGGAATGCATGAATAAAAGGCTTTTGGGTTGATTGTCAAGTTTGAACTAAGCATACTTACAAAATGCACTAATAACCAAAGTGTTCTCTCAATCTCTCTGTCTCTCTCTCTCTCTTTCTCTCTCT